>NC_135889.1:61517939-62152212 GCF_964194155.1 Cetorhinus maximus
ACCATAAGACATAGGAGCAGAAATTAGGCCATTCGGCCCATCGAGTCTGCTCCGCCATTCAATCATGGCTGATAAGTTTCTCAACCCCATTCTCCCGCCTTCTCCCCGTAACCTTTGATCCCCTTACCAATCAAGAACCTATCTATCTCGGTCTTAAATACACTCAATGACCTGGCCTCCACAGCCCTCTGTGGCAATGAATTCCATAGATTCATCACTCTCTGGCTAAAGAAGTTTCTCCTCATCTCTGTTCTAAAAGGTCTTCCCTTTACTCTGAGGCTGTGCCCTCTGGTCCTATCTCTCCTACTAATGGAAACATCTTCCCCACGTCCACTCTATCCAGGCCTTTCAGTATTCTGTAAGTTTCAATCAGATCCCCCCTCATCCTTCTAAACTCCATTGAGTATAGACCCAGAGTCCTCAAACGTTCCTCATATGTTACGCCTTTCATTCCTGGGATCATTCTCGTCAACCTCCTCTGGACCCTCTCCAGGGCCAGAACATCCTTCCTGAGATACGGGGCCAAAAATTGCTCTCAATATTCTAAATGTGGTCTGACCAGAACCTTATAAAGCCTCAGCAGCACATCCCTGCTGTTATATTCTAGTCCTCTCGAAATAAATGCCAACATTGCATTTGCCTTCCTAACTACCGACTCAACCTGCAAGTTAACCTTAAGAGAATCCTGGACTAGGACTCCCAAGTCCCTTTGCACTCCAGATTTCTGAATTCTCTCTCCATTTAGAAAATAGTCTATGCCTCTATTCTTCCTACCAAAGTGCATGACCTCACAATTCCCCATGTTGTATTTCATCTGCCACTTCTTTGCCCATTCTCCTAATCTGTCCAAATCCTTCTGCAGCCTCCCCGCCTCCTCAATACTACCTGTCCCTCCACCTATCATTGTATCATCTGCAAACTTAGCCAGAATCCCCTCAGTTCCTTCATCTAGATCATTAATGTATAAAGTGAAAAGCTGTGGTCCCAACACTGACCCCTGCGGAACTCCACAAGTCACCGGCCGCCATCCTGAGAAGGACCCCCTTTTCCCCACTCTCTGCCTCTTGCCAGACAGCCAATCTTCTATCCATGCTAGTACCTTGCCTCTAACACCATGGGCTCTTATCTTACTGAGCAGCCTCCTGTGTGGCACCTTGTCAAAGGCCTTCTGGAAGTCCAAGTAGATAACATCCTTTGTCTAACCTACTCGTTACCTCCTCAAAGAATTCTAACAGATTTGTCAGGCATGACCTCCCCTTGATGAAACCATGCTGACTTTGCCCTATTTTACCATGCGCTTCCAAGTATTCTGAAATCTCATCCTTAATAATGGACTCTAAAATCTTACCAACGACCGAGGTCAGGCTAATCGGCCTGTAATTTCCTACTCTTTTGCCTCACTCCCTTCTTAAACAGGGGGGGTTACATTAGCGATTTTCCAGTCCTCTGGGACCCTCCCTGACTCGAGTGATTCTTGAAAGATCACCACTAACGCCTCCACTATCTTTTCAGCTATCTCCTTCAGAACTCTGGGGTGTAGTCCATCTGATCCAGGTGATTTATCCACCTTCAGACCTTTCAGTTTTCCTAGCACCTTCTCCTTGGTAATGGCCACCATACTCACCTCTGCCCCCCGACTCTCTTGAACTTTGGGGATGTTACTCGTGTCTTCAACCATGAAGACTGACGCAAAGTACCTATTCAGTTCCTCCGCCATTTCTTTGTTCCCCACTGCTACTCCTCCAGTGTCATTTTCCAGCGGCCCAACGTCCACTATTGCCCCTCTCTTACCCTTTATATATCTAAAAAAACCTCTTGCAATCTTCTTTTATATTACTGGCTAGTTTACCCTCATATTTAATCTTCTCCCTCCTTATTTCTTTTTTAGTTGTCCTCTGTTGGTCTTTGTAGGCTTCCCAATCCCCTGGTTTCCCACTGCTCTTCGCTGCATTGTATGCGTTCTCTTTAGCTTTTATTCTGTCCCTGACTTCCCTTGTCAGCCATGGTTGCCTTGTCCTCCCTTTGGTATGCTTCGTCTTCCTAGGGATGAATTTTTGCTCCCAGAAACTCCTGCCATTGCTGTTCCACTGTCCTTCCTGCTATGCTCATCTCCCAGTCAATTCTGGCCAGCTCCTCCCTCATGCCTCTGTAGTTGCTTTTATTCAACTGTAATACTGTTACATCTGATTCCAGCTATTTCCTCTCAAATTGCAGGGTAAATTCTATCATATTATGGTCACTTCCTCCTAAGGGTTCCTTCACCTTAAGCTCCCTTATCAAATCTGCCTCATTACACATCACTAAATCTAGAATTGCCTGTTCCCTAGTGGGCTCCACCACAAGCTGCTCCAAAAAGCCATCTTGTAGACATTCCACAAATTCCTTTTCTTGGGATCCACTACCAACCTGATTTTCCCAGTCTACCTGCATATTGAAATCCCCCATGATCACTGTAACCTTGCCTTTCTTATACGCCTTTTCTATCTCCTGGTGTATCTTGTGCCCCACATCCTGACTACTGTTCGGAGGCCTGTATATAACTCCCATTATGGTTTTTTTACCTTTGCGGTTCCTCAACTCTACCCATACACATTCTACATCATCTGACCCTATGTCATTTCTTGCTATCGATTTAATTTCATTTCTTACTAACAAAGCAACCCCACCTCCTCTGCCAACCTGCCTATCTTTTCGATAGGATGTATATCCTTGGATATTTAGCTCCCAGTCCTGATGCCCTTGCAGCCATGTCTCCATGATGCCCACATCATACCTGCCAATTTCAATCTGCGCCACAAGCTTATTTACCTTATTTCATTTACTATGTGCATTCAGATACAACGCCTTCAGTCCTGTATTTCCCGTCCCCTTTCTCATTGTCGTCCCTTTATCTGATGTGCTTGAAGTTAGATTCCTAGCCCTTTCCAAACACTCTGTCCTATTTTGTGTCCTGGGGACTTTAATAGCCTCTCCTTTCTTTTCAGTTTTTTCATAATTTTCCATGAAGTTGAATCCACACCCCCACACACTAACCTGCTGCTTTGTTTCCCATTAGGCATACTTGTTGGAGTTTTACCCTTCCCTTCCCTCCCCCCCCCCCCCCAACTTTCTAGTTTAAAGTCCTGTTGACCACCCTATTTCCCCTTTTCGCTAGAACATTGGTCCCAGGTCGGTTCAGGTGGAAACCGTCCCAACGGTACAGATGTAATATATTTGGATTTCCAAAAGGCATTTGATAAGGTACCGCACAAAGCTACTTAATAAGATAAGAGCCCATGGTGTTGGGGGTAGAATATTAGCATGAATAAAGGATTGGCTAACTAATAGAAGAGAGAGAGTTGGGATAAGGGGGGCATTTTCGGGATGGCAACCTGTGGAGTGGAGTGCCATAGGGATCAGTGCTGGGGCCACAATTATTTACAATATATATTAATGATTTCGATGAAGGAAGTGAATGTACTATCGCCAAGTTTGTGGATGACACAAAAATAGATGTGAGGATGACACAAGGAGTCTACAGAGGGATATAGACAGATTAAGTGAGTGGGCAAAAACTTGGCAGATGGAATATAGTGTGGGAAAATGTGAGGTTATGCATTTTGCAGGAAGAATAGAGAAGCTGAATATTATTTACATGGGGAAAGACTGCAGAAAGCTGCAGCACAGAGGGATTTGGGAATCCTCGTGCATGAATCCTAAAAAAGTTAACTTGCAAGTTCAGCAGGTAATAGGGAAGGCAAATGGAATGTTGGCCATTATTTCAAAGGGAATGGAGTATAAAAATAGGGAAATCTTGCTAAAACTATACAAGGCACTAGTTAGACCATATCTCGAATACTGTGAACAGTTTTGGTCCCCTTATCTAAGGGGAGATATACTGGCATTGGAGGCAGTCCAGACAAGGTTCACTAGGTTGATCCCGGGTATGGAGAGATTTTCTTATGAGGAGAGGTTGAGTAGATTGGGCCTGTACTCATTGGAATTTAGAAGAATGAGAGCCGACCTTATTGAAACATATAAGATTCTTAGGGGGCTTGACAGGGTAGGTGCTGAGAGGTTGTTTCCCCTTGTGGGAGATTCTAGGACCAGAGGGCATAATCTCAGAGTAAGGAATCACCCATTTAAGACAGGAGGAATTTCTTCTCTCAGAGGATAGTGAAGCTATGGAACTTTCTACCCTAGAGGGCTGTAGAGGTTGGGTCATTAAGTATATTCAAGGCTGAGATAGACAGATTTTTAATCAGTAAGGGAATCGAGGGTTATGAGGAAAAGGCAGGAAAGTGGAGTTGAGGATTATCAGGTCAGCTATGATCTCAATGAATGGCAGAACAGACTCGATGGGCTGAGTGGCCTACTTCTGCTCCTATGTCTTATGGTCTCATTCAGAGTAAAACTTTTTCAAAAAATAGGCTGAGATATTCTCTCTCTTCATGGGGAAAGGAAGGGAAAAGCAGGAAACTTGCACCTCAGTTCCAATCCATCTTGTGTTAGGTTTTCATTTTGAATACTTTCCTGCTGGATATCTGCAATGAAGTTATTGTGGGTGGTTGCAGAGTGGGTTTGTGGAAGGTGTGATGCTGGAGTAAACAGAGGTGAAAGGTGACCATGTGAGAGAAAGAGGAGGAACGAGCAAAGTAGGAACTTGGAGAGTAGAAAAGAAAATGAGAATAGGTGTCCTTAGGGTCTAGAATGGCAACAAGTGCACACACAAATAAGGCGGGATTTTAAGGAGTCCAGAGGCTCCCCCCCACCCCCACACTGGCTAAATAGTTGGAGTGGAAGCTCATCCACGTTCCAGGCAGCTGCCCCACAGCGATTTAATGCTAGAAGCAGTGTTAATCGCTTTATGGTGAGACTTCCACTCCTACCTCAGGAGTAGTCCCTCCTTCGAGAAATGCCAGCCAACCAGATGGCCAGCAGCTCTGTAGGCTCAAAAGCGTCAGCTGGGAACAGTGGCCACTGCTGGGACTACAGGCAGTTACACTCAGAAAGGTAATCAAAATTCTGAAAGTAAGAGAACCCTCATACATATTGACATATGCTGATACAGAAACCTAGATCGGCGTATATGTACCTTATCATTAAGTGTGATGAGGTGTTTAACTGTGAAACACTATTATGTAGTTGTGCTCAGTTCGCATGCAGGAAAACAGTTCTAGTGAAATTTTCATCCAAAATGTAATGTATTGGGGCAATGTTGCACATACTGATTCTTTTGTGAAAATTCATAACTATGCAAAATTGAAGCAAGTTAGCTTTTAAATTCCTATAACTGGATTAATCATGCTGTGTGACTAAAGAAAACATATGTTAGTGCACCAATCTTTATGGAGGACAGAATGCAGAATCAACTCCTCCACACCAAAGAGTTCTAATCCTGGCTAGTTTGCAAAGTGATCTGTCAAGCAAAATAATTGGTGCATCTACATAACATGCCATTAAAAGGTAAATACTTACGAAAACTCATACAGCGAGGTCCTGATCTTGACCGTGCTATGGTTGAAGAAAAGCAGAGCCAAACAGATACTCAGTGTTTTTTGGAAGATAAGAAGTTAAAATTAATGGGCAAATCAACATGGGCCACTCAGACATCCCTTGCATGTTGGCTCAAGAAAAACATTTGCAGAGGCCTGGAAACACTCCTGATTACTTTGACCCCTCTCCAGGGACAATCATTTGCTACAGCACACAAGTTGTAAGGAGAAAAGAATAAAGGATTTTGAATTCACACAATGTGAAGGGCAAAAATAGGAAACCACCTGTCGTAATCTGATATGTAATATGCCTTTAAGACAAGTATTGTAATGTAAGGCCACATGATCTTAATATCCAAAAGCAGATTAGCACAGGCTATTTCTATGTGCAGAGTCTTGAGTTAGTCACTGATGAGTGAAGACAGAGTTTTATGTTGTGAGCACACAAATGTAGTTGCAGGGTTTAGTTTGTAAATTAACAGCATGTGGTTATTCTAACAACGATCTCCGGAGATAAAAGGATGCTGGAAATCCAAAACAAAAACAGAAACAGAAATACCTGGAAAAACTCAGCAGGTCTGGCAGCATCGGTGGAGGAGAGCACAGTTGACGTTTTGAGTCCTCATGACCCTTCAACAGAACTAAGTAAAAATATGAAAGGGGTGAAATATAAGCTGGTTTAAGGGGGGGTGGGGGGGGGGGGTGTGGTTTGTTGGGACAAGCAGCCATTGATAGATGGAGATAACCAAAAGCTGTCACAGACAAAAAAAGACAAAAAAAAAGCATTCACCTTTGTTGAAGGTGGCGATATTATCTAAAGGAATGTGCTAATTAAGAGTAGAAGACAGTGTTCTCTGTCTCTGTACCAACCCGGTCACCCTGAAACAAGTGTGCAACCCAGATCCTTTAGCCCCTACAAACCAAGGGCACTGGATTCAACAAATTGGCAACGAGAGTAAAAGCATGAAAAATCACAGAAAAAAATGAAATAAAAAGTGATTAACAAACAAAGGAATCTAGAAGAACTGAAATCAGGCCGTACCTCACATGGTAGCTGTAAGTAAAAGAAAATTTCCTTCTGAGTGTCGAAATGATCCCCTCAGAGCATGCTGCATGGAAGAGTAGTGCCTTTCGATCCGAGCTCGGATGACTGGGTCTCACTATGTGGAACGCCTCACATTCTTCTTCTAGGCGAACAACATTGCAGGGGAGAGAAGAGGCACACGATCCTTCTGTCCACATGTGGGAGTAAAACGTATGGACTAATTCGGAATCTGCTGGCACCCAGTGCCCCAGACTCCAAAAGCTTTGCTGATTTAGTAAACCTCATAAAAAATCATTATCAGCCCAAGCCATTGGTGTCAATGTAACGGTTTAAATTTAGCTCAAGAAATAGAGCTCTGGGCGAGACAGTTGCTTGTTATGTGGCAAGTCTGAAGCAATTAACTGAATATTGCAAGTTTGGTACTTCTTTTAATGACATGCTTAGAGATCATTTGATGTGCAATATAAACAAAAATATGATTCAGAAGAGATTGTTCGTTGAATCAAATCTAGATTTTCAGAAGGCACTGGAAATTGCTCTTGCAATGGAAGGTGCAGTGTGAGACTCAGAAGCCATTTGAGGAGCACAAAATGGCGCCATCCTCCATGTTGGGCGGGGAGCTTCAACCAAAAGGAGCGCAAAGGTGGAGAGCTTTGTTCCAAAGCGGGAAGCAGCCATTACTAGCAGACAAATTAAAAGGGAAAACTTAGCAGAAACATGGCATAATAGTGACAGAGGTGGAAGCAGACAGCGCTATAATGAAACACAGTTTAAAAAGATTGAATGTTTCTCCTGTCATCGAAATGGACACCTCATGAGACATCGCAAAGATAGAATCAGGCAGGCTTTCAGACAAAAGCAAAAATTCAATGACAGTGTTGAAAAGTCTGAAATAATAGATGCCGATATCTATTCACTGTATAATTTAAAGGTAGGAAGAACGGAGCCTATCAATGTAACCATGAGAGTGAATGAGAAGCCTCTCCGAATGGAAGTGGATACCAGAGCAGCCACTATGGTGATTGGTGAGCACACATTCAAATATCTAGATCATGGAGAATGTAAGTTGAATTTAGGAGAAACTGATGAAAAATTAAAAGCTTGCACAGGAGAAGACATACAGATCAAGGGCGTATGTAAAGCCAGAGTAAACTATGAAGGTCAAACAATGAGATTACCCTTGATGGTAGTAGCAAGTGAGGGACCTAGTCTCCTCGGTTGAAACTGGCTGAAAGAAATTAAATTGGAGTAGACTGAAATCTTCCAACTGAGAATTAATGGGTTATCACAGCTGATACAAAAATATGCCTCAGTTTTCAGGAAGAACTTGGAAAATTTGAGGGGCTACAAGCAAAAATTCATGTAGATCCAGAGGCAACACCAAGATTCATGAAGGCAAGACCTTATGCAATGCAGGATAGGGTGGAAGCCGAACTGGACAGATTCAGAGTGGGCAGCTCCAATTGTACCTGTTCTCAAACCTGACCGAAGTATTAGAATATGTGGGGACTATAAATTAACAGTTAATAAAGTGGCAAAATTGGATAGACACCCCGTACCTAAAACGGAAGATTTATACAGGAAACTGGCAGGTGGAAAGGTCTACACCAAGTTAGATATGAGTCATGCTTACCAGCAATTAGAATTAGCGAAGGCATCCTAGAAGATTGTCACCATAAATACACATAAGGGATTGTACCAGTACACCCATTTACCATTTGGCGTATCTTCTGCTTGCACCATATTCCAATGAACTATGGAAAGTTTACTATAGGGATTGCCCCATGTTGTAGTTTATTTGGATGACATTCTCGTGACTGGACTCATTGAAAAGAAACATTTGATGAACTTGGAAGAAGTTCTAAAGTATTTTTCACAGGTTGGAGTGAGATTGAAAAAGGAAAAGTGCGCATTCCAGGCAAAAGAGGTAACTTACCTAAGTCACAAGATAGTCACAAGGCCTACATCCAGTTGAAGAAAAAGTGAAAGCCATTAAAGAAGCCCCAGCACCAAGGAATACATCTGAACTAAAATCCTTCTTGGGATAATCAATTACTATGGATGTTTCTTACCCAATTTGTCGACAGAACTGGCACCACTGTATTACTTGCTCAAGAGAAATGAGAGATGGTCATGACAAATACTACAAGAAGCTTTCACAAAAAAGAAACGGTTGCTACAGTCTTCTACACTGCTAGTACATTTTGACTCTAAGAAAGAGTTGACATTAATGTGTGATGCATCACCTTATGAAGTGGGAGAAGTGCTTTCCCATCGAATGGATGATGGATCAGAAAGACCTATAGGATATGTGTCGAGAACACTTAGTACTGCTGAGAAACAGTACCCACAAATTGAAAAAGAAGGCCTGGCAATCATTTGCGGCGTTAAGAAGTTTCATCAATACGTGCAAGGTCGTCACTTTACTATCATAACGGACCACAAGCCATTATTAGGACTATTTGGTGAAGACAAGGCTATACCTCCTAAAGCCTCAGCAAGAGTACAAAGATGGGTGTTGATCTTAACAGTATATGGGTATACTTTTATTCACAGACCCGGAAGTCAAATTGCAAATACAGATGCACTCAGTCGTTCACCCTTTCAAGTAATAGATGAAGATCTTCCAATTCCTCAGGAATATGTCTTGTTATTGAACTCCCTGGACTCATCACTGATATGTGCAAAACAAGTTAAAGATTGGATAAACCGAGACCCAGTCTTCTCCAAAGTGAGAAATCAAGTTCTTCATGGTTGGTCTCAAACACAAGAGTCTGATGAAATGAAACCGTATTTCCAGAGAAGATACGCGATAACCAGCCAAGAAGTTATTTTATTGTGGGGAGCTCGAGTGATTGTTCCCCCAAAAGGACGAAAGCCATTGTTATCTGAACTTCACAGTGCACATCCTGGAATTTCCAAAATGAAGGCAGTAACACGTAGCTATATGTGGTGGCTGGGGATGGATGGAGAAATACTTAGTGAGAAGTTGTGTGCAATGTCAACAAGTGCAAAAATTACCTGCAACAGCTCCATTATATCCCTGGGAGTGGCCAGGAAGGCCATGGGTAGGAGTACACATCAACTATGTGGGGCCTTTTATGGGGACAATGTTGCTCTTTATCATAGACTCTCATTCAAAATGGATGGATATATATGAAATGAGGTCACCCACATCTTCAGTGACAATGCACAAGCTACGACAAAGCTTCACTATAAATGGATTACCTGAACAGCTAATATCAGATAATGGAACAGTATTCACAAGTGCTGAATTTAATCGATTTACAAGTCTCAATGGTATTGTTCATGTGAAAACACCTCCATAACCCATCTTCAAACGGATTCACGGAGAGAGCAGTTCAGACATTCAAATCTGTTACGAAGAAATTATCTGGAGATTCGATAACAACTAAATTAGCACGATTTATTTTCCATTATAAAACCAGCCCTCATTCGACAACAGGTGTCACACCTGCAGAATTGTTGAAGAAACGCCGTCTATGGTCAAGACTGAGCCTAACCATGCCAAACTTCGGAGGGGAAAGGTATAAAGAAAGCAGGAAAGCCAGAAAATGGGACATGATTGTCACAGTCAGGACAGAACAGTTAATATAGGAGAGAAGGTATTTGTGAAAAATTTTAGAGAAGGACCAGCATGCTTGTTTGGTGAAATAAGTGCTGTAATGGGACCTCTTTCCTATCATGTGAAAGCCGGAGATCAAATAGGAGACATGTGGATCACATACAAAGTGGAGAAACCAAATATCCAAAGTGATTCCACCAGTGCTTGAGACTAAATCAACATCTCCTGTTGAAATAGCTCGACCGAGTACAAATGTAGGGCCGACTGTACCTGAAAGAGTCAAAGAAGCAAATTTACAGGTACCTGCTGTAGAACCAGATGCTCAGACGACTTCAGTAAGGGAGATTTCCAAAGCAAACTTCAGAAGCTGTAGAGCTGAGACATTCTACACGCACAAGGAAACCCCCAGAGAGACTGACTTTGTAAGTGATTGATCTGTGTAAATAACTTGATATATTTTTCAGTAAAGGGGGAGGGATGTAATAACTTGATATGTAATATGCCTTTAAGACAAGTATTGTATGGTAAGGTCACATGATCTTAATATCCAATAGCAGAGTAGCACAGGCTACCTCTGTGTGAGAGTCTTGAGTTAGTCACTGATGAGTGAAGACAGAGTTTAAGCTGTGAGCACACAAATGTAGTTGCAGAGTTTATTTTGTAAATGAATAGCATGTGGTTATTCTAACAATGATCTCCAGATGTTCTCTGTCTCTGTACCAACTCGGTCACCCCGTAACAGCGTGCAACCCAGATCCTTTAGCCCCTACAAACCAAGGGCACTGGATCCAACACCACCAAAAACAGGATAACTGCAAAATAAGAAACTGAGACAGCTCAAAAAAGAGTGGGAGGCACTTGCAGAGGCTGGCAAGCATGCAAATGTTGCTATTTCATAGAATCATAGAATACTTGTATAAAGGAGGCCATTCAGCCTATTGAGTCTGCACTGGCCCTTTCAAGGAGCAATCGCATTTGTTCCACTTCCCTGTCTTTCCCCATTAAACCTGCAGTCTGTTCTCCTTCAAGTTTTTACCCAATTCTTTTTTGAAGGTTACTATTGCAGTTGCATCCACACCCTGGCCCGAATCTTCAGGGGGACTTCACCTTAGCCAGAATGGTGCCAGAGCCCTGAATCCAGAAGGCACTTCCCCAAACCCGCACCCACCATTTTCAGCAGGGCTGGGGGGAGCAGGTCGTACTTTGGCCATGTGCGATTCATGGAGACAGCTGGACACTTAAAAGTGCAACTGCCTTCAGTTGGGTGCAATTTTCATCACCCAGGTTTCTGAAACACGACTCGTGGGCTTTACACTAGTTCTTTGGAGTTGCAGGGTACCTTTTTGGCTAGCTCAGGTACCCTTTTGGGCAGCTTCAAAAAGTTTAAGCAAGTGTCACAGAACTTCCACCAATTAAATCATAGATATGTGGCTGACACCTAAGGGAATTGGAGGGAGGGCCTGTGGCTTTGACAGGGCAGATATTTTTGCCCCTCAGATTCGGGCACACAGGTGGCAGGTAGGACAGTGTGCGAGAGATTGGAGCAGTGCACATTGTGGCAAAGGGGCTGCAAAATGGGGATGACACTTCAAACATTTGTGTTGTAGAGGAACATGGGCGTGACCAACCTGAGGCCAGAGGGAGGGGACCAGGCCAGCTGCTTGAACAGCACAGCACGACAATGGAGGAGGAGGAGGAGGAGGAGGAGGAGGAGGACAACCAGGTTTTACCCTAAGGTAAGGGTCTACTGACGACAGATCATATCTCGATATGACAGAGCCAATGCAGAAGCTCAGGTTAACCTGGGAATGTGTTGCCTATATATGTGCCACACTCCAGCAGCATCTTTAACCAGTCAGTCGATCCTCATGCCCTGTCAGTGGCTCTCAATGTCACCGTGGCTCTGAATATTTATGTGGTCGGCTCTTTGCAGGGCTCAGCAGGAGACCTCTTTGGCAGATCAGTTAGCTGCATATAGCTGCATCAAAGGTGCCCTTTAAGGAGGTGGCTGATCACCTCCTTTCGGCAGTCACAAATGGAGCTTGAACGGAACTGTAGGAACAGCCATGTGTTGACCCGCAGTACAATCGAGCAGGCTATTGGCATTCTCAATGCTCTACAGTATTCCCCTGCAAGGGTCTCCTGAATAGTGGTGGTGTGCTGCATGCTACATAAGTGGAAGGGCCTACGAATAGAGGGGGCAGAAGCTGGGCTCACAGCTACATGATCTGAGAAGGAGGATGATGAAGAGTAGGAAGAGGCAACCCCTGTTCAGGGTCATGGATCTGACTCAGAAGAGGGCAGCAATGGCTGACCAGCTGATGGGACAGGCCCATGAAGCCATGGTGATTCTTTGCAGGAGAGGGTCATTGCCAGAAGCCTGTTAATCCAGAGTAGATTCACTTAAGTCCTGAAAGCTCACAAATAACATTAGCTAGTTACTGGTGAGCAACTTCCCCATAATGAACCTTTCACATGGGAGCCACACATCTTCAGGGAAATGCCCATCTCTAACAAGAGAGAAAATCAACAGCACATAGTAAAAGTCAATGCCATAAACACGGCTGAAACCATGACCATGATAACCCTTAACCTCCACGTAATGCACAAACAGACCTTGAGAAGCCCTTCACAACCTAGACTCCTCACATACTTATTAGTGGCTGAAAATGAGCCAGCAAAGTAGGCCCTACTCAAATCATGCTCACCATGCTGAGAGTGTCAGTGGGAAGCAGGACTTTACACCCAACATCTACAGCTGTGATTGCATGTGTTAACAATACTGCAGCTAATGCACATTGTTCAGGGTGAGGCCACAACAGTGTTAGAACAACTCCTCTAATAACCTTCCACATTATCCTTCTGCCACCAGCATCCAGTTTCAAGACTGTGCCGCATCTGCAACATGCACTGCTGCCAGAAACCTCTGCTCCCTTAGAAACCATAGCCTCTACCACCTGGTAGAAGAAGGCTTCCAATGTTGTGGGGAGACCATACAAATATGCTTCCCTGGAGCATACATGACATCTTGACATGCAAAGCATCCACTTAGGTGATTGTGTAATACTCAGGTGAGGATGACTGCCTTTGGCACAGCACTCATGCTTAAAATGCATCTGACATGATCTAATCTGATCTTTCAGTATGAACATTAATCCTCCCTTAAAGCCAATAATTAGACAATAAATGCTGCAAGGAGCCTCTCAATCTGCAACCTTTGGTGCACTTCTACCTTATCTGAAGATCTGGAGAAGGAAACAGCCTCCCACTGCCATTCATGCATGGGCACACCCTTGCTCTGATGCTCTCAATTTGACATGGACTTTGTGCAGTCATCTGCTAGGGACCGTCTTCATTCTGTTAACATTCTCATTGAGGGTTTTATTGTACAAAACAGAGACATTTTTCAGTGTAGTGATATGTATTTTAAAAAGTGCATAATTTTGACATGTGCAAAGTGATAGTGTCACCACAGTGAACCCATTAGTGATTGAGACAAGACGGAGCCCTGCACTTGCGAACATTCCCATGAAGTAGTCCCCCTCCCCACAAAACTCTGTGTTGCCTTGGAGTGGGTAGAGGAAGGCTGCTCACAATGTAACACCCTTATTCAAAAAGGGAGGAAGAAAAAAAACAGGTCACTATAGGCCAGTTAGCTTAATATCTGTCTTTGGGAGAATGTTGTAGTCTATTATAAAGAATGTAATAGCAAAGCATTTAGAAATACATAACCTAATTAAGCAGAGTCAGCATGGCTTCATGAAGGGGAAATCATGCCTAACAAATTTATTAGAATTCTTTGAGGAGCTAACAAGCAGGATAGATAAAGGGGAACCAGTAGACGTAATATATTTGGATTTCCAAAAGGCATTCAATAAAGTACCGCACATAAGGTTACTTGATAAGATAAGAGCCCATGGTGTTGGGGGTAGTATATTAGCATGGATAGAGGATTGGTTAACTAATAGAAGACGAGAGTTAGGATAAGGGGAGCATTTTCGGGATGGCAACCTGTAACTAGTGGAGTGCCACAGGGATCAGTGCTGGGGCCACAATTATTTACAATATATATTAATGACTTAAATGAGGGAAGTGAATGTACTATCGCCAACTGTGCGGATGACACAGAAATAGGTGAGAAGGTGAGTGGTGAGGATGACACAAGAAGTCTACAAAGGGATATAGACAGATTAAGTGAGTGGGCAAAAACTTGGCTTGGCAGATGGAATTTAATATGGGAAAATGTGAGGTTATACGTTTTGGCAGGAAGAACAGAGGATTTGAATATTATTTAAATGGAGAAAGACTGCAGAAAGCTGCAGTGCAGAGGGATTTTGGAGTCCTCGTGCGTGAATCCCAAAATGTTAACATACAAGTTCAGCAGGTAATATGGAAGGCAAATGGAATGTTGGCCATTATTTCAAAGGGAATGGAGTATAAAAATAGGGAAGTCTTGCTAAAATTATACAAGGCACTAGTTAGATCACACCTAGAATACTGTCAACAGTTTTGGTCCCCTTATTTAAGGGAAAGATATACTGGCAGTCCAGAGAAGGTTCACTAGGTTGATCCCAGGTATGGAGGGATTTTCTTATGAGGAGAGGTTGAGTAGATTGGGCCTGTACTCATTGGAATTTAGAAGAATGAGGGGCAACCTTATTGAAACATATAAGATTCTTAGGGGGCTTGACAGGGTAGATGCTGAGAGGTTGTTTCCCCTTGTGGGAGATTCTAGGACCAGAGGGCATAATCTCAGAGTAAGGGGATATCCATTTAAAACAGAGATGAGGAGGAATTTCTTCTCAGAGGTAGTCAATCTGTGGGATTCTTTACTGCAGAGGGCTGTAGAGATTGGGTGGTTAAGAATATTCGAGGCTGAGATAGACAGATTTTTAATCAGCAAGGGAATCAAGGGTTATGGGGAAAAGGCAGGAAAGTGGAGTTGAGGATTGAGTGGCGGGGGTAGTTAGTGAGTGGCACTGGGACCTGTGTGTGGGACAAAAGGAGCTAATGAGATCAAGCTCTTTACATTGTGGGAGCACACTCTGATCCGAGCCATTGCTTTTAACCATAATCATGCAATCCCACCTTCACACTCCCTCTCATGCCAACGACCCCTTATGCTCAATGAACTGACAGCATCACCTCCACCATTATTACCATTTACAAAGCACCTCTGCAACCACCTTTACTCTCTGCTACAGATGATTCTCCATCCCTGACAATCAGCCAGACAGGGACCCTGGCTGCCACCATTGTTGTCTCCTCCACATTCCTATTCACCTGTAGTCTTGCAGCCCCGCCCTCCCCAGTCCAGGCCGTCTGCCTGGCATTATGGGCCCTCTTGTCCCTTAAGTACAACATAAAGAATAATGTCAGCCTAATATGAGGTGCTGCCAGGGAGAAATTTCTTGAATGTGTCACTGCATCATAGTTGGTATTCACATATGTGTGCACCCACAGGAATGGCTTGGACATGTAAGCTTCCATGCTATAGGAGGACTATGTGCCAAGTTTCCCACCATAGGTGCAGCGTTCAGATGTAAACCAACACTTGAACCTAGTGTGCTTGTGCCAAACAACTCACCTTGCCAGAGCGTAGCAGTTTATGGGATCTCCTCCTAAACTGGATTCATGTTCATTGGTCCCCTGTTGTGCTCATGGCAGTAGCGATCTCTTGCAATGCCCTCCTGGTTGCTATGGGCAGGTTCTGGCAGCCACGTGGATATAATATTGCGCGCCGTGACTAGGTCTCCTCCTCCAGGATCTGGAGGTCCTGGTCATCGTAGCATGACGTGGGCCCTCCCACTCCTTCCCCACTCTATTTGAGCGAGACGTGCTGGCAGAGAGAAAGAAAAGGCAAGTAAGACAAAAGCAAAATACTGTGGATTCTGGAAACCTGAAACAAAACAGAAAAAGCTGGAAAAACTCAGCAGGCCTGGCAGCATTTGTGGAGAGAAAAATAGAGTTAACGTTTTGAGTCCACATGACCCTTCTTCAGAGCTCTGATGAAGGGTCATACGGACTCGAACCATTAACTCTATTTCGCTCTCCACAGATGCTGCCAGGCATGTAAGGCATCCAGCTTTGAAGTGTCTCGCACACATCTGTGTGCTCACGTTCACGAACCATGTTGTCTATCTCATCAATGACTAACATTGGGTGTGGGGAATGGTTCTGGATAAATGCAGGATAGCCTTGTATTTGTTCCTGTGACTCCCAGATGCAATGCTATGCTGCCAACCACTAACTACCCTCTTGTTCCCCGAGTCGCACTGTTGTACCACAAGATTGTGCAGATGTGAGGGTCCTGGTCAAGGGTCAATCAAATGGGTGTATCCTGAGGATGGGTGGAAAGAGGGTAGGTGGAAGGGCAAATGTGGTAGGTATCAATCACCCCCTGAGGCATTATAGTAACCTGAGTCAATACAGAATATTGTGAGCAGCTGATGGTGCCAAGGTGCTGCCATCTCCATGGCTGTGTCCTGTCACGCTTTTTCAGCCTTGAATTGGTTGAGTGACCGCTTTCTTTATAATGTGAAGGGGCAATAGCAACAATTATATTTTCCTATGGCAAGCCCATGATGAGCCATCTGTTCCAGTGTTAATAACCAGTTGGACAACTGTTACAGTTTGCACTCACCTGACTGCTCAATGACGTCTTCTCCAAATGAAAACAGTACCTCCATTGACTCCCTAACTTACAGCAGGACCTTGTTAGCAGCCTGCCTTTTAAATGCAACCAAGTCACCCAACCCACACTGAGTCTGCCTCCACTTCTACACTACTTCTGGGAGTGGGCAGCCCGACTCCCATTAGGCCCCACCCGCCACATCACCCCACCCCATCCCGCCCCCGTCTCCCAGAGCAAAAAATCACAATATTCAGGGAACTTTCTCCCAGGTCGGGTTTGCAAATTTGGGAATTTTCCCAACTCTGTGCTCCCGACTCGGGAGTTAATGCGGCCCCTTTTCAGGCTTTTCATTACAAATTTTAACCATTCATTGTGTAAAAAAGATTTGCTTCACTTGCCAATCAGCTTAAACCTGTGTTCCCTTATTATCAACCCTTTAGTCATTGGAAACAGTTTCTCTTTTTTTATTCTATTGAAACCCTTCCTAATTTCAAAACACCACTATCAAATCTCCCCTTAGCCTAAAACAAAAATGAAATATTGCAGATGTTGGAGATCTGAAATAAAAACAGGGGAACAAACCCCAGTTTCTCCAGTCTATCTATAGAACTGATTCCAGGAATGAGGGATTACATTCTATTAAATCTTTTCTGTACCCACTCCAAAGCTTTCATCTTCCTTAAGTGTGGTGTCTAGAATTGGAGACAATACTCCAGCTGGGGCTGACCCAGTGTTTTATATAGGTTCAACATAACTTCCTGGCATTTTTACTCTATGTCTCTATTGATAAAGCCCAGGATCCCACATTGCATTATTGACTGCTTTGCTAACCTGTCCTGCCACCTTCAGAGATTTGAGCACAAACACCGAGGTCTCTCTCTTCTTGCACCCTGTTTACAATTGTGCCATTTAACTTGCATCTTTCCTCATTCTTTCTACCAAAATGCATTAGCTCACACTTTTCTACATTGGATTCATTCTTCCATGTGTCTGCCCATTTCACCAGCCTGCCCATGTCCTCTTGAAGCCTATTACTATCTTCCTCATGCTTAATACATTCATCCAAGTTTTGTGTCATCTATATATTTAAACTTGTGCCTTGTAATCTCAAGTCCACATCATTTATGTTCATCAAAAACAGCAGTGGTCCGAGCACTGAACCTTGAGGAACTCCAGTATATACCCCACTCCAGTCAGAAAACAGACATTCACCACAACACTTTGGGCCTGAAATGGGTTACCCCATTCTAGAATGTGTTTCTTGAGTGTAGGTATTACAATTCTCAATTTTCCTGTGCCTTTTCAGGTCAAGGTGTGAATAGTGCAAACTTCAAATATCCAGCTCATCTAAATGATTGTGGCATTGGCCCAAGCACTTCATGTTCTGCTGTTTTCCCCAAAAACTGTCAAGGATGTGCACAGCAGAAGGGTCCAGCAGCGTTGTTTGCAGATCGTGTGATTCAGCCGCCCTCCTCTTCTTAAAACCAGGCTGTATCCTAAAGGGAAGAAGATGCACTCAGCAACATTGCTGCAATATAAATGCAAAATGCAATGCAAACTGAACATGAGGGCAGAGAGGATCACTTGAGCCCTATGGAAAAGATGGTTCTCCGGTCATGGGGCATACCTATCTCTTGAGAACAGTGAGGATAATGGAATATTCCTGTCTTCTGCCCCTTCTCAACATAGGTAGAAAAAGGGATGAAATCCTACAGTCAGATTTTAGTGAGCTAGGAAAGAGACTAAGAGGCAAGATCTCAAAGGTAGTAATCTTTGGATTACTCCGGGTTCCATATGCTAATGATCATAGAAATTAAGTGGATAGTGCAGATGAATGTGCAGATAAAGAGATGGTGTAGGAGGGGGGTCTTTAAATTCCTGGAATATTGGCACCAGTTCTGGGGGAAGGTAGGACCTGAATAGACCAGAGGTGTTGCACCAACAGAGCTGGGACAAATGTACTTGTGGGACGGTTCGCTAGTGTGATGGAGAGGGTTTGAACTAATTTGGCAAGGGAATAGGAATGAGGATTAGAAAGGAGAAACAAGGTGCATAGAAGATTGGGAGAGACAGACAGCACGGGACTAAGAAACAGTAAGGTATTGTTACTAAGAGGGAATACGGTAAAATCAAAATTCAGGTTTATAGTGTATGTATATAAACACATGAAGTGTGGTAAATTTGGTTGGTGTGCTGCAGGTAGGGACATGAGGATATCATGTAGTGACAATAATGGACACATGGCTCAAAAAAAAGGCAGGACTGTTTATTAAATAATCCAAAATGCAAGACATTCCGGAAAGATAGGGAAGGAAGGAAATGAGTAGGGGTAACAGTATTGATTGAGGAGAATATTACAGTGCTAGAGAGAGGGGGGCGGTGGTCAAATACAGAATTTATTTGATAGGCCACCTATTACTGGAAAGGATATAGAGGAGCAAATTTGCAATGAATTTACAAAAGTGCAAGAATTATAGAGTTGTGATAATGGTGGGGAGGGTGTCTAATTATCCTAATCTAGACTGAAATAGTAAAGATGTAACAAGAAGAGAGTGGGAAGAGTTTCAGAAATGTACTCAGGAGAATTTTCTTGACCAGTACATTTCCAGCCTAACGAGGAGGGAAGCATTGCTGGATCTGTTTCAGGAATGAGGTGGATCAAGTGTCAGTAGGGAAACATTTAAGGATGAGTGATCATAGTATCATAAAATTTAGATCAGCTATGTAAAAGGACATGGAACAATCCAGAATAAAATACTTAATTGAAGGAGGGCCAATTTCATTGGGTTGAGGACAGACCTGTCCCAAGTAAATTGGGATCAAAGATTGACAGGTAAAACTGTAAAGGAACAAGGGGCTGCTTTTAAAGAGGATATGGTTTGGGTACAATCAATGGGCATTTCCATGAGGGGGGAAGGCAGGGCATACAAAGGCAGAGCTCCCGTGTTAATGAAAGAGCTAGAGAATAAGATGAAGCAGAACAAGAGTGTGTATGACAGATGTCAGGTTGATAAAACAGGCTGGATTTTACCAGCTATTTAGGGATGAGTTAGAAGATGGGGGGGCCCTATAAAATGGCAAGGGAAGGCAGGGGAGGAAGGGGGTGTGTGTGGAGGCAGTGTTGGACTACCAATCATCTCCCACCACCATACAATTTTACCAGTGATGGATGGTGGAGGATGGCCCTCCTACCCAGAGGCCAACTGAACCATTTAAGTAGCCAATTAAGAGTCTTTCTTGCTGTTGCTGACATTTTACCAGTGGCAGGTGAATCCACGTCACGTGGGAAGACCAACTGGTAAAAATGGGTTGCCTCCTCTCGTTGGGAGGATGGTCTGCTTCTATAGCGCCCTCTTCTTCCAGGCACAGTGCCAGCAGTAGCCACGGCTTCCAGTGGTGCTGCTGAGCTGCCAGTCCTCTTGATCTGTTGGCAGCTCTTGGGGGTAGGCGTCTGTCCTTAAAGGCATGGCAGCACTAATGGTAACTAATTAGTTGTCTGACCACCAAAAAATGTGGCCGGGGGCCTGGAAAGTGCCGAGATGGGGTTGCCCGTGCCTCTCCTGCTCGTCGTCAGAAACTGTGCCACGATGACAAAATTCAGCTCCACAAGTGAGAACCGGGCTGAATGTAGAAAGTTCAGGGGGGAAGTGAAAAAGGAAATATGTGAGGCAAAGAGTATAAGAAGAGACTGGCAGCTAATGTAAAGGAATTCAAAAGTCCTCTATAGGTATGTAAATAGTAAAAAGGTAGTGAGAGGAGAAGATGGGGCCAATTAGGGATCAAAAAAGGGGTCCATGCATGGAGGCAGAGAGCACCGCTGATGTGCTAAATGAGTACTTTTTATCTGTCTTTACCAAAGATGATGTTACTGGAGTCCTAATGAAAGAGATAGCTGAGATGTTGGATGGGCTAACAATAAGGTGGGGGTATTGGAAAGGCTGACTGTACTCAAAGCTGATAAGTCACCAGGATCAGATGGGATGTAACCGAGGAAAGTGAGGAGGGGAGATTGCAAAGGTACTGACCATAACCTTCCATGCCTTCTTAGGGATGGGTACCAGAGGACTTGAGAATTGCAAATGTTACATTCTTACTCAAAGAAGGGGTCAAAGATAACCCAGCAACTACAGGTCAGTTAGATTAACTTTGGTGGTAGGAAAGCTTCTAGAGAAATGATGATCCAGGATAAAGTTAAAAGTCACTTGGATAAGTGTAAATTAATTAAGGAAAGCCAGAATGGATTTGTTAATGGTAAATTGTGTTTAACCATCTTGAATGAGGTTTTTGATGAGGTAACAGAGGGTTGATGGGGGAATGCATTGATGTGGTCTGTATGGTCTTCAAAAAGGTATTTGATAAAGTGCCACATAACAGGATTGTCAGCAAAATTGAGCTCATGGAATAAAAGGGACAGTGGCAGCTTGGATACAAAGTTGGCTGAGTGACAAGAAACAGAGAATAGAGGTGAACGGTTGTTTTGCTAGAAAGTATACAGTGGAGTTCCCAGGACAAGGACTATAGAGTTTCTTAATATATATATTAGTGACTTAGATATGGACATAATTTCAAAATTTGCAGGTGACACACAACTTCACAACTATAGTGGACTATGAGGAGGATAATAATAGACTTCACAAGGACATATGACAGGTTGGCAGAACAGACGGACATGTAGCAGATGAAATTTAATGCACAGAAGTGTGAAGTGATCCATTTTGGGGAAAAAACAAGGGACACAATATAAAATAAAGGGGATGCAGGAACAGAACGACATGGGATAAGTGCACAAATCGTAGAAGGTGGCAGGGCAGGTTCAGAAAATGATTAAGTAGGCATATTAAATCCTGAGCTTTAGAAATAGAGACATAGGCCCGGATTTTTGCCACAATGGAGATCCTCTCCATCATGGTGGAAATTCCAGAAATAGCTGAAAATTCTAAGTCCCGCCCCCAAACCCAGCATTTTCCATCTTCATGGGGCGGGACTGGAGTCAGGCCAGGGTTCGCACATGTACGATTTGTAGAGGCAGCTGGCCATTTAAATCACCAGCTGTCTCCAGTGCAGTGGGGTTTTGGAAGGACAGGAGTATGGAATCTAGATTGTGCAGAATAGAACAGGTAAGAGGAGGTCTGAACTTAGTGGATGCTTCTGGATAGCCAGGAGTGGTATGGTACCCCTTTGGATAGGGTTCCGGGGCGCATTAGGGAGAGGTAAAGCCCACTTTGGGAGTGTGGGGGGATGAAGGTTGAGAACTGGAGGAGTGTTTTTATTTTATTATTTTTTTATTTATTTAAACATAATGCTGGGGCACAGAGACAGGCCTTGCACCCAGCCCACCCCTGCAGCCAGCAGCCTGCACATTTGTTCCAAGATCATCTGCCATT
Organism: Cetorhinus maximus; assembly: GCF_964194155.1. Taxonomy (NCBI): domain Eukaryota; kingdom Metazoa; phylum Chordata; class Chondrichthyes; order Lamniformes; family Cetorhinidae; genus Cetorhinus; species Cetorhinus maximus. The sequence continues at coordinate 61,540,063 of NC_135889.1, forward strand.
CTTCTGTTTCAGCCTGTAACCACCACTCCTCCCGCCTCACCGCAACTGAAAATCTGACCTGCAGGCAGGCATTTTTAAAGGTTGGGTTCAGCGAGCTGGGAGATCTCCCGACTCAGCGAACCTGACCCTGGGACGAAAATCTGGGCAATACTATAGTGTACAAAATCAAGGAATTTATGATGAACTTTTATAGAACACTGGTTTGGCCTCAACTGGAGCATTGTATCTAATTCTGGACGCTGCAGTTTAGATGGGATCTGAAGGCTATGAGCGGGTGAAGGAAAGATTTATGAAGGGTTCAACTGACGAGGGAATTCAGTCACGTGGAAAAGTTAGGGTTGTGCTCCTTAAAGAAATGCATGTTGTGAAGAGATTTGATCGGTGTGTTCAAAATAATGAGGGGTCTGGACAGAATAGAGAGAGAGAGAGAGAGAGAGAGAGAAATTGTTCCCATTGGCAGAAGCGTTAAGATCCAGGGGTCACTGATAGAAGGAATGAACAAAAGAACCAACGACAACATGAGGAAAACCTTTTCTTTTTTACACAGTGAGTGGTGAGGATCTGCAGTGCACTGCCCGAGTTTGGTGGAGACAGATACAATCATTGCTTTTCACAAAGGAGTTGCATAGCACCTGAAGAAAAAGAATTTGTAGGGTCATGGGGAGTGGGGAGGAGGTGGGGTGGGGGTGGGGGGGGTGGTCAGGGGGATAGAACTAGCTGAGTGGATTGCAAAGATCTGGCATGAACTTGAAGGGGCTAAATTAGATTGGGGGAACAATTCACGGGCTTGAATTGGTCTCCTTCGGTGCTGTAATGATTCTATGTCTGTTACCCCAGCAGCAGGGAGGCAACACACCTTATGAATCTCACATTGACAGTAGCAGAACTGTGTCTAAGCTCCAACCATCAATTCTCCAATTAGTACTGCATTCTTACATTTTGTTCTAACCCCCATGCAGTTTTTGCCTCCCAGTGCTAGGCTTGGGACAGTACTTCTTTGAGGTTGTGTGACCCTAACCTATATCCAATGCTGAATTTGGTTTGAGTGTGCCACACTCCTGGAGGATTCCTGCACTGCCTGCCTCCTCCAGCCTTCAGTGTGGCCTACCACCTGCTGTTTTGAACTCCATCTGTCTGTGGAGTGAATACCTTTTGGAACTTAGAAGGAAACATTCAACCACCCATGTGCACAGCAGCGAATGCGGCTGCTCCTTAAGCTAAGAAACCCTCAATGAGTCTGAGCAGCTGGAGGCACTTCATGCAAACATGAGTCTTCAGGACACATGAAGCATCCTTAAGTTTCCATTTGGCACAGGGATTGCAAGCTACAGGTTGTTGATGTCACATTGAGCTAATTTGAAACTAAAATAAACTCCTTAGATACAAGGTGAATATTTATATATTTGCTGTTAGCTGGATCTGAACTACACTGCCATTTTTCAATTTGCTCCTCAAAGCAAACTAACTAAAGAGTAAATGTTTTACCTCGGCTTAACACAAACCACTGAGATACATAAGAATATAACATATGTAATAGGAGCAGGAGTAGGCCATTCAGCCCTTCAAACCTGCTCCATCATTCAATGAAATCATGGCTGATCATCTACTTTAACACCATTTATCTGCACTATCCCCATAACCACTGATGTTTTTAATATGTAAAAATCTATCAATCTCAGTCTTGAACATACTCAATGATTGAGCCTCCACAGCCATCTGGGGCAGAGACTTCCAAAGATTCACCATATGAGTGAAGAAATTCCTCCTCATCTCAGTCCTCAATAGCCTGCCCCTTATTCTGAGACTGTGTCCCATGGTTCTAGAAACCCAAGACAGGGGAAACATCCTTCCAGCATCTACCCCCAGTCGAGCCCTGTATGAACTTTGTATGTTTGAATAAGATCACTTCTCATTCTCTTAACCTCCAGAGAATAAAGGCGCAGTCTATTTAATCTTTCCTCATAGGACAATCCCTCCATTTTAGGAATTAGTTTGGTGAACCTTTGTTGCACTCCCTCAATGGCAAGTTTATCCCTCCTAAGGTAAGGAGGCTAAAACTGCACACAATATTCTAGGTGCAGCTCACCAAGGCTCTATATAATTGCACCAAGAAAACTTTACTTGTACACTCAAATCTTCCTGTAATAAAGGCCAACATACCATTTGTCTTCCTAATTGCTTGCTGTACCTACATGTTAGCTTTCTGTGACTCGAACAATGATACCCAAGTCCCTTTGAATTTCAACACTTCCCAGTCTCACCATTTAAGAAACATTCTGTAGCTGTTTCTCCTACCAAAGTGGATAACCTCACATTTCTCCATTGTATCCCACCTGCCAAATTTTTGCCCACTCCCTTAGCCTCTCCAAATCCCCTTTGCATCCTCCTCACAACTCACACTTACACCTAGTTTTGTGTCATCTGCAAACTTATAAATATTACCTTTAATCCCCACATCCAAATCATTGATATAGATTGTGAATAGCTGGGGCCCAAGAACTGGTCCTGAAAACGACCCATTTATTCATACTTTCTGTTCTCTGTCCATTAATCAGTTCTCAATCCATGCCAGCATATTCCCCCCAAATTCTGTGTGTTCTAACTTTGTTTCCTAACCTCTTGTGTTGGACCTTATCAAAAGCTTTCTGAAAATCTAAATATACCACATCCACCAGTTCCCCTTTATCTGTTCTGATAGTTACATCTCAAAAAACTCCAACAGGTTTGTTAAACATGATTTTCCTTTTATAAATCCACATTGACTCTGCCCAATCCTACCATTATTTTCTAAGTGTTCTGTTATCACATCCTTAATGAGAGAAGTAGAAAGGGCTTTAAACTAAATAAAGGAAGGGAGGGATCATGTAGGGGAAGATTGGGTAAATTAAAGGGAAATGACACAGCAACAAATTAAGGTCGAAATAAAGGTGATGATAATCAGAGTATGGCAGGAAGGGACAGTGTTTGCAAACTTAAGAGTGTGCTAGCAGACCTGTAGTTCCCCCATTTTCTCTCTCTCCATCCTTTCTTAAAGAGTGGGATTAAATTTGCCACCTTCCAATCTGCAGGAACCATTCCAAAGTGTATAAAATTTTGAAAGATGACCGGCAATGCATCTAACTCTACAGCAACCCCTTTCAACATTCTGGGGTGTAGATCATCATGTTCAGGGGATTTATATACTTTTAAGTGCCATTAATTACTCTTGTACATTTTTAAAATTAATATTAATATCTTACAGTTCCTCATTTACATTAGTCCCTTGATTCTCCATTATTTCTGGGAGGTTTTTAGTGTTTTCCTCCATGAAGACAGACACAAAGTATTTGTTTTGTTTCTCTGCCATTTCCTTATTTCCCATTATAAATTCTCTTGACTGTTTGTAATGGACCCATATTTGTTTTTGCTAATCTTTTCCTTTCTACGTACCTATAGAAACTTATACAGTCCGTTTTTTTTTTGTTTCTCGCTAGTTTAATCTCATATTCTATTTTCCCTTTCTCAATCTTTTTCTTGGTCCTCTTTTGTAGAATCCTGAAACGCTCCCAATCCTGAGGCTTACCTTTTTCTTGGATACTTTATATGCCTCTTCCTTTGATCTATTACAATCCTTGATTTGTTTCATTAGCCATGGATGGGACACTTTCCTTGCTGGGTTTTTGTGCATTAAAGGAATGTATATTTGTTGTAAACTATGTATTAGCTCTTTAAATGTTAGCCATTACCTGTCTATTGTCATATCTTTTAACGTAGTTTCCCAATCAACCATAGCCAATTTGCCCCTCATACCCTCAGTTTCCTTTGTTTAGATTTAAGACCCCAGTCTCTGATCTAACTACATCACTTTCAAACTTCATATAAAATTCTATCATTTTATGGTTACTCTTTCCTAAAGGCTCCATTACTACAAAATTATTAATTAGTTCTTTCTCATTGTATAATACAAGATCCAAAATAACCCATTCCCTAGTCGGTTCCTCAACACATTGCTCCAGAAAACCATGTTGCATATATTCCAAGAATTTGTCCTCTATAACATCAGTACTAATTATGTTTACCCAGTCTATGTGTAGATTGAAATCCCCCATGATGACTGTATTATCCTTGTTACATGCACTTCTAATTTCCTGATCTATACTGTGATTTACATTACCACTGCTGTTTGGTGGCCTATAAACAACTCCCATCTATGTTTTCTGCCCCTTGCTGTTTCTTAGTTCCACCCAAACTGATTCTATGTCCTGATCTTTAGATCTAAAGTCATCTCTCACTACAGTACTAATGTCCTCTTTAACTAACAGAGCAACCACCACATTTTCCCAGCTTCTTGTCCTTCCTTAATATCGCATACCCTTGCATATTCAGGTCCCAGCTTTGTTTTCCTTGTAGCCAGGTCTCTGTAATGGCGATCAGGTCATACATATGAATTTTTATTACAGCTGACAATTCATCTGTTTTATTGTGGATGCTGCCGGCATTCAAATACAGAGCCCTTAATTCCGTTTTTTTTTAACTCTTTTTGTAAACTCTGGCCCTATCTGCTAGCACACTTTTAAGCTTGCAGTCACTGTCCCTTCCCGCCATACTCTGATTATCATCACCTTTATTGCTACCTTGATTTATCGCCTTGTCATTTCGCTTTAATTTACTCAATCTTCTCCTACGTGATCCTTCTCTCACTTCATTTAGTTTAAAGGCCTCTCTACTTCCCTCATTATACAACTCGCTAGAGCACTGGCCCCATCACGGTTCAGGTGAAGTCCATCCCAGTGGTATGGTGCCCACTTTCCCCAGTATTGGTGCTTGTGCCCCACAAACTGGAACCTATTTCTCCCACACGAGTCTTTGAGACACGCATTTATCTTTCTAATTCTATTTACCCAATACCAATTTGTGCTTGGTTCAGGTAATAATCCAGAGTTTTGAGGTTCTGTTTTTTACTTTAGTGCCTAACTGCTCATTACTCTATACAGAACCACTTTCTTAGTTCTACCTATGTTGTTAGTGTCTACATAAAGCACAACAACTGGATTCTCCCCCTCCCGCTAAGTTCCTCTCCAGCCCTGAGCAGACATCCTGAACCCTGGCACTGGGCAGACAATACAGCTTCTGGATTCTTGCTCTTAGTTGCAGAGAGCAGTGTCTATCCTCCTGACTATACTGTCCCCTACTACCACTGCATTTCTTTTAAACACCCCCACTTGAATGGCTTCCAGTACCATGGTGCCATGGTCAGCCTGCTCATCCACACTGCAGGCCTTGTTCTTGTCCATACAAGCTGCAAGAACCTCAAACATTTTGCTCAATTACATAGGCTCAGGCTCTGCCACTCTTATCTTCTTCATCCCCTTACTTGCCTGTCTCGCGCGCACCCTCCTGTCCCTGACCACTGACCAAATCAGATGACACTAACTTAGGGGGTATAAATGCCTTCTGGAACAAAACGTCCAGGTAACTTTCTCCCTCCCCAATGCATCACAAGGTCTGCAGCTCAGCCTCCAGCTCATTAATTCTGAGCCAAAGCTCCTCAAGCCACAGATACTTACTTCAGATGTGGTTGCCATGAATTGCATTGGCATCCAGGAAATCTCACATGCTGCAACAATGACACATCACCCTTCCTGCCATCTTTGTTGTGTTAATTAAGTTTATTTTTCTTAATTAACTTATAATTCCCCTCTGCACCTAACTCCCTCATTCACCAAACTCCCAGCTTGACACTGTGCACAGAAGCAGCGCTGATAAACCCCTCTATTTAGGCTTTCTGAAAAACAAATAAGCCAAGCTCTATTGAAGCTCAGAAACCCAATTAACTAGCTACAGCTGCTCCCAGAGAGCTTGTACATCCCTGTTTACGACTGGAATAAGCTTAACTTACCTCTTAACTTAAACAGTAATTTTTAGTTAATTGCTAAATTAAAGAAAAAAGCTAGACTTGAGAGAAATTAACTTGAAACTCCCTCACTCACCAAACTACTGGTTTCACATACTCTGCAGACAAACAGCAGCACTGAGAAACCCCTCTGAAAAACAAATGAGTTAGGCTCTACTGAAGCTCTGAAACCAGATTAAGCTAGCTACCTAATTAACTAGCTACAGCTGCACTCAGCACTACTAAACACAAAGGATGGAATCACTATAGAGAAGTGGAGTCAGGTTTAGGTGGTAATGGGGAGTTGCACCCCCTATAAGTGGTATTGCATCAGAATCCTGACACCATCCCACCATGGGTTTCACCTAGGTGGCTTCAAAGGTGAGTGAAGAAACATTGTGCAGCTGTGAGGTTAGGAATTCAAATAGGTCATTAAGTTGTGTTTTACTAAGGATTCTTACTTGAACTGCCAGTGGTCCAATTTCCTGAGCCTGTCAGATTCTCATCATAATTACTGAGGTGAGTGCACAACAGGGAGTGATTCTGTAGTGAAACTGACAGGCTGGGAAGCCTTTGATCAGTGACACTGAAGAGCTGCAGCCACGGTCAGGAAAAAGGCTGCTCCTCAGAACACTCCTTCTCACAGGGTGCTTTCAGTACTTCTAGGAAATTGTTTCACCTGTCTTGCACATGACTCACTTTTAGCTGCATTTCCCTGTTGTCAGCTTTCACCATTGCATGGGAGCAGCTTGTGCAGCTGCACTTTTCACTTCTGACAAAGAATAAGAGGAGCAGCAACATCAATATTAACAGCAGCAGCAGCAACAGCAACACTAGCACCAGCTGATTTCTGTTCAGTCACATGCAGAAGGAATGGATACATAGGGAAGAATTTAATGTAGGTGATGGGGGGGATCTCACCTGCCAGATGCAGAGCCAGTGAAAACCCCGCATTGCCTCTTTTCAGAAGGCCCGCCACATTAAGTGCCAATCACCCAGAAGGGAAAACCAGTAAAACTTGTAAATGACTGGTACTGGTCCGAATTGGTTTTGTACCTAATGGTACTTCAGTTCGGACCAGTACCAGTCATTTCCAAGTTTTCCTGGTTTCTCCTCCCAGGGTGTCTGCTTCTCTCTGAGGTTGTGCTCTCTCCTCTGTAAGGAGACAAATCAGAGTTATGAGTGTTAGTATTGCTTGTGTGGAGGGGACTGGAGAACAACATTTGTAGAGGGTGGCTGTGAGGAGGAAATAGGATGAGGTTGAGTATGAATGTTGGTTGTTCCAATTGGGATGAGAGGAATGAGTGGAGCTGTTAGATGTATTGTTCTGAGGAGTGCTGTGCAGGAGAATGCTGGGGAAGTCAGTGTGGGGCTTGGCACCTCAGTGTTGTGTGACTCACCTGCCCTGCCCTCCTGATGTCCTGGGTCCACTTGGTGCACTGTCTCCAGGTCGGAAAAGCCACACTTGTTGACTTTCTCAATCACTTCCATGCATGCTTAGCTGTCCTCTTTCTGTTCTTGGAACAGCTCACCTCAGCGCAGCCCCTCAGATCCCACAGCAGGACCTCCAGGTAAGAGTGACAGACCCAGCGAGCAGCCTTCCCAGGTCTCCTCTCCAGTTTTGTGGTTGCTGCAGCCTCCAAAATCCATGTGCAGGTGAGTCATTGTAACCCAGGTTTGCCCCCTTTAAATCAAAATCCTTCCTTTGACAGATCCAGCATGTGATGCTGCCCATCCTCTGTGACTGGTCAAGGAACCCAAAAGCGGGATGCTAATACCTTCAGTTAAGGAGTCATGGCAAAGCCCACTGGAGATTCCAACCGGGTTCCTGACCCGCTAATGGTTCTGCCATTTGGCAGGGACTAAGCTGAGAAAATTATGCCAAAGCCAAATGGATACTTAACCTAGAATTCGGAGACTCCACCATTCTGTTCTTGGGTTCTGCACTCTTTTTGAGTTGGGCATGAGGATCTGCATTCTTTCTCTCCACATAAAACCTAGCCTCACCACATTAGCAGCTTCCACTCTGTTCATGATTCTCCAAGCTCTGTGCCAAACTATTTTATTAGATTTAAGTAAACAGTACAACTAACCCGAACACCAGGAATTTGCTGGTGAATGGCAGTTTTCAGCCCACATAGTAGAATAAGCAGGGCAGAGTTGAGTTTGGGAAAACCATTTTTTCTTGCATTTAGTTAAAAAATTAGATGATATGAAGGCAGTCTAAATTGGTGGGGGGGAAAAAACTTTTTATAAACCTGGGTCTGTTTTCATTCACTGCTATAAATCATGTCTAAATGGGTAAGAACTGGTACAATTTCCTGATAAATTTTTAATTTTTGCTTGGTCTATTTGCATAATTATTCCCAAATCCAGGCAGGAGCACTTTTCAGCAGGAATGGGGGATTCTGTGTTAGTGAAATTTCAGACAACAGCGACAATTGAGGCGATAAGGTGGGGGGAATGGAGAACGAAAGAGAAAATATTCAGAAATGTCAAAAGGTATTTTAGATCATTAGCACGTTTTGTCATGAAGAGACTGGGCTTAAGATGGCACAGGCCAAAGAGGAATAGGAAACCCCATGAGCAGCCTTGAATCTGTGGACAAGTGATGGGACCCTGTTTGATGGCTAATGAACTAGTAATGATGTTGCAAGAAGTGGTTGTGAGGAGCATCTGCTCTATACCACTCTGCACAACCTCCATTACTCTCTTTTAGCATGTCTGGATGGAAGTGGAGACAGGGTGAGGCCAGAGCTAACCAGTACTCATCACTGCCAGGAGAAAGAAAACGTTAGATAGGACCTTTAATAGTTTCAAAACAGTTGAAACAATCTTCTTTTTGGTACTTTAAACTTACTTCTGGTTACTACTCAAGACCAAGGATTTCAGGATGCCCATTTATATCAGCGCCCTTTGGAAGCCAAATAGACCATTAAATCATAACATTGTCATTTTCATATCATAATGAAGCTTTCACTTGTTTCAGGGGGTGGTAAATCCTTGGAATTCTCTACCCCAGAGGGCTGTGGAAGCTCAGTCATTGATAATGTTCAAAGCAGAGGTCGATAGATTAAGGGATACGGGGGTAGTGCGGGAAGATGGCGTTGAGGTAAAAGATCAACTTGATTTAGTTAAATGGTGGAGCAGGCTCAAGGGGCTGAATGGCCTACTCCTGTTCCTATGTTTCTGGTATGTTTGCCCTGCCAAAAATGTGCAAAAGGGACAAAGACCCCACATTACAAGTCTTTGCCCCATTTTCCTCTGAAATAATGAAATAAAGTGAATTCAGGACAGGCAAATCAGTCCTATTGTCTACTAGATCATAGTATTTAATTGGACTAACATTTTAATCAGTGTTGATAAATGGCAGAGCAACTGCTTATTACCAGTTTACAAGAAAACCAGACATAGCAGCTACATTTTGTAGAAACAGCTTAATTTTTATTTGATTTGGGCCAACATACCATACTGTGTACAATGCAACATTTGTTTTATTCGTGCTAACATTAGAGACATTTACTGTACATTTTATAACGTTATTTATAGACAATGAATACAAGGCAGTGAAAAATTGAACTCTATACCAAAAATGTAATTTAATGTAATAGTTTGTAGACCAAACTTTAAACAGACATAAATTAAAATATAATAAATAAAATAAGCAATACTTTTGGCACCGTATCAGTTATAGAACTGTCACTGACAAATGCATTAAGCAAGCTTTTTTTTTACTATTTACACTTGCTTAATAATGCTAAAACAAATAATCAGCATTCAGGTTTTCCCACAGATTTCCGAAACAGTGTGGTGCTGTCACAATAACGTAATGTTTAATAAAATTTTCAGCTGTCTGAGGACATGGTTGCGGGGGTGGTGGGGGTATTGGGATTGGGGAGAGTGATTGAAATTTCAGAAATTAAGTCTGGCACATTCTGGACATATATCTTGCAACTTCTAAATTCAATTTTATGTATTTGAAATTCATTTTTAAGCAAAAGTTACAAAACATTCTATGAAGAATAAAACTCTGGTGTCAGTGGGGTGCCCAAGGTTAGTTAGTTGGGTGAAAGTTGGGTAGTGCTTAATTAAAATAGTGTAATACTGATAAGAGCAGCAGGCTCCTGCACCATGCTGTTGAGAGCTGCATGGAGCAGCTAACATTCTGAAGAAAGCACCTTCCAAGCAAACAGGAAATGCCTATGTTAGGTCACAATTAAACAATATATGGATGAAAAGTCTAAAGCTTGCTGATAATTGAAAACAATGAAGTTACAAGAAATATTGGAATACTTCATCAATTTTATCTTGTGCAGATTGTGCTATTTTCCCAGTTTAAATATAATGTGGAAAGTTTAGAAACACCTTTTAAAAAGAAGCATCAATTGGTAAAAATATCAAATATTTTGTGCCATCATCTTAAAACAAAACAACCTGCTTAGAGGATCTGAACAAATGTAAACTGTTTTATAGATTGAAGGACCATCTCGTCAGTGTGCTTAAATACATATAGGGCAATTCTTGGCACAAATTCTTCTGCATTGTACATAAAAGAATCTGCAAAAAAGAAAACCCTACTTTCTCCTTTTAACTATCAATACATAATAAGACGTCGAGGATATTTTGGTCTTTGTGAAACACAGTATGTATTCCAAATCTTGGAAGAGGCAGGCATAATTGTTGTAACACGGGGCTAAAGTCAATTCCAATTCAGAATGGTCTTCCTCTGAGTTGAAGGCAGTTACAATACTGCCCATTTTCAATAATAATTATTCTTAACACTGCAAACCACAGAATGCCCATTGTGCTGAAATACAATAAATATTTTCTTTTATGGCAGTGCAAAGGTGAAAAATTATTAGGATCGGCGTGGCTCCAACCTGTGAGACAACTGTGATAAAGTCCTCTGATTGTCGATTACGTTAAGCTGTCGAACATATGCACGGACATCCTGATGGTTCTTGTTCGCAAGTGATGAATCTGGATCTGATGAAAGAAAAATATTGCTGGCTGAACAAATTACAAAGCAAATTTAAATTTAGGCAGATAGTGTCAAGGAATTCAATAAGAAGCAGTAAAGCTATTTGATGAAAGAAGTGATCGAGGGGTATAGGAGTACAATATGATGATTTTAATCTTTGGGACTGGTTGGCTGGAGAACAAAAGACTTTGCCAGTCCTGTATATTCCTGTGCTCCTTAAGATTGAACTAAGATTTTTGATCCATTTTATTAAGCACTGAATAATACATATACTATCTGAAGCACACAAACAGTATATTTGCTTCTCTCTGACTGACTGCTGCAGTGCCTCCGTGCCATAATGAAGGAGATGAATACAGCAGTAATGCCAATGCTCAAATGAGGGAGATTTCAGCTGCCTCGTGTCCCATTCAGACTGAAAAACACAGCAGAAGGCAGAACATTTCTTAAAAAAAGGAACTACTCACTAGCTGCCTGAGGCCACGTGACTCCATTTTGAAAGACCTTAAAACAGTCCGCCTAGCGCTCCCAACCGAAACAGGCTTGTTATAGTATTTAAATTGGGGTCTTATGCCATTTCTTCCCGATGCAGTTTTGTTTTTTCTACCTGTCACTGGTTGCTTTTACTGGTTCTCCCTCCCTTAAACGCTTACGTTTAGCTTGGCGGAGGAGCAGGATCTCCCCCAACCTCCGATCAGCGGCGAGCTGCCCATCAGTACTTGTTGAGCAAAAGCAGTTTGCTGAAAGCATCTAAATGAGATGCAGCCGCAAAAATGGTTTGGGCCTTTCACTGGTATCATTGGGCGACCACTCTGATCGCTGTTCCCACCACTTGCCCGATGTGGACGCAAAATTAAAAATCGCCTCTTGAGTATTAGGGTTAACATTTTTGACAAGGCATTCAGAACCCCCTCAGAGATAAAACAGTGGAAGCAGAATGTTGCCATTCTTTAATTCCTCCACCAAAGAAAAAAGTCAATGGGCAGAAATTCAAAATGCCGTTGTGCGGGATTTTGTTTGTTTCTAAATTTTGTTCTGAATTATTGTACTGGTAGAAGCTCAGGAGAAACCAAAGTTATCCCATAAAAATTAATAGTGCATGAAGCCCATTCTCCAGTGCACCCTTGTCCACAGGAATACATCGAGCTGCATAAAAGAATACCGAAAAGCTTATAAATAAGCTGAAACTAACAAATTCATAACTGGGCCAAAGTACATTTTATTTGGGATACTTAGAAAATTGGAGAAATACAGGCATCCCAACTTGCTAGAACTCATACTAGTCATTAGGTCATACTAAGAATATAGTGATGGGGATAAAGCATTCATTCGCCCAGCCATACATGAGAAATCATGACAGATAGCGAAATCAAGACATCCTTCATCAACAAGAGAATGATTTTTATGTATAGACTGGATTGTTGAGTTAACCCTTAGGTCGAAGTAGAAAATATCCAAAGTTTGTTGTGCTGATCCAGTTGGGTTCATTTGTTTTTTGCTCCCTGTGAAATTAACATGTAAAGTCCTTCAGGAACAGAGCAGCAGTAGCCTGTTCTCAAACTGCAGGATCCTTTAACACAACTGCTGAGTTAAGTTTGTTGCTTATGACCAGCTTGAGTGTAAAAAGTTTTCGTAACATTTTATATATCATTAATAAGTTTGTTACCAATTTATGTCTACCAACATCTAGATTGCTGAGGGAATCCTCACACAGAAGTTTAAGTAGGAGTTCTAAAGGTAAGCTCCGAATATCTGGCACTCAGTTCATATTCACATACTACTGACTTACTAAAAGGCTGACTTCTGCAGTGTCTGGCTGTCCGCACTGTGTTGCCAATCATATGCTGAAACAAAAATAAAAACATTAAATGTCAACCAAACTGAAGCATAAAAATCTTGTTAAAGCATCAATTTTACTAAGTCAATGGGCTTATTGATCCTCATCCCTTAGAATAAATGAAAATAAACTTGTTTTGGAATGGGGGAAAATTTGACAGAACCAAAAACAAGCAAGGGATTGCGATGTGCAATTAACCTGCACACATTCTTTCCGATGCAGACAGCATGCTAACTTCTTCTGCTTCTGCTTTGTGCTACCCGCTAACTGAAATGATAGTAGAGTGCATTCCGGAGCTAAATGCACAGTTGAATGGCTGCACTCCTCAACAGAAGGCCCAAGTTCATGCAAGGCAAACACCGCTAAAGCGAGCTAACACTACTTAAAACCTCTTAATGGGAAAGTGCATTCTGGCTGGAATAGGTGCTGGAAGTGACTGGGGAAAATATTTTGAGGAGGAACTCTGACTGCGGCACATTACACAAAATGTGCTCCCAGGGTTTCAGATGCAGCGCCGGAGGCCTTGGGGTGGACAGGAGAGGTCCTCTATTTACATTGAGCCAGGAGGCTCTCTGGACAAATTCCCAGAAGGCAGTCACAGCAAATGGTCATCAGGGTCAATATAAGCAGGGCAGCGCCAAGGACCTCGATGCAGTACCACAAATTTTATGACCTCACACAAGTGGTCAAGATCCATGAATTCATTTTTCAAATTCCTATTCCTTACGGCTGAGCCACAAAGCTCTGAAACTGCTCAACAGACCACCCCACCCCCGTCAATTATCAACAATCTTTATCAAGCAGGACTATAGCTTCACCTAATCTCTCACACTCTTACCACTGCTGCAAGCCTCATACCCACATCTCACAGCATGCACACACTGTAAGCTATTCAACCATGACAGCCACATCACCCAAACACGTTGCACCACACTCACTGATACACCTCCCTCTCTCTCGCAGGATGTACGACTGGAGGGAGCAGCACCTAATTGATGGGAGAGAGGCACAACTGCAATGTCCTTAGCCATGGAGGAGACAGCAGCCATCATCACTGGGGCAGCCACGACTGAGGGTGTGGCAGTGGTGAGGATGAAACAATAAAAGATGACAGTATCCTCATACCTAATCTTCCTTCTCACATCCCACTTTCCCCTCATCACATAACCTCTTTTGATTCTCACCATAACCCTAACCTTGTGCCCTTCCCCTTTCAGATACCCAAAAGCTACAACCTGGCAAGGCAGTGTTGGAAGGGCAAGAGATGGAAGAGCAGGAAGCCAGTGATGTAGAAAAAGGAATATCATTTGCTCTCTCACACACAGCCACCAGCTGATACTGACACTGTGCATACTTTTGAAACATCGGTGTCATGAAGATGTGCTTTATGTCAAATAATGATTTTTAATCTGCTATCTGGAAACCTGAAATAAACTTTTTAAAAAACAGGTTTTTCAATAGCAATACAAGGCACTAAAAAAAGAGGAGGCTGGTGGGATCCCACTTAGGTCATCTCCATGTGACAAGCCAACCCCGTATTTTGCTGAGGAAACCGGTGTTTAAAACAAATACAGGGTTGGCTTGTCATATGGAGAAGACCTAAATGGGATTCCACCTGCCTCTTTTTTTCTCTAACCCTCCGGGTAAGCTTCGAGCCCTGTTTTCTGACTGCGATCATCCAGGGACACCCCACTGCTGACAGAGATTTCTTAAAAGAATCTAACCCAACATTACCGTCTCCCGAAGAACAACAAAAATCAGCCGTCTACATCTTTAAATCTGAAGCATCGAGACCATCAAATTCAGCCTGAAGCCAGCCGAGTCACCAAACTATAGAGTGTATACTCTTACTTTTTATATGGGCTCTAATTTGGTAAACCTATCCTTCCCCACTCTGGTGTCACACTCTAGGGAGCGTGCGCACCATGTGCGAGGGAGCATGCATGCCACGTGCGAGGTGTTGGGAAGGACTGCATGAGAGCGAGCGCATGTACTTCAAGTGCACGTATCTCATGCGTGTGTGTGTGCGTGTACGTACTCCAAGCACGTGTGCACGTACGGTGCATACTTTATTTTACTTAGATTGGTTTAAGTATAATATCTTTCTTTGTTAAACTCAAGAAAACCTGTCCTATTGGTTCTTTTATGATCACAGTGCGAAAACAGTTAGGTTTTCACTGCATTGGCAACTATACCTTTTCAAAAAAAAAACCTGCTGAGGTCAAATAAGGAAAGGACAAAGAGGGGAGCCATTTGACCCCTCCTCACCTGGTCGTAACACTGGGCATGTGTGGCCTTCAACCAGGGCAGGGGGAAAGGGTAGCACAGGTGCCAGCTTATCAGAGGATGAGGCTGCTCACAGGTTCTACTACAGAGGACATAGATGAGGACATTGACAAGGCAGCCTCAGCAAAAGTCTGATGGGTATGCACAAAGTGATGCTTGATGCATTGGCAGGCCTGCCAGAAAGCTTGCTGTCATGCACCAACGTTGCATAGAGCTTTGCACAGGGCTTGGAGCCTATATATTCCTGCGCAGGACAGGCAGTCAACTCCATGAGAACACTTGTGGACTCAACCATGGTGCAGCATCTGATGGCCATTTTCTCAGCTTCCATTAGAGCATAAGCAGAAACCATGCAAGATCTGGTGCTACAGTGGAAGCTCAGGTTGAAGCCATGCAAGCTCAGACTGCTGCTATTCAAGCTCAGACTGCTGCTATTCAAGCTCAGACTGCTGCTATACAAGCTCAGACTGCTGCTATTCAAGCTCAGACTGCTGCTATTCAAGCTCAGACTGCTGCTATACAAGCTCAGACTGCTGCTATTCAAGCTCAGACTGCTGCTATTCAAGCTCAGACTGCTGCTATTCAAGCTCAGACTGCTGCTATTCAAGCTCAGACTGCTGCTATACAAGCTCAGACTGCTGCTATTCAAGCTCAGACTGCTGCTATTCAAGCTCAGACTGCTGCTATACAAGCTCAGACTGCTGCTATTCAAGCTCAGACTGCTGCTATACAAGCTCAGACTGCTGCTATACAAGCTCAGACTGCTGCTATACAAGCTCAGACTGCTGTCATCATAGCTGTTGATAGCAGTGTGTTAAGGGGCTTGCAGGTCTCACAACAGTTCACAAACTGTTCTCAGATGTATTGCCGTTTTACTGTGGTGCTGCCCTGTGGAAGTGGCAGTGGCACCTGTACCATGCAGCATTCACCTGTGGTCCTCCCTCAGGATGCAACTGTTAGTACTCCATGAAGTTGCCTGTCAGCCAGCCAGTCCAGACTGTTAGCACCCATGCTGATGTGGTGCAGTCCAAAACCAGGCCTTTTTTATCAAAACACAATTTTCCATCACATAGTTTAAGTCATGTAGAATGGATTGGTCTCAACTTTTAGATGCTGCATCAATAAAACACCACAATTTCTCTGTTTCCCAGGGCTTTGGGCTGGGATTGAGGTCAAAATTAGACAGAGCTCTTGCTTCTGATCACATAGTACTGCTGGTATCTTTGGAGCTGAAGTAAAAATGAGTCACTTGCCTTGAGAGGAATGTTGAGGGAGGAGGAAAAATCAACAGCTTTAAATACTGAATTTTATTTGCATTGTAAAATATGAACAATTCTCTGAAAATTGTTTGTGGGGTGCATAACAGTGAATTCAAAATAGATTTGTTTCTAATAGGCATTGCATATGTATATCTAACTTGATCAGATCTAGGAACTGAATTCTCACATAACTCGTTATGTAGAAACATTGAGAATGGCCTGTTTCTGTGTTGTATATTTTGCCCAAGTAACCTATGCTGGTATTTATGCCATACATGTCCACACAGGCCTCTGCCCATCCCTCTTCATCTAACCCTATGAGCATAACCCAATTTCAGCTGTCATAGGTGCTTGTAAAATTAAACAAATCTAGCAATTATTATAGCAGGTGCTATATTAGAAACTTTACAGTTTTGATGTTACCACTATGTTGTACAAATAATGTTAAAGCTGAAACACTGTAGAAACTGCAAAAAATTAAATTTTAAAAAGGTTGAAAATAGATCAATAGCTTAAGTGAATGTGCAAATTCCTCTCTATGCTTCCCCCGCTAAAAAACACACATTTTGAAGCTTACCACTTTTTCAAAATTGACAAGCTGATCACTGAATGTTTTGTTGCCTTCGTGGGTAAATGTCATGTCTGTAAAGAAAGAGGCAATCAGCAAACAATTTCTTCCAATTGCAAAAGACCTCAAGCTGGCATTACATTCTTCACACATTCCTGAACTGATTAATTTAATTAGGTAACATGACTTAACCAGCTTTAGCTAAGTATTATAATTATTGCTTGTTCTTATTTAACTGTTTTGGATGAAGTTATTAAAGCAATAAAAACAATCCACGGTTAGCAGCTTGATAAATGACATTTGCAATGCAAAAGGAAGAAAGTATGATTGAATTACCTTTTATAAGTAAAGGCATGAAGGGAATGATTGGTGGCTCCAGTTTAGCTACTGTAAGTCTGTATGCCCTATGGTTCCTGGAAGGATCCTACAGGAAATTGTTTAGTATTTAATATTCATTGAATGATTAACTCACTGCAGCAGATATGCTAAGCAGGCTTGCGCTAAGCAGAATACACTGCTTGCATAACTATAAAGCAAACACTATAACTTTAAACAAAGAAAATTCCTTCAAAAAATACCTTTACTTATGGAACAAATTAAATATGTACACTTATTTTTACTGTACAGATTTTTATGTGCCTGACTTAAAAGACCATTTGTGATAAAGTTACATGCACACTTAAGGATCGTTAAGATAGGCTCAAGAACACCTTAAGGACACGAGGACATAATCTAGACTGCCATCTAATTGCAGGGCTGGATGCTTACATTATTATACATAGCATTTTTGGAATAAGACAATAAACTAAGTCTCCATTGGCCTGTTCAGACGAATGCGAAAGATCCTAAAATACTATTTGAAAACGAACAGAAAGTACTGAGCCCCACAGACATTCAGTTTTCAACTAACGCCACCAACGCAGATTATCTGGCCATTTGTCATGTGTTTGTGGTAAAGTGCTGCACCCAAGATTAGCTGCTGCATTTGCCTACAGAACACCTTAAAAATAATCCATTCACTGTGAAACACTGAGGCGTGCTGAGGATGTGAGAAGTGAGATACAAATGTGTTCTTTACTTCTTTCTTATTATTGGTTTAAGAATCTGGGTTTAGGCTGAATTCAATTCCATTTTTAGCTTCAGAAATCAGGAAACGGACAAAAGAAAAAAAATAGATCGCAAAACTAGTAATAAATCAAGGAAATATTTGGATCAATTTTGGAACTTGACACACGCTACACCTGATAAAACAGCATGACCCAAAAAAGTTATATATACACTGATCAAACACTCGCATGATAACACAATGCCGCAAGGCTTGGTTTAGATTGTGGGTTTCCTGAGATTAACCCAATTTCAGCTGTCATAGGTGCTTGTAAAATTAAACAAATCTAGCAATTATTATAGCAGGTGCTATATTAGAAACTTTACAGTTTTGATGTTACCACTATGTTGTACAAATAATGTTAAAGCTGAAACACTGTAGAAACTGCAAAAAATTAAATTTTAAAAAGGTTGAAAATAGATCAATAGCTTAAGTGAATGTGCAAATTCCTCTCTGTGCTTCAGGAAACTCAGCAGACTAGTGTTAAATTTCAAATGCTGAATAAAAAGGAGGCACACAGCCTCATAATATTGAAAACACCAATCCAACCAAGTTGGTCACCCAGCCCCCCATCTTGCCTCTGTTAAAACTGGAAAGAGGTGGGTTGAGGTCAGTATTCAGACCTTTAACAGTTTTACCACTCTACAACCAATCGCACCCAACCCAGCCCCCCCATTTCTTTGGGGTTAAAACTCCCTCCAATAAATACAGCTGATGCAACATGCATGATGATGTCATAATTATGATGTACATACCGCTTGGGATCAGATTTGTAAACAAAAATCAGTGTAAATTTGGGGGGACATTGGGCAGCTTGGGGGGCAAGGAAGATACGGCAAGTGGGGTGAGGGGATGACATGGGGGGGGGGCAGCATGGGAGGGATGGAATGGCAAGGAGAATGCCAAAGAGATTATATGATAAGGATGAAAGGAATGAGATGGATATGGTATCAGAATAATGGCATAGGTTGGGGTTCAGTGAAGTACTTTTGCAATAAAGATACTAATTTCACGGCACATATTTGTGGGTCTCTGCTGGTACCCGAATATAATATTAGGTATCTTTATCAATGCTTTTAAAATAACTGTAAAAGTTAAAAGCATACGCACCATCAAGCTTTCAAATTCTGAATAGATTTTCTTGAATTTACTAGGAAGTTTCTGTAAAGATAGGGAGGAGAATTTACTATTTTGTATTACATGCAGTTGTGTGAACATCAAGGATATGTCATGGGCAACATAACTGGATAATTCCCAAATGCTTGCTTCACGAGTTAGGTTATTTATCTCAATCCATGAATAATTATGATGCATTTAATTATTGCAATTGAAGTACATTCTTACTTTGGCCTGACTATACAAATTTCTGAACCTGCCAGCCATTCCTTGTGATAACCAATCCCACATGCCATGGAGCTGCCATGGTGCTTGGAGCTTCTCTCTTTACCATACCTGCTAGTGAGCATGTTTCTTTGTTGGACGTTTTCCTCAAGTTCAGCAACATGGTCATTCTGATGTGAGAATTCACTTTCTACAACTTGTAGAGCATTTTAACCTACCTCAGGGATTGAACAGAAACTCTCGTCACTGTATTTAGCTTATTGAATATGACATGAGCCCGTTCATGACCACCTAAGCCGGGATTCTCCAGCTCTGTTGCGGGCGGGACCCATCGTGGGTGAGGCGGCGTCCCAGCCAGAAGTCCTTTGACTTGCGGCGGGACCGGAAGATCCCGTAGGCGGGCGGGTGCAGAAAATCCCACCCCTAGACTTAGAAAGTAATAGAATGAATACTCTATTGGATCATGGCTTAAGCTATAAATGACAGAGCAAGTTCATTAAAAGTAATAAGCAGTAACAGAGACAAAACTGGAGTTTGAACTATTTCTGTTCACAACTTTTAACTCGTATTAGCTCCTCTGATATGGAAACTAAACAAAGGTGACACTTTACTTTGCGAAACCTGGAGTGGCATCAATGAAGTAACCTTCCATGTGGGAATATGTAGGTATATATAAGACCCTTGATGTGCCACTCTCAAATGCACTGTAGAAAGTGCTGCAAGACTGCTCCCTGGGATATACCTAGCATCCTCTGAAATTGCAGCAGGAACAAAGGGGTAGTCCAAAATACATCTCTTAAAGTCAAATAATCCTGGAAAATAAATACTTAAATATGTAGAGGGTATTTATAGTGTCAATCTACTAATAGGTATTAGAGTCAAATCCATTTGTTACATAGTTATGAATTCTTTAATCTTTAGTCTACATGCAGAAAAAAGTAAACAATTGTGCCAAGTAGTTCTTAGCTTTAGATAATTTTGAACATGTGGTTGACCCGTATGGCATTTGTCAGATGAGTTTCCACGAGCTGAGAAAGAAATCCTAAAACATGGAGAGCTATGGACACTGAGGATCAGACAGTTTGTAACACATGTTGATGGGGGAGATAGACTCCATCATGGGATGTCAGAATTTTAAAAGAGAGTGGGTGGGAGGCAGGAGGTGTTTGAGAGAGGACAAACACGAGAGAGAGAGAGAGAGAGGATGAACACAAGAGAGAGAGAGAACGAACACGAGAGAGAGAGAGAGAGAATGAACATGAGAGAGAGAGAGAACGAACACGAGAGAGAGAGAGAGAACGAACATGAGAGAGAGAGAGAGAACGAACACGAGAGAGAGAGAATGAACACGAGAGAGAGAGAGAGGACGAACACGAGAGAGAGAGAGAGAGAACAAACACGAGAGAGAGAGAGAGAGAACGAACACGAGAGAGAGAGAGAGGACGAACACGAGAGAGAGAGAGGACAAACACGAGAGAGAGAGAGAGAGAGAGAGAACGAACACGACAGAGAGAGAGAGAACGAACACGAGAAAGAGAGAGAGAGAATGAACACGAGAGAGAGAGAGAACGAACATGAGAGAGAGAGAGAATGAACAAGAGAGAGAGAGAACGAACACGAGAGAGAGAGAGAACAAGAGAGAGAACGAGAGAGAGAGAACGAGAGAGAGAGAGAACGAGAGTGGGAGAGAGAGAACGAGAGAAAGGGAACAAACACGAGAGAGGGAGAGAGAGAACACGAGAGAGAGAACGAACATGAAAGCGAGAGAGAGAGAGAATGAGAGAGAGCGAGAACGAGAGAACGAGAGAGCGAGAACGAGAGCGAGAGAACAAGAGCGAGAGAGCGCGAACAGGAGAGAGAGAACGAGAATGAGAGCGAGCAAGAGAACAAGAGCATGAGAGAGCGAGAATGAGAGAGAGAGAACAAGAGCGAGAGAGCGCGAACAGGAGAGCGAGAACGAGAATGAGAGCGAGCAAGAGAACAAGAGCATGAGAGAGCGAGAATGAGAGAGAGCGAGAGATTGAGAACGAGAGAGAGCGAGAGTGAGAACGAGAGAGCGAGAGAACAAGAGAGAGCGAGAACGAGAGAGAGCGAGAGAGCGAGAACGAGAGAGAGCGAGAGAGAGAAAAAACAGGACAAAGAAAAAGAGAGACCAGGGCCTGGACTTTCAAAGAGCCACAGGGTCAGGATCCAGTACAGGCCAGCTTTGAAAATCGCAGCCCTGGAGATTGTCTCACGATCCCAATGCCTCTGGGACAGTTTCAAACCTTCAACGAACCACTGGGGGTGCGAGTGAACAACATGCTTGTCACCAATTAATGGTTCATTATGGAGCTGGTTAAGGGACTGATCTCTTCCCAAAAGCAATTTTCAATTTTTTTTTCTGGTGAGCCCACACAGTCCATGCGTGTCAGTGCACAGCTATTGGGTTTGCTGTGGGGTCCAAATAAACCTCTACAGTTGTCTTGGAAACACATCCATAGGGCCAACTATCGCAGCAATGAGTGCTGGTCCTTGCTTTGTTATGCAAGGTCACTGTCTGTCTCATTTCACCTCCATGGCCTTCCCAGGAGCTGCCTGCTCTAATTGGCAAGGCAGCGGCAGCCCCCAACATGGTTGCTGCCTGCCCTTGCTGCTGATCCCAGGCAGGCAGCTCCCGCCTCCTGGAGGTTCTCAGCACCTCTGATTGGACACCAAGTTTTCCTCCTGGCAAATGAGGCCTCTTATATTCAAAAGTCACATCACAAGCATGACGCAGCATGGGCACAAGTTTGAGATCTGGAAGCCATCCAGTTGTTGGGTTCCCAACAAAATCTGGCCACAGGAGTTTGGTTTGCTGAGCTATCGATCACTGTAGGCTATAAATCAGAACTACCCTTGGTCATGTCTCTCATTGGGAAGCTAATTAAAACTTTACAACACTATGGCTACCAGCCTAGATTCATGCCTACTGACTTAATATGTTGTTTTCTATTGGGACGTGGATGATGCTGAAAATGCTAAATTTTCATTCCACATCCCTAGTTACTCTGAAGTGACCCCAGTCTTATCCCCTTATTGATAGCACTCAGTAGGGAATTCCAGGACTTTGACCCAGCAATAATTAAGGAACACTGTACCATTAAGGATGAATTTCCATTACTAGACTCAGTAACAACTTGCATTTATATGGTGACCGTAACATAGGAAATTGTTTCAAGCCACTTCACAGAAGCATATCAAACAGAAAACTGTCACTAAGTTAAAGAAAGGAAAATTAGGAGGGGTGACTAAAAGCTCAGTCCAAGGGATAAGTTTTAACGGCAGCCCTAAATGATGAAACAAAAGTGGTGCATGGAGAGGGTTAGGAGGGAATTCCAGAATTTGGGACATAGACAGCTGAATGCATGCCTGACAATGAGTGATGAGTTGAAGGCTGCAGGGGTTGGACAAGTGACTGGAATTGAAGGGATGTAGAGTTTTTGGCGGGTTGCAGGAGCTGCCTAAAATCTTTGATCATGCATATGGTCATCTGTCCTAATGTTGCCTCCTTTGGCTCCGTGTCAATTTGTCATTCAGCCCATTATAGCTCATTGCTCCAGAAAGATTATAGAACACCCCACCCCTCAGAATCCAACTTTTTGAATAATTTAATGGCCCTACCCTAAAATCCATTCCATGTGTTGACCATTGTATGAAAAGGATTCTACAATCAGTCCTAATTTTACTGCTCTGACTTGATGACCCCTTTTCCCTCCTGTCACAGTTTAGTCTGCGAGGTCTCAGATTTATCTCTTCCATGCAATCTTTCTCATAACTGTAATTCATTTGCCTTCTTCAAAGCCTCTCTGTCGTTCACTCCTCCTTTAAGATGCTCCTTAAAACATAAGGTTGGACTAAAATAGTATACAGTTTGCGAATGACTACCTCAGAATCGCACTCTCCTGTTCTGCTATATAGTTCAGCATTGCATTTCCACTGTATTAGTTCAATTACCACAGTGATTGACATGTTGAGCATCAATTCTTTCAAATTCATGTCTGCAATTGTGAAAGAGTGCCAAATCAGTCTTAATCCTCTTGCTTCAGTTCTCATTTTCTGCTATTAACAAAGTATTATAGAGGCTGAAAAGGAAATCAGGAGCAGGGAGGATAACCACACAACACAGAGAAGGGTGCATTAAAAACACAATGAAGGTGACACTCTATTCTTGATGACTTTTGCAAACAAAATGTATTTGCATGGGAAGACTGTCATGCCTATTCAATTGCATTTGATAGCAAAGTACCTCATTTGCAACATCTTGTGTATTTCAAACTGAATACTATCTCTGGCAGGAACCAATAACTGAAGTGACTGCTGGACAGCTGTATATATATAATATTTATTATACCCATAAATTTCATAGCCATATGATATTTAATTTGCTATGATTGTTTCATGCAAGATATACATGTACAGCAGCTCCTGTTGTGGACACATTTAAATTTTTTTGACTTTTTAAAATGATTTTAGTTGAAAAGATACACTTAAATGCACCAATTGAATAAAATATGCATCATTAGGTAGATTTGACCAAAACATTCACAAGCAATATTGACTTTTTGATACATTTATTGTCGCATCTTTACAGAAAGAAAGCTTTTGCTAGTTTACTTTCACGAGCTTTTACCATCCACTATTACTATTCAGAGTCATTATGGTCTGGGACCAAACTGATTGAATTCCACATAGTTTCTGCAGTGGGTCTTCCCACTAACCATTAACATGTGCACAGTGATCACAGCATGATCAGCGATTGAAACAGCAAAGAGCAATCTAGTGTAAAAATATTTAACTGGAGGAGGGCCAATTTTATTGGGTTGAGAAGGGATTTGTCCCGGGTAAATTGGATTGAAAGATTGGCAGGCAAAGCTGTAACAAAGCTAAAAACAAAAAGCTAAAAGCTACTGCGGATGCTGGAAATCCAAAACAAAAACAGAATTACCTGGAAAAACTCAGCAAGTCTGGCAGCATCGGCGGAGAAGAAATCAGTTAACGTTTCGAGCCTTCATGGCCCTTCGGCAGAACTGGAGCATAGTTAGAAGAAGGGAGAAATATAAATTGGTTTAAGGTGGGTGGGGGGGGGGGGGAAGAGACACCTTGAGGGTGTGGTGTGATGATTGTGGAGATGAGCAGATAATCAAAAGATGTCACAGACAAAAGGGTCAAAGAGGTGTTCAAGGTGGTGGTCTTTGTCTGAGAAAAGTGCTAATTAAGAATGGAAGACAGGATATTCAAAGTACAGCTCTAGTGGGGGTGGGGTGGAAAGACTAAAGGTTTTAGTTTTAGATTTAAAAATAATGGAAATAGGTGGGGAAAGAAGAATCTATATAAATTATTGAAAAAAAAAGCGGGGGTGGGGGGGGAAAGAAATGGGGTGGGGATGGGGGGAGGGGGAGTTTAAGATCTAAAGTTGTTGAATTCAATATTCAGCCCGGAGGGCTGTAAAGTGCCTAGTCGGAAGATGAGGTGCTGTTACTCCAGTTTGCGTTGGGCTTCACTGGAACAATGCAGCAAGCCAAGGACAAACATGTTGGCAAGAGAACAGGGTGGAGTGTTAAAATGGCAAGCGACAGGGAGGTTTGGGTCTTTCTTGCAGACAGACCGCAGGTGTTCTGCAAAACGGTCGCCCAGTTTGCGTTTGGTCTCTCCAATGTAGAGGAGACCGCATTGGGAGCAACGAATGCAGTAGACTAAGTTAGGGGAAATGCAAGTGAAATGCTGCTTCACTTGAAAGGAGTGTTTGGGCCCTTGGACGGTGAGGAGAGAGGAAGTGAAGGGGCAGGTGTTGCATCTTCTGCGTGGGCATGGGGAGGTGCCATAAGTGGGGGTTGAGGAGTAGGGGGTGATGGAGGAGTGGACCAGGGTGTCCCGGAGGGAACGATCCCTACGGAATGCCGTCAAGGGGGGTGAAGGGAAGATGTGTTTGGTGGTGGCATCATGCTGGAGTTGGCGGAAATGGCGGAGGATGATCCTTTGAATGCGGAGGCTGGTGGGGTGATAAGTGAGGACAAGGGGGACCCTATCATGTTTCTGGGAAGGAGGAGAAGGCGTGAGGGAGGATGCGCGGGATATGGGCCGGACACGGTTGAGGGCCCTGTCAACGACCGTGGATGGAAAACCTCGGTTAAGGAAGAAGGAGGACATGTCAGAGGAGCTGTTTTTGAAGGTAGCGTCATCAGAACAGATGCGACGGAGGCGAAGGAACTGAGAGAATGGGATGGAGTCTTTACAGGAAGCGGGGTGTGAGGAGCTGTAGTCGAGGTAGCTGTGGGAGTCGGTAGGCTTGTAATGGATATTGGTGGACAGTCTATCATCAGAAATTGAGACAGAGAGGTCAAGGAAGGGAAGAGAAGTGTCAGAGATGGACCATGTGAAGATGATGGAGGGGTGGAGATTGGAAGCAAAATTAATAAATTTTTCCAGGGCACTTTACAGCCCTCTGGGCTGAATATTGAATTCAACAACTTTAGATCTTAAACTCCCCCTCCCCCCATCCCCACCCCATTTCTTTTCCCCCCACCCCGCTTTTTTTTTTTCAATAATTTATATAGATTCTTCTTTCCCCACCTATTTCCATTATTTTTAAATCTAAAACTAAAACCTTTAGTCTTTCCACCCCACCCCCACTAGAGCTGTACTTTGAATATCCTGTCTTCCATTCTTAATTAGCACTTTTCTCAGACAAAGACCACCACCTTCAACACCTCTTTGACCCTTTTGTCTGTGACATCTTTTGATTATCTGCTCATCTCCACAATCATCACACCACACCCTCAATGTGTCTCTTCCCCCCCCCCCACCCACCTTAAACCAATTTATATTTCTCCCTTCTTCTAACTATGCTCCAGTTCTGCCGAAGGGCCATGAAGGCTCGAAACGTTAACTGATTTCTTCTCTGCCAATGCTGCCAGACTTGCTGAGTTTTTCCAGGTAATTCTGTTTTTGTTAAGCTGTAACAAAGCATGGAGATCTTCAAAGAGGAGATGGTTTGGGTGGAGTCAAGGTTGATAATACAAGTGAGAACTCCAGGCCAAAGTTCAGAGGGGAACTGAAAAGGGAAATGAGAGAGGCAAAGTGAGACGGAAGTGACAGCTAAATTAAAAAGGAAATCCAAGGGTCTTCTGTTGGCATTTAAATAGTAAAAAAGTACTAAGAGGAGGGATAGAGCCAATTAGGGACCAAAAAAGTGGATCTATGCATGGAGGCAGAGGGCATAGCTGAGGGAGTAAATTGATAGTTTGCATCTGTCTTTACCAAAGAAGATGACTCTGTTGGTATTATACTGAAAGAGGAGGTGGTTGAGATACTGGATGGGCTAAAAATTGATAAAGAGGTATTAGAAACGTTGGCAGTACTTAAAGTTGATAAGTTACCAGGACCAGATGGGACACATCCGAGGATGCTGACAGAAATAAGGGTGGAAATTGTTGGGGTACTGGCCATAATCATCCAATCTTCCTTAGATGCAGGAGGGGAGGAGGGGTGGAAGGTGGTGGGGGGAGGAGGGTGGTGGTGTTGCCAGAGAACTGGAGAATTGCAAATGTTACACTTTTGTTCAAAAAAATCAGTGTAGGAATAAACCCAAAAACTACAGGCCAGTCAGTTTAACATCAGTGAAGGGAAAGCTTTTAGAAACGATAATCTGGGACAAAAGTGAAAGCCACTTGGAGAAGTGTAGATTAATTAAAGAAAGCCAACACCTATTTGTTAAATGCAAACAGTGTTCAAAATAACTTGATTTAGTTTTTGGTGAGGAAACAGTGGGATTGATTAAAGTAATGAGGTTTTCTGTGATCAATGTGGACTTCTAAAAATCATTTGATAAAGTGTCAAATAATAGGCTTGCCTGCAAAATTGAAGCCATGGGAATGAAAAAAAGGACAATGGCAGTTTGGATATGAAGTTGGCTGACTGATAGGAAACAAAGAGTAGTGGTGAACGCTGGGCTCCCCAGAGATTGCTATTGGGACTACGGCTTTTATTAATATATATTAATTAATGACTTAGGATTTGGGTGTATAGGAAACAATTTCAAAATTTGCAGAAGTCACAAAGCTTGGACATATTGTGAACTGTGAAGTGGATAGTGATAAACATCAAGAGGACGTAGATAGGCTGGGGGAATGGGTGGCACTTGGCAGATGAAATTTAATGCAGAGATGTACCAAATGATACATTTTGGTAGGAAGAGCAAAAAGAGGCAACATAAAATAAAGGATATAATTCTAATGGGAGTGCAGAGCAGAGGGACATGGGGCTATATGTGCACAAATCATTGAAGGTGGTAGGGCAGGTTGAGAAAATTATTAACAAGTATACAGGATCTTTTAAAGCAAGAAAATTAAAGCGAACATTTATAAAATACTGGTTCAGCCTCAATTGGAGTATTGTCCAATTCTATTGTTAGGAAGGCTATGAAGGTTTTGAAGAAGATGCAGAAAAAATTTACAAGATTGGTCCAGAGATGAGAGACTTCAATTATTTGGATAGATTGGAGAAGATGGGGTTGTTGTTCTTAGAAAAGAGAAGGTTAAAAGGAGGTTTGATAGAGGTGTTCTAAATCACAAGGTCTAGAGAGAGAAGATAGGGAGAAATTGTTCCCAATGGCAGAAGGGTAAAGAATCAGAGGGCACAGATTTAAGGTGAATTTTAAGTGAGCCAAAGGCGACGTGAGGTAAAACGATTTTTAAAAAATACAGCAAGAGGTTAAGATCTGGAATGCATTTCTTGAGGAGATAGTGGAGGTAAATTCAATCATGGCTTTCAAAAAGGAATTGGATAAGCAACTGAAGAGAAAAAATTGCATGGCTATGAGGGCAGTGCAGCAGACTAGCTAAACTGGCCCTTCAGAGAACAGCACAGATTCGAATGGCGGAGTGGCATCCTCTGTGCTGTAAACGTTCTACAATTTTCAGTCTGAAATCTAATCGTAAATCCATATATTTCATTATTCACGTATGAGTAAAAAGCATTAGCAATATAGCCTGGTCATACACTAGTGCAGGCCTAGCCCCCAGCTGTGACTTCTTGAGAACTGGTTGGGGGAGGGTGGGTGAGGGATGGGGGGTGGTGGGGAGAAGGAGGGGAGTGGGGGAAGAAAATACTAGAGGCCTGCAGGACTAGTTACCAAGTGCAATTATTAAAGGACACACTTGCAAGAAAAAGGTGGCTGCTCACCTTTGGCCATTTCTCATCTTGCTGCCTGACCTCCCGCACACACACTGACTTGAAGGTGCCCAAATGCACGCTTCATCACCAATGGCTGCTCAGTAGGCCTTTCAGAAGAATGAGGCAGAGTGCTACTAATACCCTCTCCTGTTCATTTCTAAGGCAACACTTCACTTGCATCTAATGCAGGTGCAAATTTTCCTCTGTCCTTCACAAGAAGCCTGGAAATCGTGTGGCAACTTTCAAGGTGTGATGGCTTGATTTCCTTCTGATACAACTTTGCATTTACTAATGATATAACCGGATCATTGTAGATAGTGACATTTTCCAATAACATTACATTTGAATTGGGAGTCAACTATGGCTCAAGTAGTAGCACTCTCCCCTCTGTCCCATAAGGTTACAGGCTCAAAGCCCACTCCAGAGACTTAAAACACTTAAGCTAGGCTGTCAGTTCAGTGCAGTATTGAGGGTGTGCTGAAATGTCAGAGGCCGTACTTTTCAGATGAGATGCTAAATTGAGAAAACATTTGTCCTGCCAGGTAGACATAAAAGATACAATGCTCCTCAGACTGCTGTTCTCGTCGCATCCTGAGATCCACACTCAGTGCAATATGCCGCCATATGAACACACTCGACCTCTCCCTCTAGCAGCACCGCCGCACCCTATCTCTAAGCTGCCCGTGCCCCCAGTTTCATTTTATTCTTCGTCTCATCCGACGCCTCAACATGAAACTTTGTCTCTTTGTTTCAGGTGCAAAGGAACGCAAGCTCCAACAGCCCATCGACACCAACACCCATCCAGGACCCTCCACCCCTGCCTGTCCCTCTGTCCCCATCCCGTCTTCCAATCCCAGCCCCGGCCGTGTATTCACTATACCCCCTGACCTTCCCCTCTCTGATGCTGAACGTTCAGTGCTCAGCAAAAGACTTAGTTTCATACCCTTGCACACTCATCTCAATGAATTTCGGGCTT
Source organism: Cetorhinus maximus (assembly GCF_964194155.1). Lineage (NCBI taxonomy): Eukaryota > Metazoa > Chordata > Chondrichthyes > Lamniformes > Cetorhinidae > Cetorhinus > Cetorhinus maximus. The sequence continues at coordinate 61,569,480 of NC_135889.1, forward strand.
GGCACGATGCTGAACTCTTCTTCCGCCGCCTTTGTCTCCGTGCTCACTTCTTTGGGCAGGAGTCCTCTCCCTGTTCAACGGATCCTTTTACCCACCTCCAATATTCTCCCTCTACCTGGACCCCTCCCTCTGGATTCTTACCTTCTCTTGATCTTTTCATTGAGAACTGTCGGCGTGACATCAGTTGTCTCAATTTCTCTGTTCCTCTCACCCACTCTAACCTGTCTCTCTCTGAATTTGCTGCACTCCATTCTCTCAGGTCCAACCCTGACATTGTCATCAAACCTGCTGACAAGGGTGGTGCTGTTGTTGTCTGGTGCACTGACCTCTACTTCGCAGAGGCTGAGCGTCAACTCACAGACACTTCCTCCTACCTCCCCCTGGACCATGACCCCACCACTGAACATCAAGCCATTGTTTCTAGGACTGGTACTGACCTCATCTCCTCTGGAGATCTTACTTCCACAGCTTCCAACCTCATAGTCTCCCAACCTCGGACGGCCCGCTTCTACCTCCTACCCAAAATCCACAAACAGAACTGTCCTGGCAAACCGATCGTGTCAGCCTGTTCCTGCCCCACGGAATTCATTTCTTGCTATCTTGACTCCATTCTCTCTCCCCTTGTCCAGTCTCTTCCCACCTACATCTGTGATTCCTCTGACACCCTACATCATATCAACAATTTCCAGTTCCCTGGCCCCAAGCGCCTCCTCTTCACCATGGACGTCCAATCCCTCTACACCTCCATCCCCCACTGGGATGGTCTGATGGCTCTCCGCTTCTTCCTCAAACAGAGGCCCGAACAATCCCCATTCACCACTACTCTCCTCCGTCTGACTGAACTTGTTCTCACACTGAACAATTTCTCCTTAAACTCCTCTCACTTCCTCCAAATAAAAGGTTTGGCTATGGGTACCCGCATGGGCCCCAGTTATGCCTGTCTCTTTATGGGGTATGTGGAACATTCCTTGTTCCAGTCCTACTCCGGCCCCCTCCCACAACTCTTTCTCCGGTACATCGATGATTGCTTCGGTGTTGCTTCATGCTCTCGCCTGGACCTGGAAAAATGTATTAATTTTGCTTCCAATTTCCACCCTTCCATCATTTTCACATGGTCTATCTCTGACACTTCCCTTCCCTTCCTTGACCTCTCTGTCTCAATTTCTGGTGATAGACTGTCCACCAATATTCATTACAAGCCTACCGACTCCCACAGCTACCTTGACTACAGCTCCTCACACCCCGCTTCCTGTAAGGAGTCCATCCCATTCTCTCAGTTCCTTCGCCTCCGTTGCATCTGTTCTGATGATGCCACTTTCAAAAACAGTTCCTCTGACATGTCTTCCTTCTTCCTTAACCGAGGTTTTCCACCCATGGTGGTTGACAGGGCCCTCAACCATGTCCGGCCCATTTCCCGCGCATCCGCCCCCACACCTTCCTCTCCCTCCCAGAACCATGATAGGGTCCCCCTTGTCCTCACTTATCACCCCACCAGCCACCGCATTCAAAGGTTCATCCTCCGCCATTTCCGCCAACTCCAGCATGATGCCACCACCAAACACATCTTCCCTTCACCCCCCCCCGGCGGCATTCCGCAGGGATCGTTCCCTCCAGGACACCCTGGTCCACTCCTCCATCACCCCCTACACCTCAGCCCCCTCCCACGGCACCTTCCTATGCAACTGCAGAAGGTGCAACATCTGCCCCTTTACTTCCCCTGTCCTCACCGTCCAAGGGCCCAAACACTCCTTTCAAGTGAAGCAGCATTTCACTTGCACTTCCCTCAATTTAGTCTACTGCATTCGCTGCTCCCAATGCGGTTTCCTCTACGTTGGAGAGACCAAACGCAGACTGGGTGACCGCTTTGCGGAACACCTTCGGTCTGTCCGCAAGCATGACCCAGACCTCCCTGTCGCTTGCCATTTCAACACTCCACCCTGCTCTCATGCCCACATGTCCGTCCTTGGCCTGCTGCATTGTTCCAGTGAAGCTCAACGCAAACTGGAGGAACAGCACCTCATCTTGTGACTAGGCACTTTACAGCCTTCCGGGCTGAACATTGAGTTCAACAATTTTAGATCATGAACTCTCTCCTCCATCCTACCAACTTTCCGATCCCCCCTTTTTTCCAATAATTTATATTGATTTTTCTTTTCCCACCTATTTCCATTATTTTTAAATGTATTTCCATCCATTGTTTTATCTCTACCTTTTAGCCTATTTCGACACCTTCCCCCCACCCCAACCCCACTAGGGCTATCTGTACCTTGCTTGTCCTGCTTTCTACCCTTAATGTCACCTATTAGCACATTCCTTAGATAATATCACCACCTTCAACACCTTTTTGTCCTTTTGTCTATGACACCTTTTGGCTATCTCCACCTATCACTGGCCCTCTATCCAGCTCTACCTGTCCCACCCCCCACCACCCCCCCCCTTTAAACCAGCTTATATTTCACCTCTTTTCTATTTTTCCTTAGTTCTGTTGAAGAGTCATACGGACTCGAAACGTTAACTGTGTTCCTCTCCGCAGATGCTGTCAGACCTGCTGAGTTTTTCCAGGTAATTTTATTTTTGTTATATAAAAGATCCCATGGTGCTTTCAAAGATAACAGGGGAAATTTCCTGGTGTCTTGCAAATATTTATGCCTCAGTTAATGCCACTAAAAGCAGATTAATTGATTGTTTATTTCAGTACTGTTGGTTGGATCTTGGGTGTGTGCAAATTGGTTACTACAATCCCAAATTTACAACAGTGACTGTGTTTTGGAAGTACTTCCTTGGCTGCGAAGTGCTTTGGGGCACCCTGAGGTTACAAAAGTTACAATGCTATATAAGTTCTTGCTTTCCTCGCCTCATCCCCCATGTTGCAGTTTCTCTCTCTACTTGGCTTTTCTGCAAATGCAATCAAAAGTATCAACATTTAAAACTGCAATTAGCTTTTAGGAACAGCACCATCAGCAATATCCATCATCCACCTCCTGAGTTCAGTTTCTATTTACTTTGAATGGGTGTAACTGTAAACATTTAACCATGCACACATGCATGCACACGCACCCGCAATCATGAAATAAACTAGCTGCGGATCATATTTCTGTGGACAGGAGACTCAGAATCCTACAGTACAGAAGGAGCCCATCCAGCCCTCCATGTCCATGCTGGCCTTTTGAAAGAACAATACAATTCCTGCTCCAAGGCTTGTTCTCCACAGAGTGTAAATCTTCCTTTTCAATATCCAATTCCCTTTTGAAAGTGAGAATGGAATCTATTTCTATCACTCCTTCAAACAGCTCATTCTAGGTCTTAACAACATACCCCATGAAAACATTTTCATCTCCCAGAGGTTCATTTCTTTAAAAAGCTCCTTGATATAACTATCCCTCATTTAGTGCTCCTAATGTACTCCCAAGAAATGGCGTGCTGAACAAAAATGTGCTAAATCAAAATAATTTTTCCATAAGAAAGCATGTAATAAGGATGGGTTACCTTCCTGACCTACAATTTTTACATTAAGCTGTGGGCTGGCTGACTCCGGGGTGCAGGCTGGTGACCCTGGCTGCTCCTCCTGTCTGACACATGAATTTCTGTCTGTTTACTTGGTGGTGGAATGGGAAATGGCAAAGAAGTCTCAGCTTCTACCTCAGCTCCAGCAACTTACTGCTGCTTGGCGGAAACATGGAAACAGAAAAGGTGAGGAGTGAGTGGCGGGCCAGTCCTGCCACATTTATTGGCTGTTAGCAGAAGGGTCACAAACCCAGCTCTAGCTGGAGTTACCGATGGGAGAGCCTGGAGTGGCCGCAGGCAAACAGCCTGAGCAGGGGACAGGTAGACAAGGTGGTCAAGAAAGCATATGGAATGATTTCCTTTGTTGGAAGAGGTATTAAATACAAAAGCAGGGATATAATGATGGAACTGTATAAAATGCTGGTTAGGCCCCAGCTGGAATTTTGTGTCCAGTTCTGGTCACCACATCACAAGAAGAACATAATTGTTCTGGAGAGAGTACAGAGGAGATTAACAAGAATGTTGCCAGGGCTTGAAAATTGTAATTATGAGAGATTGGATAGGCTACGGTTGTTTTCCTCAGAACAGAGGAGGCTAAGGGGTGACCTAATTGAGGTGTACAAAATTATGAGGGGCTTAGATTGGGTAGACAGGAAATACTTGTTTCCCCTAGATGGGGGGTCAATTACCAGAGGGCATAGATTTAAGGTGATTGGTAGAAGGATTGGAGGGGACATGAGGAAAAACTTTTTCACCCAGAGAGAGGTGGGTGCCTGGAATTCACTGCCTAAATTGGTGGCTGAGGCTGAAATGCTCAACTCATTTAAAAAAGTACCTGGATCTGCATTTGAAGTACTTTAACCTGCAAGGCCATGGACCAGGTGCTGGAAAGTGGGATTAAAAATGAGCAGCTAGTTTCTTTTTTCTCTCTTTTGGCCAGCGCATACACGATGGGTTGAATGGCCCCTTTCTGCATCATAACTTTTCTATGTTTCTATGGGAACAGGAACAGAAAGATCCTGTTCCATCGGGACAGGGTGGGTACCTGTCCCACCAGGAGAGGCCAGGAATTGGCCCCTGTCCCATCAAGAGAGCTGCCTATTCAGTCCCTTGAAGCTTACCAACTACGCTAAACCCAAAATTGACGTTGTTGCTGGCAGCGCTATTCGAGAAAGTTCCCGAATATGAAAACCGCACTGAAATGAAAACGCATTATTAGAAAGCGTTCTAAAACGGGGAATTCCTATATTTGGAATTTTAAAAATTGTGTTAGTACTCAAAATGCAGTTTTCCTGATTATAACTGACATTATTGGATCAGAAAAATAGTTGATAAGAATGGCTTACCTCCCAGGTCTGAGAGAGGCGGCTCACAGCTACATTGCTCAGTCCCATTACCAGAGCAAAAAATGAGTTCAAATTTCTATATTCTTTGCAACTGGAAAGGAATAAAAAGATTCATTAGAATTATTATACAAATTAAGATTTTTCAATCTTTTGTGTGTGTTTGACACACTCAGACTAAAAGCAAATAGGTCAAATTGAGCTATTTACCATTAACACCAATTTGTCTCAAACCGGATGCATTTTACTGATTAGCAGCATTTTACAATCCAATGCTGTGAAAATTGCTTCAATAAAGGTCAACACTGGCCATCTCAATAATAAGCATGCTAAAGACACAATTATCAATTATATTTTTGCTTATGAATGCTTACTTTTAATGGCCTAATGTCCAGTTTAAAATAGCATAACATGCACAGATCTAAACTTAGGTGACAATGCTTTTTTGGATCCCTCCCCTCATGATCAACAAGAGCTTCCCACTCCCCGCTAACCCCCAACAATAAGGATTTAGGAAGAGATTGCTTGTAAAATTAGGGTGACTTTTCTAGTCAAATGAACGGCAGGATGGATCAGTATGGCTTAATAATATTGGCAGATGTGAGAGCAAGAGCTACTTACTTACTGTTGGCCTGAGCGATGTGAACACAATCACACAACACAAATGAGATTTTGTTCGTGCAACAGCAATAATATCTAACGGTTATAATCTCACTATGGGAATTACAAGGACTGGGGACATGTGTTGAGTAACGTTATGGAATTCTCAAAATTAACCTAACTAGAGATTTGGGTGTCCTTAGCTCAGTGGTAGCACTATCGCCCAAGTAAGAAGATTGTGGGTTCATGCCCCACTTCAAGACTTGAGAACATAATCTCAGCTGACATTTCAGTGCAGTACAGAGGGAAGAATATGGACTGTTGGAAGTGCTGTTTTTGGCTGAGATGTTGCATTGACGTCCAGTCTTCCCTATGAATCGGGTGTAAAAGATCCCATGGAAATATTCAGCCTCAGTGTAATTCTTCTGGCTTTGTCTCTAACTTCCCTTAATAAACACCATTAAATCAGTTTAATTAGCTATGTATTTGGTTGCTGTGTGTGGAGCTTTGCTGTGAACAAATTGGTTGCCGCATTTCCCCAAATTATAATTGGGACTGCAGTTCAGAAGGTAATGCATTAGCTGTGAAGCATTTTGGAACTTTGAGGCTGTGAAAGATGCTGTATAAATGCACGCTTTTCTTCCTGTCTTATTCTTGATGCCCACCTGTAATCTTTCCCGTGGACCCATGAGAATCTGCTTATGTAAAATATTGCCTAATGGGCAGAATCAATGTGTTACACAGATCAAGCAAGGAAAATAACCAGTTCTAGCCTCTGAGGGTGTCAAATCCTTTTCTTCATAACCTTCACTGCTTTTTAATACCAGGACAGTGCAGCATGAAATCATTCCATGGCTATCGATTACTCTTTGGTAGTATTTTTCCTTTTTAATCTAATTTCCCTGCATAAAGATCAGTTTTCAGCTAATTTCTTACTCTGGGCATTTCTTCAAAGCAGAGCAATAGACAAAATGGCACATTTTCTCCAATTAGCATTCTAAAAATGGTTAAAAGTGCACAATATTTAGTGCTAATAAAGTGTAAGTTAAATTAGATAGTAAATTAGTTATTTGCTAGCAGCACAATGTGAAGTTATCCAAATTACACATACTAAAGCCAATTAAGTCAATTAATTTAATTAACAGATATGAATGCTAATCATAAATCAAAGGTGAGCTCGGCAGTCAGGATGGAAGAGACCAAACAAGGTACCAGCTTTTTGATAACCAACAAAGGAAGAATCCCAGTTTAGAGAGGGAAACAGAGATGTTTGTGAAAAAGTAGGCTCAGGTTTATTCCTTGCTTTCCAGATTATAACCGAGTTGTGGAGACTCTGTAGCTTATCCAAAATGCCACTGGGAACCCAGATCTGGAAGTCCCACCCTATTTCTGACACATGCTATTTTTGCTGGTACGGAAACGTGACTCAAATGGAGCAAACCTGAACTCAGCAGGGCCACTTGAACTCAGTGCTGAGTTCAAACAGTCCCAATTTTTGCTGGACCAAGAGCCTTATCACACATTGAGTGTGTTATAAATGTTTTAAGAGTAGATGTAAGTGCTTGTAAAGGGCAGATAAAGTCTGTTGAACTGCCAAGTTATTCAAACTGCCTGCTCTTTAAAAATTGAAGAAACTGCCTGCCTGTGCCCCAGTTGAAAAAAATGTGCTTGCAGTTTCAATAGCTGTTTGTTGATATAACCCTAACTGCTGTCGTTATAGCATTATTACTACTTGACTGCTTCCACAATCTGTCATTATCACAGTGGGGGGGCTGTAAATTCATAGCTTGATTGACAGCTCCAAGATGTTATTAAAGGAATAGCTGTTTTTTTATGTGGGGTTAGGAATACATCCGCCCTCACGCCTTCTCCTCCCTCCCAGAAACATGATAGGGTCCCCCTTGTCCTCACTTATCACCCCACCAGCCTCCGCATTCAAAGGATCATCCTCCGCCATTTCCGCCAACTCCAGCATGATGCCACCACCAAACACATCTTCCCTTCACCCCCCCCTGGTGGCATTCCGTAGGGATCGTTCCCTCCTGGACACCCTGGTCCACTCCTCCATCACCCCCTACTACTCAACCCCCACCTATGGCACCTCCCCATGCCCACGCAGAAGATGCAACACCTGCCCCTTCACTTCCTCTCTCCTCACCGTCCAAGGGCCCAAACACTCCTTTCAAGTGAAGCAGCATTTCACTTGCATTTCCCCTAACTTAGTCTACTGCATTCGTTGTTCCCAATGTGGTCTCCTCTACATTGGAGAGACCAAACGCAAACTGGGCGACCGCTTTGCAGAACACCTGCGGTCTGTCCGCAAGAAAGACCCAAACCTCCCTGTCGCTTGCCATTTTAACACTCCACCCTGCTCTCTTGCCCACATGTCTGTCCTTGGCTTGCTGCATTGTTCCAGTGAAGCCCAACGCAAACTGAAAGAACAGCACCTCATCTTCCGACTAGGCACTTCACAGCCTTCCGGGCTGAATATTGAATTCAACAACTTTAGATCTTAAACTCCCTCCCCCCCATCCCCACCCCATTTCTTCCCCCTCCCTTTTGTTTTTTTCAATAATTTATATAGATTCTTCTTTCCCCACCTATTTCCATTATTTTTAAATCTAAAACTAAAACCTTTAGTCTTTCCACCCCACCCCCACTAGAGCTGTACCTTGAGTGTCCTGCCATCCATTCTTAATTAGCACTTTTCTTAGATAATATCACCACCTTCAACACCTCTTTGATCCTTTTGTCTGTGACATCTTTTGATTATCTGCTCCTATCACTGCTTGCTTGTCCCTACAACCACCCCACCCTCAACTTCTCTCCCCCCGCCCCCCACCTTAAACCAGCTTATATTTCACCCCTCTCCTAACTATACTCAGTTCTGTTGAAGGGTCATGTGAACTCGAAACGTCGACTCTTTTCTTCTCCACCGATGCTGCCAGACCTGCTGAGTTTTTCCAGGTAATTCTGTTTTTGTTTTGGATTTCCAGCATCCGCAGTAGTTTTTTGTTTTTATGTAGGAACACAAATGTTTGTTTTAATAAAGAATTAAGTACTTGATGGGGACTAAGATGTATTGAATGGGCTTCATGAATGATAGTGTTTTTATTTAGTGAAGTCTAGATATTTGAATTTTATTTTATTTCATCTGAGTATTGGCAGAGGTTTTGGTGGAGCAATTAGGGAGTAACTGGTTCCCCTGCCAAGTAGGTCAGTAGATGTCATAGATTTAAAATCATTGGCAAAAATACTAAAGGGGAAATAAGGAAGAAATAATTTCACATACAGGGTTGTTGTGATCTGGAAAGCACTACCTGAAAGGTTGGTGCAATCAGATTCCTGAGGTCCGCCCATGGTGGATACTGGGTGAGTTGGCATGAATGATATAATGGCAAAGGGTGGTGGGTGGGATGCATGGGCTGGTATGGGTTGGCACAAAGTTGGGATAAGAGCTAAAAGGGACCATGGGGTGGTTGGTGTTCATACGTTGGCACTAAGGCAGCATAGGGACTATAAGTTGACATGCGTTGGCACTAGGTTTGCATAGGGACTATAACAGGTCATGGGGATGGCTGGGGATCATAAGCTGGCATGAGTTGGCTTGACATGGGGCGGTTGGGGGCATTTATTGGCATGGGGAGTGGGTGAGGGGTTTGGGGAAGGTAAGGGGCAAGGCCTAGAGGACCTAATATTTACCTCAGCAACTGGCAGCACCTGTGGCACCTCCAATCTGTGTCTGAGGTTGGCGGGCCCAAGCCTTTCCCGCACCCGTTCCCTGGAATGAAGGTCCTGCCATTTGGGCACTTTTTCCTGATGTAGGTGTGGCGAGCCAGGAGATTTCCTGACTCTGCGCACCTGCCTTGAGAGCGAAATTCAGGCCCTGGTAATTATAGGCCAGTCAGTCTTATGTCAGTAGTGCAAAAATTACTAGAGACCATTGTCAAGGACAAAGTTTACTATCAATTGGGAAAGCACGGGTTATAAAGACACAGCCAGTCTGTATTTGGTGAAGGTAAACAACCTCTGATTAACCTGATTCTGTTACTTCATTAAAGGACTCAGAGGGAAAAAGCGTTTGATAAAGTTTCAAAACAGACATGTTCAGAAAATAGAAACACACGGGCCAGGATTTTGCCCTCGTTGGGTGGGCTCGGTGGGGGTGGGCAGGAAGCCGACTGCTGCCTGCGATTGAGCCCTGACCGCAATTTCACGCTGGTAGGCCAATTAAAGCCTGCCCAGCGTGAAACACGTGCTGCAGCGCTCAGCACTGCCTGTGTGTGTGGGGGAGGGGGGCAAGCGGGGAACTTTGCGCATGCGTGCGGGTGCACACAGGAGAAGCTCCCGGAGGCACAGAGCTGCCTCAGGAGGATGAAGAGTTTTGATACTTAAAAATAAACTACTGTAAAATGTTAAGAAACATGTCACATGAGCAGGGATATGTTAGACATTAGTATGAAAATTTAAAAATTTTTTTTAATGAAGGATCGAAACCTCATCCCGCTCGTGGATGTTTTCCCGAGAGAGGAAGGGTAATTAGGCAGATCCGTAAATGGCTGCGCCTTTGGTTTCAGGAATCAATTCCTCAAACAGTGGAACATCTAGAAACATAGAATAACAAAGCTTTTGGGTCATTCGGCCCATCCTGCTCGTGGATGAGGTTTCGCAAAAAATGCCAAGGCCGCTTGGCCTTTTTGCTTGCCTGCCAACCGCAAGGTTGGACGGGCAGCGAAAAATTTAATTCAATTAAAGTGTTAATGGCCTTAATAGACCTGTCAATTGTCAGCAGATGCACTGCCAACTCCCACATGCACCCGCCGACCGAAATATCACATGAGTGCGCGATGATGTCAAGATGCTCGCCCGATGTCATCACACATAATTTTACACTCGTTTGGGTCAGGCGCACGCCCGCCCAATGAGCAGAAAACTCTGCCCACGGTATTAAAGCAACAGTAATTAGCTAAGGGTTAGGAAGCAGAGAGCAGTGGTTAATGAATGTTTTTCTGACTGAAGTGAAGTAAGCAATGGGGCCCCCACTGATCAGCAATGGGAGCATTATTTTTCTTGTTAATTATAAACAACTCAGACCTGGGTACGGGGAGTACAATTTTCAAGTTTGTGTATGCATAAAACTTGCAAACATAGTAAATAGAGAGCAACATAGTAGCAGACTTCAGGAAGACATAGATTAGTGAATCAAACAAACACATTGAGAAACAGTATAAGGAGGACCAGTTGGTAAGGCAGTTAAGAAAGAGTATGGAATATTCAGCTTTGCAAATAAGGACATTGGACAAATCAAGGAAGTCATGGTAAAGTTTTGGAAATCTTGGTTCGGTCTCAGCTGGAGTGTTGTGTACAATTCTGGGCACTGTACTTGTAGAAAAAATGTCATGGTCTTGGAAACAAGGTCTACCAGGATGATTCGAGAGATAAGGAACTTCAACTATTTGGAGAAGCTAGAATTCTTCTCTTCATAAGGAAGGAGGTTCAGGAGAAAGCTGATAGAGGTATTCAAAATTATGAGAGGTTTAGATGGAGCAATTAGGGAGAAACTGTTTCCCCTGTCAAGTAGGTCAGTAGATGTCAGATTTAAAATAATTGGCAAAAATACTAAATGGGAAATAAGGAGAAATTATTTCACACACAGGGTTGTTGTGAGCTGGAAAGCACTACCTGAAAGGTTGGTGCAATCAGATTCCTGAGGAACTTTCAAAAAGCTGCAACTTGACATATATGTGAAAAGAACCAATTTGCAGAATTATTGGGGAAAAAAACTGAGGTGTGAGACTAAATTGGCCAGCTCTTTCAGAAAGCCAGCATAGATATGACAGGACAAATGGCCTCCTTCTGTGCCATAAGATCCTATGGAAGCAAAGCTTAACCAATGACCAACTTTCAACAAGTCCAAAAATAAGACAAAAGGTGCCACATTGGACCAGTAACTGGTTTAAGGAAAAGAACTAATACAACTGAATAAAAGAAACATCAGGATGATTTGGTGATCTCCTATATCCACTAATGGATATAAAATGTACATAAACCACTCAAAGACAAAATGAACTGAGATCAGTTATGCCAGATTCCCACTCATTTAACACCCAATCCAATTTTTTGATGTACTGCCAGAAACATCCATTAGTTTGCAGTTAATTACATTAATGGTAGCCCCTATTAGACTTCCATGCAAATTCCCATTTATACTGACAAAGCACTGAAATGATCTGTCTGTCTCTATAAGATGGGTAATGAAGGCTGGTGGCTGTGCTATTAGTGGAAGATTATTTAAAGCAGCTTTTTCAGGCAATTTATGAACCTTTATTTTTGCTAATTTTGTACTTTTTCTTCCCCCGCGCCCCCCCAACTCAGTCCAAGCTGGTAGCATTATTTGAAATGTTTTGTTGTTGAAATTATTTCTATGATATTGAGAGATTAAGTTTTCCAATGGGAATTCCTCTAACTTATATTTTTGAAGGAAAGTCAAAGGTGTCGATGGAAGCGTAGGAAACAGATTAGATGGAGCCCATTTTCATTCTCTCCCACTCATAAGGTGGAATCCTCTGCCCCTGCACGAGGTGAAGAAGGAGGCAGGAGGGCCTGAAAATTAGGTGGGTTGGCATCGGGACTGATACCCAACACCTTCCTGCTTCCACTGGAAGCAAGTTCTGGGCAGGAAGGCCCATGGTTGACTTTCCCATCCTGCCTCCACTTGAGAGCCCTAAGTGGCCAATTAACGACCACTTAAGGCCCTCTTCCCATCTCCACTGCAATTTTCTCAGCTCCAGATGGGCCTGTGAACATGTAGCCTGCACAAATGTGTGGGCTATGTCAGCTGGAGTGTTGGTGGTGGGGGGGAAAGGGGGGTCTTGATCTGCGCTAATCTGTTATGATCTGAGACCGGACCCCCAAGTTTTGGTGAGATTTGGTTAGGGATCAATAACGTTTGTAAGCCACAAGATTCTACAGGCTTTGAACAAATAGAAATAAAAACTTTACTATACAAGGTCAGAAAGATAAAACAATTTACAATATCCAACTTATAGTTAACTTTTACGATAAATATGAGGTACATGTGAATTAACAGGCAAACTGTGATCAAACACACCACCCTGCATAATAAATGGCTGATGTGACCAAATCAGAGACCATGGATTTCTCAACAACTCACCCAGATGTCAGTAACATTGTGAGTCGACTAATCTCATTGCAACTCTTGTCTCTCAAGGGATTCCAGTCTTCACCTTCGAAGATCTTACCTGGAAATTCTCTCCAAGAGTCACTCCAACTCGGATGGCATCAGGGTTTCAAGCTTGTCTCCTGATATTCCATTCCCTTGGATCCTCACGTATGCACTCAAGCGCCATCTCAAGCACAACTTCATTCTGCTCCTGATCTACACGTGCGCGGAAACTCCAAGGTCTGTCAGGATTTGAAGTTCACAACCTCTGCTCTCAATGAGAAGGCAAGTAGACTTTTGTAACCCTGTGCATGATCAAGGCCAGGGACATGGACTGCTGACAGCCACAGGCCTGCCCTTGCTACCAGCCCCCATGGCTTCCCTCTCCCCACAGCCCCAACCCCGCGAGATCCCTCCCCAGCAGGTTATGGGGAAGGGGGGAGTTGTTCCAGCAGCAGTCACAGCCTCCTCTGTGGTGCTGTCGTGTGCAAGAGCTGCTGGCTCGGTTGGCTGGAAGTTTTTGAAAGTTGCTTTTTCAGGGGGCCTGCCGAAAATGGAAGATTCCTCCCATAATTACAAGTTGAGATGCAGCACTATGACAATGACCATGCAAAATGATGTACACAGTTTCCACGCAATAGACAGCAAGCTTTGCCATCTGCTGTAATAACAGCTAAAGTTAATTTGCACCATTAGACTAGCCTTGTCAGTGGAGTAACTGACAACTACAGCCTGAAGCACTCTTCGTTTGCCTCCTTCAGGCATACTAAGCTATGAGGAGAATGCCATCAAATGACAAGCAGGGCCTCCCTCCTTGCTATGGATTCATTCTGTATCATTTCCATTGTGCAGCCACCAAACAGGGACTTGAAAAAATTGTATTATTCAATCACTTGATCGCTTATATTTTGCCAAGTAGAAATATACATTACAGACATTAAAAACAGTTGTAAAGGCTACCAACAACTTTATCCCCATGTGTGTCCACTTAAAAGTCAGATTTACCCATCTGCACAAAATAAAGGTGATCCTGTAAAATCAGGCAGGATAGCAGACTAGGGGCTAATAACACATTATTGATCGACCCAGTTTTTGTATTAGTTTCCACGTATATTTAAAGGCATTTCCCTGGATCACAAAGGTTTTTAAATTATGCTTTTTTCCCCCTCTCTCCCTGCTGACATTTCTTAATTGTTTTTACAGCCTGTCCTGGCACTTTGCTTGTGAAGCTTTGTCAGCTGTTGGAATGGGTTGAATCAGCCTGTGCTTGATATTTTACTGTACAATACTGAAGAAACAAAAATATCTGCCAAAAGAAAAAAGAAGCAAAACTAGACAAGACGACACAAATCCAGACTTTTTCTGCCTTGAAAGAAAAATATTTTGCTTAATCCAGACAGGCGGCAACTACAACTGAAAATTTAATTAATTTATACCTTTCTTAGGAGAGGTTAATAGAGTAGTAAATGATTAAATAACAATTGTATTCTACATAAATATTTTCTGCACTTACTGAGCTGCAATCTTGATAAACTTCTTCAAAAGCTGTACCCTCTTACTGAGCTGAGAACATAGGCAGATTTCTGTTACCACCCAGAACTGAATTTCATTGAATCGTCGCAGAAACAGGTCCAAGTTGGCAGTGGTTTTCTTGAAATTATGCCTTCCAAACGTGTGATAAATTAATTCCAGCTTGGGGAGAAAGATAATTAGGGAAATATGTTATCAATAATATTCAAAGGTAGATATCGTATCTTTAATCTGAAGCCTACTTGTTGTACCTTAGCGACATTTTTGAAAATTCGATGTCGCAACAGCATAATGTGCTCTGATAACTGTGCCATCAGGCATAATGTGCTCTGATAACTGTGCCATCAGGCATAATGTGCTCTGATAACTGTGCCATCAGGCATAATGTGCTCTGATAACTGTGCCATCAGGCATAATGTGCTTTGATAACTGTGCCATCAGGCAAAAGTGCACAGCATACGCCAAAGTCTTTCCCTCACAGTGAATACGCATAAATCAAATGATGAGTTACCTTGTGCTGTTCTCATCCACCTCCTAATGGCTGGTACAGCATGAGATCTGCAGAGGCAATAAACCTTGCAGGTTGTTTTGTCCGACTTCTTGATTCAGAGGACCAAAACAACTTGAGAAAAAGCATGCTAAGGCTTCGAAACGACTTTGGAAGGTGGCTCTCAATTGCCCAGTGAACTTATTCAGTGGGTACTTGGATAACTTTTGGATGTTGTTGGTCGGGATATCACATTGAGGCCCAAAAAGGTCTCAAACTCAATGCCCAGATTTACTGGATTAGTTAATCAAAATTGGCTTTAGGAAGAGAAAAGTCAGCTCAAGCTGCCTTGAGTTCAAGCTCTTGATCACTATCCAATATTCCCTGCTGGAAGTGCATGTGTGGATATTTGCTGAGGCAAGTAATGGCAAGTGACTATGATGCTGAATACAGTCAAAGTGGTAATTGACACAAAGTGAAGGCTCACACATGAATAATGTAATAGGCTCTTATGCACAGGAGCAGAGGTGAACACCGCAAGGAGAAAGTGTGGAATACTGAAAGAGAAGAAGAGAGAAAACACGAAGAAAAACAAAAATATACTTTTCATCCATTAAAAGCTATTACCCTAGCCAGCCTATATAAATGCATTTAATAAACAAAGCAAGTTGGGCGGAGCAGCTGCATTAAACTCCAAAATTTCAGATACAGCTGTGATTAATAAGGAGTTATCAAATTTTGAGTCACAAGAATATTTTTCTCCCCAGGAATCTGGGAGAAGTGGTCAGTCACTTTAAATTTGTCATACCGCAACTGCCAGTATGGCCAAATATAAAAACATCACTAGGATATTCAGAAGCTGGAATTCTTGTTAGGAAAACTTAAAAAGGTTGGCTGTAATTCAAATTAACCACCACCCAACATAATTGTTTGCTTTGTTCAGAAATATTCAAAGCCAAGTAATTGTTCAAAAGCGGAAGTAAAAGCTCCATATCTTCCCAATGTGTTTCAAATAAGTTAATTTGATTGCAAAAGAGTCAGGCCAGTCAACCTAATCAGCAAGCGTGCGGCCAAGGCCAGCAAATGTCTCCTGTGTAGAAACTCCTGAGGAAGCTGAACCACTTATGTAAGTGTGAAAGATATATATTGATACCCTTAGCTATTAACTCAGTTATCTTGGAAGATTCTACAAATTGACCTCAGTGAAGGGGGATTAACAGCTCCAAGCTCAAACCGATACAGATCTTGGGCCATCGCACTCAAATTATCAGTTATCACTGCAATCAGTGTGGAAGTGGTTTCTCGGAGCTATGCGGGTCAGTACAAATCCCATAAGTAGAAGAGTTACAGTAGGGCTAATCCAGGGTTAGCATCACCATTAGAGTTAGAAAACTATTGTTTTTTTTTAAATTGGGAGTAAGAGTTTAAAAGTTCAATAAATATAGTGTCTCTGTCCACTGTTTTCTCATATCTGTTACCTGTAATAAACTTCTCCTGTAGTTTATAGTCTATATTCTAGTAAGAGTGGTATTTTGCTATCTGAAATCCAGCAGATAAAATACATTGTTACTATCTTTAACTGGCTGGAATGACGCAATGACCCCAATGGAGTAAAAATATTTTTTTATACAAAGAAAAGTTACAATATGAAAAAAGTGGAAGATTTAAGTAAAGCTGAGGAACCTTGACACTGTCATATGATTCCTGTGTGTTTGATGCATGGTTGTATGCACTTTAAAGGAAACTTTCTCCATTTTAATAGGAAAGAACATCTAAAAATAGAAACAGAAAGCAGTTGCATTCGTGATCCTGGCAACAGACCAAGAATTTCTGTTTGAAACATACACCCATTTTGACGTGAAACACTACTCCTTTGTATTGTATAACAACATTTCTTAGCTGTTTAAGGTCATCTGTTTTGCTACACAGCCAAATTATTTTCTAGCTTTGTATGGCTTAGTTGCTTTCTGTAATTTAGCATGAAGTAAGTGGTTGAATTTTTGTTTCTCTGCAAGTTCCAAGAAAAGTTCAGAAAGATATCATCTTACATCTATGTTTCCATGTCTACAGGATTAAACACTGCACGATTCTGCAGCAGTGAATTGAAGGCAGCAAGAATAAAATGTTACCAACTGTCACACTACACTGATTTCACGTTGCAGAAGCATTTAAACAGTGACAATTCTAGTTTAATTTGGAAGGATTAATCAAACTACAACTGAAATATTATTTATTTGATCCCAGTTACGTTGAAATTTCTGTTGGTTTCTGTGCTGATGGCAACTTGTGCCAACATCTCATTAGAACACGTAAACTAGCATAAAACAAGCAGATAAGACCATTAACGCCGAATGTAAATTAATATTCATTTAGAAGCATTTGATAAGGTGCCGCATAGGAGGATTGGTGATCAAAGTTGTGGGACTATTGCAACATGGTTAGGAAGCTGGCTAATGGATGGAAAGCAGTGAGTTGTGGCAACTGGATATTTTGTTAACTGGAGGGATGTAAACAACTGTGTCTGAAATTTAATGCAGAGAAATGTGAGGTGATATCTTTTTAGAGGAAGCAGGAAAAATAAAATATATACAAAATGGTGAAAAATTGAAAGGAGCTGGTGAACAGGGGAGGCTTGGCTCAAAGATGCAAATCTTTCAAAATGTGGAGTTCAGGTTGATAAAACTGTAAAAGTAGGATCTGGAATCTCGGGGTTTAACATTCTGGCAAAAAGTACAAAAGTGTCAATTGGTAGAACCCTTGCCTCAGTCAGAAGATTATGGGTTCAAGTCCCATAGTCAAGGGACGCACTAAAGCTTGGGGCAGCTGCCGCAAAGGCGCAATGGGGAAGGGTCGCTGTCTAAGACCTTTCTACCACAGCGCACCGAGAGACTGGGAACTGTTTAGAGCCCCTCGGGCTGTACAGATCAAAATGAAAGGCTGTAAATGACTGTAATATTGTTTGTACTGATGCACCTGGTGATACATTTTGTAAAAGTTTAACCTGGATTGTACCCTTGTAATGTTGTTTTTGAAATGGTTTTGAATGTGATTGAAGATTTTTATGAATAAAGTATATTTTTACAAAAAAAAAAAAAAAATGGGTTCAAGTCCCATTCCAGGGATTTGAGCACTTAATCTAGACTGTGACTCCAATGCAATACTGAGGGAGTGCTGATTATTGAAGGTGCAGCTTTTGGACGAAATGTTAAACTGAGACACCTTCTGCCCTCTCATGTGGTGTGAAAGATCTCTTAACATTACTTCAAAAGGGGGTTCTTGTGCCTTGACGAATATATATCCCTCAATCAATGCATAATATTAGATCACTTGGTCATTATCATATTGCTGTGGGAGCTTGCTGTACACTAATTGGATCCATGTTTCCTACCTTACAACAGCGAAAGCACTTCAAAAGTACATAATTGGTTGTAAAGCATTTTGAGATGTTCTGAGGTTGTGAAAGACGATATACAAATGCAAGTTCCTTCATTCAAAAGGCAAAGAGATAATGCTAAATCCATTGCAAAGAACTGCTTTGGCCCAGTTAGAACATCTGTGCCCAATCTGGATCCTCCATTTCAGGAAGGATGTCAAGGCAATGTGGAGGATATAGAAGAGGGTAACTCTAAGATCATATGAGGGATGAGATACTTTATTTGGAGGACATACTAAAAAAACTGGGGCTCTTTTTACTGAAACAGAAAAGGTGAAAATTTATGAGGAATTTTAATAAGTACATAGGGGGAAACTTTCCACTGGCTGCTGAGCTGGCAACAATGGGATATAAATTGAAGATTTCAAGTCTCGCTTTGTATTAAAGAATGAAGAGAGAGGTCAAGAGAACATTTTTGATGCAGGAGATCAGCATAGAAAGTTATAGCACATACGCTGATAGAAGCAGAATCCATAACAGTTTTTAGAAAGAAAACAGATAAATATTTATTTTTTAAAATTTGAAAGGGCGCAGGGAAAAGACAGAGAAATGGAACAAAGTGGGTAGATGTTTCAAAGGTCTAGGTCATTTAATAGAATGAAAATAAATTTAAGCTTCTTTAAATTGAACAGGATGAATAAAATTTGGTATTGGTTCAGATTTTAAAATTGATCAATGACAGAGTAATGAATGTGTAAAATTGAAATTGTAGTTTTTAAAAATTGGATTAGTGTGGATAGTGACACTAAAGCTCTTACTGCACCTCATATACACAATTGAATAACTCCCAGTCATAAATGGTCATCTGGTAGGCTAAATCTTTGGAACTCATCAATTCAAAAGTTGCCATAGTTCCAGTAGATGGACCGTCCTGATCTGGCAGTGGTGTCTGAAAAGATCAAATGAAAACAGAAGTTAAAGAGAAGATATTTTTTAGGTGCAATGTGGAATTTATGGCCCAGATCTTCCGGTCAGCGGAGGAGTGGGATCGCATGCTGCTGACCCCATTTAAAACTGCACCTTTACCTTTTAACACTAGAGCCTTTAGACCTTCCTGTCTTGGCTCCAGTGCCGAGGTGAGACAGGAGGCTTTGTGGTGAAGTGTAATTCCAGCAAAGCCTTGCCCTTCTTTTCATCATGAACTGAAGACATGCCTTTGAGGTCTGTCTTCAGTTCCCTGAATTTCACTGTCCTTAAATAGACCTGCCTTTGTTAGGTTCCCACATCCCTAACCCAGATCTCCCAACACTGCCACCCACTCCACCCACTCCCCCTCCTCCCCCACAACCTCCATTGCTTCCCCCGACAATGCTCACCCCCCCAGCACCCTGGGCAACATGCTCACCCTCTCCTGCACACCTCGACAATGCTTACCATCACCACCACCACCACTGCTCCCCGCACACCCCAACAGTGCTCAACGCCTCTCTGTACCCCCGGCAATGCTCATCACCTCCAAACCGCCTGGCAATGCTCACCACCCCGCCCTGCACACTCAAACAGCGCTCACCCCTGACAATGCTCACCAACCCTGCACTGCCCCCGACAATGCTCACCTCCCACTTGCACTCTTTGGCAATGTTCATGTCTCTCCGACAACACTAGAATGCTTCCATCCCACCATCCAACATTGCTCACCAACCCCACCCACCCCAAAACAGAGCTGGGGGGATGGTGGGGTGGGGAGGGAAAGAGAAAGGGGTGAGCATTGTTGTTGGTGCGGAGGGGTTGATTGGTGCAAGCAGTGTCAGGGGTGGTAAGCAATGTCAGGGGTGCATGAGGGTGATTAGTGTTGGAAGGGTGAGTGCATGATGAGCATTATCAGGGAGAAGGGGGATTGTGAGCAGTGTCAGGGTTGCTGTGAGTTCTGGAGCGTTTCAACATCCCACCTGGTTTACTTAAAGAGTTATGCTCCTGAGCAGGCTTTATGCCTGCCAGGAACAGTTCTAAGGTAAATCAGTATTAAAAAAACAGCATCAGTACTGGGCAAAGAACCTATGTTCACGTGTTGACATGTTCTGATGGGACCATCAGCAAGGGCTCCCACACAAGCATTTCTGGTGTACCACTGACGCACAGTAGCAGCAGTGTGTACCATCTACAAGATGCACTGCAGGAATTCACCAAGGCTCTTAGACAGCACCTTCCAAACCTATGACCACTACCATCTAGAAGGACGAGGGCAGCAGATAGATGGGGACACCACCACCGGTTCCCCTCCAAGCCACTCACCATCCTGACTTGGAAATATATCGCTGTTCTTCCACTGTTGCTGGGTCAAAATCCTGGAACTCCCTTCCTAACAGCACGGTGAGTGTACCTACACCACATGGACTGCAGTGGTTCAAGGCGGCAGCTCACCACCTATATACACACACCAAAAGATACTCCTTCCATCAATAAAACCTATGATGTACAAGGTATAATGCAGCATAAAAGTTTGTAATCTAAAATTATGGTCAGAAAACTGGAACAGAAAATCATTTATCTGACAAAAGTTTGTCTGAGATCATAATAACTCAAATCATTAAGCGGGTTGTGGAAAATGTTTGATGTGGCCATGTGTCTACACCTAAAAGTAATTCCTCATTTCTACATATCATGTCAGCACAAGCATGGAGATATTACAAATTGTTAAAAACTATATTCCTTTTAAAACGGACCCTGTCCAGCTGTTAACATGACTACCAAGAGAGTCAGGTGACCTTCTGCAACTTCAACAGACTAACAAGCTTCCGGAAAGTTCTGAATTGAATTATAATGAGCAGGGGTCTCCTCCTTGAATGGTGGTGCCTAAACAGCACTCCTCTGTAGCATTTCACACTTGCTATAGTCAAAACATATGCAAACATAGAGACAACAGATTCCTAGACTCTATGACTCCAGGTTTGTGATGTTATAAAGAAGTGTTATCAAGACCAATTATCCACAAGTGAAGTGCGAAAAACCACCATTTACCTTCTATTGAATATTAATGCCTTTTGACCATGCGACTGAAACTAATTCATTACCACTGAAAGACCACCATTTGCCTTCTATTGTGTATCAATGGCCGTTAATCACATGATTGAAACTGTTCTCTGATACTGAAGATCTTCTATTCCTAAACCCAGAAGAGACTTGGGCAGTCTGCAGACTAAATCAACAGTACCACAGCAGCAGAAAAGGCTGTGTCATCTTGCTTTTCAAGAACTGCAAGGCTTAAAAGTCTTTTAAAAAGCCTCCTCCAGTCTGTTTCTGAAAAGTTCAGAGTTCACCTGTAAAGAAATTAGACCTCTGGTTACAATAGCCACCAATGCCTATCTACATGACCTGCTGAACAGTCTTCCCTTCAAAGGAACCCTGTACTTAAATCTAGACTTGGCCCCATCTGAACTACAATTCCGGAGTGGAAAAGCTCCCTTCTTCACTGGACTCTCAGACATGTGAACTAACTATTCTGTTTGGTTTTAATATTTGTAGAAGAGCACTACCTTCTTTAATTGCATCTTTCTTGGGGGTGTGATGGGTGATTGACACAGCATTAGACTTTCCGGGGAGAATGAGGAATAAACAATCCTCCTTGTTTAAATCCTGGTGCTGCTGGTGGCTTTTAAATTGACTGCACACCAACAGGTTTTGGGAACATACACGTTGGCCAGGATTTTTCCTATGGTGGGCAGGCTGGGCAGGAGTGGGCAGGGGGTGGGCGCGGAGCCGATTGTAGGGCTGGAGGAAGCTAAAGGGATAGGGAGGGGTGAGGTTATTTAGGATTTAAACATGAAGGATGGGAATTTTAAATTCAAGTCTTTGGGGGAAATTGTCGAGGTGGGGACAGGACATGAGTGAGAAGGGCTTGAGACATGATGTCTTATAGCAGTTCTGGATGAGCTGAAGTTTATGCAGAGAATGTGAAGGATGGGCGATTGGCCAGGAGAGAATTGGAACAGTCGACTGGAAATGAGAAAGACATAGGTGAGAAATTCAGCAGCAGATGGACAGAAGTAGGGATAGAGGCAGAGATGGAAGTATGGAAGTATATATTCTTGTGATGAAGAGCACATGGAGTCTGAAGTTCAAATGTTGCAGAGTCTGACTCATCTTGTGACAGTCTCTGGGGAGGAAGATGGGAGCACGAGTACAACGTTTGAGGAGAATGCAGAAGACAGGATTCCTTCTTCCTAACTGGAACAAATCGCAATTGCTCTGCTAGGGGGCTAGTTTTAACCATCCCCACCCAGTGGGAAAGGAGCAGCAGTGGTGCCACCCATTTTACTTTCCCTTGATTGTCCTTTCTATTGACTTCAATAGCAAGGTAGCTGATCACTGACGAACTACTGTCCATCCAGAAAGGAGCAGTTAAAATTAACTCGTGCATCTTGGTGAGGCACTTTTGACAGCACTGAGACAGTGGAGAGTTAATGCTCTGCGTTAGTGTGCATGTGGAGGCTGACCTTGAAGAAGGGAGGTCAAGGATAGATCCTTGTGTGACTCCCAAGGTAATGGTATGGGTGAAGAAACATCATTGCTGGAGATGCTCTGGCTATAATTAGGTAAGTGTGGAACAATCTGAGAGAAATCTCACTTAGTTCATCAACAGAGGAAAGGCATTAGACAAAGTTGGTGTGGTCCACTGCGCCAAAGGTTGCAGAGAGGTCAAGGAGGAGAACAGGGATAATGCTCTACAATCTCCACATTTGATAAATGGCAATTTACAATACATACTAATGAAGATAATAGTACAAGACACACTCTTGAAACGATGCTGTTCCTTTCTGTAAAACGTAAACTGCCTGTTTAAGGGACTATGCGCCCCCAGAGATTTGTCAATTAATACAGAACCACTGAGCATAGGAGATTTCAGTATTAAAGATACATTTAATTGCTTTGATGTAAAGGAATTGGACTTGCTCTTTTCCTACATATATCAAATCACATTTATACTTCCATTCTACGCAGCGTATAATACAATTTGTAGAGGATCTTCAGGTAAATCAACCTCATCCATATGTTATCAGATATTAAGCATGAACTGTTGACCTGTTAAAAATGTACAAATTGAAGTCATAGATTGTTCTCCCAGAGCTTACAGATTCTGTAAGTAATGCAGCCTCACCCTTTACTGAATATCTTATCGACAAGGCGCAATTGCCTGCATGGTTTCTTGCTGGACATGTGTATAAGCTTCAAGTGTTTTGAAGGTTGTACTCTTCCAGAAGTATCCCTTTAATAGCCCTCGAAGGCTCATTAAATTGTTTCTGGCCAATTTTGAATTGAAGGAACAATAAAGGAACTCTGGTTTATATTAAAATTTCTATGCAGCTGGTCCCTCAGTTGTGGAACAATATTGGCCTACAATCTATAATAAAATGAGGATTTTCCATTAAGAGATAAGGATGCAGGAAGACCACTTTAAACCAGCAATCATAGGCAAGTCAATATTTACAAGATAAGCATATTATTTCATTTTCAGACTTTATGCCTATTGTAGGAATGCAAAAGGCCAATTCGGGTGCTGTGCCCTTACAGTTTCAGCTATTCCACATCCTTTATCATGCAGCAAAGCCAATGTACAATGCATCAAAGTTTCATTGCCCAATCATTTAATTTAGATCCAGCATACCCTATCTGCCCTTCCAGATTTTGGCTAAACTTAATCTAGGGTTGATGGGGGGGGTGGGTGGTTTTAACTTGAAAAAAACATTAGGAACATCAGTGTAATCTTTAACAAGTATACCTGCATCTCAAGGGGAATCACACTAAAAAAAATAAAAATAAATCCAGGCCTTACATTCACCTTCCTTAGTAATATGAAGTAAACTTTTCACCTCTCAAAAGTCTTTCCTTGTACTAGCCAAAAAGTCGGATGTGTTAACTTGCAGTGATGAATAAGTTTGGGACAACAAGAAAATCCAGCAGTTTTTGTGACCATTGTAGCCCACTAATTAAACTGTAGTAATTATGGTACCTTTAAGAATAATACTTAAAGAAGATTATATGATCTGTAGTAACCAATAAGAGAGAAGCAGGGGCTATCTCAGCAGTGTAGAGATGGAGTTGGAGTTGAAAGCACACATATAGTTGCTGCTAAGTGTATTGCAAATAACCTTAATGTTTCCACCCTAGAAGTGCCTGCAGATCAACTCTATCATTAATAGCACAACTCAGCCACTCTACAACAAACTGGTGACGAGGATAAAACAGGATTGAACAGAAGAAATCAAATTAGGATGAACAAATTAGGACTGTGCCTCATCAAGTGATTGTAAGCAGCAAGCTCTGTTAGAATTGAAGAAGTTATCCCCTCTCAAAATGTCACGATTTGGGAGAATTGATCCTTTTGAGCCAGCCACAGATGATTCCTCTCAATACATAGAGTGCCTCACATTCCTTTTTCAAGTAAACAAGGTTACAGGGGAAGAGAAGAGGTGAGCGATCCTCAAGTACTTGTGGGAGCAAAACCAATAGCTTGATTCGAAGTTTGACGGCATTCAGTGCCCAAGATTCGAAGAATTTCGATGAATTGGTGGACCTCGTGAAGGGTCACTTTCAACCCAAGCACTCAGTCACGATGCAGAAGTTCAGGTTTAATTCGCAAAAATGAGCCCTGGGTGAGACAATTGCATGCTACGTGGCAACTTTGAAGCAGCTAATGGGACATTGTGAGTTTAATACAACTCTGTACGACGTGGTGTGAAAGAGGACACTATTCAGAAAAGATTATTATCCAAAGGAAATCTGGATTTCGAGAAGGCTCTAGAGATAGCGCTGGCCATGGAAAGCGCAGTAAGAGATTCACAAGCAATATAGGGTATGCAAAATGACGCCATCCTCCATACCGGGTGGGAAAACTCAACCAAAAGTGGCGCAAAAAAGCTACACTCCTCCGGGAAGCGGGAAACAGCCCCCGCTAACCAAAGACTGAAGAAAAATAACTTAGCAACGAAATTGAAGAATAATTTTAATAGAGGTGGAAACAATCAGTCTTTTAGCGATTGGCAGTTTAAAAAAATCGAATGCTACTATTATCATAGAAATGGACATATGAGGAGGCAATGCAAGGAAAGATTCGGGATTAATCAAGGACAGTCAGCACGGTTTTGTTAAGAGGAGGTCATATCTGACCAATTTGATTGAATTTTTCGAAGCGGTGACCAGGTGTGTAGATGAGGGCAATGCTTTTGACGTAGTCTACTTGGACTTCAGCAAGGCTTTTGATAAGGTCCTGCATGGGAGACTGATAACGAAGGTAAGAGCCCATGGGATCCAAAGCAATTTGGCAAATTGGATCGAGAATTGGCTGAGTGTCAGGAATCAGAGGGTGATGGTCGAGGGGTGTTTTTGTGACTGGATGCCTGTGTCCAGTGGGGTCCCACAGGGATCGATGTTGGGTCCCTTGCTGTTTGTGGTATATATAAACGATTTAGACTTGAATGTAGGAGGGTTGATCAGTAAGTTTGCGGATGACATGAAAATTGGTGGGGTGGTAAATAGTGAGGAGCATAGCTTAGATTACAGGAGGATATCGACAGGCTGGTCAGATGGGCTGATCAGTGGCAAATGGAATTTAATCTGGTTAAATGTGAGGTGATGCACTTGGACAGGACAAACAAGTTATGGGAATACACGATGAATGGTAGGCCCCTGGGAAGTACCGAGGATCAAAGGGACCTTGGTGTACATGTCCACCGGTCCCTTAAGGTAGCAGGATAGGTAGATAAGATGGTTAAGAAGGCATATAGGATACTTGCCTTTATTAGCCAAGGCACAGAACACAAGAGCAGGGAGGTTATGTTGGAACTGTATAAAACACTGGTTAGGCCACAGCTGGAGTTTTGCATGCAGTTCTGGAATCCGCATTATAGGAAGGATGTGATCGCACTAGAGAGAGGGCAGAGGAGATTTACCAGGGTGTTGCCTGGGCTGGAGAGTTTTAGTTATGAGGAGAGATTGGATGGACAGGGGTTATTTTCCATGGAGCAGAGGAGATTGAGGGGGGACATGATTGAGGTGTATAAAATTATGAGGGGCTTAGATAGGGTAGACAGGAAGGAACTTTTCCTCTTGGTGGAGGGATCAATAACCAGAGGGCATAGATTTAAGGTAAGGGGCAGGAGGTTTAGAGGAGATGTGAAGGAGAATTTTTTCACCCAGAGGTTGGTGGGAATCTGGAACTCATTGCCTGAAAGGGTGGTAGAGGCAGAAACCCTCATAACATTTAAGAAGTATTTGGATGTGCACTTGCAATGCCATGGCATAGAAGGCTATGGGCCTAGTGCTGGAAAATGGGATTAGAATAGTTAGGTACTTGTTTGACTGGCGCAGACTCGATGGGCCGAAGGGCCTTTTTCTGCGCTGTAGACCTCTATGACTCTATTCAAGCAGGCTTGTAAACAAAAGAAGAAGCCCAATGAAATCTACAATGTAGAAGAGCCTGAAACAACAAATTCAGACATTTACTCGTTGTTTAATCTGAAAGTTGTGAAGACAGAATCAATATTTGTCACAGTGAAAGTAAATGGCGAACCTGTTAGAATGGAAGTGGACACAGGAGCTTCCACTACAGTAATTGGGGAACATCCCTTCAGATATTTGAATAATGGTGAACATCAAATTAAGTTTAGAAGAAACAGCCACCAAACTAAAAACGTATACAGGTGAAGACATTCAAGTAAAAGGCACAAGCAGAGTAACTGTCCATTATGGAAGCCAATCGGCAAAGCTACCTTGATGGTGGTAGCAGGTGAAGGGCCAAGCCTCCTGGGGCGAAACTGGTTAAAGGAGATTAAATTAGAATGGTCTGAAATTTTCCAGTTGAGAGCAAGTGGGCCACCAGAGCTCCTTAGAAAGTAAGCCACCATCTTCAAGGACCAACTGGGGAAAATCCAGGACCTGCAGGCCAAGATTTATGTGGATCCGGAAGCAACACCTCGCTTCATGAGGGTGAGACCGGTGCCATATGCCCTGCGAGAAAAAGTCGACATTGAACTGAACAGGCTAGAGAAACTGGGCGTTATACAACCTGTTCAGTTCTCAGAATGGGCGGCACCCATAGTCCCCGTCCTTAAGCCCGACCAAAATGTCTAAATTTGTGGAGACTACAAACTAACGCTTAATGAAGTAGCTAAGTTAGACAGGCAGCCCATTCCAAAAATTGAAGACCTGTATGCCAAGCTGGCAGGAGGGACAATGTGCACAAAGCTTGACATGAATCATGCTTATCAACAATTAGAGTTGGATACTGCCCCCAGGGAACTTGTCACAATTAACACCCACAAGGGTTGTACCAATATACACGATTGCGTTTCGGTGTCTCCTCCATTTGTGCCATCTTTCGGAGAACAATGGAAAGTTTACTGCAGAGACTGCCCCAGGTTGTAGTCTATTTAGACGATGTATTGGTGACAGGATTCACTGAAAAAGAGCATTTGGCAAACTTAGAAGTAGTCTTAAAACATTCTTTGCAAGCTGGAGTGCATTGAAAAAAAGAAAAGTGCGCCTTCCAAGCTGGGGAGGTAATCTATTTGGGTCACCGGGTAGAATCACAGGGCCTCCACCCGGTTGAGAGCTGTAAGAGAGGCACCTGCGCCAAAGAACACCTCAGAGCTGAAATCATTCCTCGGAACGATCGACTATTATGGGTGGTTCTTACCCAATTTGTCTATAGTGCTACCCCACCCTGCATTCTCTACTCAAAAAGAACTAACATTGGCCTTGGGAGGCACCCTAGAAAGCAGCTTTCATAAAGGTGAAACAATTGTTGCACTCATCCAATCTATTAGTTCATTACAACCAGATGAAAGAATTGGTGCTGACATGTGTCCCATCTCCCTACGGAGTGGAGACAGTGCTCTCTCATCGGATGGACGACGGCATGGAACGGCCAACAGGTTACGTATCAAGGACACTCACCACAGCAGAAAAGGGATACTCGCAGATAGAAAAAGAAACCCTGTCCATCATCTTTGTTGTCAAGAAATTTCATCAGTGCATACAAGGCCGTTAATTTACAATCGTTTCAGACCACAAACAATTGCTAGGATTGCTTGGTGAGGACAAGGCTATACCACCCGTAGCCTCAGCAAGAATACAACAATGGGCTTTAATCCTGGCAGCATATGAATACACTTTCGTAAATAGGCCTGGCAATCAAATCGCAAATGCCGATGCCCTTAGTCGTTTGTCTTTACAAGAAAATGATGAGCACATCGCAGTTCCACAGGAACTTGTTTTACTGTTAAATTTATTGGATTCCTCGCTGGTATGCGCTCGACTGATCAGAGACTGGACAAGTCGGGACCCAGTCCTATCTCAAGTACGAGAACAAGTGCTACATGGTTGGTCACAGCAGCCTGTATCTGATGAAATGAAACCGTACTTCAACAGGAGACATGAAATAACCAGTCAGGATGGGATCTTATTGTGGAGAGCACGAGTGATAGTTCCTCCAAAGGGAAGGGAGCCGCTTTTAATTGAACTACACAGTGCCCATCCAGGAATTTCCTGAATGAAGACCACAGCACGCAGCTACCTATGGTGGCGTGGGATGGATGGCGAAATAGAAAGTTTAGAAAAGCACTGTGTGCAATGTCAGTAACTGCAAAAGTTGCCAGTGACAGCTCCGTTACACCCATGGGAGTGGCCAGGTAGACCCTGGGTGCAGTTACACATTGTTCCCAGGAAAGGTCCAACGTAGTCAATGTTTCTGCTCATTGTCGATGCCCATTCAAAATGGTTGGGCATATATCAGGTTAAGTCACCAATGTCAGCCGCTGCAATTGAGAAGCTATGTCAGAGTTTTGCCATTCACGGACTACCAGAAGTAATCGTTTCCGATAACGGCACGGCATTTATGAGTGCTGAGTTTCAACAGTTTATCAGCCTCAATGGTATCACTTGTGAAAACTGCACCGTATCACCCTTCCTCAAATGGACTGGCTGAAAAGGTGGTTCAAATGTTCAAGGCAGGCATGAAAAAGCTAACTGGCGATTCCTTGGCAACTAAGCTAGCACGCTTTCTTTTTTCATTACAGGACTAACCTTCATACAACTACAAGTGTCACACCTGCGGAGTTATTGTTGAAACACCGTCTCAGGACGAGATTGAGCTTAATAATGCCAAATTTAGAGGGGAAGGTGGAAAGAAGTCAGGGAAGCCAGAAAACTAGATATGACTGGCATAGTCGAGAGAGGAAATTTACAGTGGGAGAGCCGTTATAGGTGAAAAACTTCGGTGAAGGACCAAAGTGGTTACCAGGTGAAACAAGTGCAATGACTGGACCTCTATCTTACCACATGGAGGGGGAAGGCTGGATCATCAGTTAACATGTGGGGCATTTAAGGAAGAGAGGGACAAATCACCAAGATTTGGTTTCACCAGTGATCATGACTGGATCTGCGTTTCCTGTTGAGGATACTCAACCTAGGACTGACATGTCTGATGTTCCTGTAAGAGTTGAGGATACAGAACTGCAAGTGCCCACCAAAGCACCTGATGTTCAAGCAATTCTGGAAAAAGAGGTTCCTGACAAAGAATCTGAAGTTGTGGAGCTGTGACGTTCCACACATGTCCAAGGAGCCTAATGCCTTTTTTAAGGTGCTACTCATGATGCCTAAAATACGAGTCTCGGAAATTTAGGAGTGGGAACAACATCTGTGCAGAATAGGTGTAAGCTGTTCAACTGCTAAATCAGAATATTTGGCGCCCATTTTACAACTGACAAATGGATTATTTGTCTGACAGTGATCTTCTTCCTTGCCTTTTCCTTTGTACTAATTTTTCCTCTTTTGCTAATCTCTCTACCTAATGACCAAGCTAGAAAGGTACAGTGCTGGCCAATAGACCAGATGGAGACTCAATAATGGGGCTTCAACAAATTTATCAATTATTTTCAAAGCTGCATATAAAGAATGCACTGATCTCCAGGCACTAAGAAGAGGGGCAGTACAGAGGTTCAGAGTTTGTTGCAGTGTGATCAGGAACTTTGTTAACATTTATTATTGTAATATTAAACTCAACTCTATTATTTCAGATGATGCTATTACATGTTTTCCAATATCAGTTGCTGACAAACAAACAAACAAAACAAAATCAATCTGCTATCTATATTGACCAAACTAGCAGCACCAGCATCATCTGAGACTCAGACCAAAGTAAAAATAACATGTAATCACATTTCCTCATTTAAGATTGTAGGTTTTTAAACTAAGTAAAGTAATTCGGAGACGCAAGTTCATTTAGTTTTGGGTTCTCGTGTACAAAGCAAATCTTAAATGTGCATCTTATTCATTAGCATGTTGGACGATAATGTGTTTTTGTGAAAACATTAATTTACTTTTTGTAAAAACAGTTTTTTAAATCCATTTACGGGATGTGGGCTTTGCTGGCTGGGCCAGCATTTATTGCCCATCCCTAATTTCCCATGAGTAGGTGGTGGTGAGCTACCTCCTTGAACCACTGCACTCACTGTAGTGTAGGTACATCCATATTGATGTTAGGCAGGGAGTTCCAGGATTTTGTCCTAGTGACAGTGAAGGAATGGCGTTATATTTCTAAGTCAGAATGGTGAGTGGCTTGAAGGGGAACTTCCAGTTAGTGGTGTTCCCATGTATTTGTTGCCCTCGTCCTTCAAGATGGTAGCAGTAGTGGGTTTGGAAGGTGCTGTCTAAGGAGCCTTAGTGAGTTTCTGTAGTGCATCTTGTAGAAGGTACACACAGTTGCTACTGTGCATTGGTGGCGGAGGGAGTGAATATTTGTAGATGGGGTGCTAATCAAGTGGGCTGGATGGTGTCAATCTTCTTGAGTGTTGTCGGAGCTGCACTCATCCAGGCAAGTAGAGAGTATTCCATCACATTCCTGACTTGTGCCTTGCCGATGGGGGACAGGGTTTGGGAAGTCAAGAGATGAGTTACTCACCACAGGATTCCTAGCTTCTGACCTGCTCTTGCAGCCACAGTATTTATGTGGCTAGTCCAGTTCAGTTTCTGGTCAATGATAACCCCCAGGATGTTGACAGTGAGGGATTCAGCAATGGTAATGTTATTGAATGTTCAAGGGCGATGGTTAGATTCTCTCTTGTTGGAGATGGTCATTGCCTGGAACTTGTGTGGTGTAATGTTACTTACTATTTGTCAACCCAAGCCTGGATATTGTCCAGGTCTTGCTGCATTTGGACATGGACTGCCTCAATGTCTGAGTCACGAATGGTGCTGAACATTGTGCAATAATCAGCGAACATCCCCACTTCTGACCTTATGATGGAAGGAAGGTCATTGAAGAAGCAGCTGAAGATGGTTGGGCCGAGGATACTACCCTGAGGAACTCCTGCAGTGATGTCCTGGAGCTGAGATGATTGACTTGCAACAACCACAACCATCTTCCTTTGTGCTAGGTATGACTCCAACCAGTGGAGAGTTTTCCCCCAATTCCCATTGACTTCAGTTTTGCTAGGGCTCCTTGATGCCACACTCTGTCAAATGCTGCCTTGATGTCAAGGGAAGTCAGTCTCACCTCACCTCTGAAGTTCAGCTCTTTTGTCCATGTTTGAACCAAGGCTGTAATGAGGTCAGAAGCTGAGTGGCCCTGGCAGAACCCAAACTGAGGGCCAGTGAGCAGGCTATTGCTAAGCAAGTGCCACTTGATAGCACTGTTGATGACCCCTTCCATCACTTTACTGATGATCGAGAGTAGACTGATGGGGCCATAATTGGCTGGGTTGGATTTGTCCTGCTTTTTGTGTACAGGATGTACCTGGACAATTTTCCATATTGCCAGGTAGATGCCAATGTTATAGCGGTACTGGAGCAGCTTGGCTAGGGGTGTGCTGGAATATTGCCAGGGCCATAGCCTCTGCAGTATCCAGTGCCTTCAGCCATTTCTTGATATCACGCGGAGTGAATCAAATTGGCTGAAAACTGCACCTGTGATACTGGGAACCTCTGGAGGAGGCCAAGATGGATCATCCACTCAACATTTATGGCTGAAGATTGTTGTGAATGTTTCAGCCTTGTCTTTTGCACAGATGTGCTGGGCTCCTCCACCATTGAGGATGGGGATATTTGTGGAGCCTTCTCCTCCAGTGAATTGTTTAATTGTCCACCATTATTCACGACTGGATGTGGCAGGACTGCAGAAGTTAGATCTGATCCATTGGTTGTGGAATCACTTAGCTCTATCACTTGCTGCTTATGCTGTTTGACATGCAAGTAATCCTGTGTTGTAGCTTCACCAGGTTGACACCTCAATTTTAGGAATGCCAGGTGCTGTTCCTGGAATGCCCTCCTGTACTCTTCACTGAACCAGGGTTGATTCCCCTGGCTTGGTGGTAATGGTAGAGTGGGGGATATGCCGGGCTATGAGCTTACATATTGTGACTGAGTACAATTCTGCTGCTGATGGCTTACAGCGCCTCATGGTTGCCCAGTTGAGTAGCTAGATCTGTTCAAAATCTATCCCATTTAGCACGATGGTAGTGCCACAAAACATGATGGAGAGTATCCTCAATGTGAAGACGGGATTTTGTCTCCACAAGGACTGTGCGGTGGTCACTCCTACCAATACTGTCATGGACAAATGCATCTGCGGCAAACAGGTTGGTGAAGATGTGGTCAAGTACGTTTTTCCCTCTTGTTGGTTCCCTCACCACCTGGCACAGACCCAGTTCAGCCGCTATGTTCTTTAGGACTCAGCCAGCTTGGTCAATAGTGGTGCTACCAAGCCACTCTTGGTGATTGACACTGAAGTCCCTCACCAGAGTACATTCTGCACCCTTGTCACCCTCAGTGCTTCCTCCAAGTGGTATTCAACATGGAGGAATACTGATGTGCAAATACATGAAATAAAAATGTCAACCACATGCACCAAAATATGAAATAGCAGAAATATATAGGGAGGATTTACATACCAGAGAATCAAATTGTTCCCTTGGACAGACAAACAAGCGTCCATTTACATTTGGTATTGTAAAAACTGAAACTTCATTTGGCTTCAGCACCACTTTTTCTGAAATAAATGGGAAAAAATAAAAGTGAAATTCAGTGAATTCATTCCTAACTGCGTATTACAATCCTGCTTTGATTTAGAAATAGCCAGGTGCCACAGATATTGATGTTCTAACACATTTGCCGCAGACCTTTAGAATAAGGATCGATTGTTCTCAACTGCCTTATAGTATGTTCCTGCACTTTGTTGCTCCCACCCTAGTGTAAGGTGGTAACAGAGAAAACAACTCCTCCATAAATTGGGGGAATAAAATTGATTGGATAAATTATCCAATCGGTATCATGCACTTCCTTGCAATCTGCTTGACAGCAGAATTGGCAGAGCCCTGACAAAAAGCTGCCTACCTGTCCTTTTGACTAAGTTGTATACCAAAGAGGGGCCTAAGAGAGGCAAAAATAAATCCTTAAGGTGTGACAATATTGACAACTATTGAAAGGTGATTTGTATGAAGATTGCATCCCTATTAGCAACAGTATTATGTAGTGCAAGGTTTTATATTAAGATTGTCTGCCTAAAAGAATCACATCATTATTTAGTAGACTAGCTGAAAGTTTAATTACTGGACCATTCCCATCCCCGGTAACCCTTTAAGCACATGAGCAGCAATTGTGCATTAGATATACGGCAAAAGTAAACTGTTCCTTTTATTCAATAAATAAATAAGAACACACAAGAACACAAAAATTAGGAGGAGTAGGCCATTCGGCCTCTCGAGCCTGCTCCACTATTCGATAAAATCATGGTTGATCTGATTGTGGCCTCAACTCTACTTCCCTGTCTGCCCCTCATACCCCTTGACTCCTTTGTTGATCAAAAATATATCAAACTCAGCCTTGAACATATTCAATGACCCAACCTCCACTGCTTGTTGGAGAAGAGACTAACGAGCCTCAGAAAAAAATAACTCTCTTTATCTCAGTCTTAAATGGGAGACCCCCAATTTTTAAATTGCCCCTTATTCTAGACTCCCCCACAAGGGGAAACATCATCCCAGCATCCACCCTGTCAAGTCCCCTCAGGATCTTATATGTTTCAATAAGACCACCTCTCATTCTAACTACCAATGGGTATAAGCCCAACTAGTTCAACCTTTCCTCATAACATAACCCCTTCATCACAGGAATTAATCACATGAACCTTCTCTGAACTGCTTCTAATGCAATTATATCCTAAGTAAGGAGGCCAAAATTGTACACAGTACTCCAGATGTGGTCTCACTAAGGGCTGTACAACTGTAGCAACACTGCCCTACTTTTACATTCCATCCCCTTTGCAATAAACATCAACATTTAATTTGCCTTCCTAGTCATTTGCTGTACCTGCATTGCAATACGTATGAGGACACCCAGACCCCTCTGTGCCTCAGGGTTCTGCAATCGCTCACTATTTAAATAATATACTGCTTTTCTATTCTTCCTGCCAAAGTGGACAAGTTCACATTTACCCACGCTGTACTCCATCTGCCAAATTTTTGCCCACTCACTTAACCTATCTAAATCTCTCTGTAGACTCTATGCCCCCTGTCCTCTCAGCAACTTATTTTCCTACTTATCTTTGTGTCATCCGCAAATTTAGCAACCATACTTTCAGTCCCTCAGTCCCTTCATCCAAGTCATTGGTATCAATTCTAAATTGTTGAAACCCCAGCACTGACCCCTGTGACACTCCACTAGTAACAGCTTGCCAACCAGATGACCCATTTATCCCTACTCTCTGCTTCCTGTTCGTAAATCAATCATCTATCCATGCTAATATTTAATCTCTCTACAACATGAGCTTCATCATTACAAAATTTAACAGAACTGCCCTCAGATCAATTCAAATAAACATTATGACCTAGATGCCACCAGTCCAGAAAAGACAGTAAAACTTGAATTACACTCAAGGATTTTTATGGGAGTCAAAGTTTTACTTTTGCAACCAAAATACGATTAAGCGTAAGTTAATTTTTCAAAGAATCTGGGTCCTTAATCCAGTAGGATAAATGTTATTTAGTAGCTATTTGGATTTATCATCCATGTAGCTCACATTTTCAGAGAACATCTAATTCATTAGAATGGAAAATATGCGTTTTACCTGCATGTGCTAGGAACTTAAGCTACATAGGTGAAAAGTTTAAAAACTCACTAGGTCATGCACAGTTTATTTAAGTTAATTCCTATTATTCAATGAGAGCTCATCTCCGTTAAGGCAACTGATCAATGTTTCCTTACTGTACGAAGCCAGTGCTAACAGCAAAAATATTCTAACTCATCGTCATTTTCAATTTTTTTGTCATTCACACTACAAGATTTTTTTTGTTGGGGAAAATGAAAAATTTACCAACTTGAAACATAATTCCCCTTACTAACCATTAGAGTCACCCAGTACTGATTTTGCTAAACCAGCACTATTGGCCAGCTAAGGAACCAGATACAGAAAGAAAGAAAAATCAATTAAATGAGAAAAGCTAACTATTAGGCTCAGCAGAGACATCTGGAAATATAAAGATCAGATCATATTGAACAGAGTAAAAGAACTGTTTGGAGAAATGTCCTTGTGCACTGTGGCTTGCCATAGTCATGTGACCTCTAATGTCACCTTTTGTAGTTAAGGGTTTACGGCAGTAGCCATTTAACCCTCCACATGGAACATGGTGTCAGGAGTCTGAAATTGAGTGGAGCTTCATAGCTGGAAGTGAGCCTGCTGCTGTAAGAAACAGCAGAGAATAATTAAAACTTCAGTTTGCAACTTTGTACGGGACATTTATGGATGGGTGAATCAGTATGGCTTTGAATATTCCAGTAACTGCTTCTGTGGATTTGAAAGGGGATTCGAGACTGAATTAGAAATTCTTCCAGTCTCAATGGCAGAATCATGAGATTGCCATAGAGTTAAACAAGAAACCTGAACAATAAGAGTAGCAATTCTAATATCAGTGCTGGGGAAACAGTGTTACAAGTTGTATTTCACCCAAGACCTCGCTAAGGAGCAGAAAAAACAGTCTTGTGAAATTTGAGGCCTTGAAGACTCATTTTGAGCCCTCTACTAATGTTATTTATGAACACTGCGTGTTTAAAAACAAGAACTCAAGAACAGGGAAAATATTGATCGGTATGTGACTGCATTGAAATGTCCAGCTGAACTTTGAGTTTGAGCAACTGAAGGATGATCTCAGAGATAGGCTTGTCTAGGGATCAGAAATCCCACCATGAGAGCACGTTTGCTGAGAGAAGAGAAACTTACTCTCAAGAAATCTATCGACATGTGCAGAAGCTCGCAGGTGGTTAATCCATCAGATGAAGAGTATTGATGGGAGAACTGATGAGACTTTGCACTATGCTGAGAGGAAGTCCAGGTTTACCAAGCACAAGACAATGGAGAAAAGGAAGAACTATTTACAGAAGGGTCAGCAGAAAGATCAAAGCCAGAGTACCGGATGTAAATATTGCCGGAGGCATCACACAACAAAAAAAGGATGCCCAGCGCGAGGAAAGCGGTGCTCTAACTGCAGGAAGCTGAGTCGCTTTGCATGCAAGTGTTGTGCTGGAAAGATGAAAAGCAATTCTTTAAAGATGGTTACTGGAGGGGTGTTAGAAGATGATTCTGATGAATCACTATACACCCTAGAACAGATTTACACTGTCAAGTCTCGAGGTAAAAAATGGTTTGTGACCAATGGAATGATGCTGCGGAAGGAGAGCATTACGTTACTGTGAAGTGTCAGATAGACACTGGTGCTACGTGCAACATCATGAGCTTTGCAGATCTTTGTGAGTTTGCTCAAGATGGTGACCCAAAAATGAAGCCGAAGGTAAAGTTGAGGCCATTTGATGGCACAATGCCTCCCCCAAGAGGACAAACTAAGCTGATTTCCAAAAACAACGGAAAGAAATAAGATCTTCAGTTCCAGATGGGAGGCACTAAGCAAAATCCCCTCATCTCAGCTGAAACAAGTCAAAAACTTGGACTGGTAACCCTCCATGTACTAGATGAGATTTGCACTGTTTCACATGGCACCAAGCCATTGACTGCTGAACAGATCCTTACAAATTACAAAGACATTTTCACAAATCGTGGATGACTTCCTGGAGAGTATCATCTTGAAGTAGATGAGTTTGTGAGACCAGCTCTGCATCTTCTGAAGAGATTTCCAGCTGCTCTCAAGTCCAGCCTAAAAGAGACAAGATAGAAGAGCTTGAAAATATGGGAATAATCAAAAAAGTGACAACTCCAACAGACTGGATTAGCAGCATGTTGGCAGTCAAAGCAACTGGAAAGCTGAGTGTGTGTATAGATCCAGAGGGCCTCAATAAAGCTTTGAAGAGATCTCACAATCCCATGCCACCCATTGAAGAAATTTTGCCACAACTTGCTAAGGCTTTACCACCCTCGATGTGAAAGATGGATACTGCCAAGTGAAGCTGAATGAAAGCAGCAGTTTCCTGGCTATGTTCTGGATGCCATTTGGGAGGTACAGATGTTTGCGCATGCTATTTGGCATTTCCTCTGCTCTGGAAGAGTATCAAATCAGACAGCATGAGATCGTCAATGATTTTCCAGGAGTGGAAACAATTGTGGATGATCTGCTAGTCTATGGATGTGGCGATACGATGGAAGAAGCCATCGCAGGCCATGATCAGAATCTAGTGGGACTGCTAGAGAGAGCTCGCCAGATGAACCTGAAGCTGAACAAGTAAAAAC
Organism: Cetorhinus maximus; assembly: GCF_964194155.1. Lineage (NCBI taxonomy): Eukaryota > Metazoa > Chordata > Chondrichthyes > Lamniformes > Cetorhinidae > Cetorhinus > Cetorhinus maximus. The sequence goes on from NC_135889.1 coordinate 61,607,223, forward strand.
AGCAACTGAAGATGACTAGAGTCAAGTTCATAGGTCATGTACTAACAGCAAAAGGACTTCACCCTGATCCTGATAAGAGGTGGGCTATAGAAGAGAAGCAGCAACCAACTGATTCAATGGTATGTAGGATTTGTGAACTACCTTGCCAAGTTCTTGCCCAAGTTATCATTAGTGTATGAATCTCTGCACAAGTTCACTGCAAGGATGTTCAATGGTATTGGGGCACAGAACAAGAAGCAGTTCTCACTCATATCAAAAAACTAGTGACAACAACGTCAGTGCTGAGGTACTATGATGTCAATGATGAAGTCACTCTGCAGTGTGATGCCAGTGAAACATGACTTGGAGCAACCCTCATGCAGCAAGGACAACCAGTTGCGTTTGCATCCATTAACACAAACTGAACAATGCTACTCACAGATTGATTGTACGTGTCTGGCTATTGTCTTTGCTTGTGAACATTTTAATCAGTATTTGGATTGGAGAGAGAAGGTGATGGTAGAGTCTGACCTCAACTACTTCAAAGCATCTTTCTCAAACCGCCTCTCTCTGCTCTGAAGCGTCTGCAAAAGGATGTTACTTTGTTTACAGAGATATTATTTGGAAGTGAAGTACAAGCAAAAGAAGCAAATGTACATCCCGGACATGCTGTTGAGAGTCGCACTCCTTTTGAAGAAAGCTGCTGATGCTAGTACGGAGTGCGAAATCTTCCATGCTCTGGAAGTCACCAACCCAGCAGAGACATTGAATCTAACAGATAAGCATCTTGCTCAGATAAAGCAAGTTACATAACAAGATGCAACTCTCCTGGTGCTGCAGGAAACAGTGATGAAAGGATGGCCTGAAACCATCAAGGACACACCTGTTGCTATAAGAGAGTATTGGGCAGACAGAGATGAAGTGATTGCCCAAGATGGCATCTTGTACAAAGGAACTAGAGTCATCACTGCTAAGGAGATGATAAAAGAGACGCTGAAACATGCAAGCCATCAAGGAATCATTAAACTGAAGACATGTGACTTTTCAGAAAAGGCAGTTTGCTCACAGCCCAAAGTGAATTTACAGCCATTTGAAAAAAACAGGTAACTCCCAAGAAAGTCTTCAAATAATTCAATGTCCTTCCATTTTTAAAAAAAAAAGTGCTTGGGGAAATGCGGCAGGATTTTCCCTTCGTCGGGTGGGATAGGTTGGTGGGTCCGGGAGCGGCCATGAAACGGACCGCTGCAGCCTGCGATCAGGCCCGACCACAATTTCACGCTGGTGGGCCAATTAAGGCCTGCCCAGTGTGAAACGCGGCTCCGCACTGACCAGGAAGGACCGAGAGGGGACCTATTGGCTACCGGGTCCAATGGCCACCTGGCAGCTGGTTTAAAAGCAGCCCAGGCAGCCCCTGGAAGGCTGCCACGGAGGACTTCCCCTGAGCCTTTGCAATAGACCTGAATGCAGCTGGATACTGCATGCGGGAGGTCAGGTCGGGAGGGCACTCAGCCCCCTGCTTCTCTGATGAGTGCCTCGTCTTCCTCCTGGAGGTGGTGGCTGCCAGGAGGGACACCTTTGTTCCCAGGGATGGGAGGAGGCCACCGCACCTCACCAAGAGGGCATGGGAGGAGGTGGCAGCACTGGTCAGTAGCCGTGACGTGGTGTGGCGCTCCTGGGTGCAGTGCCGGAAGCGATTCAATGACCTGCTGCACTCAGGAAGGGTGAATACCATGTTGGCATGGGTCAGTGTACAGATGTGTTAAGGTTTGGCTGTCCCTCCGTGGACCTCTGGGGTGCCACAGTCTGAGTGTCAACTGTCAGTCACACCGGAGCTGGCCAAGGGGTTGAGCCCTGGATGCTTGGACTGGATGCCCAGCAGCTCAAGGGTCATGACTCAGATGTGCCCTCCAGGTGCTCCTCAGCTAGGGTTGGCCAAGCTGCAGGTACAGAGTGGACTAATCGATGCTCCCCTGTTGTTTCAAGTGAAGATGGCCCACAATATTATAGAAAAGTCACAGGCTGGCAGAGGCCCCACTGGCTTTCTAATCCTCTCAAGATACAAGCAAAATGGCCTGGAGCTTGAGAGCCAGCATACCCCACGTGCAACTGGGAGTAGGGAGGTGGGGGGGCCAGATGAAGGTAAGAGTGCAGTGCACAGAGATGAGACTTTTGCAACCATTCTAGTGTAGTCTCTTCATTGATGTAAGCCTCAGACCTGGAGTCCCCATTGATCATTGGAAGATGAGGGCACTGTGATGCAGATCTCTGTTGTCTCAACAGGGTGCCTGTCTTGCACAGTGACAGCGTGATGACTTTAACTAATGACATGTCCTTCTCCTCCCTTTTAGGTTCGCCAGCAGGTGTTCAACCTCCTGACCTCGAAGGGCCACCCCTGACACTGGAGAGCCACTGGGCCTCATTTGCACCTATGTCACACCCGCTCTCTGAAGCAGGCACCAGCACCTCAGTGGGCATTAGATCGGAGGCTAGTATCTCGGTGCACATTGGTGAGGGCACTTCACACTCACTTGAGGTATAGGCGGAGGCTGAGAGTGCCCAGGGAGCCGGCAGTCGGAGGGCTGCTGGGGCCCAGGACAATGCTCAGTCAAAGGCAGATGATGAGCCTCTGAATTGTCCATTAGGTGGCAGATGCTGGATGTCCAGCGGGATGTGCGGGAGGATCTGACGGAGATCCATGAGGGTCTACGTGCCATGGTCTCCATGATGGAGGAGTCCATGGGGAGCATAAGCACTGCGTTGACCGTCATGGCCGAGCACATTGCCTCCTCCATTGAGAGAGTGGCGACTCTCATGAGGAGGCAGCCCCAGGGACAGAATGTGGGGTTGCGATCGGATCTGCAAGCCCTCACACAGGCACTGACCTCAGGTGGTCAGTGTCAATGTGGGAGATGGGTGAGGCACCCAGTATCCCAGCTAGGTGCCTGTCCATCAATGGTGTGCAGGGAGGTCCACAGTGACCTCACATTGGTGCACAAGCTGCCTGTCGCATCTGCGGGCTCCTCGCAGGTGCTCCTGATGACGGCAGCAGCATCTCCGCCCCTCCGCCAGTGACCGTGGCATCTGATGAGGCTGTGGCGCCTGGGGAAATGCCAGCCGTGGCACTGGCCGCTCCCTCCCAGGTGGGGCCAGCACGGGCTCCACTGGCCAGAGGACGACCGTCAAGGTTATCAAGGCCAACAAGGCAGCAGAGTCAGCAGGCTGTGTCCAATGCCGGTGCCAGCGAGGGAGAGCACCTAGACATAGCATCACAAACATAAGTTAAAGGCACCATGAGCACAAGAGGGACAGGTCATGGGTGATTTTATGTTCATTTTTGTTTACTTTATGTATACTGGTCTGATGTTGAATACCAGAAACGTTTCTGTTAAGATTACTGAACTGTCAGAATGACATAAATTGTGTTTTTGTCGTCATGGCCTGAGTATGCTTCACCTTTTTATTTCATTGGTGTGGGGAATGCCAGTATGTAATGCTGGACACAGGTGGCTCTGAACTTTATTGCACAGGCACCGAATGCTCTTTGGGTTCAAATGAAAGGGTCCTTTCAGACATCCGGGATGGAGGCGGCAGCCCTGGCATACGTTTGAAGCTGATCTTTGGTAGCCTAGCTGAAGGAGCGTTGGATCAAGGTGTCCCTGCCTCCCTGCAGCTTACCGAGGTCTGGCTCCATGCCCTCAACATTCTCCTCACTGTGCTCCTCTTCTGACTCACTGCTGGACTCATCATCTGTGGCCTGTGGAGCTGTGTCAAGATCCTCTTCCTCCAGTGTGCCCCCCCTTGCCAATGCCAGATCATGGAGAGCACAGCATCCAACCACCATCAGTGACACTCGCTCTAGGGGGGATTGTAGTGCTCTCCCTTAACGGTCCAGGCATCGAAAGCACACCTTGAGAAGACCAATGGTCCTCTCTACCACCTCAAGGGCAGCAATAGAGTATTGTAATGCTTCGCTGCCTCTGTTCTTGGGTGGCTGAGAGGCGTCATGAGCCACCTCTTCACTGGATAGCCCGGGTCACCCAGCAGCCATCCATCCAGTCGAGCCGGAGCACTGAAGAGCCTCGGCACCTGGGAGTGTCTCAGGTTGTAAGCGTCATGGGAGCTGCCAGGGTACCGTGCACAGACTTGCAGAATCTGCATCTTGTGGTCACACACTATCTGCACATTCATGGAGTGGAATCCCTTCCTGTTGACGAAGGCACCCGGCTGACCCGCAGGTGCCTTGATCGCCACATGTGTGCAGTCGATTGCACCCTGGATGCGGGGGAACCCAGCAATCACTGCAAAGCCTCTGGCTCGCTCAGCCTGGCTGGCCTTGTCTGTACAGTAAAGAATAAAGGTCAATACGCGCCTGAACAGAGCTTCTGTCACCAGCTTGACACAACAGTGGACAGCTGATTGGGAGACTCCACACAGATCCCCTACTGCACCCTGGAAAGAGCCTGAAGCATAGAAGTTGAGGGCCGCTGTGACCTTCAGAACCACTGTCATGTGTCCACCCACACAGTAGGAGCTGATCTCAGGCCCAATCATCTGGCAAATGGAGGTCATGCTCTCCCTTGAGAGGCGGAGCCTCCTTTGGCATTGCACCTCGGACACATTGAGGTAGCTGCATCGCCGCCTGTAAACCCTGGCAGCAGGATAGTGGCGTCTTCTGCGACCCCTTCTGCTTTGGACTTCCTGCTGACCCTTGTGCCTGTGCCTCTCCTCTCACAGGTCCCTCCCCTGGAAGCTGCATTGGGACACCTGGCCTCCTCTCCCTTCTGCCCCTCTCTGCCTCCAGTGGACACCACAATCCCCATTACCAGGGTAAGGGAAGGCTGTCTGATATCTGGAAGGGTTCACACTGTCTGAATCCTCTGGGGGCCTGGCAGACAGCAATGAATCCTGAAATGAGGCCTGGAAATGCTAAGAATGAAGCCCCGAACAGAGATGAAGCTGCCAAGTACCAATAAGAAACCAGCTGCAAACTATCTCCAAAACTGCTCACTGCCCACACTGGCAATGCTGCTGACCTTTTTTATCCTGCCCATGGATGAGGTTTGTGAAAATGTTGGCTGGCTGTTTGCCCGTTTGCCAGTGTGACAAGCAGAAAATCGCATGGGCAAGGAAAAATCAGTCAATTGAACTATTAAGGGCCTTAAGTTGCCGTTTAATTAATGGCGGGTGCCGCTCTGGCACTCCCGCACGCCCACCGAGCGAAAGATCGCGCAAGTGTGCAATGATGTCGGGACGCTCAGCCGACATCATCACACAATATTTTACTCCTGATTGAGTTGGGTGCGCACCTGCCCGCAGTACGAAAAGTTCTGCCCGTGTATTCATAACGGTACACGGTAAGATGGGAACAACCAGATGTACTGTTGCAACACAGAGACATAGGTGCAACCAGAGAAGCTGCTCCTTCACAGCAGACAACTGATGAGGAAGATTTGATTTCCCCCAACTGATCAAAGAATGGAACGACCATCAGTCCCAGAGGTCAACTGTTTGCCAACAAACGCAACAGATCAGCAGCAACAATTACCACAGCAGCAATACTCACCACGGCAATGACATTCCCCAGAGAGGCAATGTCAACCGAGGAAGCAGCAGACACCCAACAAAACAGCCACCTGTGTACCATTAGCAGACCTGAATGCTTTAAAGATTGCGTGTGCAATGCGTGTGAGAAGACAGATGAAAATGGGAGAGATTAGAATGGACAGCTTTTTGTTCAAGCATGATGACTTTCTTTATAAACCGTGTATGTGGGTAACTTACAACTACAAATAATAGTGCACGCAATTTTTTTTTAATGGAAAAGGGGATGTTTGGAGAAATGTTTATACACTGGCTTGCCATAGTCATGTGACCTCTGATATCATCTTTTGTAGATAAGCGTTTAAGGCAGTAGCCATTTTACCCATCACGTGGAACAAGACAACGACTGCAAATCAGCAAATCCTTGAAACTAAAGCTAAAGAGAAATAGATCAACAAATATATACTGTAGGGAGCAAAAGGCACACAAAAATAAGAAACATGCAACAGTACAAAGTACAAAAGACCTGCAGAGGAAAAAGAAAGTTTCCCCTTTGGTAGACTTTCAACTTACCAACCAGGTGTAAAACTGAATTAATAGAATTGGTTTCTATAGAGTGCATCCAATTAGTAACATCAGTTTTACTACCAGGCTGCAGTTGACAATCCAACTCCATCCTTGTAGAACCATACATGGCATGCATGAGTGGTGGGGCGGGGTGGTGGATGTGCATGTGCGTGGGAGTGAGACTGTTTCTGCTCGGCTGAAGGGAACACTTAAAAAAAAGAATGTGACCATTAAAAGTTAACTTTTTTTTAGGTAAAGCTAAACCAGAGTTTTATTGAAGCAAATGTTAAATTCCTTGCTTGATACAACAGAATGTAGAATGATCAGCATTTCATATATATATTTTTATATCATCAAAACAAATATAATTAGAAAGCTTTCAAAAGTGAGATAACAATGCGTACCTCCAGCTGAGCTCATTCTCACAAGAACTAGGTCTTCCGTTGATCCAAGCTTGTCTTTTACAGCACTGATGACCTCCTTTACTGAAGCTGCCACAAGGACTCGGATTGTGGTGTAAGTATGATCAATGCAGTAAACCTTAAAGAGAACTAGAAAGGAAATGTACAAAAGCTTTGTGTGATTGTGAAGAACATGTCAACCTAACAGCTCAAAACAGAATTTTCTTTTGTCTAGAAAGATCTGCGTTTTTGATGCAGATCATTCAAAGAATCAACACGGCAATCACTATAGTTCATTAAATTTGAAAAAAGTTTACTTCACCACTTTCTTTGTTCTTTGCTCCCTTCCGCTTTTGCAGCGGTGACTTATGCTGGGGTATGTTTTCTCTGATACTTTGCATATTTTCTGCGCAAGTCCCAACAAGAAGTACCACAGCAAAACAAAAACAGAATTACCTGGAAAAACTCAGCAGGTCTGGCAGCATCGGCGGAGAAGAAAAGAGTTGACGTTTCGAGTCCTCACGACCCTTCAACAGGTAATTCTGTTTTTGTTTTGTTTTGGATTTCCAGCATCCGCAGTAGTTTTTTGTTTTTATAAGAAGTACCACAGGCTATTTGACCATCCACAGAATCACCGCCAAACATGTTCACATTCTCTCTTGGGCACATTTCCAGCACAGGGCCCTGGATATCTGGATTGGGAAGTTTAGCAAAATTCTTCCCTCTCCAGGCAGGGGACATTGAAGTTATCATTCCAACATTGAGCTGGTTGAGAAACAATCCAAAACAATTCTGAGATCTTATTGGCATCTAAGGTTCATGGTATTTTGACCCATTGAGCCATTTGGGAGTGAGTATAACAAAAAAATTATGTAAAAGCCAAAAAATGCAAATAAAAACTTATCTCCAAGCATAAGGAAATTGGAAAAAGTACAGAGCTTTTGCTTTGATACTATTTTAATGTAGTGATTGAACTAAATGTTAAAGTGACCAATGAAGCATGAAAAGCAATCTAGATCACATCACAACAAACAACACATCTTTGTTTTCTCATTCACAATTTCTTTCAGTGAGATTGTGCTTTGTGATGACTGTTCAATGTGCAGTACCAAGAAACTGTTGGAATTAAAGTTCCCCACCAGTGAAGTCAGTGTCAATCATGGATTTTAAACTGATGTCAATTCCTCGAATTTTGACGTTAAATATTTAATGTACAATTAGCAGGTTCATCACAGATACAAAAAGAGAGCAGCCTTTTGTTATTTTTACTGGAATAGAAAAATAATTTATACTTTCTAAGAAAAACAGATTTACACCCAACTCAACAAGGAATGTTCAGTTAATTCCCTGAGGCTGATTTTACTTTGCCTGACATCCTATGGAGCTTAAGGCAAAGGAAATAGGACCAGAGTCTGTTGTTTGCTGTTGACTTTGCATCAAATATTTTCTTGAAAGACAATAAGGAGTTGTCTCTCACTGTGACCCCTGGAATTCTGTTCTACAGGCTACATTCTGTGAAAAAAATAAACCAACCTCACTTCCTGCTTTTTCAATTTAAAATGTTTTGTCTGGCCCCATGGATACCAACACCTGGTCCTTGGCACTCTCCCAGTTCTCACCTGTGGCGCCACATGATTGCATGTGCACAGCGGCAGGCACACCCCAGTAACTGCTCAGTTTGCAGGTCAAACCAGGTGAGGGTAGCATGTGGGCTGGTGTCGACATGTGAGGGAGGAAGCATATCTCCAACCAACCCTTTACAAGTGCACAAAATAAAAGCTGCCTTGTCAGATTTAGTAGAGGAAATGATATTCCCTCACTAGTACTGAAAGCATTGCAGCACAGTTGTGTGGACAGATGTAAAGGTCATTGTTAAGTGCGCACAAAGTGTTGCAGATCATCCACTACTGTCAATCACATCTCCAGCCATCTTGATTTGTCAAGCCACCAGGAACAGATGTGCAAGACCGAGAGAGTGGGCCTGGCCAAGTGCAATTGTTTCTCATGTTCACACCTTACCGACTTCTTCACACACACCCTGTTATGTCCCAAAATGCACTATTCAGCCACACACTACAGTATATTGCAGGTGAGACAGAAAGAAATGGGAACTCTACTTAGCTTCTTGGAATGCATGAGCTGTACTTGATAAAGGCAACAGCTCTCAACCCCAGCACAGAACTGCTCTAGTTGGCAGACAGCTTTAAGTGAAACCTGCCAAGCAGAGGAGGGCCAGCTAACAGAGCTATCAGCAGGCTAGGCTACACATTGTCCTGGATAAACAAACCAAAGAGTAAGAGGCAAGAGGCAGGTGTCAGCTTTGCTATCAAGTCTGATATCACAAAAAGTTTAGATATTTCTGCCGAAGAGGAAAACAATTGTCCCATGACTCTATGCCTACCTCTTGTGAACAAGTATGCGACAATAAACAGTACATAAGCTCCAACAATGACTAGTCCTGAGGATATCAAGGACAAAGTCATGAAGACTTGAACAGAGCTATTGCATTTACTCCCTGGAGGACAAGCTCTTTGTGATGGGGGACTTCAATAATAGGAGTTGACTATCAGGCTTGGGATGGTGTCCTGGGGAACCAAGGAGCAGAATCTAGTCAAGCTTCTGGCTGCAGGAAACAAGTTGGGCGGAGCACTTAATTGTAAAGGAGGGAGATGTCAGCTTCCTAACCGGATGGAAGTTGGAAAGTAAGTTGACAGTGGATTAGGGTGGATCATGATTCATAACGGCAAGCGGGGGGGCTTAAATCTATTTTTAATGCATTAACATATCATGCATATTCATTAGAATGCATTTGCTAGATTAAATTATATCTTTACAATTAAGTCAGCAGCAAATGAGAAACACATGCCTTCAGGTTCATGAATGGTTAAAGGTGGCGTGCAGCAAGTGAGATAGTCTTTCTGATGGATTTAGAGTGAGGAGTTGCTGCTTTTCTTGTATGGGGAACTTTGCTGGACAAAGTGAGAGGAGATGGAGTTATTACATTTACTTGTGTGGCGGCTCTCAAGGAAGGTCAGGACACAGCTGTCCGATGGAGGGAGGTTGGGTGGTGTTGGCCATAAGAAGGGTGGAGCATATCTCTCAGAGGGAGGGAGGTCGGGTCAAATCATGGCAGCCCTAAGAAGGGTCTTGGGGGACAAAGGGAGGAAGCTGGACAGCAGAGGGAAGGTCAAGCTCTGCTGAAGGCAGGACAAGCATGATGGAGAGGAGAACAAGAGTGATTGAGGGCAGGTCAATGGTGAGGCTGGGAGAGTCAAGTGTAACCGAAGGCAGGTCAAGGGTGAAGAGGAAGGGTCAAGGATGATTGTTGGCAGGTTCAGAATGCCAGGGGAGCTCTAGGTTGCCAGGCAGTTGATCATGGGTGATGGTGGGTAGCTTGAAGGTCATAGAAGTCAGTTAAGATGATGGAGGGAAGGTCAAGGGTGATGGAGGGAAGGTCAAAGGTCACGAAGGGTGCAGGGTGATGGCTTGCAGCTCCAGGATCCAAGTGTGACAGTTGGAGATGGGGTGGCAGGAGTTCCAAGTTCAAAACCACTCTCTCAGACAGGCAGAACGCTGCTGTTGGATGCCTGTCCAGGTGCCATTTAAATATGGCGCCCAGTCTTTCAACCACCTTGAGGTAAAGGTGGGATTGGTGACTTCTTGTCCTTCACAAATTGGCCGGTCCCCTCAGCTGTGCATAGCTAACTGGCTAGCTGCCACGTGACTGCTTGTGGCCAGCTGTCCTGCTCTCTGAGTGAAAGTCCCACTCACTCCCGGTTCCACCGTTGGGATGCTCATCGCTGCAACAAGATTCCGTCCAAGGTGTGGGGAAATGCAACACCAATAGCATGCTTCTCCCGAGTCTTTGACATATTCATCAGGTGCAATCACCAACACCATTTTTAGACAGAAGGCAAAGTACAAAAACACTTGGATGCACCCAAGATCTAAACACTGGTATCAGATTGACTTTATCATCCAGAAGAGCAACATAAAAAACTGTTGAAGGGTCATGAGGACTCAAAACGTCGACTCTTTTCTTCTCCACCGATGCTGCCAGACCTGCTGAGTTTTTCCAGGTAATTCTGTTTTTGTTGTGTAAAAAATGTTATGATCGCCAAGGTGTAAATAAAAGCTAATGGTGTAGGGAGTAACATATTGGTATGGATTAGAGATTGGCTAGCTAACAGGAAGCAGGGAGTTGGCATAAATGGGTCTTTTTCTGGTTGGCAGGATGTAACGATCGATGTGCCACAGGGATCAGTGCTGGGGCCTCAACTTTTTACAATTTATATAAATGACTTGGATGAAGGGACTGAAGGAATGATTACTAAATTTGCTGATGACACAAAGATAAGTAGGAAAGTGAATTGTGAAGAGGACGTAAGGAGGCTACAAAGGGACATAGATAGGTTAAATAAGTGGCAAAAATCTGGCAAATGAGGTATAATGTGGGCAAATGTCAAATTGTTCATTTTGGCAGGAAGAATAAAAAAGAAGCTCATTATCTAAATGGTGAGAGATTTCAGAGCTCTGAGATTCAAAGGGATCTAGGTTCCTAGTGCATGAATCACAAAGGGTTAGTATGCAGGTACAGCTGGTAATTAGAAAAGCTAATAGAATGTTATAATTTATCGTGAGGGGTATTGAATACAAAAGGAGGGAGGTTATGCTTCGGTTGTACAGGACACTGGTGAGACCACATCTGTAGCATTGTGTACAGTGCTGGTCTCCTTATTTAAAGAAAGATGTAAATGCATTGAAAGCAGTTCAGAGAAGGTTTACTAGACTAATTCCAGGAATGGCTGGGTTGTCTTATGATGAAAGATCGGACAGGTTAGACTTGTATCCACTGGAATTTAGAAGAGTAAGGGGCAACTTGATTGAAACCTTTCAGTACCTGAGGGGTCTTGACAGGGTGGATGTGGAGAGGATGTTTCCTATTGTGGAAGAATCTAGAACTAGGGGTCACTTGTTTAAAAATAAGGGGTCGCGCATTTAAAACAAAGATGAGGAGAAATGTTTTCTCTCAGAGGGTTGAGTGTCTTTGGAACTCTCTTCCTCAAAAGGCAGTGGAAGCAGAGTCTTTGAATATTTTTAAGGCAGAGCTAGATTCTTTATTGACAAAGGGGTGAAAGGTTATCAGGGGTAGGCAGGAATGTGAGATTGAGGTTACATTCAGATCAGCCATGATCTTATTGAACGGCAGGGCAGGTTTGAGGGGCCGAGCAGCCTACCCCTGCTCCTAATTCATATATTTGTATGCACAGCCCAAGGGTGTTAACCTCAGATTTTGGATTACTAGTCCAGTGACACTACCACTACGTCACCATCTCCCCTATTGGTTCGATGAAAATGATGATCAAATTAAGGAACTGCTACAGGAGAAGCAGTATGGCTGGGAAACAAAGATAAATCCGCTGCTAAGAAATCACACCAGGAGAGCAAAAGGAACCTGCACTTTATGAACATGCTTAGCCAGCCATCCACCCTAAATGGGGTAGCTATAGACAAGCTTCTAAACTGGCCCAAATGTGAAAACCTGGAGAGCAAACCCTCTGTTGTGGAGATTAACAAAGCCTTCAGATCCCTACCCTCAAGGAGAGCTCCCAAATCGGACAGGATTATCAATCTGGGGGACCCCAGCTACCCACAAAACTCACAATCAAATCACAGAATGTGGGATCAACAAACCATTGCTCAGGAGTTCAAGGATGCCATGATTGCTCACTTGTACAAAGGAAGAGGACAAAAATCTGTGTGACAACCACTGAGGGATCTCACTGCCTGTGACAGCTGGTAAGATTCTAGCAAAAGTTCTGCTCAACAGACTGGTAAACTACAGAGCAAAATGTGGACAGCCAGAAAGTCAGTGCGGATTCACGAAAGGTGGAGGCACTTGTGACATATTCGCAGCGTTTCTCTTGTATTTGCTGAAGGGTGAAGATCAACAGGTTGGACTCTACTGTGCCTTTGTTGACCTGACAAAGCCCTTTGACACAGTAAAGAGAGAGAGGCCTTGTGGAAAATCTTAGCTAAATTTGGATATCCTGATAGAGTTGTAATTCTGGGCAGAATTTTCCCATTGGCTTATGGGGGCAGGCCCTGCATGCTCACGTATAAAATGACGCCCGATGTCACCGCGCGCCATTGCAATATTTGGGAAGGCGGGTACTATAAGTTTGGATGCGCGCCCGCCATCAATTAATGGGCCAGTTAAGGCCCTTGAGGCACAACTGATCTCAATTTTTCGCAGCCTGTGTGATCTTCATGACGTTGCACGGGCGCAATGGGCAGGCGGGTAGGATACATTTGTATAAACCTCATTCACGGGCGGACTAAGAGGGGTGAGTGGGGTCACGAATGTGATGTTTGAGGTATTTAAGTATGAAAGTTACTTATACTTGCCTGTGTGAGCAGGAAGACTTCAAAACTCATACCAGCTGCTAGCACAGGAGTACTTCGTCAGGACTCTACAGTAAGATCATTTCTGGGGTCTGAACATTCAGGAAGCCTTCCCTTAGCCTGGGAATGGGAGTTGTGCTCTCCACTGGAAGCACCTCCTCTGGGGAGGAAGGGAGGGCCAGAAGTGGGTGTTCACATTCAGCCTCCAGGGATGCCACCTTTGGGAGGAGAGATGCAGGCACAAGGGGCACAGGGCTAAGAGGAAGTGCATAGCGGAAGCGGCCGCAGAAGACGCCACTATCCTGCTGCCAGGGTTTACAGGCGGCGAAGCAGCTACCTCAATATGTCTGAGGTGCAGTGCTGAAGGAGGCTCCGTCTCTCAAGGGAGACAGTCACCTCCATCTGTCAGATGATAGGCCCTGAGATCTGCGCCAACTGTGTGGGTGGGCATCCCATGCCAGTGGCTCTAAAGGTCACAGCCGCCCTCAACTTCTATGCCTCTGGCTCTTTCCAGGGCTTGGTGGGTGATCTCTGCGGAGTCTCCCAATCAGCTGTCCACACTTGTGTCAAGCAGGTTACAGACGCTCTGTTCAGACGGGCATTGACTTTCATCCACTACCGCTGGGACGAGGCCAGCCAGACAGAGCGAGCCAGAGGCTTCGCGGCCATTGCTGGCTTCCCCCGCGTCCAGGGTGCAATAGACTGTACACATGTAGCCATCAAGGCGCCAGCAGGTGAACCCGGTGCCTTTGTCAACAGGAAGGGCTTCCACTCCATGAACGTGCAGATAGTGTGTGACCACAGGATGCTGATTCTACAAGTCTGTGCAAGGTACCCAGGCAGCTCCCACGACACCTACATCCTCAGACACTCCCAGGTGCCGGGGCTCTTCAGTGCTCCAGCCCGGCTGGATGGATGGCTGCTGGATGACAAGGGCTATCCCCTCAGAAGGTGGCTCATGACGCCTCTCCGCCATCCAAGAACAGAAGCTGAGCAGCGGTACAATAGGAGCCAGAGCACCACAAGGGCTGTGGTGGAGAGAACCATCGGTCTTCTCAAGATGCGCTTCCGATGCCTGGACCGCTCAGGGGGCGCACTCCAGTACCCCCCAGATTGTGTGTCGCTGATAGTGGGTGCATGCTGCACTCTCCACAATCTTGCGCTGGAAACGGGCGACGCAGTGGACGAGGAAGACGTGGACACAGTTGCTCCGGCTGCACACGATGTGTCCAGCAGTGAGTCCGAGGATGAGCATGTGCAGGGAAATGCTGAGGGGGTAGAGACTGACCTGGGCATACTCCAGGGAGGCAGGGACACCTGGGAGGCTTTAATCCAAAGAACCTTCAGCTAGCACAGCACAGATGGACCTTCAAAACACGCCAGGGCTGCAGGCTCCATACTCGATACCTGAGTGCTAAATCAGCCCGGGGAGGAACATTAATTAAGGCCCTTGTCAATAAAGCTCAATGTCAAACAACTCACTCATAACATCATGGCTTCCTGTCCACTTGTAGAAGTAAGGAATCACCCTGAGGCTTGGCAACATGTCAAAATTTATTAAGTGAACAAATGTAACTTCACAAAGCGAAAAAAAAAGGTGTTGGACATCACACCAAGTCTTCCAGAAAGTACTATGGGCCAACATAAAAGCACCAGTGAGAAACCCATGGTGTGGCTAATGTGCCTTAAATTTATGCTTACGGGCGCTCCACCCTCGCTGGCACTGGCGTCTGAGACAGCCTGCTCACTGTGCTGTCCTGTTGGCCTTGATGACCTTGGCGGATGTCCTATGGCCCGCGGAGCATTTGATGGCCCCGCCTGGAAGGGAGCGGCCAGTTCCACAATAGCCGCGGCCTCATCGGATGCCACGGTCACTGGCACAGGGGGGCGGAGAAGCTGCTGCCCTCATCCGGAGCACCCTGAGAGGAGCCCGCAGAGATGACAGGCAGTTGCTGTGCTGACGTGAGCTTGCTTCAGACCTCCCTGCTCACTGTGGATGGATGGGCACCGAGCTGGAATACTTGGTGCCCAAACCATCTCCTACACTGACACTGACCAGCTGAGGTCAATGCCGCTGTGAGGGCTTGCAGGTCCGAGCGCAACCCCAGGAGGCCCTGATTGTTCCCCTGGAGGAGCCTCTCCACGAGAGTCGCCAGTCTCTCCATGGAGGAAGCATGGTGCTCGGCCATGAGGCTCATTGCATCAGTGATGCTCCGCGTGGACTTCTCCAGCACAGGCGCCATGCCACGCATAGCCTCATGTATCTCCACCAGATCGTCCTGCGTGCCCTGCTGCACTTCCAGCATTCGCTGCCTCACGGACGACTCCAGAGGCACATCATCAGCCACCGACTGAGCATGTACCTGGCCCCCAGCAGTCCTCTGACTGCTGGTGCCATGGGCACTCTCTGTCTCCACCCACATCTCAAGCGAGTGCGAAGTGCCCTCACCACCGGGCCCTGGGACACTAGCCGAAGATCTAATTCCCACCGAGGTGCTAGTATCTGCGCTGGTGCCTGCCTGGCTGAGATGATGTGACACTGGTGAGTGGATTGGCTCAGGGGCTTCAGGGGTGAGAGGTGGTCCCTCTGCCTCCTCATCCCGGCCCTGCTCCAGTGATGCTGAAAGGAAGAAAAAGGATATTTGATTAGTTACAGTGCAGAAAATGTCAACTTGCATGATGCTCCCCCGGATCATTATGTGCTGCTCCTTCCATAATCAATGGGAAACCCACGTTGCTAAGTTCAATCACTGAGCATTCAGCAGTGCCATGGCTTCTGGGACACACATGGTGACCTGAGTGCTCACCAAACATACCTCCCCGTGGCTCCCCAGCCTCATCGCCACCGGCGGACCTGGGGACGTGGTGCCTCTCCAGGTCCATGGCCTGCTGTTCAAAAGCCATTAGGATGGCCAACTGGGCCTGGCCTCCGCCAGTTCGCATTCGTTCAGCGGAATTGTACGCAGTCTTTTCCTGAAAAGGAGAGAGGAGCATTGATTAGTCCAGCCTGAACCTGGATTCCCATCGCATCCCTACCAACCCAGCCAGAGTGGGACATTACAGGGCTCCAGTGCTTCATCACCCCACAGCTGCCGCACACTCACCCAAACAAGCCAGGGCTGACACCACCCCCCCCACACCCCACCCCCAACCCCCCACCACCACCCCCGCATTGCCCAAATGCTGCCTCCTTCACATGTGGCACCACAAGGTGTCACTTTGCTGAGCAAGGAGGCACAAGCACATGGAGCACAAAGACCAGCAGATGGATTGATGTCCTGCCAACTGGAAGCTCCCCTCCCAGCATTGTAGCACCCTGACTTTGACATGCTTCGCAGTTCCAGCACTCTGCCTAGGTGCTGATCCTTGACTTTCAACCCCATTCTATACTCTGGGTGTCAGTGTCACACATGCTGCGGAAGCAGAACACATCCTAGCTCAACCCTCTCAGGGTGAACTAGGCATGGGCAATATCTGCTGCCACACCCATCGAGGGATAAATGCCGTGAAGGTTTCAATGCTGTTACTGTACTCAGAGTTGCCAGGGGGGTGGGGGTGGGGGCTGGGGGGAAAGCGTGACAGCTGCATTAAGTGACTTGAAGCAACATGGCACTCACCCTCCCCGAGTGCAGGAGATTGTTGAATCTTTTGCGGCACTGGACCCATGTGCGCCGCACCACATCATGGGAGCTGACACTCTCGGCCACCTCCTCCCACGCATGTTTGTTCAGGTGGGGCGGCCTCCACCTCCTGTCCCTCAGGGGAAGTACATCCCGCCGTGCTGCCACCTCCTTCAGGAGGGCAGCTAGGCACTCACCAGAAAAATGAGGGGCACACTACCCCGCTGGCCTACCCTCCAGCCTGGCCTGTCCCGCTGGCCTACCCTCCAGACTTGCGTCACGCACATTGCCTCTCTGCTGAGCCCTTCTCCCAGCCATTGTGAGCAGCCTTTCCAAGGCTGCCAGGCCTTCATTTATACAGGCCGCTGGGTCGCCATTGAACCCAGCGGTCTGAGCATGCCCGCCGCCGCCCACCCACTCCCGCTATGCACGGGAGTCGTGAATTACGCTGGGCGGGCCTTAATTGGCCCACCTGCATAAAATGGCGGCACAGACCTGATCGTGGGTGCCGATCGGGTCCGTGCCCACCCACGCACGACCCACCCGACATGGGGAAAATTCTCCCCTCTGATTCAGCAACTTCATGACAGAATGATAGCCAGAGTCACTGACTGTGGTGAATGCACTGACCTCTTTGACGTAACAAATGGTGTGAAGCAGGGGGTGTGTCATGGAACGTGTGCTCTTCAGTTCCTTTGTTGCCATGCTTTCTGGGGCATTTGATGTAAATGTTGATGGAATATATATCCAATTCAGAACAGCTGGCAATCTCTTTAACCTGAAATCCACAACTAAAGTATCAGAGATATTATACAGGAATTGCCATTTGCTGATGACTGTTGCCTCGTGTCATATTGTGAGCATGGCCTTCAAAGGGTCATGAGATGTTTTTCAAAAGGAGCTGATGACTAAGGAAGACAGAGATAATCCAACCACTATCAAATTCCGACTATACCCCACCTACTATAACTGTCAATGACACAAACTTGAAGGTTGTAGACAACTTCACCTATCTCTGAAACGTCTGCATTGACAGCAAGGTGGAAAATAGAATTCGCGGAGTAAGCTCAGCATTTGCACATTTAAGTGAGAGACTGGAGGAAACGAGGTATCAAGCTTGCAACAAAACTTGCTGTGTACAAAGCAGTGGTAATACATACCCTCCTAGATGCCTGTGAGACATCAACTACCTACTCAAGACATATTAAGCAGTTGGATAGGTTCCACATAAGATGTGTTTGGAACATCATGGGCATCAAACTGGAGGACAAAGTGCCCAACATTGAAGCACTTCAAAGAGCAGAAATGTCTGGAATTGAAGTACTCATCAGAACCCAGCTCAGATGGAGTAGACGTTTAGTACTTATGACTGACAATAAAATCCCTAAGACTGCCATGTATTCATAACTTAAACTTGGACACAGCCTGTGAGGTAGGCTGAGATTAAGCTTCAAGGATTCCTTGAAGGTGAACTTCAAGAAAAGTGGCATGTGCAACACAGACTGGGAGAAAAATACACAGGAAAGAATGACCCGCAGAGCAATCTCAGGGAGTGTTGTCGTTTACTTCAAACAGCAAAGAATGCAGGTAGCTAAGGACAAAAGGCAAGTTAGGACGTCCAGGCAGTCCGAACAAGATTGGGCAACTCATTCTTGCTCACACTATGGAAAGCCATGTAGGGCTCAGCCACATTAGAATGCATGTCTCTACGTGCGCAAGAAGTGGCCATCTTCGATAACAAAGGGAAACCAATGACGTGAATGGCTTTAAGAGTAGAAGTATTCTTCTCCAATAAATTGAAAGACAAAGCACACAAGCCCCTATTTTAATCACATGCACCCCGTGTTTTGGTGAGGTCAGCTGTGTGGAGAGAAGGATCATTCAGCATTTTCATCAGTGCTATTGGAAACACTGATGCTTTAAACTTACTTTCATCCATACTTCTTATTGGTTGTCGCTTTTGGAGTCTATCCTCACCAACGCTAAACTGGCGCAAAATAACTTTGTGCTGTAGATTAAAAGAAAAAAATTGGCTTTATTTTTATTTGGTTTACATTTCAAATATCTACCAGTCTAACAATACACAATATTACTGACTGATATTCTGTTAATTTAGTCACAGCTACACATGTAAAGCACGTGCTAAGATACGTATACATTTAGTTAAGTTTTATAATTGTAGTTAAGCCTTCAGAATAGCTACCTTAATGTTAACAAATAAGCTGACATGGATCTTCAGTACATTGTAGAAACAATTTAATCAAATATTTTACACAGTAAAATAACTTCCAAATTTTGGACATTATATTATTGGTACCTTTTTTTGTGAAGTCTTGCCATTTCCTTCTTCTGAGCTACACAATAAAAACAATGTTAATTGGTTCAATACAAAGGCGACAAAGAGGGAGATGGTTATTAATATTTGGGAGAAAACATATATAAAATTTGATATTAATGTCACCATGTGTTTGTTACCAACACTTCATGCCTACTCCAGAAATACAGAGAGCAGGCCAAGTACTGCCCCCAAGAAGGGATGAGAAGTCAGTCACTCAAGCCAGCGCCAACACATCTCCCAGCAGCTAGTTACAAAGTAGCATCAGCCAACATTTGGAAACATGTCATCTAGCCACAGACGTTCAAAGAAGGGAGAAAATAGTAGAGGCACCAGTATCTAGATATAAAAATTCAACAGGGAGGGGCTGAACTTTCAAAGGGCTGAGGAAGCAATTTCATGCTTTGACCAATGAGCTTGTCTGCAGTCACATTCCTACCTCCAGTCTATTTTCAGCAAAGCTGCTTCTGGGGTGGGGTGGGGTGGGGTGGGGCGGGGTGGTGTTGATAGCTACCTGCCCACCAGTGCTCATTTGGTAGCATTCTAGCCTCTCAATCACAAGGTTTCAGGTTCAATTCCCACTCCAGGGCTTCAGCACAAAAAAAAAATCAAGGCTGACTCTCCAGTGCAGTATTGCAGGAGTGCTGCATTGTTGGAGATACTGTCTTTAGGATGATTTGTTAAATTGAAGACCCATCTGCCTGCTTAGGTGGATGCAAAAGATCCCATGGCACTATTTCGAAGAAGAGCAGGGGAGTTATCCCCAGTGCCTTGGCCAATATTTATCCCTCAATCAATCAATATCACAAAAACAGATATCTGGCCATTATCACATAGCTGTTTACAGGAGTTTGCTGTTTGCAAACTGGCTGCTGCATTTCCTATATTACAACAGTTCCTACACTTCAAAATGCTTCATTGACTGTAAGGCACTTTGAAAATGTCTGGTAGTCATGAAGAGCACTACACAAATGCAAGTCTTTTTTCCTTTTCTTTATATTGACAGCAATCATCAAGCACAGTCTAGAATTTTTCAGAGGGCATACGGGATCCCTGTTGAGGCTGAAGCCGAGTCAACGGATGGAGGTGGCCAGAGGGCTCATGATGCCTTATTTAATTCCCTCCTCCCCCCATCTCCTCCAGTAACAATTGCCAGAGGTGCCCTCTCATTCTCCCATCTAAATCGACAGTGGACAGGGCTCTCAGGGGCAGCCTCTTAATTGGCCACCTCCTCAAAAAAAGCTTCCTTGGTGTTCCACCAATGGCATTTCCAGGTTCCTGACCCACATTTTCATCCCAACAGCAGGACCTGGGAATGTAATTGCAGCCCCCAGAAACGGAGGATTATAATAAAAATCAATCAGCATGAATTTATAAAAGGTCAAGTTTAACCAGACGTATTGAATTCTTGAGCAGACGAGTGCAATGCAGGGGGTTGGCATGCATGGATGTTCAGAAAGTCCATGACAAGGTGCCACCTTACCGTAAGAGCATGTGGAATCAGAGGCCAGGTAAAAATGGATTAAAAGGGTAAGTACTGCACGATGTCCTCTTCAAACTTGGAGCTGGACTCCTTCATGCTGCTTGACAGTGACAGGTCAACTGTAGCATATAGTAAGGGCTGAGCACTTTGTTATACTGCCCTCTTGGTTGGGAAGGTGTAAACAAAGTGTGTTGCAACAGGGCTGATTGCATTGTGTTCACAGAGTGAGTCTTTTCTCAGTTCAGTACACAACAGAAAGATGGCAACAAGGTTAGGATGGATTTTTTTTTAAATTAGAGAAATTAAGGTCTGAAGAACATTGCAACACAGTTTTTGGAGTTGATTTCGAAGAAATGTAGTATTTTGAAAGATTACTCTGTGTGCACACGTTGTGTCCAGGAACAACTGCATGGTACGTAATTGAATGAAAAATATGGCACAAAAAAAGCATATTTGGGCCAATAGGGGAACTCAACCCCAACAAACAGGACTGGTGTTATTATAAATGAAGGTTCCACATTTGGCTGAAAGTGAATAAAATAGGTGATGAGGATAAAGGAAATATTTTCCTCACCATGATGGGGCCAGGAGATTTTGGTGTAGTGACTAACCTGGTTTTTCCAAGAGACACCAGCCAGTACTGTGGAATATGCTGAAATTAATGAAATTCTGGACTCCTATTTTGGCAGAACTAAGAATGTAATTGCCTTGAGAGTTGCATCCTGTCAAAGGAAATAGTTGCCTAGTGAGACTGGAGAAAACTACATCCTTGAATTTAAAAAAAAACTCGCCACTGTGGGCATGGCATGAAATTAGAAATCAACTTTAGGAGGCCTGAAGGACAATAAAACCCTGGCCAAGCTTTTGTGTAAAGGAAATAAGCTGATGTGGAAGGAGGTCTGTGATGAGGCCACAGCCCTGGAAATGGCAGAAAGAGACAGTTGCAAATTGCAAGGGAGTCCTTTTCCCAAGCTGGCAGGAAAGCTCCACCAGATTTCAGCAGGATCCAGCCATGTTCACAGCCTCAGAGACAGAAGCTTAGATGTTACTCTTGCCACTGGGAGCTACCAACCACCTAAATGACTCCCATTTCCAGTGGAAGTGCTATGCTTGTGAGAAAGTTGGTTATATCCAGCTGGCATGCAGGCATGGTGGAAACAGAAATGCTCCAGGCTGTGGCCAAGCTCCAGGTCACAGCAATGCCCCAGGTCAAGGTTGTGATAGATCTAAAGCTAGTTTATGAGTCTGAAAGCCCTCAAATACAAATATGATAACATCAACTTCTGTTTCCATGTCTATCAAACAGTTGTACTAAGTCAGGGAGCAAGAAAAACAGCATATGGAAGATGAATGTAATAGGGCGGAAGGTATAATTCAAGTGCTCACAGTAGAAACCAAAGTGTGAGATTCACAATCATTGTTGATACAGCAGTGCCCATTATCTTGGAAGGAGTGTAAACAAAGTCCATAAGTCACATTCTGTTCCTCAAAACTGGTGTGAAACTGACTAGTTATTCAAATAACAGTATTCCAGCTAGTGTTAAGTGGAGTATGATGATGCATTTTATTACTTGCTATTGGTAGTAATTAGAGGGAAAAATGTCTCCCTAATGGGAGGAATTGGCTTTAAGAAGATACGGTTAGCTGGGCCGAGCTGTTGAACCTGTTGTTTACAGAAGGGATCAGTCAGAGTACATCTGACACTGAGGAAGTGCCAACAGAGCAAAGGTGACCAAATGATCAAATTTGGCACCACAAGGCTAAAGTCAAGAAAAAGGACAATATATAGCCAATATTTTGCAAGGCTAGGCCAGTGCCTTATGCCCAATTAGGAGCAATAAGTAAAGAGCTGGATAGATTAGAAAGAACAGGAGCAATTAAGGTGAATGAGCTGCACCAACTGTGATAGTTCAAAAAGTAGATGGGTCCATTCAGAATTGTGCAAATTATAAGCAAACGATAAATAAGGTGATCGAGAATGAAACTTACCCACTGCCTATCAGTGAAGATTTATTTTCTAATTTAGCAAATGGAGAGGTGTTCAGTGAGATAGATTTGTCAAATGCATATTTGCAATTGGAATTAAATGACAAAAGCAAAGAATTGCTTACACGGGGTTGTACCAGTATGAAAGGTTAGTATTTGGAGTGTCTCGTGCTCTCACAGTGTTCTAGAGGACTAACTGGGATGAAAGGAGTGTTCTGCTTCTTAGATGACATTCTAATCAGCAGAAAGACAGAGAAAGAGCACATTGAAAGGTTGAACAAAGTCCCAGAACAAAGAGCATGACACTAAAAGCTAAAAAGCGCAAGTGTTGCTTCATGGTGTCAGGTGTAATAGACCTGGATCACCAAATGGATGGTGAAGGTATCCACACATTGCAGGAGATTATGGGGATTTTGTAAGCAAAGGGACCAGAGAACAAAGAAGAACTTGGAATATGCATAGAAATTGTTGTGTATTGTTCTAAGTTCATCCTGACTTAGCTAACACATTCATATCACTGTATCAATTGTTCAAAGGCGGAATATCTTGGGAGTGGTCTGTGGAGCATCAGAAAGCAGTTGAGGAAGTGGAGGAAGTGAAGAAAGTACTGGCTAGTGATGCTATTTTGACCTATTATGACCCCAAGAAACAACTGGTTTTAGCATGTGATGCCTCACCATAAGATGTAGGAGCAGAAGTAGGCCATTTGGCCCATTGATTCTGCTCTGCCATTCAGTGAGATCATGGCTGATCCGATAATCCTCAACTCCACTTTCCTGCCTTTTCCCCACAACCTTCGATTCCCTAACTGATTACCACAAGGGTTAGTTGTGTGTTACCTCACATAATGGAAGATAGTGTGGAGAAGCCTGTAGTGTATACTTCATGTGCTTCAAATACTTTAACATAGTCAGGGCAAAATCACTCAAGTTGAGAAAGAGGCATTAGCAATCACATATAGTATTACAATGCTTCACAAATACCCGTATGGTATGAAATTTAATTTATTAACTGACCACCAAAACCTTATGAATATATTTGGTTCAGGGGGAGTATCATTTCTAGTGGCAGCATGGCTTCAGAGATAGGCACTGATTTTGATGGCCCATCAGGATGATATTAAATATCGATAGTCAGCAGATCATGCACATAGACAATCTTTCAAGATTTCCTGTGAAGATTGATTCATTCTTAGTCACTGAGTTATTTGTGAATTACCTTACATGCACCTATGACATGCCTGTGTCTGCCAGAGAAGTTAATGAAGAAACGCACCAGGATGTGGTGCTCAGTGAAGTGCTTAACTGGCTGGCCTAAACGTGTGATGATGAGCAACTACAGGAGTCTTTTATACATAGATTTACACTGAGTGCAGATCAAGGCTGACTCCTTTGGGTTAAGAGTCATTATTCTGCCAAGGTTTAGTGGGAGATTGTTACAGGAACTACATCAAAAGCACACACAGATAGTCTATGAAAGCAGCAGCAAAAAGCTATTTTTCATATCTTAAAGTAGACAGAGATACTGAAGAATGGGTGCAAAGCTGTGGTGTGTTTCAGGATGAAAAATGATTCACCCAAAGTTCCTTTTATTCCATGATCAAACACAAGAAAACCATGGGAAGGCGTGCAAGTTGATTTATTTAAAGTGGGAGAGAAAGAGTACCTGGTTTTGGTCAATATCTACAGCAAGTGGATAAATGTCGAGTTTATGCCCAATACCACAAGTGCCAAAACTATTGAGGTTTTGAGAAGTTGGTTTGCAACTTATGGGTTGCCAGAGGTGTTGGTGTCAGATAATGGTCCACAGTTTGTGCCAGAAGAGTTTGTAATATTTCTAAGAAAGAATGGAGTCAAACACACTAATACCACCATATCACCCAGCATCGAATGGTGCTGCAGAAAGAAGTGTACAGATTGTGAAGAAGTCTTTGCAGAAGTAATTGCTAGGTGACAAGCTAGGCAGTAATTCCCACGTTTGTTTTTGACACAGGCTAGACAATTTTCTGTTCT
The DNA here is from genome assembly GCF_964194155.1 of Cetorhinus maximus. Lineage (NCBI taxonomy): Eukaryota > Metazoa > Chordata > Chondrichthyes > Lamniformes > Cetorhinidae > Cetorhinus > Cetorhinus maximus. Next base: position 61,631,552 of record NC_135889.1, read on the forward strand.
CTCACAGGATAACCCCTGTCACAACAGACTATTCACCTTACAGGTAAGTGTTTAAGCATGCTTCTTGGAAAAGATTTAGTTTTCTTAAGCCTAACATAAATAGCAAAGTAAGAAAAACAAGACAAAGAGACGATGAGTCACGACGCACAAGGCATGAAACTAAGAGTTCAGGGCTGGCCAAAAGGTCATGATGAAAAACCAGTGAGGTGATAAGGAGATGTCTGTTATTGAAGTTGCAGTAAAGACAATAGGTGTATCCATATATCTAGTGAAGATTGGAGAGAGACTTGGTCAATGTAATGTAGATCATTTGCTTGAAAGAGGAAATCTAACAAAGGGACGGCATGAGACACCTCCCATAGTCCAAATTCCCCCTACAGTCCAAAGTGAAAGTCAGAAAGAAACCAAATGTTTGCAAGCATCACAGAATCTACTGGTAGAGCAAAGTAAGTCAGGATCTTTGATCAAGACAAATAAATCATTGTCACAGCCCCAACTATTAAGTGAAGTTGGTAATCAAAGTTCAGAGTTAACATGGTCAGGAATGTTGAGAGAGCAGAGTCAAACTAATGGAAATGGAAGAAGGTACATGGATAGAAAGAGAAGAAAGTCAGATAGGTTAATTAAAACTATGTAGAAGAAAAAAGTTGTTCTTTTCATTATTTCTTGTCAAATGATGATTTTGTTTGTTAAGCATGTGCTGGAGTTAAGGAAAATCTTTTTTTTTAACATGTAAATTATCCTGTTAATATCATACAGCAAGTCCTTGCTTTAAGTTGCCCTGTTTTAAGTCATTTGGATTTAACATTGTGTCTTTAATGGGGCCGGTATTCACGTTTGGCATTATAGTTTTGCATTAGAAGAGTGTGGCTAGAGGATCTGGGAGCCAGGTGGGAAGAGATATGTAGGTGGGAGCAGGCTTGTGTGGAATATAAGCATCGACTTGGACCAGGTGGAATGAAGGACCTGTTTCTGAATGTAGATTCTATGTATATAATTCTCTATTAGCTATCCTTTAAGAATGGAATTGGGAATGAGGAATGATACGGAAAGCTCGTAATCTTGAGGATGTGTAAACACACAATTGCAGTATGAATTCAGCATTTTCAATGACTCTTCACTTTAACATGTCAGAGCCAATGCTAGTCTTGGTAATGTGGTTAGTGAGTGGATAATTATTCTTTAGATGAGTCTGCAATACCTCGTATTAAAGACGAGCAAGTAAATTTATAACAAAAACAGAATTACCTGGAAAAACTCAGCAGGTCTGGCAGCATCGGTGGAGAAGAAATCAGTTAACGTTTCGGGTCTTCATGACCCTTCGGCAGAACTGAGTATAGTTAGGAGAAAAGTGAAATATAAGCTGGTCTAAGGTGGGGGGCGGGGGAGAGAAGTTGAGGGTGTGGTGATTGTGGAGATAAGCAAGCAGTGATAGGAGCAGATAATCAAAAGATGTCACAGACAAAAGGATCAAAGAGGTGTTGAAGATGGTGATATTGTCTGAGAAAAGTTCTAATTGAGAATGGAAGACAGGATACTCAAGGTACAGCTATAGTGGGGGTGGGGTGGAAAGACTAAAAAAGTTTTAGTTTTAGATTTAAAAATAATGGAAATAGGTGGGAAAAGAAGAATCTGTATAAATTATTGAAAAAAAAGGGAGGGGGGAGAAACGGGGTGGGGATGGGGGGAGGGGGAGTTTAAGATCTAAAGTTGTTGAATTCAATATTCAGCCCGGAAGGCTGTAAAGTGCCTAGTCGGAAGATGAGGTGCTGTTCCTCCAGTTTGCGTTGGGCTTCACTGGAACAATGCAGCAAGCCAAGGACAGACATGTGGGCAAGAGAACAGGGTGGAGTGTTAAAATGGCAAGCGACGGGGAGGTTTGGGTCTTTCTTGCGGACAGACCGCAGGTGTTCTGCAAAGCGGTCGCCCAGTTTGCGTTTGGTCTCTCCAATGTAGAGGAGACCACATTGGGAGCAACGAATGCAGTAGACTAAGTTAGGGGAAATGCAAGTGAAATGCTGCTTCACTTGAAAGGAGTGTTTGGGCCCTTGGACGGTGAGGAGAGAGGAAGTGAAGGGGCAGGTGTTGCATCTTCTGCGTGGGCATGGGGAGGTGCCATAGGTGGGGGTTGAGGAGTAGGGGGTGATGGAGGAGTGGACCAGGGTGTCCCAGAGGGAACGATCCCTACGGAATGCCGTCAGGGGGGGTGAAGGGAAGATGTGTTTGGTGGTGGCATCATGCTGGAGTTGGCGGAAATGGCGGAGGATGATCCTTTGAATGCGGAGGCTGGTGGGGTGATAAGTGAGGACAAGGGGGACCCTATCATGTTTCTGGGAAGGAGGAGAAGGCGTGAGGGAGGATGCGCGGGATATGGGCCGGACACGGTTGAGGGCCCTGTCAACGACCGTGGGTGGAAAACCTCGGTTAAGGAAGAAGGAGGACATATCAGAGGAGCTGTTTTTGAAGGTAGCATCATTAGAACAGATGCGACGGAGGCGAAGGAACTGAGAGAATGGGATGGAGTCCTTACAGGAAGCGGGATGTGAGGAGCTGTAGTCGAGGTAGCTGTGGGAGTCGGTAGGCTTGTAGTGGATATTGGTGGACAGTCTATCATCAGAAATTGAGACAGAGAGGTCAAGGAAGGGAAGAGAAGTGTCAGAGATGGACCATGTGAAAATGATGGAGGGGTGGAGATTGGAAGCAAAATTAATAAATTTTTCCAGGTCCCGACGAGTAAATTTATATATCTACTTGTAATTATGCATTTAATCGATATCAGAAATATTGATAATGGAAAGTAAACTGCACATCTAAAGTTTCAGAACTTAGTTTGAAACTTTTGAATGTTTGGGAGAAACAAAGTTTATTAATGGAACTAATGAAAAGCCTTCAGTATGAAGGAACCATCTTCAACTATTCCTAAATTTTTCTGGAAATGGTTATGGATCTTAGATTATCTCTTAGCCAAATGGATTCATGTTGAAAGTGGAATTGTGAACCTGACCCACAAATATAAAATTGACAAGTGCTTGGTTTCTAAGGTCAGTATGAGGGAAACATTGCTGCAAAGGGAAACTTTTTCCAACATTTCTGTGTTGCTTCTCCAAAAAAAGTAATAAATTAGCATCAGGATAGCAGCTTTGTTCTCTGACACTCATTCTGGCTCCCAGCAGACATGAATTCAGAGAAAGGAGACTTGTCCATCTGTCAGCCTGATTTAAAAAAAGGATCCAATGGTTAGAAGTCAGTCCTTTAAGGAACAGTGCCATCTGGTGCCCTAAACATGTATTGATGGAGAAACAGCTCTATTAATACTCCCAAGCCCATTACAGAAATCCCTTGCTGACTTTACTCTGAAACCCATTTGAAGGTGTTCTAGGATCACCGCTCTTCTACTTTCTCACCAATGTTTCCAGCATTTTGAACTGAAGGTGATGTGATTCACTATCCAGTATTTCAAATTAAATTCTTGGGCTCTAAATGCTATTACACATAGTCTGTGCATATGTAATAATACCTTGACTATATATCAATTAAATGTTGAAGACCAAAATTTACTGAGCTCAACTTTTCCCAGTTGTTACAATCAATGAGAAGGGATGAACTGGCTCCCTCCCCGCTATTCAACCTCCTCAGTTATAGAATCATAAACAAGTTAAGGCACAGAAAGATGCCATTCAGCCCATCACATCTGCACCAGCCATAAAAAGAGAAAAAAGCTAGCCACTCATTTTTAATCCCATTTTCCAGCACCTGGTCCATAGCCTTGCAGGTTGCAGCACTTCAGGTGCAGGTCTAGGTACCTTTTAAATAAGTTGAGCACTTCAGCCTCAACCACCAATTTAGGCATTGAATTCCAGATGCTCACCACCCTCTGGATGCCAAAGTTTTTCCCTCATGTCCCCTCTAATCCTTCTATCAATCACCTTAAATCTGGTAACTGACGCCCAGCTAGGGGAAACAAGTCTTTACTGTCTACCCTACCTAGGCCCCTCATAATTCTGTACACCTCAATTAGGTCACCCCTCAGCCTCCTCTGTTCAAAGGAAAACAACCCTAGCCTATCCAATCTTTCTTCATTGCTGCAATTTTCAAGCCCTGGCAACATTCTTGTAAATCTCCTCTGTACTCTCTTCAGAGCAATTATGTTCTTCTTGTAATGTGGTTACCAGAACTGTACACAAAATTCCAGCTGGGGCCTAACCAGCGTTTTATACCATTCCAGCATTACATCCCTGCTTTTGTACTCAATACCTAATCCAATAAATGCATTCCATATGCTATCTTTACCACCTTATCTAACTGTCCTGCCAACTTCAGGGACCTGTGGACATGCATCCAGGGTCTCTCACTTCCTCAAACCTCTCAATATCCTCCCATTTATTGAGTATTTCCTTGCTTTGTTTGCCCTCTCCAAATGCATTACCTCACACTTCTCTGGATTGAATTCCATTTCCCACTTTTCCGCCCACTCACCCAAACCATTGATATCATTCTGGAGACAACAGCTATTCTCTTCACTATCAACTACACGGCCAATTTTTGTGTCATCTGCAAATTTCCCAATCATGCCTCCCATATTTAAGTCCAAATCATAAATATATACGACAGATGACAAGGGTCCCAACACTGAGCCCTGTGGAAAGCCACTGGAAACCGCTTTCCACTCAAAAACATTGCTGTCACTGAGCTAATTTTGGATCCAACTCGCCACCTTCCTCCGTATCCCATGGGATCTCACTTTTCTGACCAGTCTGCCATCTGGGACCTTGTCAAATGTATTACTAAAATCCAGGTAGACAACATCCACTGCACTACCCTCATCATCCTCCTTGTTACTTCCTCAAACAATTCTATTAAGTTAGTAAGACGCAATCTTCCCCTAACAAAACTATGCTGACTATCCCTGATCAATCCGCGCCTTTCTAAGTGACAGTATATCCTGTCTCTCAGAATTGTTTCCAACAATTTGCTCACCACAGAAGTCAGACTGACCAGCCTACAATTTTCTGGCCTACCCCTTGCACCTTTTTAAAATATTGGTACAATGTTTGCAGACCTCCAATCCTCTGGTACCTCACCTGTATCTAGTGAGGATTGGAAAATAGTCCTCAGAGCATCTGCTATTTCCTCCCTGGTTTTCTTTAACAATCTGGGATACAATCCATCCGACCCTGGTGATTTATCCATCTTCAAGGGTGCCAGTCCCTCCAGTACTTCCTCTCTCACTATGCTTATTGTATCTAATATTTCACACTCTTCCCCTTTAATTAGAATGTCTGCATCATCCCTCTCCTTAGTGAAGATAGAGACAAAGTACTCATTGACAACCCTGCACACATCTTCAGCATCAACGCACAATGTACATTTCTGATAGGCCCTACCCTTTCCTTAGTTATCCTCTTAATATACTTGTAAAACATCTTTGGGTTTTCTTTGATTTTACCTGCCAAATTTTTTTCATACCCTAGCTTTGCTTTCCTAATTGGTTGCAGAAGCGTTTGTCCCTCATGCAGTCATTAGGACACATGCTCACACACACACACACACACACACACACACACAGGTATCAGAAATAAGGGGAGTTAGAGTCCAATAAAAAAAGGTAAAAGAATATAAAGTTAAGTGTCCTTTGATTGTCCTTGCAGTGTAGATTTTAAACATTGCAGCCTATTTAGGTTAGCTGGCTTCTTGGATGCGGTCAGTTGTAGAAGATGTTGCAATTATTACCTTGGCCACAGAAAAACAGAATTAATGTTTCGAGTCAGTATGACTCTTCTTCAGCTCTGAAGAAGAGTCATACAGACTCAAAACATTAACTGTTTTTCTCTCCACAGATGCTGTTAGACCCGCTTAGTTTTTCCAGCATTTTCTGTTTTTGTTACAAACTGTACACACGTTGTGTGTACAGTTCTGCAAGTCCAAAGCTTGACTGCATTCTCCATATCTTGGTATAAAGGCATAACATAATTTTTAGCCTCATTTTTGGCAATCAGAACTGTACAATCTGCAACAGTGTTGTACTTTAATAAGTCATTAACAGTTTGCATGAGAAGGTTGCATAATACTGATGAAGATTTTAAAGAACCTCATTACCATTAAATTGTAATATACCAGGAAAATATGAGACTAGAAATGGAGTCTTACTGTTTAAACAAATATATTTCAATCATTTTGCACAAATCAGTTAACCTCCAGGTTGCCTATTGACAACTTGCCCAGAACTGCTTCAGGAAGTGGTTTTGCTTCATTCAAATCAGATGATGGTTTCTATGGCATTAAGTCACATCCACATTTAAATAATTAAAGTGCACACATTTTTGTACAAATACATGCTATATAGTCACTCTTAATGGCTTTTTCCTGGGGCTGCCAACCAGTGGCCAAGGGCAGTAAGGATCAAAACAATGCTATTGGCCCATAAAGGAGTGTATTGTTGAACACTTAAGCCATTTAAATTACTCTGGCATAAAGCATGGCTGGCAATGACAAATGTTTAGTGTCAAGAAATGTGAGTCAGCATAGTTTTTTTTGACGGAATACACTTCTACTGATGACAAGGTACATATGTGCATAAAGTAGGCATATGAATTTTCAGTAAAATTCATATGCATACTAGCCTAGGAATTTACTGTTGCCAATATTAGATCAGAACTTAAATGTGGTGACTTGACATTCCTTAATCTGCTATTTGTTTATTTATTGGGTCTTGCTAAAGTGTTATTTCTAGATGTGGTATATTTTACAAGGAGGGCAAATCTCAGATGTCCAATGCTGTAAATACTAATATTAACAAAGGAATGATAACCCAAAAACCACCTGTGATAGTTGCGATGAATAACATAAGCTCCCTCTGCATTTTGTAATTCATTATTCCAATTGTATTGTAACTTTTTTTTGACAGTCAGGAACTACAATGAACCTGCTTTTCTTAAAAAAAATGTATCAAGATATTGCTATCTACCTCAATTATGGTTTCAAACTGATCAAATTACACATAAGAAGTGCAAGTGCTCCAACCCAATGTCTTAATTGAGTTTAAAATGCTGTCGTTATAATGATGACTGAAGGCTCAACTGACACAAAAAGTATTGATGCTCACTCTGCAGCTCTATGGTTCACACTTATTGGGTTTACGATGATTTTCAACAGTTGCTGAGCCAAAGCCTTTACAACAGGTAACTTAATGATAAATGTCTCCATATGTCAAGAAAGCAAAACTGCTTCAGCCTGTAGAAAATATTCCTTTGGATGTTTAGCTCAGCATATGATTGGAACCACTATTTTCAGTTCACTCATGGCTTTCCCATTAAAGTTTTTGCAGTAAAAATAACGATGAGACTAATAATGCTTGCCATTATTTTCGTGTAAATTGATCAACAATTTCCAGTGACTGTACAGGTGCAATTAAATCTGGAAGTTGCCGAGATGCAACTTTCTTCCATGAGCTTCCTGATGCCTGATTCTTGGTTCAAATATATTGACCAGTGTGGAGCTCCTGTACTTGCCTTAAATACAGACAAAATTTACCCGACAAGTTTAGAGCTCATCTGTTCAAGTGTTAAGTACCCTTTCAACAACTTAATTATTGCCAAACAACCTCTCTGACACTGAAAATTAGCTTAAACAAGTGTGGCATCTTATTCTTTCAGCTTTTAACTACGTTGGAGATTTTTAACAAAAATTAAGTAATTAGCTTTTTTCTTTCTGTCTCTTAGCTTGCTCTTCCTTAATACATCTTTCTCTCCTCTCGACTATAATGGAGAAACTAACGGCATGAAAGGCTGACAAATATCCAGGATCCAGATGGTTTCCATCTCTGGGTTTTAAAGGAAGTAGGTGAGAACATTGTGGATACCCTAACTATAATCTTTCAAAGTTCTCTTGATTTAAGAATGGTTTCTTATTTTTTTATTTATGTTTATTAAGTTTTAACAACAACCATAATGAGTAACAGTACAAAAAAAGCTTACAGTACAGCATAACTTAATACACTAACGTTTGGAAGAGAAAGAGAAAGAAAAGGAAAGGAAAAGATAAGTAGGAGGAAGAAGAAAAAAAGAAAAAAAACACCCTCCCCAGCCCCCCCAAAAATAAATAATAAGAAAATTAACAACAATCATAGGTCAGATATAGTTTCACATGATATAATACATACAACCTAATTAGGGTCAGTTATATGAAAGTAGAGAGCTGTAGTTCCTCATAGTAATCTAAGCAAGGTTGCCAAGCTACATAAAATCCATCAGTGGAGCCTTTTATAGTATACTTTATTTTCTCAAGTTTAAGATTCTGCATACATTCTGTATCCAATTAATAAAAGAAGGTGGGCCTGACTGTTTCCAATTTAATAGAATAATGCGTCTAGCCAATAATGTTGAAAAGGCGAGTGCATCAGTCTGAATTTTTGTAAGAGGGATGCCATTTTGTTGCACTCCAAAAAGTGTTGTAATAGGAGAAGGTTCAATGTTGCTACTAAAATTAAGCGAGAATGATGTAAAAGTTTTTGTCCAAAACAAATCCAATTTAGGACACAACCAGTACATATGAATTAAAGGGGCTGGGGCAATGTGATATTTATCACAGATTGGATCAAAATTTGAATAAGGCTTAGACAATTTAACTTTGGATAGGTTGACACGATGTAAGATTCTAAGTTGTAGCAACCCATGTCTTGCACATACAGATGAGGAATGTACATGAGAGAGAATAGACTCCCAGCTATCTTCTGATAAGTCTGAATCAAAATCTTGCTCCCAAAAAGTTTTTAAGGTAGAAAGCAAAGGGCAGTGTGGTGAAAAAATTAGAGAATACAATTTGGAAATGAACCACCTAATAAAAGTTGTAATATAATATCTATCAGTGACAGTTGGTGATTTAGGGGGCACATAAAGGAACGTGAGCAATTTGTTTGCACACAAAATCTCTGATTTGTAAGTAGCGAGAGAAGAATGTATGGGGCAGATCATATTTCTGAGAGAGAGTCAAAAGAAGCAAAAATATTATTAATGTATAAGTTAGTAAGGGTTTTGATGCCTCTCGCGTGCCAGACTTGAAAGACAGAATCTCCGAATGAAGGCGGAAATAAATGGTTTGCATCAATAGGGCTGCATAAAGCGAGAGATTATAGCCCAGAGTGCGTTCTGAACTGGGTCAAAATCTTAAGTGACTGTTTAACAATAGGGTTTGAAGAAAAGTGACTTGTTGAGAAAGGAATGGAGGAGCACAACAGAGCAGGCAGAGATGTGGAATGACAGGAGGCTGCCTCCAATTGCACCCACGCTAAACTAGCCGAGTCCGAATGAAGCCAAAAAGAAATATTACAAATGTTAGCAGACCAATAATAAAAATGAGAGCTTGGCACTGTCAAACCACCTAAATGCCTTGGTCTTTGTAGAAAAATCTTATGAATTCAGGGTGTTTTCTTATTCCAAATAAAGAGTGAAATTAATTGGTCTATTATTACAAAAAAAAAAGCTTGGGGCTAAACAATGGAATGCACTGAAATAAGTATAGAAATTTTGGCAAAATTTTAATCTTTACAGAATTTATACAACCAACTAAAGAAAGGGGGAAGCTAGACCATCGTGCTAAGTCCTGCTTCATACGTTCCAACAAAGGGTCAAAGTTGAGCTTATAATGGTCTCCAAGGGATTGAATAATTAAAATTCCTAAATATTTAAAACTGTTTACTGAGACCTTGAAGGGGAGGGAAGGAAGAAGATAACTTTTTGCAATAGAGTTAATAGGAAAAATTGCGCTCTTTTGCAAATTAATTTTAAAACCTGAAATAAGGCCAAATTGCTCAAGAATAGGGAAAATATGTGAGAGAGATGAGGCCGGATCAGAGATGTAAGGAAGCAGGTTATCAGCATATAGGGTGAGGTTCTGGTCTACTCCACCCCTGTATATCTTCCCAGGTCTGCAGTAAAATTGCCAGGACCTCAATAGCAATCATTAAAAGCAGGGGGAAAGGGGGCAGCCCCACCTGGTACCTCGATGGGGGTTAAAGAGTTTAGAATGGATATTACTTGTATGCACTGAAGTAACTGAGGAATACAATAGTTTTATTCATTTTATAAAAATGTGTCCGAATCCAAATTTTTGAAGAGTGAAGAAAGGGTAGTCCCATTCCACTCTATCAAAAGCCTTTTCTGCATCCATAGTTATAAGAACGTGGCGGAGAGGAATAGTTGAATGCATATAAATAATATCAAAAAGGCGCCTTAAATTAGAGAAATACTGCCTTCTGTCTAAAACCTGTCTGGTCAGGAGAGAAAATAGATGGAAGGTCAGGTTCAAGGTGGTGGGCTCAGGTTTTAGCTAGTACCTTGACATCTGCATTTAAAAGGGAAATAGGCTGATATGAACCGCAATGCAGAGGATCCTTATCCCTCTTTATCTATTTTTTTTGCGCATCTTTAAAAGGAGGGAGCGTTTTAGAGAAAAAGAAAACAGAGACAATAACAATGGGGAAAGTTGTGATGAGAATTTTTAAAATAAAGTTCTGCTGGAAATCCATCAGGCCCATGTGCCTTATGACTTTGTATGGATTTAATTGCCTTTAGTGTTTTATTTTGGGAAAGGGGTACTTTTAACGCATTCATCAAGTCAGATGTTAGAGATGGGATGCCAATATAATCCAAAAAATTGTGAAATAAACCAGGATCTAAAATGGAGTCTGAGGTATAGAGAATGGGATAAAAAGATTTGAATTGATCATTAGTCTCCTGATGATTGGTGGTGGTTGACCGTGTTGGAGTGGTGATTTCAGTGATAAGTTGAGAGGAAGCAGACTGGCGAAGCTGGTGAGCCAGGAGTCTACTGGTTCTTTCACCATGTTCATAAAATGTACCACCTGATCTAAGTATAAGCTTTTCTGTTTGTTTAATAGAAAGAAGATCAAATTCAGTCTGTAGAGCCGACACTGTTTGTATAATATTGGGGTAGGTGCAATAGCATTCTGCTGGTCCACTAAGAGAATCTGGTCAATCAATTTGGGCAATTTTGAGGTATTGCGTTTGTTAATTTGAGCAGTTCATGAAATTATCTGTCCACGTAGGAAAGCCTTCATACTCTCCCAGATGGTAGCAAAGGAGATATCAGGAGCAGTATTAAGTTCTACACAAGTAACTATTTGCGAGGATATGAATTTAGTAAAACCCAGGTCTGCCATAAGAAGAGAATCAAGATGCTATGATGGACAAGAAACAGGTTGGTCATGGAATTGTTTTGCTGAAACTAAGGGGGCATGATCAGCGATCACAAAACTATTGCACGTGCAAGATTGAATAAACGGGAATGGCCTCTTGTCAGGGAAAAAATAGTCAATATGTGAGTAGGTGAACAGGAGAGAAAAGGGAGTATTACCACCATGGGCAGGATTTTCACTCAGTGTGCGGGCACGCGCCCGACATGCCTGAGCGTGAAATAAAACGTGTTGACATCAGCCAAGCGTGACGACGTCAACGCGCGATCTCGCGATGGTTTGGTCGGCGGGCGTGCGCTGGAGCCAGCAGCATGCCCACTGACAATTAAAAGGCCTATTAAGGCCATTAAGTTAACAATTGTACTGAATTTTTCGCTGCCCGTTCAACCTAACAGTTGACGGTCAGGCGAAAAGGCCAAACGGCTTTTGCATTTTTTCGAAACCACATCCACGGGCGGGATGAGGTTTTCAAAATCAAATACAAATAAAACAATAACTTTAATTTTCAATTTAAAACATGTCCCTGCTCACATGAGTGGACATGTTTCATTAATTTTTTCTGCTGTTTATAACTTTTTCAATATATTGTTAATCTTCCTGAGGCTTGGAGCTACCTCAGGGAGATTATTCAGCGCTCTTTCGTGCGCATGCACAGATTGTGGGCTCGCCCTGCTCCCCCCACTGGCACAGGCAGTGCTCAGCACTGCCGCTTGCGTAACACGCTGGGTAGGCCTTAATCGGCCCACCCGCATAAAATTGCGGCGCGCTGCTGATCACGGGCTGCGATCGGCTTCCACACCGCCCCTGCCGATCCCGCACGCCAAGGACAAAATTCTGCCCCATGAGTCTACCAATCCATCTGTATCCAGAAAAGACCTGATGGCTGAGGCTGATTTTGATATTGGAACATATTTTGTGGATTAGCGATCTAAAATTGGGTTAAGAACACAGTTAGAGTCTCCTCCAAGAACTAAGCGATATGAACCTAAATCAGGTATGGAAAATAAGAAATTTGAAATGAAACAGTGATCATCCCAGATACATTAGCTAGCATCAATGGACAGTTAAAAAGTCTGCCTTGTACTATAACTATAACAGTGCCCATTAGGGTCAGCTCTAACCTAAGAGTGAACAAAGAGAATGCCTTTATGGATTAGAATTGCCGCGCCTATAACTTTACTATGGGGAGAATTTTCTCCCCGTCAGGCAGGCTGTTTGGGAGCGGGCGCATAGCTGATCATTGCCCACAATCGGCTGTGCGCTGCCATTTTGCGTGGGCGGGCCGATTAAGACCCGCCCAGTGTGATGCGCACCTGGAAGCGCTCAGTGCTACCTGTGCGGGTGGGGGGAGGAGGGAGAACCAGGGCCTGCGCTCTTTCACACATGCGCGTGATAGAGCACAGAAATCTACCTGAGGCACGGAGCTGCCTCAGGGAGATTACTTTGATTATGAAAAATTGAATAAAAGAACAAAAAAAAAATTCAGACATGTCCCCTCATGTGACAGTGTCACATGAGCTGGGACATATCAATGAATTTTAATAAAAACTTTTATTAAATTACAAACCCTTCATGAAACCGCATCCCGCCTGTGGATGAGGTTCCATGAAAAATGCAAAGGCCGCCTGAGCTCTTCACCTGCCCGCCAACCTTAAGGTTGGACAGGCAGCCCGGACAAGTACCTCAATTAGTTTAATAATGGCCTTAATAGGCCTTTGACAGTTTGGTGGGTATGCAGGCGACATCGCTGCGCGCCCACCGAACTGAGGATCGGAGTGACGTGCGGTGATGCCGGGACACACGCCCGACATCACCGCGTGTCATTTTACGCGTCGGCAAGCAGGGCCCGCCCCCACTTGCCGACCAGAAGATTCAGGCCTATGACAATTAGAATGAAACATCTGCCCAACAAACCCTTCAGCATTCGAAAATGGTCAAATGTACGTGAGTGAGTTTCCTGCAGGAAGGCAATGTCCACTTTCAAATGATGTTAATGAGAGAGAACTTTATTTCTTTTAACTGGGTGATTTAGACCTTTCACATTCCAGGTGATAAAATGGATTGGACAACTACCCTGTGAGGCCTTAATATTAGTGGACATTATGATAATAAAAGCGCATCAAAGCATATGGCCCCCAAAGGTTAACCATTACAAATAAAAGATTAAATATTTTTGAACCAGAGCTACCCACCTGAAGAATGTTAAAAACTAACCAGGAGGAAAGTATATATGCATATTTGGAAAAGAACTAGAAAAAGATTAAAAAGAAGAGGAGAGAAGGGAGAAAAAATAGAGCGGGGGGTGCAGGGTAAGAAGGAAAGAAAAGTTTACATCACCTCCCCATGCGAGGCAAATGCTACCCCTCACAGCTAGTATACTATTCATACCTATCTTACCAATGTGTCTTGAAAAGACAGCCCGCATCGAAGCAATATACAATCAAATATCCCAAACAAAAGTATTGCTAAACAAGGTGCAGAATCTGTCCAGAAGGGACAGTTTTGTAATGCAATACTCAACAAGAGAGGGGGCTGAGTTTTCCCGTCGGCGAGCGGGAGTGGGAGTGGGGCCTGCTCGCCGACATGTAGAATGACACGCAGTGATGTCGGGTGTACGTCCCAGTGTCACTGTGCATCATTTAGATTATCAGTTCGGCGGGCAGGCATCCGCATCGGCTGCGTGTCCACCAAACTGTGAAAGGCCTATTAAGGCCATTATTAAACTAATTAAAGTTGTTAAGAAAGCTACCCGTCCAACCTTAAGGTTGGCAGGCAGGCAAAGAGCCCAGGCGGCCTTCGCATTTTTCATGAATCCTCATCCATGGGCGGGATGAGGTTTCATGAAGGGTTTGTTAATTAAATAAAAATTTTTGAAAAAATTAATGGACATGTCCCAGCTCATGTGACAGTTTCACATGAGGGGATATGTCCTTAAAATTTTTTTCTATCTTTATTAAACTTTCCACAGCTTAAACTAATCTCCCCGAGGCACCTCTGTGCCTCAGGGAGATTTCTGTGCTCTTTCGCGCGCATGCTCATAAGAGCGCAGGCCCCAACTCAGGGAATCCCCCTCACCACCCGTACAGGGAGTGCACAGCGCTTCCGGGGGCACGTCACGCTGTGCAGGCATTAATTGGCTCGCCCACGTACAATGGCAGCGTCGATCAGATTTGTGCTCGCTCCTGCCCACCCCCACACAACGCACCCCCCCCGTTCTTCTCAGGGAGAATATAAAAAGAAAGATTCAACTCTCAAAGAATTCAATTGCACGTATGGTAAAAGGTAAAAAAAAAAACACCCATAGGGTTTATGTAAAACTTCCCGTGATTAATGCAGTTTGGACATAAGATACAAAGAGATTGGTATAACCAACAAAACTTATCATGTAACAGAACCATCATGCACAGTTAAGCATTGAGTACCGTTTTGTCCTGGGTGAAGTCACACTGACTTATTAAGGGAAGGTACAATTGTGCCCTTGAGAAAGGTTGAGGCTTCTTGTGGCGTGTTGAAAATTTTATTCACGCCATTGAATGTTACACACAGGCGAGCAGAGTGGAGAAGCCCATATTTAAGTCCAGCTTCACAGAGTTGGGCTTTAACAGACTTGTATTCTCCATGACATTGAGCTAGATCCACTCTGAGGTCAGGGTAGATGAATATTTTGCCTCCACAGAAGTATAGTTGACCCTTTTCTCTAGTCAGACGCATAATTTGTCCTTCACTTGATAGTGATACAGTTTTAGTATTATTGGCCTTGGGGTCTCGCCATGCTGCGGCCACAACCTCAGAGAGCGATGGGCTTGATCCACTGCCGGCGGGGAATCAAAACCCTCCTTGCCGAAAGCCTCCAAAAGAAGTGCCTCAGTAAGAATTGTAGGGTTTCCCTGTTCCGCACCCTCAGGCACCGAGAGGATCCTTGAATTTAGTCTCCTGCTGCAATTCTCCAGGTCATCCACCTTCGTCAACAATTCAGTATTTTGGGCTTCCAGCTGGGTGCAGCGGGTCTCCAAAGCCGCAATGTTGTCACTCGAGTCAGGAGCTGATTGTTCAACATCCCACAGCCTTTGATTGAAGGAGGTGACGGAGGCTTGTACGGTAGCAACAGAGGCTTGTAAAGTAGCAACAGAGGAACGCAGTTCCGAGCGGAGTCCAGCAAATTCAGTGAGAATAGTGCTGTGTAAGTCAGCAAGTGCGCTGACAGAGTTGAATTCAGTGCGGGAAACCGCCACGTTGTTACCAGCTGTAGTATCGGACAACACAGTTGATAAAGCACCAGGCCCGGTTTCATTCTGATTGCGTTTGTATGTTGAGCATCAGAATAAACCCCAAAGCACTGATAGTTAAAAAGCTGAACCTTTTAACTAAATATCAGTCATTTTTATGGGGATAAATTACAGAAATCGTGGAAGTGGTCTTCAACCACGTCTCACTCCATTCCTGTAGGAACTGTTTCTTTAGATTGGAAAGCCGTGCATATAGCTCCATTATTTAAGAATGGTGACAGAGGGAAGTCGGGAATTATAGACCAGTTAGCCGAACATCTGTTGTCAGGAAGAGTCTATAAATAAGGATAGCACGAATGAACATCTTTAAAATTTTCAACTGTTCAGAGAGCCAGCATGGATTTTTAAAGGCTAAGGCCTGGTGAATCTGACAGAATTTTTTGACTTGACTAGAGGACAGAGGATTGTCAATGCATGTTATTTATGTGGAATTCCAGAAGGCATTTGATAAAGTCCATCATAAGAGGCTGTTAACCAAAGTTGAAACCCATGGAGTTGAAGGCAAATTATTGACTTGGTTGGGGAATCAGCTGAGCAGAAAGAGAAGGGGGGAGGTCAGGATAATGGACAGGTACTCTAATTGGTAGGATGTGACTAGTGACGCCCTGCAAAGATTTGTGCTGGGGCCTCAACTATTCACTGCATTCATTAAAAACTTAGTTGATGGGATAGAAAACCAATGTCCAAATTTGCCGATGATACAAAGATAGGTTGCATTGTAAACAATGTGGATGGAAGTGTAACATTACGAAGCAGTATTGATAGATCAAGTCAGTCAATGGACAGAACCGTGCCAAATGTAGGCAAATGCAAGGCCATCCACTTTGGATCTAAAAAGTGTAGAACAGAGTACTTTCAGATGGCGAAAAGCTAGAAACAGTGAAGGTTCAAAGAAACTTGGGGATGCAGGTACACAGATCATTAAAATGTCTTGAACAGGCACAGAAAATGATCAAAAGGGCTAACTGAATGCTGATTTTCAGATAAGAAGTTAAACCAAAGCCCCATTTGCCTTCTCAGCTGGATCTACAAGATTCCTTGGATACAGCAGAATAGTTATCCCTGGTGTCCTAATCAATATTTATCCCTCTATCAACATCAGAAAAGCAGATTATCTGGTCATTATCACATTGCTGTTTGAGAGAGTTTGCTCTGCACAAACTGGCTGCTGTGTCCCCTACATTACAACAGTGACAACACTTCAAAGAAGTAATAATTCATTCGCTGTAAAGTGCTTTGAGACATCCAGTGGTCATGAAAGGTTCTATATAAATAGAAGTCTTTTTTCATTTTTAAATCTAGAAGAATAGAGTGCAAGGTGGTCAAGGCCATGCTTCAGCAATACAAAACCGTGGTTACACCACATCTGCAGTACTGCAAACAGTTCTGGGCACCAGGTCTTAGGAAGGATATACTTGCAGGGGGTGCAGCATAGATTTACTAGAATGATATTTAGACTCCAATGGTTAACCTATGGGGAGAGATTAAATAAACTAAGGTTGTATTTCCTGTAATTTAGAAGGTTACGTGATGATTTGATCAAGGTTTTCAAGATATTAAGGGGAAATTATAGTTTCTTGCAATCTACCATATTTCCACTAGTTGGGAGTCTGGGACTAGGGGAAATAGACTAAAATTCAGGGCCATACCTTTCAGGAATGAAATTAGGAAACACTTCTTCACACAAAAGGGCGGTAAAAGTTTGGAAGTTGCTTCCGCAATGGCAATTGATGCTAGATCAATTGTAAATTTTACAATGGAAGTTGATTGACTTTTATTGGAGTTGGGCTGATAAATAGCTTTGGTCTCAATGAATGATTCATGGGAGGAAAAACTCATGGGACTAAATGGTCTATCCCTGTTTCCAAATTGCCTTCTATACCTGATTTAACATTGTCCTAATTGACAGCTCCTGGTTTAGGCTCTGCATAGCTCATTAATGATTGTGCAATCCAATTCTTTGGTTTGTTCTCCCAGATTTCAGATGCCCTGTGAAGCTCAATACATTGGTTAGCTGACAAGAATTTGCTGTGCAAAAATCCAAAGGGCAGAATTCTCTCTTTGGCGTGCGTCCCGACGTCACCGCACGTCATTCCGATCTTTCAGTCGGCGGGTGCACACCGGAGTTGGCTGCATGCCCGCTGAACTGTCAAAGGCCTGTTAAGGCCATTAATAAACCATTTGTAGTAATTGTCAGGGCTGCCCATCCAACCTTAAGGTTGGCGGGCAGGCGAAGAGCCCAGACGGCCTTTGCATTTTTCATGAAACCTCATCCACGGGCAGATGAAGGACTTATTAAACTAATAAATATTTTTTAAACATTTGATAAGCATGTCCAGCTCATGTGGTGCTGTCACATGAGGGGACATGTGTAAATGATTTTTAACTTTCTTTATTTTGAAGTTTCAAATTCAACTTAATTTCCCTGAGGCAGCTCCGTGCTCAGTGCTACCAGGTGCGCATCACACTGGGCGGGCCTTAATTGGCCCACCCACGTAAAATGGCAGCGCGCAGCCGCTGGTGGGCGGCAATCGGGTCCTCGCCCGCTCCCAACCAGCCTGCCCAACAGGGAGAAAATTCTCCCCATAGAAAATCTATGGACAAGAGCAAGCTGGTGCCATCCCTTCACATCTCAGAGCAAAATTCCACAGAATGCGTAAGAAAGAGAATGGCCAAGGTGGTTGGGGCAGAAAATCTGATGGAAAAATGCAGGCCTGGCAATGTTAATTTTGAAGTAAATGAGTTGTTTTTTTCACAATTGCTTTTGGAAACCATAATCATTCTGTCAAAACTCAAATATATAAAAAGCCTCTATAAATGGAACGAGCTACCATCTGATGTGGTAAATGCGGGCTCACTCTTAAGTTTTAAGAATAAATTAGATAGATACATGGATGGGAGAGGTCTGGAGGGTTATGGACTAGTTGCAGGTCAATGGGACTAGCGGAATAATATTTCAGCACAGACTAGAAGGGCCGAATGGCCTGTTTTCTGTGCTGTAGTGTTCTATGGTTCTAAATATTCGTGTTTTTGAAGTTTAAAGTTCAAAAGTTTGAATTATTTCAAGTATATAAAACACAAGCTTTGCTAATTATGCATAATTAGAAAAAAAGATACTTACTTCTGTTTTACCAGTTTCTCTAATTCTGGGATCTGTTCCTTCAGAGCAGGAATCATTCTTGAGTCATCTGACACGGACACATAGAACTCCTGCAAAATCAGAGAATTGCTGTTAAAGTGTTAAACCTATGACTTTGTGTTTTGTAATTTTCAGTAAGCATCATTGGATAGTGAAGAGAAAGTAGATCTTATTCCATTCTTTTGGCAATAAGCACCATTTAGGTTATTGCAATGTCATTGTTCCACAATTTGATGGCAATATTATGTATTGAAATGCTCTAGCCACTAACCATGTTGTCTAATAGCATAATTCAATATTCTGGAAGAAAGGATTGATTACTGTTCAAAATTATATTAGTATAGTGTAGTGATTTTTTATATTGCTTATGGGAAGGTGGCTTCATTTTCTTCTAAATAGCATAAATTCATGAAATTATTGCAAAGATTCTTCTAAAAAATGTTTCATTTTAACTATCTACTTTTATTTCAAGCAGATGAAAGAATATCTGACTTCAAAAATGTTCCTTTCACTACTTCTTGCTCTCCAAAGTAAAGCATCGTACAAAAATGATGGATGTGTTCTATGAAAATGCACTGTACTATTGTGAGGTGAGAATTAGGGATGACGCTTAAACATTGACAAGGTGAAAACATGTAAAATAATGTATCTTCAATTTTACTTATGTCCAAGCTTTTATGTACCCTGTTTTACAAAAAGAAAGTAAATCATTGTTCATCAAATCACAAGAGAATATCACCCCTCATAAAATAACATGTTTGGCATCTGCCATTTGTTGCCATCTGTCACAACATTACTTGCTGACAAATGATAAAATATTATTACATATCATTCAGAACATATATTGGACTGTGCTCTAAAGTGGTAACTCTGATATATTACTGACTTGTACAAATATGGAGTCTGCATTGTAGTTCAATGGGTACGTCTTTGTCTGCACCCTTGCTTTTAAAGAAGTCAAAGTTACAGATTGTAACTGGAGTAAGGTTTGTCCCACAGCTGACACACGTGCACCATCTAGTGTTAAACTGGTTAGTTTTCCTTGAACAGTATTTTCATTCCTTCAGATTGTTTTTAAAGGCAATGGCTAACCAGATTCTTTACAAACCAGTTAGTTATATTTTTACCCCCCTCCTCACTAAAAACTGACACACACACAGCATCTGGGATTAATCTGGAAAACAAATCCAAATCCAACATATCACAGTTTACTATTAGTTTATCTTGTAGGTACTATGGCTAATTCACATACACTTCTACAATTACAGAATTCCAAGTTTATAGACAGAGAGGGAGAAAGAGAAAAGAAAGAATTTAAAACTCTGAAATAAAGATATTTATAGAATGTGCGGTTGGGTGTAAGGTCAGGAGGGTAGCTTATGGCTATCTTTGTGCCTCTCTTGATGTCAGCTGTTAGGGAGCATGAAAGTTGTCTAATAAAGACAAGAAAGTAGCCAAAAGATTCTTTAAAAAAATGTATGTCTATGTAGAGACTTTCTGGGCTTTCCTTTAATAAACAACTTTAACTGCACACTTTTGCAATTATACTCTGAATTTTCACTCCCGAGTCAGGAGCGCAGAATCAGGAAAATTCCCAGCACTGCAAACCCGCCTTGGGAGAAAGCGCCCCAGGTGGTCCAATTTTATTCCGGGGACAGGGGTCAGATCCATTGCCCCTGGAACCAGCTCGGAGGTGAGCTGCCTGAAAGGCCAGCCTTGGTGCTCCAGCACTTTGACCCAGCTGTGAATAAAGCACTAAAACCAAAAAACTGCCTTCACCCCTCAAACTCCCTCATATTTCCCATGCCCACGTATACCAGCTCATGCCCCCCACCCACCCCCCCCATGGCTTCTCACACCCATGCCACATTATGCCCCTCTATCCACCCCCATGGCCCTTCATAGCCCCAATGCCTTCTCATGCCAACTAAAGCCCCCCACCCATCACTCTTTGCCCATACACCCTCCATGCCAACTCACTCAGTATCTACCACGGGCAGACCTCTGGACCCATGCAGAGATGAAAAAAAATTCTAAGTGTCTATTGATGACTTCAATATATTAAAAAAAAGCTCATTGATTAAAATCCCACTCACTACATTTATATTCCGTCAACAATTTAATCTCTTCCAAAAACAAGCATTTTTATTCATAGCCCCCACATCAAAGACTTTATAACCATTTGGAGCTGTCAAACTTCGATATGACGGGCACCCCGCTGTGATAATGATAGATTGTGAAATCAGTTATGCAGCATACTATAATGATAGCTCTCAGGCTTATGTCAATAGACAGAGTGAAACAGCAAGCACTGATTAAATTTTTTAAAAAGTCTGCATTTTAAAAACAAAGGCCAGGAGATTTAAATGCCTTGACAGCTTGACAGTTCCAATGAGTTTATCCACTTTTTACACACATTCATATTTACTTTTGACAATTCCAAAGGGTACTTGACGTCTCTCAAAGGTGTTCCTGGACCTCTCCAAAAAGTACCCTACCTCTCTAAATAACTCCAGCAGCTTTCAACCTTCTCCTGAAAAGTGTAAACCCACAAATTGCGTTTTAGACACCTTACTAGGGAAAATTGGACCTGTTTGAAGGCATTTGCACTTTTCAATGTGCAGCTGCCTCAGTGTACCACAGATGTGTAAATTACAACCCTCCCCATCCCCCCAACCCTGGTGTAAATGATCGGTGCTGGATTTGTATGTAGAGCTTAATATTGTTTCCACAATCAATCAAAATACTGGAGACAAAATTATGAACGTTGTTAGCTATTGTGAAAGTCCTAACAAATAAAATTTTGCTTCGAAGTTTATTCACTTTTCAATCAGAAATGGAATCTGGTACAATTATAATATGAATTTTGTGGCTGTATTTATCTCAGGTTACAGCACTCACTTCAAGAAATGCTATTGCAGTGTCTTCCTCTTGTAAGAGATCTGCATATATGTTTGCCCAGTGTAGGACAAGGCGGATGACCCGTCTCTTGTTATTGAGAGCATAGTCCATTTTCTCCTGTTCTGTGCCTTGCATTGCTTCTGCATGGTAAGTACACATGTGTTAAGGAAAGTCACATCATCTGTAAAGAATGTTTGGAAAACCACCAACTTAGATCCAATAACTTCTGACTGGGGCCAAAATCTCTGGTGAATTATCATTGTCATCATTGAACAGATTTTTAAAAGAGCATAAGAGATAACATTTGAATTCTGAATATTATAAACACAAATGCATCTTACTTATTTGCCTTTCTTCCTAGAAGACAAAACAAAACAAAAAATAATCAGTCTTATGTCAAGAATACTAGAATACATGGTGAGAAATAAGGAAAAATAATGACAATGCTCGCCTGGTAGGAACTATATGTTCTTGATTGGTCACCAATCAGCAGGAAGAAACCTGCTCTTGGATTTCAAATAGATAACATAGAAAACAGGTTCTCGAGACGTGAGCTGCTAAATAACTCTGGTGTGGAACAGGTTAACACTAGCACTGAGGTCTATTTTTGGTGCTGCAATTATGTTGAGAGCTTGTACATAATTGTCAGAATCAAAGGCTCATACAGATATTTTGTGCACAGCACTCACCTGTAATTCTTATTCTTTTCTGAAAATTTAATGTCTCAATCAACCATCTGAGTAACAACTATGACTGTTATCAATATATTTTTTTAAAATCCTGCAAAGTACTCTATTTTGAACAATTAGTGTTATAACCGTGGGAAGGGTACCTGAAGAATGAGGATGCATTTTGAAGGAACACAAGAAAAGGATATTGAGCCATTACAGCTGGGAAAAGCTGGCTGTGTGGCATAAAAATGCAGTGCATCAGAACAAAGTCATCAAGGCAAGGATCTGTCAAAAAAACTGAAAACAAGAAAGTGAAAAAAAAATCAGTATTAACATCCTTTTGAAAATTAAAGAAATTATGGGATCCTAACTGGGAAGCAACTCCACTGATTTTGAAAATGTAATTCATTAAAACAATTCAGCAACTCTTTGATTCTACAGTCTGTTGTGAAACCTTCTGTACCTCAGTTTTAAATAATTTATCATCTCTTGCCCTCTAAAATTTGGCCATATCATAGTTGTCACATAAGGAGTCAAACTGATCAGTGAAGAATTATGCAACAGAACTGGATGTATTCAATTAATACTTTAGAATTGTGTCAAGCCTTTGTACTCCAAAAAAAATCAATTTTGTGCAGGTCTCAACAAACTGGAATCAGGTTCTTGGATTTTAAGAGGCTAGAAACAAAATTGAGCTGATTTATATGAATAATTTCAACACTTATTAAATCAACTTGTGTGACACAGAAACCCAGGTAGTGTTGGAATGCTGTGGTATAGCACCTTTGAAAGGTCCTCTGGTGAAAAATACAGACCAGGAGGAATATTAACTCTAATTGGCAGGAAAAGAGCAGGAGAGTATTTAAAATGGAGCAACACCATTTCCCACCGCGTTCCCACTAATTTCCCTATTTAGAACCACTAGTATTAGTGGCAAACTCTCATGGGAGCCTCAATAATGAATACAAATTGGAGTGCTATGACATATATGGTACCCTGAACTTGCATTTATATAGCACCCTAAAGTGACACAAAGCCAAAGGGGAGACATTGGGCCAAATGTTGTTGTAATGGGGTAACTAAGGGCCTTTGCCATTAGTTAGACTTGCCCTTGCATATTTAACTTCATTTGCTTGGGTGTCAAGTTACTGTTGTTGCAATGATGGAAACCAGGTATCTGGGACCCAAGTAAACAGGGCAAGGGAACTATGTATATCTTAAAGATTGAAGGATTGTGAAACTAACAGTGCAAATGCTGAGAAGGAAGTATAAATTAGAGTGGGTGATTTCAATACTATATCAGGCATAGAAAGAGATTTTAAAAAAGGGAAAATAGATTGGATTATGAGGAAAAAGAGACAGAAAAGAATTTTTTTTTAAATTAAAAGTTTGACAATTGTTAAATTTCCAACAACAATTAAACCCTGAAGAAATGGGACTCCACGCTTACAATAGTTAATTTTCAGGGCCAGAGAGGTTGTTTAACAATAATTAAGAATTAGAAAGTTATTAAGAGTACTTAGATGGGAATAGTCAAGACTTAAATTTCTGTGACGAGTTTAATTTGTACCTACCATGTAACTACAGCAATCTGATGCATTTCAACATTGAACCCCTGTTGTTATTAAAATGTGCCTATTTGACCAAGCTACCCTGATATTTCCTTTTGTGGCTCTGTGTCAAAATTTGTTTGATAACACTGCTGTGAAATACCTTAGGATGCATTACTATGTTAAAGACTCTGTAGTTAAAGTTGATAAGGTGGTTAATTTTAAAGGGACAGGTCCTTCAAGATGTGCGATTTACAGTATCATGGACAAAAAGCAGAATGTGGGACTAAGCACACTTGTGCTTTCAAAAGCTAACACAAGCACAATGGGCTAAGTAATCATCTTCTGTGCTGTATGTTTCTATAATTTTACATACATGCAAATTGTTGTTGGAAAATTGTGACATTGTGGTTGAGATTTTAACTCACTAAAACCCATTCACTTGCAGAGAGCTAAAATTGGGCCTAATGCTAGCCTGAAGAGTTAATAATGTGCAAGTGTAATTTCAAGACTATTGTTTTATGATATTTAATTTGATCCTTGACAATACAAAAGCAGTGTAATAAGTAGTTATTGGTTGCACATCAACACTGTCATTGTTTAATCCGAGGGATAAAGAAAGAACTGAATGGATTGAACCAGTAGTATGCTTGGTTGCTGCTGATGATCAAACAGGGACTGAATTGATACATATAGGATGACTCGAGCCAATTTAAGCATCATTAAGGAATAAAAATGATTAAAAAGGCAAAAGAGCAATGGGTTTTAAGATGTGTTTTTACATGGGACATAGTAATGCTTCAACATGCTCTACTACGAGTGAAAGGAAAAAGATTCATGTTCACAATTCCCCTTGTCAGAATTCCCAGTAATAGCTGTGAAATTAGGAAACATCTCACGCAGGAGAGAAAGTCCACATTAGAATAATGGAAACAAGCATGTCTTGCTGGGTAGCTCTAGAGTGCCTAGTATTGGCTGGAATAATTTTGCATTGGCAGAAACTGGGAACAGATGTATGCTCACCCTCACCCTTCCTCTCAGTCAGGGACCATGGTGGAGGAACACCTGAAGGAAGGAAAAAAATATAAGCAGCTCAAAAAAATGGCAGAAAATTAAAATACATTATCCATTCAAACCTCAATGATAAACAATTACATTTCATAGTTTTTGAAACATTTTATTTCTTTATATATCATATTTTGAAGACAAAATGCAATTGTATTTATAACTGATTTTTATTTTCCCCTCTTCTATCAAATTTGCCCCATTAAGACTGAAGTGCAGTTTCTTGAACGCTGCTCTAAGTTCAAATATCCTTTGATTGAAATTACATAGAATATAAGAACATAAGAACTAGGAGCTGGAGTAGGCAATTCAGCCCCTCGAGCCTGCCCCGCCATTCAATATGATCATGGCTGATCTCATTTCGGCCTCAACTCCAATTTCCTGCCCTCTCCCCATAGCCTTCCAACCCATTACTAATTAAAAATCTGTCTATCTCCTCCTTAAATTTATTCAGTGTCCCGGCATCCACTGCACTCTGAGGTAGTGAATTCCACAGATTCACGACCCTTTGAGGAAAGTAATTCCTCCTCATCTCTGATTTAAATCTACCACCTCTTAGCCTAAAACTATGGCCTCTCATTCTAGAATGCCCCACAGGGGGAAACATCCGCTCCACGTCTACTTTGTCTATCCCCTTTAGCATTTTATATACTTCAATTAGATCTCCTCTCATCCTTCTAAACTCTAGTGAGATTTGGCCTAAACTGCTTAATCTCTCCTCATAAGACAAGCCCCGCATCTCTGGAATCAATCTAGTGAACCTCCTCTGAACTGCCTCCAATGCAACTACATCCTTCCTCAAGGGGACCAAAACTGTGCACAGTACTCCAGATGCAGTCTCACCAATGCCTTGTACAGTTGCAACAACACTTCCCTATTTATATACTCTATTCCTTTAGCAATAAATGCCAAAATTCCATTTACCTTCCTTATTACTTGCTGTACCTGCATAATAGCTTTCAGCGATTCATGCACGAGGACACCCAGATCCCTCTGCACTGAAGCATTCTGAAGTTTCTCTCCATTTGAATAATAAGTCACTATTTTATTCTTGCGACCAAAATGGATAACCTCACACTTATCCACGTTAAACTCCATCTGCCAAATTTTCGCCCATTCACCTAACCTATCCATATCCATTTGTAAATTTCTTATTTCTTAATTGCAACTTACTTTCCCACCTATTTTGGTGTCATCTGCAAATTTAGCTATAGTACCTTCTGTCCCTGAATCCAAGTCATTAATATAGATTTTAAATAGTTGGGGCCCAAGGACCGAACCCTGTGGCACCCCAATAGTTACAGCTTGCCATCCAGAAAAAACCAATTTATCCCGACTCTCTGCTTTCTGTTGGTTAGCCAATCCTCTATCCAAGCTAATATATTACCCCTAACTCCATGTGATCTTAAGTGTGAATTAAGTGGCCTTAATTCATGTGATTCCGGACAGAAGAACCTAGAAATTGGATTGTTCAACATGTTAAAAATAGCACTGAAAGGTAAAAATGGTATGTAGTGTGTGCACGCTCATTGGCACTGGGAGAATGTCACTTGTCAAATAGGTTAGGGCATCCTGGAATCATGCAATGTGCATGCTTGAAACCAGCATTAGGCCCACTTCTTATATAGTTTGAATTATACAAAATTAATACACTATTTTTACAACAGAAAAGCACATCTTCTCATGTAACATTGAAGTAGACTGTCAAATACATATCTCATTATCTCTGGAGAGATGCTGACGACCCCTGTGGCTGTAGAGATCAAATTCAAAGGGAATTTATACAAAGGCCAGCTACATTTCCTAAGCTACCAGAATCTGCCAGTCTGTTGGGCCAAAGGACTCTCCAACTTCCTTTGAAATTCTTAATGGTTGGAACATTAACAATCTCAAGTATCCAGACAAAGGAATATACATCCTTTGTTGAAGCCAAACTGGAGAGGTCGGAGTCTTGTGACATGACTCCCTGGTTGGAGGAACCTGTAACACTGCCTTGCTGTACTGCCAGTCAGTCTGCCATCTTCCATCCAGCAAGCAGCAGCTCAGAAAAAAGGCTCTGTCAGGTTTGAATAGCTGCCCCCCACCCCCCACCACCATCTGCAGTGTTTCTACTTGAACTCCTGTACCAGCGCCTATAAAACTAATTCATCTCTACATGCCTATCTCATAATGAAAGTTATCTCGACTGGAAAAGTGAATTATCCAGCATCTGTCTTCAGTCTGCTGACCTCTGTGAAGGAATACACCATTGGGCTTTGATTCTGGACTCTGGACTCACGTGAAACAATATTTTTTTATTCTGTGGTCTTTGCCATGTAAAATCTTTCTTTCTCTATCCCTCTTTTATTGTACGAGTGAAAAGGAGGCTATGTTGCAACCCTCCTCTTGTGTGGAGTGTGTGCAAATAAACTAACCCCTCTTGAGTTTACCCTACCTTGATTTTGCTGTGGGGTTATTAATAGAAATTGGATCACACCAAAACTGAGGCATTGTGAAATATCCCATCACTTATAAAGGGGGAAATCAAAATCAAAACAGATTTCTGTTTATGGATAAGTGGTGAGAGGAGAAAACAGCTGTTTAAATTAATCCCCCTCCTGTCCTTAACAGACAAATAATACAGGGAAATGATTCCTCTATACATTAAAACAATCTTCCACATTGAATCAATTTTAAACAGCATAATTCAAGAATTATATATAGCATTAGTCTTAGGAGTAGAAAAAAAACTTCCTTTGTTTCCATTTTATGTCCAATTTCTGTTTGAGGCTAGGGTAGGTGATTTATTTCAATTGAGCCTTTTCTGCCTTTCAGTTAGATCATGGCTAATCTGTACCCCAACTCTCTTTTTTACCTGCCTAGAGTGGGAGTTAAAGTCACAACCTCATGACTCAGTTGAGGGAGTTAACAATCAAGCCAAGCTTAAACTATCCCCAGATGATGTCGCTGAAAATTGCCATGCCAATGTCTCATTCACAAAAAGTGGAAAGCAATATTCATTATAAATAGTCAAAAACAGTGCTCTCAGTACAGAACCAAAGTACAAGATAAATACACATTTTATGAATGATTTGCATTTAAACAGCACCTTATTACCTCAGTGCATGACATATAGCAAATTACTTTCAAATGTAATGACACCTCTGTCGGCATATGCAGCAGCCATTTTATACACAGTGATCACAAGAACCTCGATGAGACAAACAGCTAATTGGCTTTCAGTGTTCTTGCTTAAGGAAGGAACACTGGCCTTGCTCCTCTTCTTTAGTGTTCATGCAAACATCCGCACAGGCAAATCAGACATTGATTTATTATCTCATCCAAAGGACAGATCACCGCACAATGCTGTGCAAATCTATGTCCCCAAGTCCTCAAGTAGGGCTCGAATCTTCAAACTTCTGCCTCAGAAGCAAGGGTATAACTAACTGAGCCAAGTTAATGTTGATACACAGAGCATCCACGGTACTTAATTTAGATATGTAGAACATATCATTTAAGTAAAAGAGTCTATTACCTAGATGAAAGATCTGTTATAATAAATGAAAATAATTTGAGAATTCAGATAGGAAGAAAAAAAAATCAGGAGATGATAGTTTTAGTGGCTTTTCAAAATAGACCAGGCAATTTCGATATAACAATGAACTTTAATTTATTTAATCATAAAACATACCTCCCTGAAATTACAGTACTAAGAAAATCAGAAGTCCTAATCCTATTCTTACATTAAAGTGAGATTGAAAAGCAGCAACTTGAAACCAGTTAAATTTATGTCTTTGTTGAGTTAAAAAATCGAACCTGTTGTTTCACTTGCAGGCAAATCAGGGCGTATAGTTTCCAGAAAGTGTTCTAATATTTTTTCAGGAGTTCCTGCCATCACAGTGTATCTGGAGAGATGAAAGAATGACTTGATTAATCACAGAAAATGTAGTTTAAATTACTGTGGACTTTTTAATTAACCTCCAGTTAAAAAGGACTAAACAGATTATCAAGATAATTAAAGAAAGGAATCATTAAAATCAAGATGTTGACTTAGACAGTAATTAACTGAATTTAATTTGTTCATACAGTATAAAACATGCTACTGCCATAAATGACTTCAAAAAAGGAGCTAATTCAAAATAATGATTAGGAAATCCTGGACTAGATAAAAAAAAGCAAGATGTCAAATTCTACACTAATTGATCATATCTTAATCACTTTTCATGGAATTAAATCCCCCTATTACACACTGACTGGCTATCCCACTAAAAAGACCATAATCATTGTTATTTTAAGCTGTACAGCAAGTGCTTTGAAGGGACACAATAAGAAAATAGTCTCCTTTTACTCTACCTTCACTTCACCCTCACTGCACTGTTCCCCCTCCCTTCCCATGATGATGAAACTGAGACAGTGATGAATTGAAATAATCTCTCAGACTTTCACAGCAGCACACATTGATGCTTGGACAACTCCTCCCATATCAGATTCCAAGTGGTACATATGGAATACCTACTTGTATTGTATCTGTGTGCTTCCCTGATTGGAGGTTTTGTTGCCCATTGGGATCTTCTCCAAAACCAACACGTCTTTTCCATGCTCTTTAAGTCTTACTTTGTTAGCCTCAACATCCTAAAGTACATGGAGGGGGAAGGGGGGTGGGGGTGGGGGGGTTGGTAGATGGGTGGTGGAGGGAGAGGTGGTGGCGAAGGGAGAAGGAAAAAAAACTGTCAAAATGAATCCTTTTTTTCCCCAGCTGAAAAATATCTGCTTACTTTATTGACCGATTTAAATGGTCATTTTCAGCCTTTTACTATTGATCACTTACTAGTAACTTGCTACTCTATTACAAGGCAAGCAAGAATAGAGGCAAAATTCTGCACTTACGAAGTAGTTTTAATTGATGCTTTCAGTACACTGCATTGATTTGTGTTTAAACTTAATGAAAAAGGTGATGCTACAAGTTAGCTGCTAAATGGTTAAATATGTTCTAAACTCATTAAAAGATTTTTACCAGTGGAAATTTTCAAGGTTTTTAATTCAGCTCACTTCATACTTAGAAAAAAATTGCTTTGGATTTATAACAGATAAAGAAAATTTATGGAGCAGACAATAATCCTGCTGCAGATAATGATCAGCATGAATCACTCTTCAGAGAGCTGCAGACTTGCCATTTATTTAATGTCAAATTAGAACATTTTAAAGCATTTCAAAACTGCAGCATAAAATGTGACTAATCCATTAATTTATTCCATGGTATTCACTGGTATAAACATAGATGGAAAAGATTCCTAAATCCCTAAATCCCCATACCACAGCAAGTGCTCACACTCTTGGGAAGCACAGAAAGTAACGGAATAGCTGAGTTTATGTATGTTAGATTTGACAAGTCAAAGAGCACTAGAAAAATAAATGGGTGTTTAGTACACTTCAAAAACATTGTTTGCCATAACGCCAGTAAAATTTGTAATAGGCAAGGCCAAAGATAGAAACTTATGTTTACTTAATTTGTAAGTCATATATTTTAGGTTTGCAAGATAATAGAGTGGCCAATTCTGAACTCTAAATGCAATGGTAATAATTTACACCTTACTGCTGGAGTCTAAAGCTGGCAATGTGGGTTGAGTGCCCATTATTGGAAACCATCTAAATTTTCTTTGTCATTGAAATGCCATCAATTTTTTTCTGCTTTTTGTTTAAGAATATTTGCGCTAACTTAAAATTAATTATGGTGCAAGCTTCTCCACTGACAAATTCCTATTAAGTATATATTTTCTTGTATACACTAAATATTTGAAAAACACATTACAGGTGCTTGATGCTATAAAGTACATCCAGTCCTGCCTGAACATTTTGTTTATTTTTCAAAGGGTTATTGAAATTACTTTAAAAACAATGGATCAGTCTTTCCCCAATGTTGTCAGGATTCCAAACAGTTATGCTATTATCCCATTATGTCTTCGAAACACAATAAACCTACAATTTTATTTTGAAACTTTTAAGATTTTTTTTGAGCAAAACATGAACCCTGTTGCTATAAAATGCTCAGGGTAAACATCGCAAAAATTTCTTCTGTTAGAAACTGTATGCCAAAATTAAAACACATGGCCCCTTGAAACCAGAAGTACAACATTCAGCAAAAAATCTTTTAATTAAAGTGAGGCAGTCTATCCACAATAGCTTCAGCACTGAAACAATGGTTAATAATAATCTGAATCTTTCAGAACAGGTGATAGTATTTACCAAATAACACGAGACACTTGTTAATGGCATTACAAAAACGAATAACTTTTTAGTGATTCTGAATGCATGCTTATATCTGAAAGCCTCTTACTCGAAGGATTCTGTTAAAATCTTCTTTATCGACACGTAGAAAATGACAATTATCTTCACGAAGCACTATGGAGGCTGCTCTTGGAGCATTGTTCACCAGAGCCAACTTCCCAAAATCATCTCCTTCATGTAATGTACAGACTACTCCCTGCAATATTAGGTCAGATTAAAGTCATTTAAGCCAAGCAACTTAGAAACCTTTATAGTTATTGCCTACAATAAGAAATATATACTTCCTTCCTTTTATACTTAATGAAAAGGATAACTTAAATACTCAGTAAATCATGATGTTAAGTATGAGATTCATTTACATTTTAATTGCTGTAGGGAATTAAAATGATTATAAATCTACTACAGTTAATTACATACAAGATGGGCATGAACAAAACTGTATGCATTTTCTGTTTTAATAGATATAACATTCAAAATATAACATCCCAGAAACAATTTGTATGACCTTGATGCGTGTTCATTTAATCTTGTTTCAATATTCCTAGAATCATAATTGTGTAGGTCTGTGATTTCTCATAACCGCTATAAAAGTTGATGAATTGAAAGTTGTACCTTGCCATAGATAACAACATTCACTGTGCCCTTGAGGATAATATACCATGAAGTGCCCTCTTCTCCTTGATTAAACACTGTAAATATGAAAGCAACAATCATCCTATTTCAGCTGCACAAAACTGTCAAGGCAGTTGACTTTTAACATACCATACTGAAAATGCTAAGAATTGTATACTCAATTCAGTCTGCTGATGAATCAGTATATGTCAATGCTTAATCACTTACACATTTATCACCTCTATATGAATCTATTAATTAAATTTTGAAACATATGCAATATTAATGTTGGATTGATGTCATTTTTCAAACCTGTAAGGATTAAATGACAAAAGGTGATCAACCTTGAACATTAACTCTGTTTCTCACTCCATATATGCTGCCATATCTGCTATGCATTTCCAACATTTTTTTTTGTTTTTACTTACAATTAACTGACCATGCATTTACATCACATCTTGCAGACTGGTATTCTCATGAACTCCTTCAAACAATGCATTTGGTGATCACCTTGGTTATTTTGCTTGCAAAACTTTTTAAACTTAGCTAAGGTCAAGTAAAATGTCTTTTTTACTTTCCTTTCAGATACAGGTCTAACATTTACTCCCTTAAAGCTCTTTGAATCATTCAGACTAGTTCTATACTTACAAACTGTCCCCGCTTTGGCATGAGATTCAAATATCAAAACACCAGCAAGCTCTCGCTTTACCTAGAAATGAACCAAGTTAAAAAAAAAACATAATTGAAAGACACAAACTCCAAACAAGTGCTAGTTTTATGAAGCTGATTTTTATAATAACATTCAATACTTCAATTTTAAAAATCTACAGTGAACGTTGTGTTATCCGCCAGTCTAACAACCGGAATTCTCTACTAACCAGAATTTCTGATGTTCCCCTAATAAGATTCGCCACTTTACCAGCTGTAAGTTATCTGGAACCCGTACACTGTATTACCTTATAATTTAATTTATATTTAATGTACTGTTTAAGATTAGAAGTAAAAAGAATACTGTTCTTTACTTCCTGAGTACTTGCATTTTAGTTCATGCTACAAGTATTGCGCTGTATTCCATTGATAAATGGAACTCACCGTTAACTGGCATTTTTGATTATCCGGCACCTCCCATTCCCTGCACATGCTGGATATTAATAAAATTTTACCGTATTATGACACTTCAAAATTAAGTTGCGCAAACCTACACAACTTTGAAAGTATTTTATTCATGGATACTCTTAACAGGCTTAAATTATAGACATAAAAAAATGTGACGATGATATTACTTGGACCCTGCTAAATTACAACGAACAGATGCCTTTGGCTTATATTTCAGTGGGTCGGAGGTTATGATATTGTTATGGGTGGAATACTTTGGTAGGCAGGGAAGTGATTAAAATTTGGAAGAGGGCTGGCAAGTGGGTGGGAGGATGACAGTGGAAGAACTGTAAGGAATTCAGGGGGACTGGGGTTCGGAGTACTATAGCTTCATTGGTATTAGAAAATTGTTTTCATTTTCTTCTTGACTACTACTGCAGAACTAAATTAGATGTTTTGTTTTTATGGCAGGGACAGGTAGAGGCCTGCAAAAGACAAATTTCCAGTAAATGCAATATTTCAAGCCTTGATCCACTAGTTGAATTTGGACCATTTCACAACCTCAAAACGAAGTATGAGGCATTCCCGATTTAAACGTAATTACTTGGAAAAAACAGCTCACAGAAATCAGTAGGGAATGAAAGAGATAATCGAGTTGCTGACTGCCATGTGGAAATGTAGTGGGGTAACATGCACTTGGCATTTTGAGCAGAACTGCTCTTTATTTCATTCAGATAATACAGGGTCATCAGTTTCTGATGTAGGTCCTGACTGGTGAGGAAAAACAACATTGCTGGGAGCTGGTGGGAAAACTGGGCCTTCTTCTGTTAATAGTGCTCATCTCACTGAATGTGTCAGTCTAGAAATCAGGAGATTCAAAGTGTGCTACCAGGCCTTGGTCTATTTAAAGGAACTGAAAACAGACCTTTAAAAGTTCACACAGTGCTGTTAAAGGACAACTATGCCAGTAGCTTTCCACAACAGATTATGGAGGAGAAGGAAAGGAGGGAAGAGAAGGTGAGAAAGAAAAAGAAAGCAGTTGGCAAAGGATAGAACTGGAACCAATCTTTACACTTTTATATTTAAAGAGTACACATTACAAATGTACGCCTCCTAACACAACAACCTGTGTCTGTCGTCAGTCTGTGTCTATTTATAGGGGCTCAAGTGAATCACTAGTTAATGTCCACCACCAGCTTACAACTAAACATAATTAATTACAATTAACATTCTCTTCTCTCTCCTTAAAGTTAATACGTACAACCAAAATTTCAATACAAATCAAATCAAAAACCGCCATACTCTGTGCAAAGCATTACATTGCAAGCATCCTTCTTCCAGGACCTCTAACAATTTCTTTGTACGTGTTTATATTTGTAAAACAATTGACAGCTGATGACTTGCATCCACCCATTTAATTATAGAGATTTCCTTTCTCTCCTGCATTTGTTTCAAGTCAGCAAGGTCAATTAGTAACCTTTTCTCACTTACACTTCAAATGTACATTATCCCACAATGAACGATTATCTACTAACATTCAATGGGTATGTTATCTTCAATATGCCACTGTGCAGAATCTCACAGAAAATATTTGACACAGAATCCCATATGAGCTGCCTCCATAAGAGCCAATGTTTCACCAGCCCAAGTATTTTTAACAATCTTTCTTTTTTTCTTTGCTTCCTAAGCTAAAAGAAAACATTTCCCATATTTGCCGTAAGAAATATTATGGGATGGATTTTCAGCAAGTCAGGATGACTCAGAGCTCTTTAAAAAATAGCAGGTGGGTCCTGATTCTGAAATTCCTGACCCCAATCCTGGGCAATTGGCTTTTCGTTCAAGATTCTTGTTTGTGATTGGAGCATGTTACTTTCAAAGTTAACATGGAATTCAACTGTATTATGATGACTATTTCTCAACGGATCTTTTACTGTGAGATTACTAATTAGCCCTGCCTCATTGCACAATACTAGATCTAAAATAGCTTTATCCCTAGTTGGTTCCATAGCATACTGCTCCAGGAATCTGTCATGAAAGCATTCCACAAACTCATCTTCCAGACCACATTTGTCGAGTTGATTGGTCCAGGATATATGAAGATTAACATCCCCCACAATTATTGTCTTTATTACAAGCTAATAATTTCTTGTTGAATTCTCTGTTCAATGGTATAACTACTGTCAGGGGTGGGGGGCCAATGTGTGTCCAACAGGTCACTGTGATGCGTCTAGTGTGTGGGTAGAGAGTGAGCATGCTTTCCGCTTGTGTGCATGAGTTTGCTTATCATTTTCAGCCCAACCGCGGGCTAGCAGCAATGTAAAGAGAGCCAAATGCGTAAGCCTCTCCCTGTCAGCACATAACCTCTCCATTGGCAAGTCTTTAGCTGTGCCTCCTCGTGGTGCCACATGGATACTGCATCCCTCATGGCCCCAGGATAAAGCTTCGTAAGAATTGAGGTTTGACCCCAGACATGCAGTGTGCAGGCCCACTGGCATGTGAACACGCCCTGGCACTTATGAACCAAACTCCTAGCTATGGGTGAATAGCTCCATTGCCTTGTAGATACATTAGGAGAGTTGAAGGCTAAAAGACTAAATCCTGAAAATATCTGGTGTGGAGACCAAAGGCAGACTAATGCCTAAATACATCATCTTTTTAGCAGCTCTTGCAACCAAGCCGGTGCCAAATATAGTGCTTTGCGTTCCTTTGCATTCAACTAGGGAGGTAGAGAGGGGGATATTGATGTTTGGGCAGCTGAAGGCCCAAAGCTTAGCCCAGGCTTGTGCCCTGGAGGGGACCATCCAATTTCACTGCTGAGCATTAACACAACATGGGAGATAGCAATTACAAACAATAAGCCCAACTCGTTTGACGTACGGAACGGGTGCTGCGAGCCATCTCCGACAGTGGGAGGGACCATCGTGTCCCACTGGTCAGCCACCACCCACTTCAAGTCAGGCAGCCCCCGGCTAGCAAGCTGCTGACCCACCACAGTACATATGCTTCAATGGGTGCTTGGAGCTTAGTGTGTGCTCAACAAGGGGACGGAATTCATCGCACATGAACAAAATAAACAAAAGGAAAGATGCTGCCAACTTT
The DNA here is from genome assembly GCF_964194155.1 of Cetorhinus maximus. Classification (NCBI taxonomy): domain Eukaryota; kingdom Metazoa; phylum Chordata; class Chondrichthyes; order Lamniformes; family Cetorhinidae; genus Cetorhinus; species Cetorhinus maximus. The sequence goes on from NC_135889.1 coordinate 61,667,443, forward strand.
TTGATTGGCGAGCTGGAGCGTCATGTGCATAGAACTTAAAGATGACTTGCAGCTGGTCATTAACACACGTAAGATAGCTGCAACCGACATGGAACTTGATAGGCTGAATATCGACATAGCATCCCGAAGAGAGACCAGACTTGCCAAGAGCACATCACTGAAAAAAATACATTAGGTATTCATCCGGCAGGGGAAGAGTTCAGAGGAAATGCTTGCATAAGGTGTAGGCTTCATGGTAAGGAACTAGCTACTCTTGATTATAGACAACCCCAGCCCCCCAGCAAATGGTTCAGAAAATGTTCTCTCCATCTGCCTCAACTCAAACAGAGCCAGTTAACCTCATAAATACCTATGCTCCAATGTTCTGTACCATTACAGAGGCAAAAGACCAGCCCTGCTACCTGCAGAATCCCAGAGTCAGAACACCTTTAGCTATTGGGGGATTTCAACATATTTCAACAGTGGACATGGACCACGAGGCATGGCCCTCCTGCCTTGAACAACATGGCCTGGGAAAGATAAATGAGAACGGACAGAGATTGCTTGAGTTTTGCTGCTACCATGAACTAACAGCTTCTTTCAGAAGAAATCATGCCATATGCGGTCCTGGAGACATCCAAGATCAGGGCATTGGCACCAGCTGGATCTGACCATCACCAGACGTGACTCTCTGAACAGTATTCTCAATACACACAGCTATTGTGTGTCTATCAACACTCCCTGGTGTGCATCAGGGTGAGGATGCAACTCTTTAAACTTTTTCATTCAAAGCAGAAATGCCGTCCTCTTATCAAGATCAGCTGTACTGCTTACCCAGACAAAAACCACCAGTTCCACTACTCAATGGAACAGGTGCCCTCTGGCATTCCCACACAGAGTACAAAAGCAAAACAGAACATACTTTGAGACACCATCTACAATACTGTACTGCACTCTCAACATATGGGAAGCAAGAACTGAAAAATGCTTGCTGGTTTGAGGCTGATGGAATCGGTCATAAATTAAAGCAGGCTGCTTGGCTTCAATTACAAAAGATATCTGAATGAGAAAGCTCTGAATGCACTAAGAGCCACTTGAAGTAAAGCCAAACAGGTTGTTAAGGTGGTACACCACTGATTACTGGTTACAACTTTTCCTGAATATGCAGATGTCCTACGGCACAGGGAATGTCAGGGCCATGTATGAAGAGATCAGAAAGGCAACAGGCCCATCAGCAAAGAAAATGGCTCCACTTAACTGTAGGGAAGGTACAAGGTTACAGGAATATGGCATGGGAGTGGGACTAAGTGGAATGCTCTTTCAGAAAGCCAGTGCAGACTTGATGGGCCAAATGTCCTCCTTCTGCACTATAAAGTTACTGTGATACCGTGAATTGTGTATCTTCAAGTTCTGAAATCACCCTGGGATTCGGGGTAGTTGTGTTCAGCCAATCTCTGCAGTCTATCCTCAGCATTTCTTGGCAGGACGAGGTTTTGGCACATGCCATTTTATCAGGATACCCTCATTGCGAAGCCAATGATGTCTACGCTGGCTTAGCCACGTTCATTGGATGGATGGCGGTCGTATATGAATTGGCCACTGGGTCAAGATTTCCTGGGTGATCATATCTCTGCTACAATCCTTCTATTATTTTACGCCTTATTTTTATTATTGTCTCTATCTTATGAATTATGATCACTTGTTTTACTTGTATTGTCATCACAATTTGGCACAGGCCACCATGACGATTTTCAATAAACCAGTCATCTATAAGGACACCTGCAAGCGAGATATGAATATGGGCATTGACACTGACAAAAGGCTGATGGCTGTAGCCTCCCGAGACCGACTGTTTGGAAGCACATTGGAAGAGGTGAGCGGAAAAGAAAAGCTCAGCTTGCTGGGAGGAGGAGCCAGAAAAAATAAACAGAGGCTAGGGAATCCTGTACCTTCTCAGCTTACTGTCTGCCTCTGCAGTGGGGTAATGGGCCACACCAGGCGATGCTCAAGAATTGGCTACCGCAGCACAATCCATTGTCTATGGGATGGAAGGCTCCCCACAATCCATAAAGGGAGCCAATAAACTACTCCCACCAGCGCTTTTGACTCTTGGTATTCCTAATCTGCTCCTATATTGACCCTACTTACTGATCACCTGAGCCAAGACCCTTTCTCACTAATGTCCTTAAGTCATCCTTTGCTATCAGGACTACCCGTCTTTTCAAAATGTTATGCACCCTGCGAATATTTATTTCCAAAATATGGTCACATTGTAACCATGAGCGGAATTTAATGCTCCCTCCCCACCCGCAGAAAAGTTCTGAGGTGAGGAGGGTGCGGGGTGGGGACCTGCCGCCTCCCTGCCCCCTACCTCCAGGGGAGGAAGGCTTCTGGGGAGTCTTCTTGCCCAGATGCTACTTGAGGCCCTTAAGTGACACTTAGGGGCTTCATTCCACTGCTGCTATATTCAACCAATATTGGGCTGGGGGCTCAACATGTGGGGAGACAGACACCATCATGGGGAAGGGGGGTGGGGGTTCTTGTTTAGAGGTACTCTGTACCTGATTCGAGGGACCCATCATCAGGAAGCGGGGGGCCTTTAGAGAGCCAACGCCTCTCTCTCTCCTCAAACACCCCCTCCAACCCCTGCTGCGACTCCCAGGTTGCCCTCACTTACCTTTCCGGCCCCGATTTTCCAGCCCTGTCGCAGGCCGGACCTGCCGCAGGCGAGGCGGTGTCCCAGCCAGAAGTCCATTGACTTGCGGCGGGACCAGAAGATCCCGGAGGCGGGCGGGTGCGGAAAATCCCGCCATTTATGTTTTAGTTTCCTTTAGTATCTTTTTCAGAGACGGTTTCAGATATACCTCTCTCTGAAAAGTAGCTCCTGCAGAAACGTGGCTTTTATGTCGATTAATCTACACTCCCATGAATGTGTGGCAAACTCTAACATCTGTCTCACCCAGTCATTCTTGAGAACTCCTAGCAACTAGCCTCACTCTAGCCTTATAAATCCCATCTGCAAGGACTTTCTTAATACAAAGCCACCTATGCTACAAAGCTGCTTGTCCCTTACCTGGTGCCCAAGAATCTTTTCAACTCTTGATTCTTTCCAACTTTCCAATTCCCTTGGTTTTGACTCTCTTACTTATTTGTCAAGTTAATTGGCAGCCAAAATTTCATAATCATGAGGACTTCTGCTTCTAATTCTATTCCAACATTGTTCTGTGGCCTTTGTTTCTTTGTACAATCTACTCAAACTGTGGCCTCTACTTCCACTTTTATAGTCTGTTAGGACTACCACTGCGAGAACTGCCTCTTGCACCATTGGGGAATTTTTCTCTGGTGCATGTTTACTTTCTGATGCAGGAGTCACTTCCGGACTTTCTAACAATACTTGCGTTGCATTTTCTTACTCTCCACTCTTTCACCCCATTCTGCCAGTCTATGAATCTTGCTTCTTAGCCATTATACTGACAATTCAACCAATATTTAAACTTGTAACTATTCCTACATGTCCTACAAATGGTGCGTCCCTCTAGATCCCTCTGGAATATATGTCATCCGAGTAGCCACTGTGGGCAACTGGCCTTTGGAAATGATAGCTCTGTCCTGATAGACAGCAGGAGAGGCTATAACTTCAGTTACTACATTCCCTCCCCCTTTAGTTTTTGACTGTTTCTACTTAGAGAACATTTGAATTTCAGGTTCCCCCACAGGATCGACACAAACCAGGAACTGCAGCACGAGACACATCATTAAAAAGTGGCAGTTCTGGGTTAGGCAACTCTACAGAGACATCAGGCATGTCTATTCTAGGTCAATCAGCCACCTCAGGGATTGATAGTTTGACATTAATCACAGGAATAGTTGATTGTTGAAATATCTCTCTATCACGAATATGGTCCATGTGTTTTCGAATGATTTGGTCTTCCACTTCCACCTGGCTGGGTGAGGGACCAGTCTCTGAGACAATGGTTCCAGGAACCCAACAAGGTCCATTTCCAAAATTCTGCATGAATACTGTACCTCCTACAATTAACATGTGAGTTGTCAAGATGGAATTTTGTTGTGGAGATCAAGAGTTGTTGTCCCTTCGCAAGTGAGAGAACCACTCTTGACAGAGCTTCACAGTGCTCATCCAGGCATATCAAAGATGACAGCACTTGCGCGAAGCTATGTTTGGTGGCCAGGCATACTGTGATTCAATTTTTGATTACCTTGATTCCTCTCTCCACCTTCCCCTCTAAGTTTGGAAACACCAGATGTAACCTTGTATGTGGGCGGCGTTTCAACAAAATTCAGATGGCGTTGGACCTGTAGTCGAATGTGGGGTTGTACGATAATTGAAAAGAAAGCAGGAAAGTTGAGTTTCTAGAGTACCTTCTGATAACATCTTCACTCCAGATTTGAAAGTTTGCACAGCTCTCTGAGCTAAACCATTTGATGAGGGATGGTATGGGGCTGCTTTAATATGTCTGATTCCATTTAAATTCATGAAGCTCTGAAACTCTGTACTGGTAAAGACTTTACCATTAACAGAAACAACAATTTGTGACAAAATTGGATCTCTGTTTGTCTAATTTCTAATTTGCTTTACACACAGGGGGAGAATCCAAGAAATTCAGTTAATAGCACAACCTCTTGTGGCACTGGAGCGTGTACAATGCTATCTGGTAATGGGAGATGACGGAGTGCGTCCGCATTTGCGAAATTTAAGCCAGGACAGTACATAAAGGTATACTCATATGCAGATAATATCAAAGCCCAATGTTGTATTCTTGATGATGCTATTGGTGGAATGGCCTTATCCTCACTGAATAAACCCATTAATGGTTTATGGTTTACTTGCGGCATCCAATACTCTTCATTCCAGCTCCTTGAGCTCTAGTGTCAGATTAGTCTTTGCTAATCTGATTTCTGTCTTTTTTTTTTCTGTTTGCTGCAGAGTTTTGCCTTGTCCTTTATTTTGATTTCACAGTCGCACAAGTTTCTCTCTGGTGAAATCTTGACTTGATTCAGTTCGGTAGTTGAGTTACCCATGGCTTCATTACCCACTTGCATATTGGAAAGTTCTACGACTTTTCCTTTCAATGCCTTTTTGTTTCATTCAGCTGATTCTTCAGCTCTTCAGTCTCTTTCTTGTATCTCTTGGCTTCCTCCTGGAATATTGAACATTGTTGAGTCTTCTCTGCCAACTGTTTCTTCAGTTTATTCAGAGTGGCACTAAATTCATTTTGTTTCTCTTCATGATTTTCCAGTGGAACCAACTCTAACCTGAGGATTCCTTGCATCGTGTGAAGGTCCTTCAATTCTCTGAACTCATCTGGAAATACACTGCCATATTTCCTCGGCAGTTCAGGAACTCCTCCCGTTTTCAGGTGAAATATTTCAGACCGGTCAAGCTTGATTTTCTGTAACTAGTCTCGGCCCAGAAGACTAGGTCCTTCTCCTGTCACCATTATCACTGGAAGCTGAGATGTCTGTTGCCTAAAAGACACTGGTACTGTGGCGATGCCCTTTACCCGAATAGATTCTCCAGTGTATGTCTTCAATTTAGCAGTTGTCTGCTCCAAATTCAGTGGCTGGGTACCTTCATTTAGGTATTTAAATGTGTGCTCTCCCACCACTGTGGTTGAGGCTCCCGTATCCACCTCCATTATTAGTGGCTTCCCATTAACTTGGAGTGTGACAGTGAGAAGTTCGGTTTTTACAGCGGCGATGTAATACAGGGAATAGATGTCGGTGTCAGCAGCTTCAGGCTCTGCTGTATTTTTCAATTCAATTATATTGGTTTGCTGCTTTACGGGCTGTTTAGACTTTGCCCTGCATTGCCGTACTTTGTAATCTTTCTTATGGCAGTTATGGCATTCTGCCTCCTTGAATCTGCAGGTGTCCGGTCCGTGGTCACCCTCACATCCGTAACAAATTAACCTTAGAATCGCTGCTGAAGTATTTCTATGAGGCCTTTTCGTGTTTCTAACAGCGGACATTGATACTATGATGCTGTGTCTCTGGGTTTCATGCCACACCCAGCGGCAGGTTCCCGCCCCACATGAAGGACAGCGCCATGTTGTGCAAAGCCTGCGAGAGTCTCTCGCAGCACTTTCCATGGTGAGGCATATTTGCAGGGCGCATTTCAAATCGACATCAACCTCTGCGAGTAAACGGCACTGAATGGCATCATCATGAACTCTGCAAACTAATCGGTCCCGCAGCACATCACTTAGCATGTCCCGAAGTCACAGTGTTCTGTCAACTGCTTCAGGTTCGCTACATAGGACCCTGGGAGAGTCCATCGCAACGTAACTAAACTTAAATTGCTGCATTATTACGGAGGACTTCGATTGGAAATGTGGTTTCACGAGGTCCACTAATTCGTTAAAGGACTTAGAATTGGACGTGTTCGGGGCCATCAGGCTGTGGATGAGATTGTATGTCTTGCTACCACATACACTCAAAAGGATCCTTTCTGCTTTTCCTCCGTGGTAATTTCGTTCACTACGAAATAAAAACCAAGGGGCTTTTCACACTGGCTCCAGTCTTTCATAGTTATGTCATAAGGATCAATTCTTCTGAAGAGTGGCATGACTGGTGAGTATTCTTTTCTTTTTTCTTAAGACTCAACCTAACAAGGCGAGGTGCAATGTTGCATCCATTTTACCCTCGTCACCAAATGTAATGACTTGACGGACTGGACAGGTTTCAACAAGAAACAGATAAACTTTATTGCACAGAGCTTTTCAGATTCTACATGCTTGATCAAGACTCTTATCAGGAAGCCCAGCTTCACAGAATGTCCGCGCTTAGGGCTCATTGGTTGGAACCTCCAAGAACATCTTGTGACCCCTGATAGACAGCAGGAGAGGCTATACCTTCAGTTAATACAATATCAAATCTCCTGAATTAACTTTGGTCTCAGATAATAATTTTTAATGATGTCTCAGTGGTCTCTGAAATTTCTCAGAGACCTCAATCTTTATGAAAGCCCTTTTCCCTGCATGTAAAGCATGCAAATGTGCAGAAGGAATTGAAATAATTGTAGAAGCTTGTAGAGCAGGAAGATTATTGCACGGCATAGAAACCAATTTGGGATTTTGCACATAGGTTAATTGATAGGGACTATAACCCTCCAACCCATCTGGTGTGAATTCTTTGTATAAACTGCCATGCCAGGAGTGAACTTGCAGTCTGGTTGATCAACTAAAATTTTATGCAACATTTCGATCACGGAATGATTACTTTTACAGAGTCTATTGCTGAAAGGACTTTTAGCTGTGGTATTCACGACCATTATGTTCATGTTTTCACACATGTCTCTGAACTTGTCATTGACAAATTCTCTCTATTATTGGTCAGAAACTTCACTGGTGTTCAAGTACAGTCCCTCTCCATTTCTCCATGTTTTTATCTATAATCATTTTGTCCTTACTATATATTATTGTAGAAGACTAAATCTTCACCAGATCTACAAATGTAGAATGAAAATATTTCTTTGTCCCACACCTTTAGATCCATGGCAACTATCTTGTTAAAGTCACGTGTGAACGAAAGACTTACAATCGGATTTGGCAGCATCCTTTAACACTTTTTACTGATTTCTCACTAATCTCTTCTATTAGCTTTGTATACTCTTCATCAACCACATCTGTATCTTTTAGCAGGATTTTTAACCTTTGACAGGTAAGTTGAGCAAATTGTCTGTGCAGCTTTAATAGTTTGCTAATTTCTTTGATTTTTATCATCTAATGCCATTAATATTTTTTTAAACTCTCTGATGGGAAACATCAGGTTTTGTTATGAGGATACAACAATGTTCTGACTGGATAAATGACAGGTCCATAATTTTTCAAAAATAATTGCCTTGTCATGCTCCATCTGAAGTTTCATTTATGCTTTTTTCATAGAAAGTTTATTCAAAAGCATAGGTATCATGACATACAAAATGACTTTGTCTAGCTATCTTTCAAGGAAGTATAACTTTCTTTAGTGACCTCAATAGTAAGCGAATATAAATAATGCTTTTAGATTCCTTAACCTTGCACTGATTTTCACTACTTAATGAATCAAGGTAACATTTTAACGACTCTAGTCCACATACTGTCAAAGTGCAAGCGCTGCACCGTTGAAGGAATCCACGAGAACTGCATTCCTCACCGGACTAAACTTCCTTGTTATCGGTTTAGATTCATCATTATCTTCCTTCATCTCGTCATGTGCATTTCGAAAACCCTACTTCTCTGCTTGGGCATTTCATTGCATAATGATACTTTGAGTCACTCCTGAAGAGCCTATTAGCTGTTCTTTGGGTATTTCTGGAACACCCTAATATTGCTGTTCCAATTCTGTTTTCTGCTGTAATATCCAGATTTGCTAAAAATGTTTTCATCTTCATTCTGCCTGGTTTGAATCCTTCCACTGTATTGGTACCTATGCCCAAGATCTGAGCTGTTTCTAAATCTGGCAATTATTGGGTCCTATTCTTTGTGTCATTGTGCAGAGTTCTAATTGTTGCATGAAGTTTGAAGGAAATGACTGTCATCCCAGGATTTCTTTCAAGGCCACAGAGATCTGATCCAACAGGTATCCATGTCCGAGAACCAAACCAAGAGCCTATGAAATACCTTAACTTAATCCAGCAATTTAAATGCTAGCACAGATCTCAGGAATCCCAAATTAAATGGTCAATCTTTTATAAAATCAGTTGAAGTCCATGATATATTGTTCAGTTGAATGACCATCTGTTTTCCAAAATCTATCAAAGTATGGCCATGCCTCAGATTACCTTGCTTGTAGATTTTATTCAAGAGCCCTAATAGAAGGTCCAAACCTTCCTCATTATACAACTGATAGGCACTCAGTTAACACAATACTTCTAATTTTACATCTAGCAGGAAGTGACAACACCAAGGTCATACCTTGGTAGGAATATAATTCGTACTCACACATGGACTTCAATCTTTCACTGATCATGTGATTCAGATTCCAAGAACATTGGAGAGTAATCATACCTTGACAATCTACACTTACCTTCTGTCATTTTCCACAATAGCTTCTAGAATTGTATATTTCGAGGGGCCAAGTGGCCCACCCCTGCTCCTAATTTGTATGTTTGTATGTAAATTTAGGCAACCATTCTCTGCTACGTGTTGTTATCCAGAAAGCCAGTTGATGAAGGACAAAACTGGAGCCAATCTTTACACACTTTTATATTTATTTACAGAGCTACACATTACAAACATATACCTCCTAACCCAGCCACCCCAGTTTTAGTTGGTGCCTATTTATAGGAGCTCAGCGAATCCATAGTTGATGCCCACCACCTACTATAATTAAATACAGTGAATATATAATTAATAGCAAGAAGGAAAGAGAAAGCAAGAATGGGGGAAAAATTAGGAAAGTAGAAAGACAGAAAGGACACACAGGAAAGGGTGCAGTAAAATGATAATTTTTCAGGTGAGAGTGGATTTTGTAATGATCTCTCATGTATCCTCTCTCTGAGACACAGACACAAACATAATCGCTAGTTGAAGCCGGTGTTTAATAATGATTCTGACGACCCAATGCCAGTTTAAATGACTACTTGCAAGCTGTAACGCAAATCCAACTATGTAGCACTTACAGAGCCATAGGAAGTTTTTTATTTAAACTCACTATTTATTATAAAGTCAGTATTGTTATAAATATTTAGTTCATTGTAATGTTTGAGGGGTAATTTTTAGTTCTGGGAAGATTAAAATTAACTGTAGAAAATGGGATAAATGCAACTCTAGCAGCTTGAAGACTAGTACACTTAAAACGCTGGAGCCATGTTGACTTAAGAGGTTAACAGCTAGAAAGGTAAGGTCATAAAACAGCAGGTGGGCTTACTTAGTTGGAGAATTGGAGCCAAGGACTGGAATCTTCTAGACACTCCACAGTGGGGCCAGTGAGTCACTGAAATCTCCATCCACATCGGTGGGACCGAAAGATCCTGCCAGTGTGAGGGGCTAGAACATTCTGGCCATGGTGCCTCCTCTGCTTGCAAAGAAATCCAGCCCAGAGTTGTTTTGTTTTGGGGGGTCAGAGCTACAATTAATTCAAAAGCATTCAGTGAGCCCTGGAAGGCTACATTATCATGGAGATGGCTGGAGCATAAGAATGTTGTAGGGTTTCAATGTATCTGTGTGTTTGCTTGGGGAGTGAGTGTTCCGCAGCAAAGGAAAAGGCCATGCTGGCAAAGATGCTGTGGTTAGCAGGCTCCAGGCAGCAAAAGTGTTGATGTTAGTCAACTCTGTGTAGTTGGGGCTCAGGAGAGGTCCTGTAGCCGTTTGAAAGCTTTGTGCAGTTCTGGCTCAGAAGTCCAGGAGAGCTGAGAGGGTGTTAGGAGGTCACTGGCTCTGCACTGGAAAGGTTAGTGCTTAGAGAGGGCTGGAAGTTCTTATACCTTGGTGTAGCTGGGGAGATTGGATTTTGGTGAAACCCAGGGGCAGTGCCAGCTCAGTGAAGCTACCAACTATTAAAGAGCTGAAATTGAACCAGTAAGTAGAGGTTCAAGCGCAGACTCGGTGTTCTAAGGGATCAGAGTCTCGAGAGACGAGATTGGAACGCTGGGATGTGTGTAGTCATTGAGGCAGTCTAATTTGGAGAGACTTTGAAAGAATTTAGTGGCTTGATCTTCGAAAGTGAAAAGTTTGGAGGGAGACAGAGCTTCAACGAGATTGGTGGACTCCGTGTTAACTGATGTCTAGATGGGTTGCTGAGAAATCTGTGGGATCTGTCTTGGTCACATTTGCTATTTATTGTACAGTGTGTTCTGTTCGACCACAGGTTACCTGTTAATTCACATCTCATATTAACCCTGAATGTTAGAGTATAAGACAGATATTGTGAATTGTTTTATCTTTTTGACCTTGTACAGTGAAGTTGATTTTTGTTCATTCAAAGCCCATGGAATCTTGCAGCTTTATTCCCTTGGTAAATGTCTTGAATCTCAAACTTTGTCTGCTTTAAACAAAACATTATTGGTCCCTTGCTGGATCTTACTAAAAACTTGGGTGTCTGGTCTAGGATCACAACAATGTGGAATCAGAGGAAAGAGGCTTACTGTGGTAGAAAGCCGAGACAAGGCATTAATATGTAACAATTCTTCATATATGATTTCTAAATCATCAACTGTCCTCTGGCCTGGCCTGTGAATTAGACAAAAAGAATACAAGTAATAGTAAATTTATTCAATAAAACATTGGTTATTAACCATTCTTAGACCACTTGACAATGGAAACACTTTCCTACTGTTCTTGCCTCAAGAAAATTATAAAGCCATTTGAAGCATGAAGTGATTTCCATTACATTGCAATCTCAAAGCTTAATTTGGTTTAATTTATTAGCATGCATAAATTACTTTTTTTTTAAAAATACAAACAGATCGACATGTATTTAACCATCGGATTTAGTACTACTTGCGATGTATATTTTGAATATACCCTGCTTCTAAATTATTAAGACATTATTTAATTTATGTAACTGCAAAAGGTGGAAAGCTGAGAAGGGGAAATGGATGTAACATTTGTTAAATTGTGAACCTGGTAAAATTAAAGACTTTGTCCATCCATCTATGAGGGTCTGACATGGATAAAGTTGTAGAACAGTGGCTCCAGCAAAGCTTCCAAAGTAAACACATTTGATCTGCACTTAATTATTAAGTACTACTATGACAAATGCAAGATTTTTCTGATGGAGAAATGGCTAAACTCAGTGAATTAGGGAATGAGATGATCATAAGAGAGTTGATTTACCATCTACAAATGAAATAACACTAAGATTGCAGTCAAACATCCACACACTGATGATATATTAAACAGTATATTCTTATTTTAAATTCTAACCTACCTATTAAGTGTTGGCATAATTTATTTCATTTTACTCACGGTTTTCGTAAAACCATTCTCATATGGGCATCTGGCCCAATCTGAGAAAGCAGAAGCATGGTTTCCTGTAGTTCCTCCTCATACTCTTTTTTCTCCTCATCTGTGGGTGCAAGGACTTCCTCCTGTTCATCATCCAGGAAACGATAAAACAGATACTTGTCCTGGAAATTGTGTTCATGGTCCACTAGAATAGCAATGGTTTAAAAAGTTAGAACTTAAAATCTGTCCTCTAGCATCCATTATCTCTTCTTAAAAACTGAACATCTTAATAGAGTACAAAAATAACAATTTGTTTTAAACAACCAGATTTTTGTACCATCACAATGATCACCCAAGATAAATACAGATGAGCGACATCCTTCAGCACATCCAATTCATCCTTCAACAGAAAATAACAAATTCATCACAGTCACTAGGGCTGTCTTGAAAGACTAGAGATTATTTTTCCTCCACTGATTTACCCTGAAAATTGTTCCGGGTATTAATCACTCTTCACGTGAAGTCCTCCAAATTAGTCCTGAAATGCCTGTTACCTGTTTATATCCAGCTCTTTGATTTGCAGTCATTTTAAACAAAGTAATGCTCTAATTTCATATTTTGTATTCCATTTAGTATTGCATGTATCTCCATAAGATACCTTCTTCTCATTAGTTTTCTACTCTTTCTGCATAACTCAGCTCTTTGACACTGGAATGTCTCACTGACATTCTCTGATTGCCTCGAAGGTTTCTATGGCCAGAATCTTTGGGTGGGTGAGTGAGGGCAGGTCCCCCTTGTCGATGCGTAAAATGATGCGCGGTGACTTTGGGCGTGTGTCCTGGCATCACTCCGATTTTCAGTTCAGTAGGCGTGCACCAGAGTCGGTTGCGCGCCTGCCAAACTGTCAAAGGCCTATTAAGATCATTTAAAAATTAATTAAAACAATCAACGGAGCTCAGGCAAAGAGCCCAGGCGGCCTTCTCATTTATCATGAAATCTCACCCATGGGCGGGATGAGGTTTCATGAAGGATTTATAAATCCAATAAATTTTTTCATTAAAATTCATTGATATGTCCCAGCTCATGTGACACTGTCACATGAGGGGACATGTCTGAAATTTTTTTTTTTCTTTATTTAAATTTTGAAAAATGAAATTAAACTCTGAGGCAGCTCTGTGCCTCAGGGAGATTTCTGCGCTCTTTCACGCGCATGTGCGGAAGAGCGCAGGCCCCGACCCAGCCTACTCCCCCCACCCACACAGGGAGCGCTCAGTGTTTCCGGGGGAGCATCATGCTGGGCGGGCCTTAATTGGAAGTTTATGTACATCAGAAATGACTACTTCCTTTCTTTGACTCACTCCTTATCCACCTTCATAATTCTTCCTCGTACATATATGCCTCTTTTCACATTCACATCCTCCAATGAAATGAAAAAATAGATTTTGGGATCACCTGCACCAGTTATGCAGGTGCAGGATGGGTACAAGGGAATCAGAAATTTTGAAGAGCAGGTCCTCAAGGTCCATTTTGCACCAGGTTTCCTGTGTCCACCATTTTCTGGTTGGCTGTACTTTGTGCTAGACTATTTGCACATGTCAAAGCTTCATTAACAAAGCACAAATGTGTACATAATTATCTGTCATCATTTTCCTGGTTTTGCACTAGGATTTCACTTTTTCCTCTACAAAATCCATTTTGAATGAGTGCAATTAGAGTTTGTAAACATTTTTGTAATGTTTATTAATGAATTAATGGAATTATTTTTGGGGCACAAATTTTATTTACACATTATGGTACATTTAATTTTAAACTTCCTCATAAAAGCCCATAAATCAACCGAGCGGAGTAACCAAATTAAATATGCATATTCATTGACTGTACATTAATGATATAGTTTTAATTAAAACAGATAATGGTGTTACCATGGTTCATGACTCCTTCCTCAAGCAGCACCTGCCACATGCCTACAGCCTGTGTGCGGGAGTGGACACAAGGTGTTTGCTGTATCATCCAGTCCACTAATTCTGTGCCAACACAACATTGTCTAGATAAAGGAGAACATATTTTAAGAAATTATCCAAGACAAGCCATTAATTAAAACTCTATAAATTAAAATAGCTCTTAAACTTAAAATCAACACAGTCATTATGAGGACGTCTTTCTGGAGCATAGTTTCAGACAAACTACATCTAAAATATTGCCATGAGTGGAAACTACAAACAACAAATTTCATTTGCAATTATCCCACTTTTAAATTGGCATATTTCCAGTTTTTCCCTTTACCCTGGTGCTCTTGGCAGTATAAACTGAGCTGGTTACTGAGGTTGATGGGCATGATGTCTGAGCAACTCCAGGTTGCCATTCTAATGCAATATCAATAGTTGCACAGATGAAGGCCAGGCAAAAGCTGCCACTAAGTGAGATTCCTCTCCAAGTCACTCCAGTGAGCGATTATGACCTAAGGTTTTCTACAGCACAGAGCTCCAACTGTGCTTGAGTGACAAACTTTATTTTTCTGGTGCACTGTGCCAGATTCTGATGGAATGACAAAAATATGCAAATAAATTTAAATTTATTTCAAAAATGTAAGTTAGCATAGTTAACCTGCACTTAACAGCAAATAAAATAATTACTGCCGAGACAAAAACCATTAGTGAGATTCAGGTACTCTGCTGTTAATGGTGCTTAATGATAATGGCCACCTCAGCTAGGATGTATTCAACTCAGCAAAAGTACTGAAGGAGATGCCTTTAAAACCAAGTCAAATCCATCAAATTAAATATTAGAAACGCTAATGGGAAGGCAGCTATGTTACACCACAAGAACATTTCTGTTAATAATCCAGAATTAAGAGAGAAGTTTACTGTTTCTGCTGATTTCTATCTGCTCCTCGATGTCCAGTTAGCTAAGAATCAACATCCAGGCCCAGCATTTAAATTAGTATTTTAGGAATAGATGGTGAACTAATATTCTTTGCAAGCAAAAATATTTTTATACAGGAATCCTTAAATTATATTTCTTTATTTTATTTTTTCTTTATTTTCTCCAACTGATTTCTACTTTTGTGTCAGTCTGTCCCTCTTCTGTATATCTTTGTCCTTCAAATTCCTTTCTTCCTTCATCTTGGTTCGTCGTTTATATTCTCATTGTAATTTCTTGCTCTTTTCACCTCATATATGTTGTTAGATCTCTTTACTACTTGTTCTCCTGCTTATCCTTTCTCTGCAGTACAGGAGGTATCTAGCAGGAACTAATTGATTGGTACTTTATTGGTACCAAAGAGAAATCCCAGCTCTGAATGAGTTTTAGTTAGCTTAGCTCTACCCACCAATTTAATACGATAGAAGTGTAGTAAGATTATCAATAGCCATAAAATTTGCAAGCAAGGTTTCAAGTTAACATTAAATCTTTGTAAGTCAAAAAACTTTTTATAAATGGAAATCTGTAAAGATCTTGGAGCCGGATTTTCCCAACCCAACGTGGACCAAACCCACGTCAGGCAGGCGGAACGCACATGCGGAAGTCCCTCCCCATTCCCATCACCGGTAACTTTTAGCGGCACAGGAAAGGGACAGATCATGTGCCTGCACACAACAGTCCTGATGCTTTCAGCTCTATTGCAGGAGTCAGCATTTTAAACTCTTGTAAATTTTTATGGAGTCGGGCCAGCTTCTGAAGACAATGTGATTCACATCAGCTCAGGAGGTGTTGTAAACCATGGGGAAACTCTAGTCTGGAGTCAAGAGCCTTTTGACAAGCAAGTTCAAAAGGTGTCAATAATTTCACATGTCATAATGAGATGCTGTGTGATAAGTTTTTAATGCAATGATGGACGATAGGGTTTTGTTCTTAAAAGGTAAGTAACCGTTAAATTGACCAGCATTGTGAAAGTGGAAAAGTCTTCAGATGAAATGGAGTACATTATCGAATGGATGAAGTGCTCTTCTGCATTGAACAATAATGATAATCAGATTTTATTGTGTCAATTTTCCCCCCTGATTTAATTTTTACTTTGAATGACAGCTCAGACATCCGTTACCTTGCTTTGAAGCTTGAAAGATGGCTGAACTCTTTCAATGATATCAAAGGTTTCAATCAGCTCTGGAGATTTTGTTTATACAGCTATGCAATGGAATCCCATTATGTATGCTTGGCTGAGCTCTAAACCCCACTAATAGCTTCAGCTCAGTAGAGGTTGTTGAATCAGTCATTCATTAGAATCTCATTATGCATGCTTGGTTGAGCCCCAAATTTTACTAATCGTTTCAGCTCAGTAGGTGTTATTGACACAGCTGTCAAGGGGACTGAGAGTTTGTTTATCTTGACAGTTTTATGAGCACCTCAAAGGCTTTCCAATGTTATTCTGACTCAAGAGTTTTGTATATAATGGATACTGGATGAGTGGACAAGGTTGGGTGCAGGGGGTGGCGGTGATGAGGGTGCATGGTGGGTGCTTGAGTGGGCACAGTGTGCGAGGGTTAGAGGGCCTCACATTTTTCCATAAGACTGAGTTGATACCCCAGCAGATGGCCTTCTAACCTGCCCACCTCAGTTTCTGCCTTGAAAAGCAGCAGCCCCGACTCCAGCCTGCCCCTGACTCTGCAGGATGGAAATATGGTGGGCAGGTATGACCACACAGGGAGTGGGGTCGTGACGTCAGGAAATAGCCTGGCTCCGGACTCCCGCCTCAAAGTGGAAAACCCGGCCCTTGATATTGTACTTCAATACGTCTTGTTAGAGGAATGTTTATTTCCTATTAATGAGCTAAATGAAATGTTTAGCCTTTTGTAAAAAAACAATAAATGACATTTTTTAAAAATTCATATAAGTTTTATTTGTTGGTGTGTCTGCTAAATGGCATTGCAATGCTGACCACATGACACAGGCTAGTCAGATCATTGGAGATGAAAAAAGTCAACCTGTTCTTAGCCACCATGATAGCTTTTCCCCATAGCCCTGTATTAATCCTCCACTCTGGCTGCTTTACCTACTCTACCAATCCTCAAATCCTTCCCAGACCAACTCCAAGGGTGGGACTTTGGTTCAGGACCCCCGAGGTCGGATGAAATGGGGTCCCAACCCTGCACTATGTGGGAAGCAGTCACCCAGATGTGATTTTCCTCAAATTAGCCAATTCGTGGCCACAGTGCACGCTCGCCATCCAATTAAGGATGGCAGGCAGGCTCTCGCAGCTGAAGAGCCAATCGCATGCTTTCCTTCAGCAACTTAAAAAAAAATAGAATTAAAATAAATGTCTGCAGCTGCCAGACTACCATTGTGGGTGGGGAACCCTTCTATAGGATGGCCTGAACTTTACAGCCAATAAATAACTTTAAATGTGTCATTGTTATAATGTAGGAAAAGCAGCAGCCAATTTGTGCACAGTAAGCTCCTACAAACAAAAAAAAATGATAATAACCAGGTAATCAGTTTCAATGATGTTGGTGGAGGGATAAGTATTTGCTCAGACCACCAGGGAGAACTCCATGCTCTTCTTCAAAACAGTGCCTTGAGATCAATTACATCAGTTATGGCCTCAGTCTAACGTATCATCCAAAAGTTGGCACCTCCAACAGTGTAGCAGTTCCTCACTGGAGCATCAGCATAGGTTTTGTGCTAATGTCTCTGAAGAGGGACTTGAACCCACAGCTTTCTGACTCAAGTGAGCATGCTACCAACTGAGCCACAGCAGACACTCATTGTCGGCTGTGCATGGATTCGAGGATGTTGTCTGTTCAGGGTTGTGAGTTTCTACCATGGTTTTTCATGTGGCTGAACAGGTTGATTCATGGGGCAGGATGTCCCATAAGGTAGTGGGATGCAGAGTGCAGGATTTACTTCCTTTTGTTTTCTTCTCTGCCACCACCCTGCCCCACTACGACAGCATGATGTAGATTGAAGGACAAGTTGTTGCCATTCTGGATGATTGGCAGCAAACCTGTCCCAGTCATTAACATCAACGCTGCCACACTTCAAGAGTGTCTGAAGTGTTTTCTTTGTCCTCTCCTGGAATGTTGGCTAATTGAGAGTTAAGAAAACAGGACCTGGCAGGAGACACGCTTTTTGGCATCCAGGCAGTGTACAGTTGATTTTTGCAGAATTTTTGCCTGAATGCTTGTGAACCTGACTTCAAGAAAGACATTAGCATTTGTTCTACAGTCCTCCCATTGAATCTGGACTATGTGGCAGAAGCGTCGCTGATGGAATTTCTCTAGCGCTCCTCTGTGTCGCTGATACACAGTCCAGGCCTCACTGCAGTACAGGAGTGTGGTGGTGATAACTGCTCTGTACACGTTGACTTGCGAAGGTATTTGCTGTCAAACACTCACTATCGTTTGTAGAAAGCTGAGCTAGTGAAGCTGATCTGGGCGGAGATGGAGCTCCTCATCAATGGTGGCCTTTTGAGAGAGATTACTGCCAAGGTATGGCAAGTGCTCAACATATTCCAGAGGCTCTCCTTCAACAGGGAGGATGACGGTGGCACAGTGGTAATATCATTAGACTAGTAATCCGGGGCCTGGGCTCATGATCTGGGACATGGGTTAAAATCCCACCATGGCAGCAGATGGAATTTGAATTCAATCAATAAATCTAGAATATAAAGCTGGTCTCAGTAACAGTGACCATGACAACCATCATCAATTGTTGTAAAAACCCATCTGGTTCACTAATGTCCATTAGGAAAGGAAATCTGTCATTCTTACCTGTCTGGCCTACATGTGATTCCAGATGCACAGTCCTCTGCAATTAGGGACGGGCAAAAAATGCTGCCCTTGCCTGTGATGCCCACATCTCATGGAAGAATAAAGAAAACAATATATATGGGAGGTGGAATATTTGTTTGACTGGGTGTAGGGTGATGTACAAGCTTTGTTTTAGCAACATTCAAGGATAGGCAGAGTTTCTTGTATGCAGAATTGAAGAGATTGAGTGTGGCTCGCAAGTCTGGTGCAGAGGAGGCAACAACATTATAGTCATCTGCAAACTGTAGATTGTGTACATCTATGGTGGCCAGTTTAGTTTTGGCACGGAGATGACTGGGGTTAAAGAGCTTTCCATCTAGGCAGTATTTAGTACTGATGTCAGAGGGCAGTTATCTTTGATGAGGTGAATAGCCACTGTCAGGTATATTGTAAATAGTATGGGGGTTATCATACAGCAATGTTTAACCCGAGTTCGGATTTTGAAGGCGTCTGCTTCAGATCTCTCACGTGAGATTGTTGCAGTCATGTCATCATGAAGTAATTGTAGGATTGTGATGAAGTGTCTTGGACAATTCACAGAGCCTCGTAATTTACTGAGTCAAATACTTTGGTCAGGTCAATGAATGCAATGAAGAATTCCTGCTGTTCTTGAAACTTTTCTTATATTTGTCTAGCAACAAAGGCCACACAGGAGGTTCCTCTGGAAGGTCTAAAGCCACACTGCGCCTCTGGGAGGATTCCCTCAGCCACAGGAAGTAGGCGATTCAGGAGAGTGGGTGTCAGGATTTTCCCTGCTATGGACAAGAGGGAAATACCTTGACACTTTCCACAGCATAATTTATCTACTTACTTGAAGACAGTTACAATTACCACATTCCTGAAGTTGGGGAGAGTTCTTTTTCTTCCCAAATTCACAGGATGGGTGCATGGAGGCTTGATGTGAGCAAAAGCCCATCAGCTTTGAAGACTTCAGCTGGGATACAATCGTGCCCAAGGCTTTGTCGTCTTTTAACCATTTGGCTGCTTATTGCAGTTCTCCCATCAATGGTGGTTCACCCATGGATTCTATCACAGGGTACTGGGGGATAGCCTGGAGAGTAGTCAGCTGACACCGTAGACTCAGTTGAGGAGTAGTTGAAAATGTTCTTTCCAGTGTTCAAGGATGGCATTGTCATCCCTAAGAGAAACCCCACCCTGTGAATGAAGGGGATTTTGTCCATTTGACTTTGGTATATAGATGGCCCTTCAAAAGAAAAGCAAGCTTTGCGTATGATGGTGATCAGCATATAGTTGGATCTCTCGGGCTCTTTTCCCACCACATGTCCTTCGTCTTCCATATTTGTCTTTATACCATCTTTGCTCCCTAATATGGGAGCACAGCAGAATGCTGTTGCAGATTAGCAACCAAATTTTAAACCGCGGACAGGATTCCCTCACTAGCTGATCAACTAATTTGCCAAGGGAAAAAAATGGAGAAGCAGGAGGATCAGTGCTCAGGAATTCAGCTGATCTATCATTCCCGATGATAACTTAGCCTGTTTATCCTTCTGAAATTGTAATCTTACTCTAGAATTACACCCTACTGTGCTCCTAATTCAGAGTACTCCACCAGTTGCCATAAAAGCTTACCGTTAAGTCCTGCTCAACCTTTTCTGTAATTCAGCTTTGGCCGCAAGGACCCACTACAGTTCATTCCTACTGCTTTATGGCTCAAGCTCTATTACACTCCCTCCCTATTCCAATTTCAGACACAGGCCATGTACTCTGTTCTCTCTATGCTCTGCCACATCCTCAGACGCTGCAGCTTTCCCAATCAGGGCCCTCCCCCACCCTCCCCAACTTCCTTACTCAGCTCATTCATTGCAACAGTTCATAGAAATGCCAGGTCTCATCAAAGCCTCAATTTCACATCCACTGGGATATCAACAGATACGCCATATATAATTCAAAAAAATTCTTAGGATCTTTTTTAAAAAAAAAATCACACCATAACCCTGCAAGCATGCTGACCTTAAGGCAAGTTACTTGAACTGGTGACATTAGGAGTGTGTGAGTGTGACCTCACCACTTATTCTCCTCACCAGTTTCCTTGCTCTGGGACAGGGTGTAATTCTAGTCCTGGCTGCGACCATGAAAAAAGGTAAGGGCACACTTAATTGCAGTCAGTGACGACTGCTGCAGCATTGCCACTAACTGGAAGATCTGGGCTATTAATTTAGAGAATTTGCATGTTTTATTAAATTATGAAGTTCAAGATTATGGCTTTGGAGGCACTGTTTAACATCAAGCCCAGATAGCAATGCCCACCATGTCCCTTCTCCCTTTCAGCCAGAGAGTCAAAGCCCAATATTTTGTACACCTCTACATGAGGATACCTAATGGGCTGAATGGCCCGGATGTGCATATTTGGTCGTATAACTTTATTGCCACCAGAGATCAACTAGTATTGTATTAAAAGTATGAAAACTGAGCTCTCAAAAGGATAATGTGCAATTTGTTTTTCCTTTAATGTGTGATGTTCTACCATTCCCCACTTCTTCCAACCAATTTGGCTGCCCCTCCACCTTTCGCAGCCGAGGCGACAGGCTGGCAGGTTGCCACTTCCAAATTTCAGCAATGCCACCTTTCAAACAGCAGGTCACAAACAAGGTTCCCATTAGATTTTCCCACCTCCTAGGGAGCTCCAGACAGAGATCAGGTGCTCCCTGCGGCAATGTGACTGGAGGGAACAAAGAAGAGCATGGGGTGGGAAGGAGAAGAGATGAGATCAGAACTTGTATCCTTCTATTCTGGCTGTTCTAACTGTTGTTGCTCCAGTACACCCCTACTCTGACACACATTTTGACATTGATTTAAATCAACTTTTTCTATTGGTATTGCTTATTTCCAGCTTTAAGCAGAAAGGCTTCAAAAATGAATGAAGATTTCTTTCAACAATGACCAGCACCATACTCACTTATAGGTTTTCAGGTGGTATTTCCGATCTCTTATCATGTGAGGTGCTTGAGACAGTATTGCATTGCGTAGAATCTTTCCAGCTCTAGGGATTATTTCAGATGGAACCTGGCATGGAACAAAATATAAAAGTCTCAAGGAACCAGTCACTTTTAATATATGTTTGAATATTGCACATTTAATAGCTTGTAGATTTTAAAAATCCATTTTTTTTTTTTACTCGTTCACGGGATGTGAACATTGCTGGCAAGGCCAATATTTGTTGCCCATCCTAACTTCCCAAGGTGGTAATGAGCTGCCTTCTTAAACCGCTGCAGTCCATGTGGTGTAGGCGCACCCACAGTGCTGTTAGGGAGGGAGTTCTAGGGTTTTGACACATGACAGTGAAGGAATAGCAATATATTTCCAAGCCAAGATGTTGTGTGACTTGAAGAGGAATTTGCAGGTGGTGGCGTTCCCATGCACCTATTGCTCTTGTGCTTCTAGGTGGTAGAGGTCACAGGTTTGGAAGTCGTTGTTGAAGGAGCCTTGAAAAATTGCTGCAATACATCCTCTAGATAGTACACACTGCTGTCACTGTGCACTAGTGGTGCAATGGGGTGCCAATCAAGCAGGCTGCTTTGTCCTGGATGGGATTGAGGTTTGAGTGTTGTTGCAGCAGCACTCACCCAGGAATGTGGAGAGTATCCATTACATGCCTGATTTGTGCAGAGATGGATAGGCTTTGGGGAGTCAGGTGGTGAGTTACTCATCGCTGAATTCCTCGTCTCTGGACCTGCTCTTGTAGCCACAGACTGTGTGTGGCTTGTCCAGTGAAGTTTCTGGTCAATGTTGAACCCCAGGATGTTGATGATGGGGGATTCAGTGATGATAATGCCATTGAATGGCAAGGAGAGATGGTCAGATTATTGCTTATTGGAGATGGTCAATGCTTGGCATGCATACAATGAATGTTACTTGCCACCCATCAGCCCAAGCCTGAATGTTATCAAATTCTTGCTGCACACGGGCATGGGTTGCTTTATTATCTGAGGAGTTACGAATGGGACTGAACACTGTAATCATCACTGAACATCCCTCAAGGGGAAGGTAACTAATGTAGCAGCTGGAGGTGTTTGGGCCTAGGTCACTGCCCAGAGGAATTCCTGTTACGTTGTCTTGGGGCTAAGAGGTTTTACTCCAACAATCACACCCATCTTCATTTGTGCTAGGTAGGACTCCAATCAGTGGAGAGCTTTCTCTCCAATTTCCATCGACTTCGATTTTGCTAGGACTCCTTGATGCCACACTTAATAGAATGCTGCCTTGCTGTCAAGGACAAATATAACTGATGTGACTAACAGCAAGAAGTTCATGTTCTGTGTCTTTAACTCCTGTGCTTTTGTAAGCCATAAGAATTCAGTTTTTAAGTTGCGTCTTAACATGTCATTTTAAAGTAGATGTTAAATATGCTGACTCAAATCTTACGGTGCTTCCTGTGGGCGGGATTTTCCTTTCCCGCCGAAGTCGGTGGGCTTTTGAACGGCTCACCACATTTACGGCCCTGCCCTCGCTGCGAGGGGGCCACAAAATTCCGCCCACTGTTTCTGAAACATTGAGATTGGATTATTTTTAGATAAATAAAATATCTGAAATTAAATTCAGAAAATTAAAATGTAAAAACCATGAGGTAACTTAATATTTGCACCTTTTGAAATTAGAAACTTTGGTGACAGGAGGACTGCTCTACAGTTGGTTCCTTATGCACCACAGTAGGATCCTATTTTAACACATGTTAAACATTTGACTGCTCTTAGTGATTGTTGGGATTCTATTTTATTTTAGGAGTATGTTATACTCAGACATTTAAAAAAAAGACCATGAGAAAAATTATAAGTCTACATAATTTCTATATAATCTTCATCGTAAAGCAGTTCAGTTGTAAATTCCCATTACCTGGGTAATGGTTTTAACGGGATGCAGAGGGACACGATTTTCAATAACTGGTGTCTGAAAGATAAACATGGGAAAACTAAAAAAAAATGAAAACATCAATACAGTTGTGCATAAAAAAATCCATTAATAAAACAAAGAGTAATGCAGAAAAATTAATGAATAATGTAATAAAGCTAGAAACAGAAACGGGGTAGAGAGAAAAACGGTTGACGTTGAATATGGCTTCTTCAGAACTGCTGTATTTCCAACACTTTGTTTTTATTTCAGCATCCGTAGTATTTTGCTTTTATAGAAACAATAAGTGTTTGTTTTAAAACATTTCTATGGAATAGGAGTTACTTTTTTGGGTGTGGGGGGGCAGATAGCTAGTCATACGCAGACTCATAGTAGACAAAGCAGAGGAAATAATCTAAATGCTTTAGAGCATACATCAGACATCAAAGAATATTGGCTTTAAACAAGTAAAACAATCAAGCAGAGCAATCTCAAAAATAGCATCCTATTTCCAAAACTAAATTTATGAAATTAAGATTTATTCAAACAAAATAATCAAGGCTCTCGTAATTTAAATACGAATGTAAGTGTCCTCATTTAGACGACTTGTCTTTCAGAGCTGTAGATTAGTACCACCCACTCAACAGTATAAACAGGGACGTCTTTTGATTCGGTAGGCAGTGCTCCAGCCTCTGAGCCAGAGGCTCCAGGTTCAACTCCCATTCCAGGAGCATTCATAACACATTTCAACAGGCTGATCATCAGCTTGCTAATCCTTCCAGTAGTTCCCAGCAATTCCACGAAAGGAAAAGGAAAGTGATGATATGAAACAAACACTATAAAAGGACATAATCAGTAACTATGTAAAATGTGATGTCGAACTGTGTAAACAGTTATAGTTGACCTTACAAGAAGCCAATCGATCCTATTTCTCATGGCTACAGGGGTAGTAAACATTCTGTGCAGTGACAGCATACACAGGGTTCCAAAATAGCAATGTTTCCAGAAAATCTATTTCAAGCATCTTAAAACTTTGAGTAGTTCTACATTGTGTACTCTTACATTTTGCTTTTACTCTGCCTAGTCATAAAACCAGGGTAAAAAGAAATCTGAACGCAAACAAATGCTGCACAATGCTGAATTTTCTCTCTCTGGAACAAAACTTTAGGATTGAAAGTCACAAGCAACAGTTTTCTCAAATGGCCTATTGTAATTCTTACCTGTCTGAGCAAACAAACTTTAAAATCACATTAGATACAATGAATAGACAAGTCTAGTTCAACATAACTCATCTCAACAATCATTTGAATTGATCTTCTTCAACAGCAAGATATTGAAGGTAGGCTCTGGATTCTGCCATTGTAATCTGAAGCTCCAATTTTAATGTAATCCATCCAGCATGAATGGAGCAGGTTGAGGGTAAACTCCCCATTTACACCCTGCCTGATTTTATGCTTCATTGAAGTTGTTACTAAAAATGGTTAGATGATGTGAATTGACAGGAGCAGAGTTCAAACATTGTAGTTGCATAATTGGGTTTTCAAGACCTTCAATGAGCCTAGTACATTCGAAATGCACAGGCTCTCAGTGACCCTTGCAACAGGTGGGTGCTATGGTATTTCTGGGCAATAATGTTCAATGTTCACTTTTTTTTCTTTCATGGGATGTGGGCATCGCTGGCTAGGCCAGCATTTATTGCCCATCCCTAATTGCCCTTGAAAAGGTGGTGATGAGCTGCCACCTTGAACCGCTGCAGTCCATGTGGTGTAGATACACCCACAGTGCTACTAGGGAGGGAGTTCCAGGGTTTTGACCCAGCGACAGTGAAGGAACGGTGATATATTTCCCAAGTGAGAATGGTGCGTGGCTTGGAGGGGATTGCAGGTAGTGTAGTTCCCATGTATCTGCTGCCCTTGTCCTTCTAGGTGGGAGAGGTTGTGGATTTGGAAGGTGCTGTCTTCATCAACCATCATGTGAATGGCTTCAAAACGTGGAATAAAAGAAGAATAGACTTTATCAATTTTGAGAGATTTATAAAAGATGCTGCTGACAACAAAGGAAACACTTTAGTTATGGACATTATGAATGAGAGATTTCTCAAGAAGGCCAAATTTAAACGGGCTGGGCTTATAAAAGTGAAAAGCTTCAGCCTTTGTCAAGTTTAGGTTGGTAAAACAGGGAAGATTTCAAGAGTATACACAAAATATTATCTAAGGATGGATAAAATCGCCTTAGACGGAGTGCAACCTGACTAGACTGATTCCAGGGAGGAGTGCATTGTCATAGTTGAAGAGGCCAAGCAGACTAGACCTATATTAAAACAAAAGCAATGGTGACATGAGGAAACAGTTTTTTTTATGCAGAGGATGTTTAGGATTTGGAATGCACTGCTCGAGTGTGTGGTTGATTCAAAAGAGAATTGGATCATTATCTCAAGACAACAGATTTGCAGGGCTATAGGGATAAAGCAGGCCGAATGGCTTCCTTCTATGTTGTAACCATTCTATCATTATATGATTCGATCTGCTTAGAATTTAGAAGAATGAGAGGTGAGCTTATTGAAACAAATAAAATTCTTAATAGGCTTGTGCAGGATGTTTGACCTTCTAGATCCAGTTCCAGAATAAAGGGATGGGTCACTTAGGACTGTGATGAGGAGAAATTTCTTCATTCAAAGGGTTGTGAATCTTTGGAAGTCTCTATGCCACAAAGCTGTGGATGCTCAGTCTTCGAGCATATTCAAGAGAGATCAATTGATTTTTGGATACTCGGGGAATGAAGGGATTTGGGGCAGTGGAGGACAGTGAAGTTGAGATAGAAGATCAACCATGACCTTACTGAATGTCGGAGCAGGTTCAAGGGTTGAATAGCCTTACCCCTGTTCCTATTTCTTATGTTCCTATGGTCAAGATGAACTTTGCACTCCAGTAGGCTTTGCTCTGCCTTATGAACAATGGTGGAGTTGCAAATATTTGTGGTTGTTTGACCCATACCCTTTTGGAGGCATATGTGTACACAGATTTTCACAAACATTTCCCTGAAGAATTCCTCTCCTGCTGAAGAAACGGCAGCAGAAACATTAACTAGAAGGATGATAGGGGAGGCAGAGATGGGAAAAAAAAAATCAGGTCTGAGAGAGGTGCCCGAGGTACAGTTGATTTTCATTTTAAAATTCCTAGTCAGTATAGAAGTCTCAAGGGACCAAAAGCAAGAACACAAGTTCTAAGTATTTGCTAAGAAACCCATAACCGTGAGCTACAGTTGCATACTTTCTACGTTGAGTTAAATGCACAATCTTCATATATCGTGAGTAACTCCAAATTATTTTAGTTTGACATTCCTTACAAGGATAGCTACAATTAGTTGGTGGAAGGTAATTTGCTTTCATGCCTGTAATTAAAAAGGTATTTAAAATGTTATTACTGGTTATTCGAATATGCCTTTTAAATAAGAGATTTATCATTTATTTTGCTAACAGTTTAGTAACTGGAGATTTTAAATCATATGTCTACAATATTATAAAACTACAATATCCAGTATACATTTCTTGCATGTTATATTTCTCTGTATATTTTCAAGAGTCATACTCAAATTTGCATGTCAGATTTTTAAAGAATCAAAGAAACTCTCCTGGAACATCAGTATTTCCCATGAAAATGACTTCTGCTTTTTGGCAGCTCTGAAGTGTAAAATTAAGTAAAATAAACTTAAAGTAAAATTATCATCACAATTCTGTCCAATAAATGACCACCAATGTTTTCATTGACAAGATTTTGGAACACAGGAACATAATTAGGCATCTCGCCCCTTTGAACCTGTTCCATCAATCAATGAAATTTTGGCTGGTCTATCACCCAATTCCAATTCCTCTAATATTGTTAGTTAATAACTGTAAATCTGAGGTTGATTCATTTTTAAAAATTGATCAAGCGTCATTTAAGCGGCAAAGTGAGCGGCACAGCAGTGTTCCTCAGGTGGACGTATCATTGAAGAGTCTGTTTTGAATTTTCTGCCTGACACTTTGCAGGAATATTTCCTGCACAGTGATTTTAGCTGGTTCTTGCACTGAAGCTCCTCTTGCAGGTTTTGTGAGATAGTAAAATTCCAGACTGGAACTCTCCTGATACTCCAGTGCTTTGGAGGAGAATTACAATAAGGAAAAGGCTTGATCATATGCTTTTATAGTGAGACAAAAAGGTATTTGTTTCCAATCACCAGTGTCCACTTCATAGGGCTGTATCTTCTGGTCAGTGAGCGGGGGTGGGGCCTGCTCGCCGACACGTAAAATGACACGGGGTGACGTCAGGCAGGCGTCCAGGTGTTACCCCTCGTGATTCACATTTTCAGGTCGGTGGGCACGCAGCCAACTTGGCTACACGCCTGCCAACCTGTCAACGGCCTATTAAGGCCATTAAAAAAGTAATTGAAGTAATTAATGGACCTGCCCATCCAACCTTAAGGTTGGTGAGCAGGCCGGGAGCCCTGGCAGGCTTCTGAAAAAGCATGAAACCTGATCCACGGGCGGGATGAGGTTTCATGAGGGATTTAAAAATCTCAGAATATTTCAAAATAAAAGTTATGGACACGTCCCAACTCATGTGACAGTGTCACATGAGGGGACATGGCAGCGAAATTTTTTTCACAGCTTTATTTAAAGTTTAAAATCTGAGCCGATCTCCCTGAGGCAGCACTTTGCCTTAGGGAGATCTGTGCGCACTTTCGCGTGCATGCGTGAAAAAGCACACTCCTGGCTGAAGGAATCCCCTCCCCCCCACCCGCACAGGGAGTGCATAGCACTTCCTGGCAGACGTCCCGCGGGGGCGGGCCTTAATTGGCCCGCTCACGTAAAATTGTGGTACGCCCCCAATCGGGGGCATCAATTGGGAACCCGCCTGCCCGTGCCCACTCCCACACATCCCCCCCAAAAGGGGGGGAAAACGTTGCCCATGGAGTTTACAGATCTAGAAGAGATTTAATCCATCTGTGAAAATCTGAGGTGTAATACACCTTTAAGAGAATGTGAGCAGATTGACCACATGACTGTAAGACCCAATAACAGTGTAGCGTGGGCTACCATGTTAATGTTAGTCTAGAGTAGGGTCTGGTTGGGGAAGCACACATTGTATTAGTGCTCTGTTGTCTATGTAAATAAACAGCATGTGCTTCATTTCCTATTGGTCTCTGTATCTGCAGTATATTGTAATTGACTCACCTGCTGGCAGATAAACGTGCAACCAGTTCGCAAGCAAAGCGACCCCGCAGTAGGACATAACAGCTGACGACGAGGCAAAACATGGCCAGTCAACGACACCACATGAAAACTCAACTGTACTGAATCAGCCGTGCCTTGCAGGTTGATTGTAAGTACAGCCCTCACCATAGTCGTTGAAGTTATCTTCCTCCAGTGTGCCGCAATTTGGCCGCATCAAACAGTTTGATCAGACCACCGATGACTGGTCACATTATACTGAATGCCTTGCATTTTTCGTTTTGGCCAATGACATATCAGGGGAGGAGAAGAGGTGAGCGAACCTCTTATCGACATGTGGCAGTAAAACATACGGCCTAATTCATAGTCTAATGGCACCAAATGCCCCAGATTCCAAGAGCTTTGATGAGTTGATGAATCTTGTGAAAAGCCACTTTCAGCCGAAACCCTCAGTAACAATGCAGTGTTTTACATTCAATTCAAGGTGTCACACCCCTGGAGAGACAGTCGCTTGCTACCTAACAGCCTTAAAACAACTGACAGAGCACTATGAGTTCGGGATGTTGATTAATGACTTAAGAAACTGATTAGTGTGTGGGATTAACAAAGATGCCATTCAAAAAAGGTTGCTGTCAGAAACAAATTTAGACTTCAGCAAGGCGGGGTTGGCGCTCGCAATGGAAAGCGCAGTCAGGGATTCTGAAGAAATCAAGGGAGCACAAAATGGCGCCATTTGTCATGTCAGGAGAGAGGAACCGGCTAGAAACGGTGCAGGGCTCCGTGGAAAGGCGGGAAACAGCCGCCATTAACAGGCCAGCAAAAAGCAATGGTTTAATGGATAAAAACCACATTAATAATAGCAGAATTGGACAGCCTACAAATGAACGACAATTTTAAAAAAGTGTTTCTACTGCCATCACAATGGGCACATTATGCGATATCGTAAAGAAAGGTTGAGGCAAAATTCCAAACAAAAAGGCAGAAGTCATGAAATTTATATAATGGAGGAACCAGAAGAAAAAGTCAGATATTTACTCGCTACACAACTTAAAAATGGGTAAAATAGAACCAATCTACAAGACAGTAGAAGTGGGGAGGCAATAGTATAGTGGTATTGTCACTGGACTAGAATTCCAGAGACCCAGGTTCAAATCCCCGCAGATGGCGAAATTAGAATTCAATAAAAAATCTGGAATTAAAAGGTCTAATGATGACCATGAAACCATTGCCGATTGTTGTAAAAACCCAGGGAAGGAATCTGCTGTCCTTACCTGGTCTGGCCTACATGTGACTCTAGACCCACAGCAATGTGGTTGACTCTTAAAGGCCCTCTGAACAAAGGCAGCTTGGGATGGGTAATAAATGCTGGCCTAGCCAGTGATGCCTGCATCCCATGAACAAATGAAAAGAACAGAAAACCCATTCAAATGTACTAGTATTCCATCTCCAAACATCCACGATAGTCATGGGGGAACACATGTTTAAGCAGGCCACTTGCTAAAGTTGGAAAACTCAGATGACATAAAGACTTGCAAATATACTGGTGAAAAGATTTGAGGAAAAGGCATATGCAAGGTTCCAGTACAATATAAAAGTGTTGTATAAAAGAGGCTAAGGGTTATACCTGGGGGTTCTCCACTGTTGATCTCCCAGGAGCAGCCACACACTCGAGGGTGGACAATAATGCATTATTATATCTATCATTCCAATGTAGATATGGCATTCTGTTTAGTGCCTGTCAGGCATTCCAGATTGATGGTCATCAACAGAAGGTAGATTACAATTGTTCAGAACAGATTCTACAAGAGGAAGCTCACCTAACTACCAGCTCATCAGCTTTGAAAGTGTCTTCCATTTTAAAACCAGCCCGTGAGGTCTGTATTTTTTTTTATTATTCATTCATGGGATATGGACTTCACTGGCTAGGCCAGCATTTATTGCCGAAACCCTGGTCCCTCACCTGAGGGGCAATTCAGGTTGCTCCTTTGAACAGTAGGTTTTTCCTCTGCCACCACCACTGCTCTCCTACTCCTGCTACTCACCTGTTTTATGTATCACCCTCAACTATTGTTAAACAAACTGTCCCAAGGTAGTTATCTAACCTCAATAGCCAGAAAAGCACCTCTTCAAAACAACTGATTAGGAGGTTGGATAGGAGAATGGTCACACATGACCAAAGTCTGTTTTCAGCAGTTAAGTACAGCTTTCTGCTGCATGGGAAGGCACATGTGTAAATTCCTCACTGTTAAAGCAATACTTGCAAATAAGTAAGAAGTACTTTGCAGATAATAGTAGAGGTGAGGATGTGGACATGCATAATGTAGTTACATTGGTAAAGAAGCACTTCTGCGAGACCTCTGTCCTTCTGTTCACAGCAGTAAAGCCTTCTTAAACTGCATCTCTGCAAGCAACACTTCCTAGCTAACCTTAGTTCCCTTGCCTGTCACTCAGCTACTTAATGTCTAGTTGTAAGGTTAAACAAAGCTCACCTTCAAGGACAACATGACACACACACACATACATGCACATGCTGCAAACCACCACAGATGACACACACTCTTAATCAGGCAGTATAAAAGTTTGAATGTGACCAGCCTCCAACCACACCAAGTGTGAGGATTGCAATGCTTTCTTCTGCCCATTCTATTCCTCAACTGGAAAACCTACATTATGAAACATAGGTAACAATTCATTTGTGCTCTCTTTCCATTATTGAGAATTGTCTATCTGAAATCTAAAGCAGAAGTGCAATAGATTTTAGAAAATTACCACTTCAGAAAGTCAGTGCAAGATTGAATTGATATTCATGTACTCTACTCCTTGCATGTTAATATTAGACAAAATAACAAAAATGGGTGAATTCAGACAATGTAGGTATTAAAGAATGCAAAAGAAAGGTTTCCTGCTTGGTTATAATATTGTACAAATCCATACAGGAGAACACATGGTCAATTTTAATTCTGACTGTTTCGGGAGGGAAATCCCTGTGAATTTTGTCAGCCTGTTCCCCCTGGCCCACAAGCATTCCCTCAATAAAGTTACATTTTTACACTGATTCTGGCCCTGCTGCTGTCTTCCAATCAGGTCTTGCAATTGGATTTGGCCAAATGTGGGCCTCCCAAGATCTTTAGTTAAATGGCAATATGCAACAATGACATCAGCTTGTGGCTACTCTATATAAAGTAGGACCCTGCGTTGGGTGACCCTTCCATGCCGGTTTTGAGTTAAATAATTTTAAGATGGTTGGCAGTCAGGAATGTGATGCAACCCACCCCACTGCACTGTCCCCTGGGTGGGCAGGTTTAGATTTGACCTTTAAGATTCTGATGCTCATGGATAAAGTATCCATCTATGCTCCATTCAAGGTTTCCATTAAACCAACCCCTAAAGTACAACACATTGTACCCAATGCAGAACTAGAATTATAGAATAATACAGAATTCGCCAAATCAGGCAATGTTGCCCACCATCTCCCCTCTTATTCAATGTATTTCAAAAGTGATGTGTTGGAGGGCACCCTAAATGATAGCCTCAGTATATGTGTCCTTCCTCAGTACCATACTGAAAACCTAGATTATGTGCATAAATCCCTGGAGTGGGATTCCAACCCACGACCTTCTGATCCAAAAGTGAGAATCTTACCACACAACCAAGGCTGACAATTAGAGCAGGAGAATCAAAGAAAAGACTTGGAGCAGTACCTCAGGAGGCTGGTAACAAAAGTAAGGGCACATGAAACTTGGAAGGAAAGTTGACAGTTGGTTTCAAAAGGTCATTGGCAACAAGCGACTAATAGTTTCAACAGGAACAAAAATTTTTTAAAGCAGTACTGTTTACAATCTGAATAAATGTGACAGTCTATGTACGTGCCATTATTTTAAGCTAATGTGTTTACCTGGAAATTACATAAAATGAAAAAAGACATCATGGACTACATATTCCATTTTATCATAGTTAATACAGTGCTAAGTGTATCTGTTAAAAGCGCCATAGGTGTGATTTCAGAAATGCACAGAATGGGTGCATGGGGACTTACTTAGGATGTCATCCAACATCACTGATGATTTTAGGGGAATTTAACATAGACCTTCAACTCTTGCAGTTTTTATTAAATCAGATGAATAATGACCAACATTTTCTCTAATTCTAATAATTATTTTAAGCAATATGCTATGTCAAACCCTGGCCTATTATTCCTGGAATAGTAGATCTTATTTCTTTTAAAAAGTGTGTTATGATCCCAGACCAGACCAGACCACCCCCCCCCCCCCCCCCCCCCCCCACCAAATTTTATTACAATCCTGTTAGGGACAGTAACTTTCATTGTAAAGTAGACAAAAGTTGAATTCCCCAATAAGAGAATAAAGCCATAAGATTCCATGGTTTTTAAACAAAAAAAAAATTTAATACAAAAAAGTCAGCAACAGTCAATCTTATACTCTAACATGCAGATTAACATGAGGAAAACATGAGTTATCAAGCAAACTGTGCTCAAGTGCACCTCAAATGCACCTTAAATGGCAGGCAAGACAGATACCATGAATTTCTCAGTGACCCACCCAAACATCAGCAATCACTAAAAGACAAAATCCTTTAAAACTCAGCCTTTCGCTTGAGGGAATTCAGCTCCTCTCTTTTGAGGATATAGGTTCTGATTTTCCTCAGCAACTGCCACAACTCAGACTGCTCCAACAGCTGCTCACCTCCCAGTTGTTCAATTAACCAAGACTGCATCCCACTGGATTCACAAGACAGTACCCCAGCGTCAAATCACCGGGATGATCCGAGCTTCCTAGTTGCTCTGAGAAGACCACCACTGCTCCTGGGCTTTCCTTTGGCACTGCCCCCAGGTTTCTGTGCTCCAATCTCTCCAGTTGCACCGAGCAAATATTTCTCCTGGGCTTCCCTGAGCCCTAAACTCTTAGCAGCACAGAACTAACAAAAACTCTGACTTCTGAGACCCAGCTGTTAGTATCTAATAGATTCTATTTGATGGATGTTAAATACCCTGTAGTTTAAAGGTAATATGGTAAACAGGTGTTGAGTATTGATTAGTTAATTATACTCAAATGTGTGTAAAGAAGAGTCATCTAGCACTGGATGCCTGGTGTTAGAGTGGGGAAGTAAGCACTGTGATAAGCAATAAACACAGTCTCTACTAAAGCATCCTAGTCTCAGTGTCTTCTTTACAACCAGGCTTGGGATATCTGACACCAGCCCTCTCAGCCAATGGAAGCACTTCACTGTACGGATCTGATCCACCTCTCTGTCTGCTCCCAATTCTAACGTGGGCTAACATTTCGCAAGACACACGGTCCCATGGTTGTTGTTTTCCACGCCACCTTTCGCACCTGTCAGCTTCGTGCTCCTGCTGCTCCCATGACCGTCAGATGAAAACTGGAAACCATGTGCCTGTCTCCCCACTTCACTCCACACTGCAGCCCAGGGCACGCCAACAAGCTGCAGTCCTCAACCCCGAAAACACAGCACAAACCCAAACAATACAGATTCCCTTCCTAACAGCACTGTGGGTGTTCCTACAACACGTAGACTGTAGCAGTTCAAGAAGGGAACTCACCACCACCTTCTTAAGGGCAATTAGGGATGGGCAATAAATGCTGGCTGAGCCAGCGATGCCACATCCCATGAATGAATATAAAAAAATTGGGACTGCCATTATTGGCCAGTTCTCTAATCCGACCTCTGTCCATTATTGCACTATCAGCTTCCCATCAATCTTTTTTGATAACATCATTAAATGTCAAGTAGATTGTTTGTTTTACTGTTTAGGTACCTTAGATTTTGCCAAGTCATGAATCCATACAAATAATTATTTTAGTACTTAGTAGTTAATGACAGAATTCACTGCATATAAAACAAAAAGGGATTAACCAAAATGCATCAGTTGCTTTTCAGTGACACCAATGCTAGTAAACAGAGAATGTGATAGCAGAACTTGCAGCAATTAAAAAAAAATAGATTGTCAGTGCATTATAAAAAGGCATAATCTCAGTAGGTTAGCAACACTAAAAATTGTCTTTAATTTCTGCAACTGATAATTATGTAGAGTCAATTAGTGCTTCAATATACAGTAGTTTCTCAGTCTGTCAGGAAAGCAGACAAAGCAGCACAGAGTAAATCATCTCCAGTACAGTAATGTTAGCAGATGAGGATTAAAATAATATTTTTAGAAATTACATATTCATGTTTTCTACTACAGTATTATGTTGCTTACAAAGTTCTCTCTTTGAATTATAGATTGGTTACAGCACAGAAGACGCCCATTCGGCCCATCGTGTTTTTGCTGGCTCTCTGAAGGAGCAATTCACCTAGAGCCACTCCCCTACCTACACATTTTTCCTTTTGAGGTAATAATCCAATTTTCCCTCTTGAATGCCTCGATTGAGCCTGTCTCCATCACACTCTGGCAGTGCATTCCAGATGCTAACCATTTGCTGCACAAAGAAGTTTTTCCTCAAGTCGCCATTGCTTCTTAAATCTGTGCCCTCTTGTTCTTGATCCACCAAGAGGAACAGTTTCACCCTATCTACTCTGTCCAGGCCCCACATGATTTTGAATACCTCTATTAAATCTCCTCCCAGCTTACTTTTCTCCAAGGAGAACAGTCGCAACCTCTCCAATCTATCTCGGTAATGGAAGTATCTTCATAGCTGTATACTTTGGCTATTGATTTCATTTAAAATGTGGAAAGTTTTCCATATTTAAAAAAAAAGTGATTAGAAAATGAAAGTGAAGTACTTTCACACACCCTGTGTTGTGAAAGGTGTTATATAAATTTAAGTTTGTTTACTTTCATGTAATCCTCTGAACTGAGGGAAAAGAACCACATCATTTGCCTAGTTGGTAAACCTAGCTTCTCTCTCTTAATAGCCAAAGCACTTCCATTCATGGTTTTACAGTAATAGCTAACCCAATGCAAACAAACATTGCAGTGTTAAATCTTGGCTAACCCTAGATTCAAGTTCTTTAAAAACATCTATGACAGACAGCACTCAGTCTGTACTGGAAATGTAATCTATGTAAAGACCTCAGCGTAAGACCTTGGAACTTGACCTGTGAAAATCATACCAGTGAACAAAGTACTTAGTGGATTTCGGATACTGTTTCCCAGAGAGAGAGAGAGAGAGCGGGAGAGAGAGAGAGAGAAAAAGTCTAATGATATACAATTCTTAGTTGTTTGTTCATCTACAAGTAACTGGTTACAAAGCATCAGGACACTCGCCTTCTCTCGCAGTAGAGGTGGTGGGAGTAAAGGGGGAGCGGTGGGGGGAGGTGGTCGGTGGGGGCATCTTGATAAGCATAGTTGGGGTGCAGACTTACAGATAGACAGAAACAACTTATTCATGGTCAACTTGCTTTTTTTGCCTTATATCTTGATGATATCTTTATATTAGTAGGACTTGTAAAATTTCTCCATTTTCTTTCTCAGAAGATTTTTGTGACAAAATATTTTTCCAATTTGAAAACACCTCATTGCTATTCATTTGTGTAGAAACAACATATTGTAGACAATTTCCAGTTATAAACACATGAACAGCATTGTGAAAGACAAAGACTCACTAAAAATGATTCACAGGAGTAGACAGCTGGTGACCAAGGTTATGGCTATTTCATGTAGACTACCCAAAATGAGTCTCCTACATACGGTATGTGGCCTAGAAATTTTAAAAATCTGCATAAAGATCTGTTTCCATCCCTAAATCAAGCTGTTCTATCTATTTACTGCATTTTAATATCTGTAGAAATGTCAATTTTCATTTATACTTATAAATCTAGTCCTAAACAGTGCTTCAGTTTTATAAATAAGATAAATTCAAAGGATTCTGTTTGAGGGGGATGAGAGTTGGAGATTAAAGTTGCAGCACTGTAGCCCTATACCTGACCTATGACTCTGAGCTCAATTCTGGGACCGTGAAAGCACCTGTATATGTTCTGTCATTAATTACTTGACAAAGCAAACAGTTCAAAAATAAAATAATCTACAATAAGCAATGGTACGGTAGTTACAATTCCATGACTCTAGCGTTGGAGTTTCAAATGTTATCCCCATAATTAAAGGAAATAGAGTCATTCACTAATAATAGCTCTTCTAGAAAGTGACACATTAGTAATGCTACAAGCTAAAATTAATGCCATATCTTTTGGTGTTATAAGGATTAATTTAGACACAAAAGTGAATCACAAACATATACGTCTCCATTGGAGTTTAATGTGAATTTACACTCCACAAATTATCAGCTTTTCTACATTTCACAATGACAGAATGCCAGGACAAATTCATTCATTTCAAAAGCACCTGCTCACCTCAGGGGGCCGTCACTCTTTGCCTAAAGGGAAACAGCAATACTTCTGTTGCAATTTTGTGATCATCTGTGCTGGGGCAGGGAACACTAACACTTTCCATTTGGACACCCAGGCCTAGGAATTCAACCACGATTGAAAACAGGCACCAAGAACTATGTGAAATTGGTGCTGGCAGCTTATAATAAGTCAGGCAGGCAGTCAACACTACCCATACTATTCATTGGCTGCACACTTGTTTGTGAGGTAGGGAGAGAGATGCACTCTGGCAGCAGATAACAGGGAAACTTTCCAGATTGAAGAGAATGACTGGAAGAGATGCAGAGAGGATTTCTAGGCTCTCTGAAATTGTATTGATCCCTAATCGTGGGACAGGAGGTTCTGTTCCCAAAGGCAGAAAGCCCTCCAGACACTTCCACCTCCGGGGGGAAGAGATTGCAGATGAGGCTGATGCAAGGAGATTAACTCCGAGGGCACAGCTGCAAAGCCAAAAGAAGTTCAATGACCTCAGTTGTCAAGGTAAGAAAATTGCTTTCTTAGGCTCTGCACACAATTCCAGCCACAGCACAGGTACACCCTTCACTTGCTTCCCTTTACTTCCTACAAACACTGCACCACACCACAGTACACTGCACTTCTCTCTCATACACACCATTATTGCAACTGTCACTTTTCCACACTTCATACCTTACTGCATATGAACTATTTGACCAGGAGTTGCACATTCTCTAAACACCTCAAGGATATCACTAACTTACTCCCTTCAGTTCACACATAACTTGTATTTGGAGGCTGCCACCAGCGGAGGCCATGTCTGCCGGCACATCTCCACATCCATATTAGCAAACATGGGCAGGGGCTGTGACCAGTGACTATACTGACAGACATAATGCGGAGTTCCTTCATACTCTTATCATGTTTTCCTTTCTTATTTCTAGCTCTCCTTCCAAACATTGCATCATAAACTCCAGCAGCTTCCACCAGCAACTTTTTGCTCTGTTTTCCCTTCACACTAAAAGCAATGCCTTGTCAATCTCTATCATTTCAGATGCTGGAAAATCTCACTTTTCTGTCACTTTAGAAACAAAAGATCAAATTTTCTGAAGATGCACCATTTCTCAATCGGACTCCAGTTCTTCAGCAGCTCAGCAACTGGCAGCACATGTACTTCAGAGGGTAGAATAGAAGAGAGATCTTCATGTGCTGCATTCAAGACCACAAATATGCAGGAGCTAGGTTAGGGGGAAAGGATGCTACAGGTACCAACTCACCAGATTGATAAATTCACCTAGTGGCACTGTTGCAGACTTTGGGGGAGCCGTACTAAAGAAGGCTGGTGGCATAAACCAGAAAGGGCTAAGTGCACTATGCAGCCCAACAGCGAGGCAATGCACAATATTTGAGAGCACACAGCGCTAATCTTTTTCCAGGCTGCATGCAGAGCATGGAGACAATAGTCAGCTTGGTGGACAGAAGGGTGACCTCCTCTGATCAGCAATTGTCAGAGCTTCTTACAGAAATTCTAACAGCTCACCCAGTTGCAATGGAAGAAGTTCATGTGGTTGTCATCTAAGTCCTGGGACCAAGTGTTGATAAAAGTGATGTTTCAGAATGTCACATCACTCCTGTGCTCTGTTCTTGAGGGGCGTCATAACCTTTCATCAGAACTAATCCAATCTGTGAATTCTATCATCAACCTGAAATGTTAACTCTGCTCTTTCCTCCACAGATGCTGCCTGACCTGCTAAGTATTTCCAGCACTTTTTGATTCCATTTCAGATTTCCAGCATCCACAGTATTTTGCTTTCATGCCCTGCATCCGAGCTGGTGGCAATACACAATATCCGCTGTCCCTGTGAGGCTGCATCTGCAGCAAAACAGAGGCTCTGCCCAGCTGTGGCAAAGAGGAAATCAGTGACCAGCAAAGTGTGACGTGCAGCTGTTTGCAAGATGCCACCAAGATCCTGCAGTTGATCCTTGAAAAGCACCCGAATTGAAGAAGTTCAAGGTCAGTGATTTTGATGGCAGGGCATGGTGACCAATGCTGCAAAGTGTGAGGGCCTTGGCGATGAGGAATGTCGACTCAGCCTTGGTCAACTCAAGGTAGCTCAGTCTTCAACTGTAGATGTGTATGGTCTCAGTTGCTTTCCTGCTCCACATTCTTCTCCCATGCCCTCCTGCTACTCGGGGTTCCACTTTTCCTGCAGATGGAGTTGCCCCACCCCCCCCACCCCCCACATCACATTAAGCCCAAAACTGACATTCATGCCCCCACTGCCAACTGCAGACTTTCTTCTGGGCATATGGCCATCCAATTCTCCTGGGTATCTCTCCCCTCTGCTCTTCTGCTCCTACGATGCCAGGGGTGTCAACCCCATTCATTGTCAGGGTGCTGAGTGCCCACACTCCCTGCCAAGGACACCCCTTACCAAATGTCAAGTCCCTCTTTGCCCCATTGACCCTCATAGGGCAAGGGTGTTGCATTGGGGCAGCCACAACTGGCTCCCCACTCTTTACCCACCTCCGTTCAGCAGATTTGTTTCTGAAGGTGAGGGTGACTGTCGCGGAAATCGGAGTGAACACTCAGACCCAGGAGGTTTGTCTCGGAAGCCTTTATTAATCGTGATATCACGGAGAGCCCAGTAGCATACAAGGTAGCTAGCTGACACTCTGAGGAAGCATCAGAGCACACACATATTTATAGTAGAAGTTGTACATATCAAAGAGCTTGAAGGTGATAAGACCGTCTAACTTTCAATGATCAATTACATTGAGAATCATTGTCACACAATTAGTCTATTCTAAGTTTATGACTATACAGGATATTGGGGGAAGCTCACGTAGCAATAAAAAGTGAGACAGAGAATAGATAACCATGCTTGACCTTATCTTTAGTTCTAGGGAGTGTACACTCTAGAGAACAGATGACCATTGCTTGATCCTGTCTCTTTGTGTTGGGGGCAGACATCCTAGCCTTGTCTCAAGGATTCTAGGAAGCTTGTTTATGATACTCCTTTTCTGCTCAATTAGCTGGCAGCTGCAGGTGCGCCTGCTAGAACAAAAGAGGGAACTGTGCTGTAGTATTCCACTATGGTGCTAACTGTTTAACCCTTAGTTGACCTGTAGATGTATTTTATTCTTCCACAGTGACCCATGTGCCCTTTAAACATTCCAAGTTCCATCCTTGGCAAGATCTTAATGAGTTTTTAAACCAGTTTTAATTGGTCTCAATTGGGAGGAGAGCAGTTTTCAGGACCCCTCGCCTCTGTTCCTGTCCGAGGAGGGAAGCCGAAACTTCAGTCCAATGACTCTTGTGTCAGTTCCAG
This sequence comes from Cetorhinus maximus, assembly GCF_964194155.1. Lineage (NCBI taxonomy): Eukaryota > Metazoa > Chordata > Chondrichthyes > Lamniformes > Cetorhinidae > Cetorhinus > Cetorhinus maximus. Next base: position 61,707,755 of record NC_135889.1, read on the forward strand.
TGTTGTTAGACATATGAATATTGCTGGTCTCCACGTGAATCAGCTGCATGAGTGTCCCATTGGTGTTTGCACAGATGGGCTACAGCAATTCGACCAGTGTACACATGAGATGCATGACATAAATGGGTGGGAGAGGGGTATGGTCTGGCAAACCAGAACAGCATGTTCACTGAGCACAAAACGGACCAGCAGCAGCTGGAAATAGAGTTGCAAAAGAGAGTCTTCCTGGCTCCAGGTCATTCAAAGAAAAATCTGATGACTCTGTGTTGCTACCAGCTGCATGGGATCCACCCACCAGTAGCCAGTGGCACAACATAAACACAGCTTCCGGCCCCCTCCACCCCTTTCCAACACAATTTTCCAGATCCAACCTCAGAAGAGTACCCAGCACAGCATAACATTTTTATCAATTAGTGTCCCTATTAAGGCAGCTTTCAGCTGGGGACTGTCCATACTCACTTTGCATAAAAATCTTTACAGTTAGCAGACAGACAGGAAAGGCTTTCATCCTCTCAGCCCAACCCAGATATCAGAGTGGAAAGGCCAGTGTCTCATTCACCCACCCCCTTTGTTCTTGCTTTCCATTCCATTTATGTAAACATTCAGAATTATTTGCACCCATTATCTTTAAACCGTTTGACCAAGCATGACGCAATTCCAAGGAGTTTATTTATATCCTATTCAACACAGCCACTTAAATATTTCTATCTGCCATCATACACAACAAATTACCTTTGATGTATAATCACTATTAACTGTGAAGTGTTTCAGGAAGTCTTGAGGATGTAAAAAGGTGATACATAAATTGAGAAGATCAACTTTGGAAGGTAATAATGAGCAAGTTTTAATTTCCCATGATAATGCTCTGGATGGCATGACAAGGTAAGAGACTTCTCTCTCAATGTTTCTATAGTTACACATATTAATGAATTTAGTTTCTTCCAATAGTCTTAGGACAGAATTTTCTGCCTGTCGGGCAGGCCGGTCAGGAACGGGGACGGGGCCAATCGCTGTCCGCAATCGACTCTGCACTGTTATTTTAGGTGGGCGGGCCAATTAAGGCCCGCTAAGTGTGACGCATGGCCAGTAGTGCTCGCTACCTGTGCGGGAGGGGGAGAAGAGGGAGAGTCAGAGCCTGCGCTTTTCACGCATGTAAGCTAAAGAGCGCAGAAATCTCCCTGAGGCACGGAGCTGCCTCAGGGAGATTAAGTACATATTGAGATTTTTTTAATAAAAGAAACATAAAAATTATTTACACATGTCCCTGTCACATGAGCTGGGACATGTTTATGAAATGTGCAAAATTTATTTATTTATTTAATAAAACCTTCAGGAAACCTCATCCCGCCCATGGATGAGGTTTCCTGAAAAACGTGAAGGGGCTCTTTGCCTGCCCGCCAACCCTAAGGTTGGGCGGGCAGCGTTTTTAAGTGCTTTAATTGGTTTTTTAATGGCCTTAACAGACCTTTGACAGTTCGGCCAGCGCGCAGCCGCCTCCGGCGCGCGCCCGCCAAACGATAGATCTAAATAACGCGTGGTGACGTCGGGACACACGCCCAACGTCACCGCGCATCATTTTACGTGTTGGCATGTTGGGCCCACCCCCACACACCAACGTCAAAATTCTGACCTTAGTTACTGCAGAATTTGTGTCAAAGGGGATTTTGCTTCCTAGTTTACATACAGGGTTTCCTGGTACAAAATAGCCCCTTACTAAATTTGGAAATCCACAGCAATAGTTGAATTTGTGTTTAGTTTAAAACGAACCTATAAAATTTTGTGGCTATACACAGCATAATTTTTTAAAAAACAGAGCAAGGTAAAATTGAAAGATTAAACTTCTTGCAATAAGTCACCGGATAAACTGCAAATTTTAGTGGGAACACCAATTACATTTTTGAAAATCAAAGCTAAAAGGGAGCAACAATGGGCAATTAAGTTAAAATTTTCAACCTAACTCCTGGATACATTTTTAATCTTCCAAGCAAAAATTGTCTATGTGGAGATTTCTTTAAAGCAGCAAGTGTCATTATATGCAGGAAATTACACTGGTGTTAAATTATTTACCACTTTAGGATGAAATGGATGGAAATCACTTTATTGATTCGCGAATTGAACTGCAGTATTTGATCTAAGATATCAGGTTGCACTTAGTGCACAGCAATCAATCAAGATAAAGATACAAATGATTCTCAGAATCACAAGTGGCAATTATGAACTCAAATGCTGAAAATAATACTCAAGCCTGGAGCTCAATATTCCAAGAAATCAGCATAGTCCAGCTCAGACTACAAAGCAAAATACTGCCGATGCTGGAAATCTGAAATAGAAACAGAAAATGCTGGAAATACTCAGCAGGTCAGGCTGTATCTATGGAGAACGAAAAACAGAATTAATGGGCAGGGTCTTCCGACAGGCTTCAAGACCCCAACATTGGTTTCAAAAGGAAGCCCTGAGCCCGCACTTGCCGGGACCCAGGCCAGTGGACCCATTTTCCTGGAAGCGGTCTCCAAATTGGCTGCCTCCATGTTTGATGTCCAATAAGGATAGTGAGTAGGCTCGCAAGTCTGGAGGGCCATTAAGTGGCCATCCAATACTGAAAAAAAAAGATTGGCAGCCCGATCAGAGGTGGGTGCAATGAAGTATGTAGGGAGGTGGCAGGCTCCACTTCTGGTCAGCAGCCACAAATGGGGGATATAAGAGGAACCCAAAACATTAGGGCCGTCTGAGCCATTGGACAGGAGGGGGATAGCCCCCAGCACTGTGGCAGGATCTGCTACAGTTGTGTCTGTTTATCAGCTTGGTGCCTTTCCATTTGAATGGAGTCTCCATTTCTGATGGCAGCCCAGACTGCCATGGGAGGCTTAACTCCATTAAGCTGGTAGTCTCCGCATGTGACGACGCACCACTCCACCACTGAACAAATGCCATTTACCTTGCAAAACTCCCCCCTAATTGGCGACTTAATGAAATTTGATTGCCTGCCTCCATAAAGCACAAACCACACCCACCCCCACCCCCCCCCCCCACCCACCCCAACCCCCACCCCCATGCCCTGCCCCCGCAGGTTTGCTTGTGGCCGTGGATGCAGCCCTCCAATTCATGTTGCTCTAGGATGGGGGCAGATTTCAGAGGCATCGATGGCTCCCCGGCTGCCTCCAGATACCTGCCAGGCTTTGGCCTCAGCAGGGTGGGGTGGGGTGTAGAGGGGAGGCATCCAACATTGGAAGATACTGGTGGCATCTTGCACTCAATTAGACACCCAAGTGCCTTAAGTGGCAACCTGCCACTAGATCCTTTGGAGTCGGGAACATGTCAGAGCTCAGGACCGATGCATGACTCTGGGAATTTGCTCCGGGTCCACCTTCAATCCCATCTCTGCAGGGCTGGGAAGATGCTGCACATGGGATTCAAATTAGTAAAATGTTACTTGCAAAATAATAGACAAGTTCAGCTTTGCATCAAGAGTGATTGACTTCCAGACGGTATAGTGAAGTCAAAAAAATGCTGGATTTATTGAAAGAACAGGTAGATGCTGTCCCTTCCACACAGAGGACACGTTCATGTTAACGTGATTTGCCTGCTGGCAGTAGTGGACCGAAAATCTCTGATAATGTCCTCTAAGAGGGAAAAGCCCCAAATGGGAAAGATCAAAATCTCGTCCTATTGCATCTCCAAGCCAGGTAGTATTTAAACAGCACAAACGGCACGATCTTAATTCCATTCAGCTAGTGGAGCCACTTTAAATAAGAAAAATAAATCGGACCAGGGCAGAGTAGTTTCAAAGTTTCTGAACTGAAGTTGCTGCCTGGTGAAATGTTTTTCAGAAACTAACATACTAAGTGGGTGATTCAGAGGCATCAGGGGGAATCCTATCAGGCCCTTAGAGAACATGCGCGGAGCAAAATTAGAGAAAAATGCTGGTTTGTTGGCATGTTCCCGCCTCCAGCCACTTTTCCCAGGGCTGGGCTGAGCCCAATATCCGCAGCCCTACCCAGCAGCAGCAGTAGCCAATGAGGTGGATAGTTGGGCAATTTCCACCAACACTGCAATTTCTCCAGTGTCGCACTGGCCACACGGTCTCAGCACCTTAGCAACTCAGAAGAGGCAGCACAATGGGAGGTCGAAGTGGTTGAGAGTTCAAGGCTTTCTAATCTTTAATGGTAAAACATGGCAAGGCTGATGCCTTTCAGTGGCTGAGATTTGCCATTGCATGAGGTGTTGGAGACTGTTATCTCCAGTAGTGCTGGGGTGATGCAGTGGCAGCTGCATCCATTAGGCTGATCACATCTCCGCTGCATCCCTCTCACCCCTGCAGGATTCTCCTCGCAGCACTCTCACTGCAGCCACCCTTGCTGAATTGACCTCTGCCTCCTCAAGCTGCCCACGTTCTCTAACTGGATGGTCACGCTGGATGCAGCTTCTTAATTGGCTGCTTTCCAGAAGCCTGAACCCGAAGACACATTGCTACTGCAAATGAGGTTGGGACCCGAAAATTTCTAGCTACTGGGATATTTAAGTCCAGAAGATTCTGCCCCTTAAACAGCGCAGGAGGACAAATGGCAATGGATGGGGGCTGACAGAAGGTGACCCCCAGACAGCTGCCAGAAATGCCCGAAATAGCCAGTCTTTGTAACTGGCTGTGGTAATGCAAATGACTTGCACCATTTGGCCGATATACCATCCTGCTTATCTCAGTCAGTGGGTGTATGTGGCGGGGACTGTAACTGCTCTCTCTCCATTTCATTCCTGCAGCCAAGTTCCTATTTATGCTGTCATTTTTCTGTTAATATCAACTCAATTTAACTTCACAACAACACTCCTAAGCAAGATCTTAAAAATGCTTTTTTGAAAATCCATGTGCACAGCATCCACTGAATTTGGTCTTTTAAAAACACACTCCAATATTAGAGTATTATTTCCTCAGTTATGAAATCTGTCAGATGCAAGTTTCCTTTTACAAGTTCATTAATTACCTTAATGAATCCATGTCTTTCTTAGTGAGTGTTCATTTCATCTCCTATCATATTATAGGGGGAAATTCATTTGCATAGTGCTGCTTCAAGCAGCACTACACAGGCTGCATTAATTCCCTGTGCGGCATTCCTCAATGATATCAATATTCCATTAATTTAAAGTCTGATCTGATACATCTGATGAGTACAGTGCTGAGGGAGTGTTGCACTAAATGTCAGCTTAGATTTTTGTACTCAAGTTTCTGGAGCGGAACTTGAACCTACAACCCTCTGACTCAGAGGAGTGCTACTAATTGAGTATTAAGGTCAAAGGAATGATCAGTCTGGATGATGCACTTATTCCATATTAGATGCAGATGGTCTACAATATTTGCTGCTACCCCCAGAGAGTCAGGGTTTTCAAAATAACTGAGGCTATTTTAAGAAAAAAATGTTGTCTGTAGTATAAAGAGTTAACAGATGGAGTATGTTAATGTGTGATGTGGATGATGATTTATGACTGACATCATCAAGTAGTACTAATGAACAAGTGTTAAGCAGATAGAGTATGTCTATTGTCTGTCTACTAACCAAGTCCCATGTCTAGAGTCCAAAATAGAAGAATCATCCCATAACATGGTGGCAGGGGTGGAGACATCAATTTTAAAAGTTATCGAAGGAACCACACAGTGAATAAAACTTCGCTAGCACCTGTAAAAAAAAAATCGGCAGGAGGAAGTGGCATGAGGAGAGAGGCAGTGATGACCATACCTGGTGAACAGTCCCTGCCCTTGCCCCACCCATTTCACTGCTTAGGGGGCAGAGAGACCAGCAGTGAGGGTTTGGAAATGCCATTTTCTCCAGTATCGAGCAGCATCAGGCCTTCATGAAATGGAGTAAAAGCTTCAAGTCAGTTCCTTTCTTTATGCAGTACGTCCAGTAACAGGTTCTCTTAAGGCAGAGGGTGCAGGAGTCCACGAGTCCATCACAGACTTTGAGTCCATTCTTAAAACATTGTTTTAGCCTGAAGCAAAACTTAGTGATTCAACAAGCACATTTTAACCAGTGGTCTCAACAACTCAGGGTGAAGGTGGGGGGGAGTGAGATGGCGGCAGCAGGCATGTGGTGGGAAAGAGGAAAGATAGACTGATTGAATTGTTTCTAACTGATGTATATCGCCTAGCTATTTCCCGCAAATCCAGGGCGCTGAAGGATGAACTAATCCATGATCACAGTGATGGGTGTTCGGGATGAAAAAAACACTTTTCTACTTACTACAGGCTAAAGATGATCTTACTTTGGATCAAGTGGTCCAGTAGGTGAGACAGACCAGGCTTACAGTTTAAATGGGGCTATAATTTGGCACAACTCCAAGGCTTCACATGACCCCGTAGACTGGCTAGCTCACGGGCAGTGGCTCCTCCCATAAGAAAGCCCGCCAAGCCAGGCGAAAGGGTGGGAAAATTCACACCGGCAGCCATTTTGAGATGCTTGAGTTGTGATACAGAAACCCAGCATAGACACCAGAACTGCCAGCAGGAGGCGTGGAATGTTTCCAGTACAGTAAATCTGGACATTTCAAGTGTTTCTGCAAATCCAACAATTTTAATCGAAGTCGAAGACAAGAAAATATTTATGAACCACATTCCATCCAAGAAATGGAAAGTCCAGAAAAGTCCAAAATTACAGAGTTCCTAGGGGAAATTGATAGTCTTAGTCCAGACTATTGGTCAGTTACAGTTTCAAGTTCAAGGCTTTAATGCTACTTTTCAAATTGATACTGGAGCTTATTAGCAGATTACCTCAACTGGCTTCAGCCAATGGCCCTTCATCCAGACATCAAATTACAAGGTCCAGGCAGCATAGATCTTCCAATCAAAGGCAGGTCTATTGCTCCTCTTTGCTGCAATGGGCAACATTTGTCCATTGATTGGTGAAGAACAGAGCAAATCAACATCACTATTGAATGGCATTCTTGGCATCCTTCTAGGAATCCTAGACAACCCAGATGATGCCCATCAGTTGAATGATTCTCAGTCGTTCATGCAATAATCTTCAAGCTTTTATTTAAATGCAACAATCTTCAAGCTTTTATTCAGAAGCAGTGGAATTTCAGCCTTCAGAAGCTGAGTAAGCTTATACAGTCTGCAGGAAGTTCCTTTCTTTCAGAAGCACCATCCACTAGACCCCAGGTGGTGAAAAAGTTATGAATCTTTCAGTTCTTCGTGAAGTAAGGCTAGAGGTGGTGGAGGCTGAAGGCACTGCAGCAGACAGTGACTATCTGCATGAAGGCCTGCTGGACCTGAGTTGGCTCTTCCTAGGGAGTGAGGAGGAAGAATCCCTCACAGCACCGAGGTGATCTCTTGGAAGTTGAGGTCCTAGAGGATGATTTGTCTTTCCAGTTGAAGGGCACACCATGTGAAGTCTCTATTGTCTTTTTAGAGGATTCAGCTGTGTTTTTAGTGGCTGACCAGCATTCAGATCTTAGTTCCACTGAACCTACCAATCTATTGCCTAGTCGATTTCCTGTTGTCCATGAAGAGTCTTCCACAGAGAATGCTTTGCCTGAGTCCATGTCAGAGTCCATAGCGAATCACACTGCTAATCAGCTAGTACCTTGCAGGGGTGAAAGTCAATCGGCACCCATACTTCAGTCCCAGTTGAAAATCCTCTTCCCTCCAGAGCTGGAGGCCAGCACAGAAGCTGCAGCAGAATCTTTAACACTTCTGGAGCTGCAGAATCTGGTACAGCAATCTTGTCCAAGTGAATTGTCCACAGCAAATTCATCTCATTATAGCAGATGAGGCTGTCTCGTCTCCATACCCTCAGTAATTCTTCCCATTGTCCATAGTGAAGCAACCTCAGAGAGAAGAGTGGCTCTCTTACCATTGAAAGAAAGTAGACAGTCCTCCTGAAGTATCATTGGAAAAATCATTTCTTTTCCTGACAGCCTTACAGGAATTTGGTCATTTTTCACTTTGTCATCCAAGTCCATTGAAATCCTGGATCTTCAATGCCTTTTCAGTCCTCGATACAGCAGTGGATGATACAGCTGTGACAGTCTTCCCTGGAGTTGAAGATTATTTCTCTTTTGAAGCTCTTTCCCAGTATGCTTCAAGGGAGCAACAAGTTCTTCAGAGTGTCCAGAGTTCTCTCCAGTCCCAAAGGCTCCAATGGTTTATTCTCTTCAGCCTTCTCTCTTGGATTAGTCTTGCATTGAAAAGTCTTCATTGTCCTTGCAGTTCAGTCATCCTGTAACCTACACTCTACTTCCCAGCAATGCTGACAGCAATGCTGCTAAATTGTTCTATTCTGCAGATGTTTATTCACACATTCAAACCCAGGTAATTGGTGCAACTTCATACACACACAGGAGCACACAATAAGAAGATAGGAAAGAGGAGTTTTACAACTATGAATAACTTAAAAGGAAAAAAATACCACAGATATGGATATCAGTTCATGTCTTAAGTCAGGCTCCAGTGAGGGTTCCTTCACAAAGGTGCTACAGTTCAGCTAGCTGAAGCAGGATTTTGCATAATCCCTTTAAAGTTGATAGTGTTGCAGCAAGATGAGGTTAGTATACAGAGACAAAAACAGAAAATGCTGGAAAAACTCAGCAGGTCTAACAGCATCTGTGGAGAGAAAAACAGAGTTAACATTTCGAGTCCGTCTGACTTCTTCAAAGCTGCTCTTCAGCACTTCTAGAGTCATAAGGACTCAAATGTTAACTCTATCTTTCTTCCCACAGATACTGTTAGATCTGCTGAGTTTTTCCAGCATTTTCTGTTTTTGTTTCAGATTTCCAGCATCCGCAGTATTTTGCTTTTATCTTAGTGAACAGAGACTTGGTCTGCTCGGCAGGCAATGGCAGGAATCTTCCAGCAAAACCTGGTTCATACGAACATACGAAATAGGAGCAGAAGAAGATCATTTGGCCCCTCGAGCCTGCTCTGCCATTCAGTAAGATCATGGCTGATCTGCTTGTGTTGATTTCCACATTCCCATCTACCCCCGACAACCTTTGATTCCCTTGCCTATCACTGCCTTAAAACTATTGAGTGGTCCTGGCTCCATTGCCTTCTGAGGCAGAGTGTTCCAAAGTTGCACAACCCTCAGAAAAATTCTCTCTTCTCCTCTGTCCTAAAAGGGCGACCCCTAATTTTAAAACAGTGCCCCCTAGTTCTGGACTCACCCACAAGAGAAAACATCATTTCCACATCCACCTTGTCAAGACCATTCAGGATCTTATATACTTCAATCAAGTCACCCCTCACTCTAAACAAGCCCAGCCTGTCCAACCTATGTTCATAAGATAGCCTGCTCAATCCAGGTATCAATCTAGTAAACCTCCTCTGAACCGCCTCCATCGCATTTACATCCTTCCTTAAATAAGGAGACCAAAACTGCACACAGCATTCGAGATGTGGCCTCACCAATGCCTTGTATGAATGAAGAATAACATCCTTACTTTTATGTTCAATTCCTCTTGTAATAAAGGATAGCATTCCATTAATCTTCTTGATTACTTGCTGTACCTGCATACTAACTTTTGTGACTCATGCACTAGAACACCTACATCCCTCTGCACCTCGGAATTCTGCAGTCGTTATCCATTTAAGTAATACTCTGCTTTTTCATTCTTCCTGCCAAAGTGAACAACTTCACATTTTCCCACATTATACTTCATCTGCCAGACTTTTGCCCACTCACTCAACCCATCCATATCCGTCTACGAAATCCTTATGTCTTCTTGACAACATACTTTCCTACCTATTTAAATTTAGCTACCATGTCTTCACTCCTCTCATCTAAGTCATTGATGTAAATTGTAAAATGTTGAGGCCCCAGCACAGACCCCTGCAGGACTCCACTCATATCCTGCCAATCATTATGCATACTCTGTTTTCCGCCAGCCAGCCAGCCAATCTTCTATCCAGGCTAATATGTTAACTCCGAAACTATGAGTTTTTATTTTCTGCAATAACCTTTGATGTGGCACCTTTTCAACAAAGCACGCGACTCCTTCAAAGAACTTCAATAAATTGGTTAAACATGATTTCCCTTTCACAAAATCATGTTAACTCTTTCCGATTACCTTGTATTTTTCTAAGTACCTGGTTATAACCTCTTTAATAATTGACTCTAAAGTCTCCACGACAGACGTCAAGCTAACTGGCCTATAGTTTCCTGTTTTCTGCCTCCCTCCCTTCTTGAATAGAGGGGTTATATTTGCTACTTTCCAGTGTAATGGAATCTTTCCAGAATCTTGGGAATATTGGAAAATTAACACAAACTCATCTACTACCTCATTAGCCATCTCCTTTAGGAACTTAGGATGAAGTCCACTTGGACCTAGAGACTTGTCAGCCTGCAGCTCCATCAGTTTGCTCAGTACTGCTTCCCTAGTGATTGTAATTGTACCAAGTTTCTCTCTCCCCTCCACCTTCCAACTTAAAGCTATTATTAGAATGTTTCTGTATCATCTATAGTAAAGCCAGAAACAAAATATTTATTCATTTCATCCGCCATTTCCTTATTATCTACTTTTAACTCCCCATTCTCACTCTCCAGAGGACCAACACTCACTTTACTTACTCTTTTCCTGTTTAAATACCTGTATGACTCTTGCTATTCATTTTTACATTTTGAGCTAGCTTCCTCTCATACTCTAATTTCTTTCTCCTGATTAACCTTTTAGTCATTCTCTGCCGTTCTTTATATTCTGACCAATCATCTGACCTGCCACTCATCTTTACGCAGTTATATGCTTTTTCCCTTAAGTTTGATGCTTTCCCTATTTTCTTTAGTTAGCCACAGATGGTGGGTTCTCACTTTAGAATTTTTCTTTATAGTAGTAATATACTTATTCTGAATACTCTGAAATATCCCCTTAAATGTCTCCCACAGCTTCTCGATTGACCTAACCTCTGGCCTAGTATCCCAGTTCACTTCAGCTAGTTCAGCTTTCATGCCCACATATTTGCCTTTATTTAAGTTTAAAATACTAGTCTTGGACCCACTCTTTTCCCTTTCAAACAGGATATAAAATTCAATCAACTGTGGCCACTGCTACCTAGGGGTGCCTTCACCCTGAGGTCATTAATCAGTCCTGTCACATTACACAATACCAAGTCTAAAATAACCTGCTCTCTGGTTGGTTCCAGAACATGCTGCTCTGAGAAACTAACTCCTCATCCAGGTTACCGCTGCCAATCTGATTTTTCCAGTTTATACGTAGATTAAAGTTACCCATGATTATTGCTTTCCCTTCATCACAAGCACCCAATATTTCTTGTTGTATACTTTGTCCTACATTGCAGTTACTGTTAGAGGGCCCATAGACCACTCCCACTAGTGACTTATTTCCCCTACTATTCCTCATCTCCACCCAAGTTGATTCTACATCCTGATCTCCTGAACCAAGGTCATCTCTAACTATTGCACTAATACCATCCTTGATTAAAAGTGCTACCCCTCCACCTTTACCTAACTTCCTATTCTTCATCAATGTCATGCACACCTCAATATTCAGGACCCAATCCCTGTCATCCTGCAGCTGCATCTCCGTATTGGCTATCAGATCATATTTCTTTACTTCAATGTGCACTTTCATTTACCTTGTTATGAATGCTACGCGCAAATACAGACCCTTTAGTTTAGTCTTTTTGTTATCTTTGTAACATCTAGTCTTGATTCTTGGTGCATTCTTAGGTTGTGTGATCTTGCCCATTAAATGAGTGATTTGCAGGCTAACAAGCAGTTTCTATGCCTATGGCCAAAATCCATTGCTCACCTTAAAAAATAAATGGTAGCTTTTAGCGCCTCTGCAGGTATAACAGGTTCGATGGCTTCCCTTTGTTATAGCACCAGGCTAGGGAGGCAAGTAGTCTACTGGTCCCTGATTTCATTGATTGTAATGTGTGCTCACAACAGAGGTGTGAGATTCCACAAGGATAAGGGTTAAGCTTTCATCCTGTAACTACTGTTGGAAATTTCCAGAAACTGTAGCCAACTTGTGAACCATGTGACCTGTAGCAGCCAAATTTTGGTACCGCGAAGTCCACTTTTTAATAAGCAAAAAGGTAAGGGTTTGATTTAATAGTTTATGATCTCTTTCATGTCTTTGGTTTATGATCTCTTTCATGTCTTTGGGACATGATAATAGTTAAAAGATATAGTTTCATGTTGTTGTACAAAATAGGATAGTATACTTAGGAGGTACAGTATAAAGGGTTAACAGGTGGGAAATGCTCATGTATAACATAGATATAACACTGACAGTCAGTCATGTGTTAGTCTCTCAAAAGAGCACCTGCACGAGCGCGAGAGGTAGCGCGAGAAAGAATGAGAGAAAGCAAGTGAGAAAGTAAGATAAAGAGATAAAGACAGAGAGAGCAAGAGAACTAACAAACCAGTGTCAAGCAGATCCCAGAATATATCTATAATCTGTCTGGTAAACAAGTTCCATGCCTGGAGTCCAAGGTAGAAGGACCAGAAATGTCAAATAAATCACCAATTACATTATGAGTAATCTGTGAAATCATAGGTACTACTGTCAAGTAGTGCAGGTCATTAACCTTTTGTGTCATTGTCTATGCTGTTATTTTCCATTATTCTGCTTGTTCCTTAAAGAAGATTGAAAACTTAAGCAGCCAGAGGCTTTGAATTTTAAAAATACTATAAATCTTCCCATTATGTGCATGGGATCATATCCTTTACCCTGCATCTCCCAACAACCTATGTTTCTTTCACAAACTCTCTCTATATTCACTTATTGAATTGTGCAAATATTTCAAAAACATATTTAATCAAGAATTTAAATCCTGATGTTGGCTTGTATATCAAGGGGCTAATAAGGATTCAATTCAGTCAGTAAACAAGTAACCATATACCTTGCTTTTTGACCCAGAACATAGTGCATTGTTGCTCATATTCTCCTTTTCAGGAATTCCTGGAAAAACACAAACAGTAAATTTTCAATATGAAGCATTTCACTTCAATGTTATCAAAAACTGCTTAACACAGCATAGTTATTTGTAGCTATTTTCATATGAAATACACCTATTGTTTTAGGTCATCATATATTCTATCGTTTAATGCTCTTCCAACAGACAGGGCAGTCAGAGCAATTGCATACACTGGATGTTTGCACTGCGGGTATGGGCTATGCGCAGGAATAGAAAGTTCCCAGTGAAGAATGTTACAGGGGACTTGCCAAACTGTTGTGAAGTGGAGTAGCCATCCTTTCTGTAGAGCGGGAGGGTAGTTGTGAAGTCCTGCACATGTAGAGGAGGGAGGGGTGAATAGCTAGTGGGGCTAAAAAGTAGAGATGGAAAAACCTTGCATGCAGAGAGTGAAAATGAGCAACATAAAAAGGGCCAGAGTTAGCAGTGTAATAAAGGAGCAGAATAGTTCCTAGGCATTGTAGCAGAAGGCTGAGAAAGTGGACCCTGTGGAAACAAAAGTTGCCAAAGGTACAGCAAGTATTTTTCAGCATTTCCTGCTTTTAATTTGGATTTCCAGCATCCACCATGCTTTGCTTTAGCTTGTATGGTAAAGTGTAATGGGTGACTATACTAGCAAATAATGGCAAAATATGGTGACTCCTAGAAGTCTGAAATATAAACAGAAAATGCTGAAAATACTCAGCAGGCCAGGCAGCATCTGTGGAGAGGAAAACACCCTTACACCTAACTAGAAAATGTCACATGTATAAGACTTGATGCAAATACAAAAGAAGGGAATGGACAGGGCAAAAGGGGAGGGTGAATGGGAAGAAAGGACAAAAAGGATGGTCTACATTAAAAGGTGGAGGACAGGAGTAATTTATGTTCAAAAGGAATGATGGTGCAAGGCAAAAGTGAGTGGTAACAGGACAAGTAAAGAAATGAAGAGCTGCAAATGGCAGCAGAAGGACCCTCACCAGCGCTTGATGTTTGAAAAAAAAAATGTGAACAGAGCTTACAATCTGAAATTGTTGAGCCCAGAAGGTCGTGGTGAAGTACCCAATTGAAAGGGGTGCTAGCCCTTGTGCTTCTATTTGGCATCACTGGAACAGTGTAGCAGGGTAAGAACAGAGATGTCAGAGTTTGAGAGGGATGGTGAATTAAAATTGAACGTGATAGGAGCTCAGGGTCATGCTTGTGAACTGAATAGAAGTGTTCAAAATATTCACCCAATCTGCATTTGGGCTTCTCAATTTAGAGATCATATTGTGAGCAGCAAAAACAGTATAATAAGTTAATACTGAATAATAAAACAGTATAATAGTAATAATAAGTAGTAGAAATAAATGGCCATTTCACCATGAAGGAATATATGGAACCCTGGGATGGTGCTGTGCTAAAGGGAGTGGAGCAAGGTGTGTCATGGATTCAACAATGGCATCAGAATACTGACAGGAGAAGACATGTTTGGTGATGGCATTGTGCTAGAGGTGATGAAAATGAAGGGTGGGGGGGTGGAAGGTGAGGACAAAGGGAACCCTTTTTACATCATCACTCTATTTGCATGCTTTGTATTTTTAAGAATTATTGAATTTTCTATATGTTTAATATTCTATATAAATGTTTTTTTCAAGCGCATATGGTGGGTTGGGTCAGGGAATGATACAGCTATTTGTAGATAATCAGATGGTTATTGCGCCAAGTAGAAAGGCTTTTTGTGCTACAGGCAGTTAACATGTTACGTTCTTCACAAGGCTTTTAAATATAACAAAGGTAGACAAGTAAGTTCTACTTCAGCACTCCCAGCCTGCAATTTTTCAATTTATTAAGATGAATGGATGGAAAATCATGGGTTGGAGAACTCAATAGTGAGAAATCCCGGTCAGGACCTTGTATGAAAAATAAATAAATGATCTTAGCAGTTAATTTTCGTTTGGAAAAAAGAGTGAAAATCAGTATTCACGCATTTGGCTCTATGGATTTGAATTTTTCATGAGCTAACATGGTGAACATAATGACGATAATATACAACTCAGCATAAAAGAGCTGATTGCTCACCTGTTGTGGAACCTGCTAAGTTTTCATTTAAGGGATAGAAGCTAATGAGGGTTAAATTTTCCACCCAACTTCCTCCCTCCTGCATCAAAAACAGCCAGCAGCCACTGATGGCTCCTTGTCTCGCCACATCATTCACCCAAAAAAGTAAGCAAAGTAAAAGAGAAGCCAAAATGAAAGATAAAAGCAGATGCCAGAGAGAGCGACAGGGAAAACCAGAGATAGAGAAAGAGAGAAGCAACAACAGAGTCAGCAGATACAGATATATTCTCTGACCCAACATGTTACAACCATGAGAGAGCAACAAGTTGTCAAAAATCATACTTATGCCTGTAATTCCTGTCCACAAACTTTAGCATAAGTTTTTTTAAAATAAGAATTTACAGTAAAATTCTGTGGTCCACATTTCCAATTCAATTTTCTGATGTCAAATGACTCTGGTCACTATGTAGTTACAGGTTTTTTGCCACTAAGCGGCATACTTTGAGAAAAATTTCAGCTCTCATTATTTACTCAGCAACTGTTAATTTAGATTACTTTGTTATTTTTGTATTTTTATCCTCAGAATGCAGGATAAGAACTAAATATGTGCAAAGATATTTAATAGATGGTATATTTCGTGGGGCATGCTATAAGATGATGAATGTAGTGGGAAAACCTCAGTATCATCTGACTTAACATAGTCTTAATTCAGTTGCCCTTATAATTTGTGTCCAGAGTGCTTTAACTCCAACATAGCTCTATAGCTGATGCTGTCTGCATCAGGATAGATTGCTTGTGACTGCCAAGAGAGGACAGAGCTGATATACTAACTAACTGAAAGAGAGAGGAAAGGTGGAAGAGAGCGCATTAGAATGAAGAATGTTGAAAGAAAAATCTAGTCGAGGTGAAGACTGCAATATCAAAATGACAAAGTGAGTTTTGAGAATGTGGGCTTTAAGAATGATAAAAATTGAATTTAAGGAACTAGGCTTTTTATTATTAACTACACAACAGTCAAAGAAGTGGAACTTTTGAGAATGAGGATTGCAAGAAACAGTGCTCTGCAAAGAATAGAACCTAACACCACAGGAGGGCACTAGAATCAACTGATCGAGCTGTTTGTTCACTGGGAATTGGAGGGAACATTCATATTCAAAATGTTCAATCTGTCTAATCTGTTGCACAACAGGTACAACATTAAGTCTGCACCTTTAACGCCTAAAATTGAGAGTCTCAATATCTCTCCAGATTCACATGAATTATGTTCACTTGAGTTACACAAGTTCAGCTGTCTACTGTGCAACATGAGCTTCTCATTGGTGACCTCAAATCGATCAATCCAGGAAGTGTCATGGGCCTTTGACCTTGCTCCGCATCCCCTATAAAGAGAGTTACAATTTTGGCGTGAAGTCAGCAAATTTAGTTCTTCTGAGCTTGTTATGGATTTGTAGGATAGAAACATTAATCATTTCTACAGTGTTATAGAATGTTTAAATTGAACTTGATCACACTTAATTCACATGTGAACAGTATTGGATTTCATAACAATTTTATCAAGTCATAAAATACAAAGATCTGGATTTTTCAGTTGAAACCCTGACTGTTACAAATATAACACATCATGGCCGGAAGAGAATAGATATCCTCTTGCATGGGCTGACTAACCTATTTCCAAACACCATGCCCATTATCCAGTCAAATACAGCACTACTGCTCATGGTGACTCCCCTTTGATCTATCACAGAAAAGGGGACAATTAATTATTTCTACCTTAAAACAATGCAATTTTTAAATTCAGTAAAATGACACACCTCATTTCCATTTAGATCCTGAGAAACACTACGAGGAAAACAAGTCCAGAAACAGGATAAATAGCTCGCAAATTAACTGATGCCTAAAAGGCCAGTTTGGAGTTCTGAAGGGTCCAAGCTGCAATTTTACATTAGACTTTCAGGTGTAGTTCATTCCTTCCTGACAGAAGATAGTTTGTAATTTATGGACAAGATTAAGAAGTTAAATGTTACAATGATTAAATTTAAAAATAAATTCTTAATATTCAGAAAAACTATTTCTGCCTCAGGTTTTCTATGTATTGAAAAAGGCCTGTACTCACTGTCATTACCGGAAGCAGTTTCCATAACACCATAGGGAGGGACCAAGTGCTCTGCCATATACTGTCGATGTTTCTGAAATAGAAACGTAGTATTAGAACAATACACATTTAGTGTATTAACTCAATAAATAGAAGACTCCTATTCAAGTAGATTTAAACCTGTTTGGATAGAAGGCTTATTTTCAAAAATGGACAGGGCTTAAATTAGCATAAATGAATTGCAGCGCAGTATAAAATAGGCCAATAAATTAAAATTAGAGAATTGGCCAGTGTAATAGAGTGAACAGAACTCAAAAATTAAAGTTTTGGAGGTTCCTGCAATGTCACTGACATCCCTAAAGTGGAGAATATCACAATTGTATACAACAGGACTATTTCACTTAATGAATACTGTTGATCAGTAACGTACAAAGGCAGATTTGGTTTGTGTCCAGTTTTTTTTTTGCATGTACCATTACTGCTCAAATCTCTGTTGCAAAACTCTACTTTAAATAATTATGCAGCTGATTTTCACAGCTGTTCCTGCTTTATCACTGCACCACTCGAGAACAATAAAAAGCAACTACACTATTAGTAAATTGACACAAAAGTGATCTCTGCACATTTAAATATTGATAGAAGCAGAGATATTAAATGTACAATTTTTCAGGTCTTCCTCTTTACATACCATCATTTAAATGTTTTCTAGTGTATAATATAGTTTTATTAGCTACTATTTCCCAAGTCACTCTGACATCACTATCTCTTGTCTCCATTCACAATGAGCTGGATTTTACAGACCCCCATGGGTGTATGTGAAGGCCTTCTCACCCACCCCCAAACTGTCTCCCATGTTACTGTGAACAGGCAGCCCGCCCACCCTTATGCTTATTGATACCCTTAAGTGGCCAATTAATGGGCAGTTAAGGGCCTCATTCCACCTCCACTGCTATTTTACACACGGCAAGAGGAGGTGGAGGCAAAGTGGGTAACCGAGCAGCTTTCACTGCATAGGCTGCTTTTCGACAGGAAGGGGACTCTTTTTGGGAGGGTGGGGAGGGGAGAAAAGTTAATCTCTTTGGTGGGGAGGCGGGTTTGCTCCTATGCCCAGAGGCACCCACCCCACCAAGATCGTACCCCACTGCTGCTTTAATCCGCACTACTGTCCTCTAAAACTCAGCTGCTCATACTCCCCTTTTCCTCGTTGGGGTCTGCCAGCCAGTCTCGGTCAAAACCCCTGACCATTAAGCCGAGGCTTCATCAATCTTCTTCCTCAGGAACTGCCTGTAGTCCCAGCACTGGTTGCCACTCAATCCTGGTGCTACTGGGACTATTGAGCTGCTGGCCAATCAGATTGGCCATCAACTCTCTAGGATGGGACTTCCTCAAAAGTTGGGGTGGAAGTTCCATGGGGAGGAGGTTTGGGGGTTGTAGTGCAGAACGCAGCACCCTTAAAATCCAGCCCAAAGTCTAAAACACCAGCAAGGCTGTCTCTGGTTACTTCCTTGTCATCTTCACCACCCACCTCTCCTATCTTCCTGCCCTAATCCCACTACCCTTACCCTCTGGCTATGGAAAAATCTTCCCATTCTCCCCCTCAATTTCACATAGAGTGGTCAGCTGGTCTTCCATCCATCATGGCTGTGAACCTGCTGAACTGTTCCTTTACCTCAGTCGCTGCTGCCTTTGTTTCCTTAAAATCAATCACCATCATCCACTTCTGCCATTATTCTTGGTACAGGCTCCTCTTCTCCTCCAACTTCTTTCTCTTATCTCCTCCAGCCTCTTCTCCGATACCATGTTTAAAGAGTTCTTTGACTTTGTCTTCCATCCACTCTTTGTCCTGATTCTCTGACATTCTGAATTTTCCACCCCATCTCCACCGGTGTCCACTTTCAGCCATCTGCTTCACGAGACTCACCTCCTGTTACCTTAATCCCTTCCCACTCAACTTATTAACGTCGCCTCCCTAGCTCCCCAGCCAACTCAACTAGTGATAATTAGCAATGGCAGCACTTTCCTCGGGCTTTGTCCCTTCTCCTTTCAAAACCCCAACATGCCATCTGCCTTCTCCAACTCCAATTTCTAGCATCATTTTGCTCTTCATGGCTCTCAAAATGCTGTCTCCTCCCATCCCAGTGTCAATTTTACTCAAAAGTTCACTGCACCCAGCTGCAGCCTATTCAGAATAATTTTAATTTTTGGAAGACGTCATTCATCTTGTAATGCTCAAATAAGCTTTCATTTAATTTATTTACTGGTAGCTTCTTCAATATAAAGATATGAATATAGTTGCCCTATTCTTCCTTGCAGAAGAATGCTGATTCAGTTTTCTTACACTTTCCTTAAACCAGAATGAGTTGTGGCTTCAACACCAAATCTTCTCAATATCAGAGCATTACTACTGGTTTTCAAAAAAAGGTGCAGTTAAAATCACTAAAATACAAACTGGGGTTGCCCTAAAAAGATTGTAGCTTGATAACGAGAAAAAAATTAAAGTAAAATAACAACTTAATATTAAAAAAGAAAAGCCACCAGACAATAAGTTTTGGACAGAAGTTTCAATGATTCCCTAATTCACTTTCTCCTGATCGGAGGTACGTTTACCTTGCTGCAGTAAAATGAAGGTCATCTAAGCTGATGATTTAACTGATTACTCAGGTCAGTGGTGTTTAAGTTAACATCAGTGAAAGAGAATTGAAGTATGTGCTTTGGTAATAGACTGCTTTGCAATGGCAGCGTTAATGCCCCATTCATCAGGATTTCATTAGTGTCTCTAAATCTACAGTTTCTAAAAACAGCACAAGGCATCGGATTAACTAAGATTACAAATTGTTATCCTGATTCAGACATTATAAATCTGATGGATTTATACTGCTGATGGTAGAGTATTTTATTTTTATTTAAAATTGTTAAGATCTAGATTGAACACCCCAAGTAATTTGGCATTTTAAACAGAGGCTCTATTTAGGAATGAATGAATTGACATGAAGTATTATGGAAAGCAAATCTGTTTCCACTGAAAAGTCACAATTATTTAGCACATAAAAAATGGCTTTAGCACTGTGGAATTTTTTCCATGCATGCTACTGGCATTTTCATGACATTAATTTGAGACAGTACAGGCTCAGTGGCTCGGAACATGGTACAGTTACACATCTTCCAGGCAGGCTCTAATTAAGTCTGAAACTTTGGTCACTGCCCTCTAATTGTACTGTGAAAAAGAAATAACCTCAAATCTGTCATCAGATGCCAAATCTTATTGAAGGCCACAACAAAATAAAACCACACCTGCCACATTTCATAATATATTTATATAGACACCACCCCTCAGTTATTAATTTAAACTTTTTCCTCTTGGTCACACTCCACATGATTACTTTCCTCACCAAACTCCCGGTCATCAACAGGAGTGGCTCCCCCACTGTCACTTTTTTCCAAATCACTGTAAAGATAAAAATTGTGACTTGGCTGTACAACTATTCTCCATCATATGCCCAATGACCTGAAAAAGCACTCTGAACAGCACCGTGAGGATTCACTAGTATATAAAGGCCTAGATCTTTGGCTCAGTGGCTTTTACTGACCCAATGCTACTGCCCATTTCTTCTAGGATTTCCCGATCCTGGCTGACATAGAAACGAACATCACAGAAACTCCTAGGTATGTCTCATGATTATGGTAAAGTTGGTGGTGGGTGGGGGGAGGGGCCATGCAGAAGGAGAGGACATGCCCCCTTTTTACAGCACTAGCTGCCTTCAGGTATGTTTTTAAAGGTCCAAGCTTTTTAAATAGGCCAGTGAGCGGGCGACCGGGTGAGAAGTCGGTTCAGTCAAGGGGGTGGCATCGGGTGTGGAGTTACCGAGCTGTCAGACTAGGTTTTACCCAGGAAATGTTAGACAGTTTAAGTACATAGCTAAGTCTCATGTATCTAGCCCAAATCTCCGTCCTAAGCTCAGGGTCAGAGACATCCGCGGATCCCAGGCAGCAGGGAACCTGCCCATTTGAAGTTTCAACTTCCCAGGCAATTTCGGGGTATGTCCGCATGTCTGGACTTCCACAGGGTCCTGACACGCATCTCCCAACATATGTCCCATCTCCAATGATCCAGAGGTGAAGATTTGGGCCAATAATTATAGTGCCTGGGGTCCCAAGTTATTGTATCCAGTGAAATGTCATTTAGTCTCTGCTGTATAATTTTTCTGGGATCTAGATGGTCTCATGTTTCATTGATAATTTCATTGCATCAAACCACATGAGATAGCCACAGAGTTCCAACCAATGGACATCATAAATAAGCCTGTTACCAAAACTGTTTTTAGCTGTCTAATATTAAGAGTCCTTCAGAAAAAACAAAAACTTCAACTCTGCCCTCTACTTCATGTCTCCATCCCAAGATTTAATGAAATAATTTCTCAGAAGATCATTCACCTGTGATCTTAAGCCTTAGAAAGATCTCTCTCCCCAGTTTTAACTTCATTCAAACCCTATTCACCCCATACCCTAGACCTAGCTTTACTAGACCTAGTCTGACCCCAGACTATTCTGCTCCCAATTACCAATGCTAAGAACCTACGCCTGTTGCAATTCACCATACTCAACTCCTCAGTCCTGTAAAAAGATTGATCCTACATAAATGTACTCATGACCACTGGGCATCCTAAAGCTCCTTATAGCTAATGAAGTACTTTTGAAATGTCGTCACTGTTGCATTATAGGAAAAACAGCAGCTATTTTGTCCAATGCAAACTCCCACAAATAGCACCGTGATGATGACTAGATAAGTTTTTTTATGAGGTTGGAGGGATAAATATTGACCAGGACAGGTGATAACTCCCCCATTCTTGTAGAAGATAATGCCATGGGATCTTTTATGTCTGCCTGACAGCAGACAGGACATTTTTAATGTCTCATCCACCTCTGACAGTGCAGTACTCCCTCAGCACTGCACTGAAGTGTTGGCCTAGATTTGTGTGTTCTGGTCCTGGAGTGGAACTTGATCCCACAATCTTGTGATTCACAGGTAGAGTGCTAACAACTGAGCCTTGGCTGACATGACTGTACTCTAACTGTTATGGCACAGCTGATGGCAAATGCCAAGCTGCCCAAATCCCAGAGGGAAACTTGAAACAGTTTTTGCCAAAACAGTTTTTGCAATTTGTATATTATGAGGAGAGGTTCTGAAATCAGGAAATGATGTTTCAGACTACTTGCAATGATTTTGTAGTAAAGTAAACATTTATTTAAAAAAATCAAAGCAAAATAAAAAATACAATTACAGTTAAACACAAGGATGGCTTCACACAGTATCAGTACTTTAAAACAGTTCCACAAGATCTTAACTTAAATACCCTCAGAGCTAATCTTCCCCTTTTCGGTTCAACAACTAGCCTTATAGATTTTAGAATCTATAGAATTTCAGTAATTTTTACTACACAGTGCCTTTTTGCCTTGGGGTGTTCTCTGAGGCTGACAACAACTGGGTCTTTAGGTCTAGCATTGTTCACACTGTCTTCTGGGAGATCTAAAAAGTTACCGCCCCCCCCACCCCACCCAGTTCAGATCTGGATGAAGGGTGATTTTCTTCTAATTAATATGCTTTGCTGTAACTGTCTCTCTGCTTGTGTCCCAATCTCCAATTCATTTTTTTTGCCTGTTTGTATTCCACTTGCTCTCTACGACGTTCAAACAAGGATGCCATTTGGCCCATCGATGATCATCCATTCAGAATAAAAGACCTACATTCTCTTGTGCTAGTAATTTGTCAAATTGAGTTTTTGCTTTATCATGCCTTTAAGAAGTTCTTCTAAACATCTATTCTAAGCATTTTCTCACCAGCTCAAATATCCTGACACAGGTATTACAGATTAATCTTACCTATGCCATTGCTATGTGGGATTCTTCTTAACAGTTGCCTCTCAAATTGGAACCAGCACAGATTGACATCGTAGTATATGTGCTGATGCTAAGTAACCATACATTACTTCACCACTTAGCTGCTATAGGACCCAGCCCCATATTTCCTTCTTCTCAGCTTGAATGCCAGGTAATCAAATAGCCTGTATCCTGACCAAGGAAGAAAGCGGCTCCATGGATGATCCCAATTCCATAAATAATTTGGAGACTGGCTCCCTGCAGATAGAGAGAGGCTCAAAATAGTGATGAAATAGAACTGAAAAAAATCTTTTATTAAAAAAGTAATTTAACATTGGGAGGAAGGAGTATTTTATGCAGAAAGTATTTTACTGCACACTTTTCTTCTCCATTTAGCACTTCAAATGACCAGTACTTCAAGTATCAGATCCAGCTAGTCCTTCATCTAGTCATCAAACGAAATGATGGTTTGGGCAAGATTATGGGTCTGCATTTATTAGTGCAAAGTGGACTAAATAGCTTGGTCAAATTTAGTTTTTTTCTTTCCTCTTCAGAGAGAAAGAAGAGTTCAGATATTTAAATAGACGTCATTATCTTTCTACAAGGAAAAAAAAACTTACTATTCCCTACAACAGTAAATGCACTGACTAAGGTAGTACAAAGTCATGCACCAGAAGTTCCCAGGTTAACATCTGGTTTGTATTAAGTTAAATGACCTCTGACAATTTACTAGAGAGGTATTACAGTGTCCCAGACTGGGGCCAAGAAAGATGGTCTTAAATTCGCACTCCTTATCCAGTTAATACAACTGGAAAGGATCAGACTCTCATGGGAATATCTCACTGTTTTTCCTTCCTTCCTTCTTCCCCAGTAGTCAGATATTCTGATGAGTGTCCACAGATAAGAAATATGGGGACTTTGATCATATAGAGAGATGAGAGAAGCTAGCATTGTTCTCCATAGCATCGAGAAGATTAAGAGGAGATTTGATAACGTGGAGGAAATTATGAATTTTTGATAGTTTATCCTTATTTATTCTATTTCCAGGCTCAGTAACCAGAGATTTGAGATGATAGAGAAAAGCAATAACATGAGGACTTTTTTTGTTTTAAATGCAGCGAGTTGTTGTGATCTGGAATATATTGCCTGAAAGGGTGCTGGAAGCAAGTTCGATTATAACTTTCAGAAGGAAATTGTATAAATACTTGAAGGGGGAAAAAAATGACAGGGCTATGGGGATGGAGCCAGGGAGTGGAACCGATTGGATAGCCTTTTCAAAGGGCTGGTGCAGGTCCAACGGGCCGAATGACCTCCTTTAAAGCTGAATAGAGCTATCGTTCCATGATTCTAAATAGCTCATTGGGAGAGATGTGTTCTATTGCCCAATGCCCACCATAAACTGTCATTTTCAGGAGAACAAATGAACAAAAAGAATGTGCAGTTACATTTTATTTTAGCGGTATGGGTATTTAATCATTCACAAAGAAAGTCTTGTTTGATATTTTATCCATGCATCCAATGCTCAGACACCACTTCCTTCCACGCAACAAGGAACAGTCAGTGAAAAATCAGATTTTTTTCTTTTTTCTTTTAGTACTTAGAGCATCACAGTAATTTTTTGGAGCTTCTCTTTACCTGCACCTCACTATCTTCCTAGCTACACCGATCTTTCCCATCGATTTTGCCTCCACTCTGTTCCTACCCCAGGCAGACCACATGTCATCATGTGGAGAATGACTGGTCAGCAGCTCCATGGGCATTACAGCACCAAGAGATTCTTGCAGTTTTATTTCAATAGCACAGACTCTTTAAATACTTAAGGTATCATGGCTTTAATTGAAATTAATATTTTAAATAATTTAGTCATTAATACTCAAGAATCTTTTTTCCCCCCCACCAAGTATCATAATATGAAAACTCTGGAGGTTGGCAGGATTACTTCATCTCTATAGAAACAATCTAATCCTACTTACAAGCCATATTATATTCACCATTGATTCAGTCCTAGAAATAAATATGAACATTATATCAGAAGGACAAAACTGAATATAAATAAATCAGTCAGAATCATCTCTTGGGCAGGCCTGTGAAGGTGGATCTGGGGTCAGGAGTAGTGGGGTGGGGAGGGAAATCTCAATGGGCCGGCTCCAGGAAATATCCCCACGGTGACAAAATTCTGCAGGAGGCGTGATGCCTTGGTTTTTAGGGAAGTTGGCATTAATATTCCCATCATCATCTGCATTTTCAGTCCAAAGATTTTGTTGCATGTATTTAAATACAACACAAAAACTTCCCAGTTCACTAAACTACTTGCAGAAATGATCCATACAATGTATTAGAATTAACTCTTAGTGAGTATTGATGTGACCAGTAAAAAAATAAATTTAACAAAACATACAAAAGTCTAAGTGCCAGCATTGGAGTCGTTACAAGATAAAGTAGCTCCATTCAGTTGTGGAAGCAATTCTGCTGTTGACAAGAGCTGTGAAAGGGCTTTGACAAGGACCCGAGCAGTTTTATGTAGCACTTGGAAGCAGGTGATTAGATTATAGTGATGACATATGATTGCATAGTATTGTTGTGTCCCTTTAGGGAATCATCTGTCAGACACTTGTTCTGATATCTTTCAGGGCATGTTACAAGATATTTGAAATTGTTCATTCAAAACTATTTAATCTGACAACGTGCGAGCTGTGAGAGCCCATTAGAAAGAGTGGAATGAAAGCCGGGAATCAAAAGAAAATGCATGCAAATTACAGATTTCTATTTCCTCAAGAAAGGGCTGTTAGCATCAGCAAGTGTCAGAAGAGAAGTTTATGATTAAACAGAATGACACAACCACACATCCATGAATAAAGCTAATGGTATGTTGGCCATTATGTTAAGGGGGTTGGAATGCAATGAAGAGGGAATCATGTTATATAGAAATGAAAACAGGATGCTGGAAAAACTCAGCAGGTCTGGCGGCATCTGTGGAGAGAGAAACAGATTTAACGTTTCGAGTACGAATGACGCTTCTTTAGATTGAAGAGTCATACGGACTCGAAACGTTAACTCTGTTTCTCCCTCCACAGATGCTCCCAGACCTGCTGAGTGTTTCCAACATTGTTTTTATTTCAGATTTCCAGTATCTGCAGTATTTTGCTTCTA
Organism: Cetorhinus maximus; assembly: GCF_964194155.1. Lineage (NCBI taxonomy): Eukaryota > Metazoa > Chordata > Chondrichthyes > Lamniformes > Cetorhinidae > Cetorhinus > Cetorhinus maximus. The sequence goes on from NC_135889.1 coordinate 61,733,812, forward strand.
TCGTCATGTTGTACAGGGCCTTGGTTAGACCCCATCTGGAGTGCTGCATTCAGTTTAGGCACCGAATCTCAAAAAATATACTGGTTTTGGAGGGGGGCAAAAGATATTCCTTGAAGGGATGGCTATTCACTTCTTTATGAGACCTTAGGACAGAGCCAGCGCAACAATCAAAGCCATTTGCTCTTAAAGACCCCCATCAAGCAGGCCATCGGGCTTCTGAAGATGCAGTTCCCACACCTGGACTCATTGGGTGTATGCCCTGAAGTACACTCCTGGAAGAGTCCTTCACATGGTGTTGGTTTGTTATGCTTTCCATAACATGGCCTACCGAGACATGTGGACCTTGGAGATGGTGATATGCGAGATCAACACAGTTCAGCAGAGGAACAGGAGTTGGAGAAGGAGAAAGAAGGGGAAGATGCAGAGCAGAAAGATGCTCTGGGTTAAGAGGGGAGATAAAAATAACAAGGATTCCGATTCCTAGCTGCCAGTTACCAGGAACTGCAACTTGCTCAAATGAAGAAAACCAATTAACTTGTTCTGAGTTCTTCCCTCAGCTCTGTGTAGATTTCAGTACAAGTTTTTGATTTTCTTCTCTCCTTTTCACTCTATGCCACAGACACTTCTAACCTTTATAATCAAAATAGCGAGCTGAGCTAAACACAGCTTTTCCACATTGACCAAAACATTTCAAGATAGCTTCTTTCATTCCTTTTTCACATTTAAGTATTTTCTAATAAAGGTGTCTCTCACAGGAAACAATCTGCACAAATTTGGTCTTTGAGGCATGAATAAAATAGAGCAGGTGTCCACAATTAGTGGTAATGGCTTTGGCTAGGTTACAGTATGAAACAGTAGGATACCAGAATAAGGGTGGTATAATATTCCAGTTAGGGAACACTGTCAGATGTAATACTTTCTCTGATTGAATAGCACGCTGGCACTGAATGTCTGGGCCCACATGAACAATAAGCGTTTGTGTGAGGTACTGAGCAATGACTGATGGTCACAAATATCCAGCAAATAATCAACATTTGCAGAAGAGAACAAACTAAATCTTGGGTCTCAAGAGGTTAAGGATAAGCAGAAACCATAAACAGTTCTGTCATCAATCAGGCTGATGGAGTAGAATGAGTATCAAAAATAACTTTAAATCAGAAAATACTTAACACCACAAAAAGGGAACAGGGCTATCAGAAAACAAATGGAATTGTGCAGGTGTTAAGCTTGTCATGGAAGAAGCAGGTTTGTGGGCTGTAAAAATCAGAAGAACCTATTGGTGCAATTATTGGGGAACATTTAAAAACAAACGTACTGAAATCTTAGCAGAAACCCAAGAGAAGAGAGCTGAGCATCAAATACCCCTCTGGATTTTATATTTCAGGTGAAGAAGATGGGGGTTCTGGTGAAAGTCAGCTCTTTACAATGGAAAAATGTTACTTCCTTTGCTTTCTCCCATCTGCTAATTACCAAAGTTGATATTCAGCAGAAGCCAAAAAGAAATATCTGATCTTGTCAGCTATGTTTACTGCTGCAGCTTCTTTTAAAAACAATTCCATTAATGCAGGACTCTTACCTCACTCATATGCTTTATCTCACGCCTCCACTTAGCACTGCTGCAAGCCTCACACCGACACTGGAGCTTTCACATACTGCCAGCTAGTCAACCATGACAGCCCCATCACCCAAAGCCATTGCATGCCACTTCTCTCTCTCTTGCAGGATGAGGTGGGGCACAACAGGAGGAAGCAGCAGCTAACCAGAGGGGAGCTGGCTTACTGGGCATATCCTAAGTGGAGGAAATAGTACTGGCCATTATTGGGACAGTGGTAGGGTTGATGTTATCCTAGTACCTAATTCTGCTCCTCCTATCCCACATCTGCCCCATTGCACACTCTTCAGATTCACAAGCTGATGGTGCAAGCATCCTGGTTAGTGCCCTTGCATGTTGGCCAGCCAATCCACATTGTTGTTGCCCATGTTGAGACAACACAGTCTAAAGCCAGAACATTTAGACCCAGAGCTGCTCAAGGTTGTCCTCCAAGACTGGATTTCATTTATAAATTTGGTTTGGAATGTTTTGTTTTGTTGTGGCTTTGACTTTGGCATTGTGGCCAAATGGTCAATAACTGAGGGAAAGCAAGATGCGAGACTGTTGGAGAATGGGGAATTGGGGTTGCAGTTATTGGTATCACTCTCAGATAAATTCTTCACTGATAGCCCAGGCAGAAAGCAGCTGTCTAGGTTGACTCCCCCTCCCTTAAAGGCTGTCTCCTCATGATGGCGATATTCTGCATGCAGCAGACCACCATGAATTTTGACATCTGCTCTAAGTACTGCAGGGTCCCTCCAGAGCAGTCTAAGAAGTGAAAGAACTGCTTCAGACTGCCAATGGTCTGCTCTTTCACATTTCATGTGGCTTTTATTGTATGCACACTATCCACATGTGTGGGTTGCACACCAGAGGCAGCAGTCATGAGGTTTGCAGATAGTCCTGGTTGGCCAATAGCTACACATTGGTTTGCCACAATGGCTTGAATGATGCTGGCACAGTGCACTGCAGCAGAAAAAAGGCATCATGATCGCTGCCAAGATACTGAGCATTGATCTGCATGATTCTCTGCCTATGGTCATACGTACACTGGACATTGAGGGAGCAGAATCACCATCAGTTTCAGTATAGGACTGGAGAATTGCAAACATTACACCCTTGTTCAAAAAAGGGTGTAAAAGGTAAGCCTAGCAACTACAGGCCAGCCAGTTTAACTTCAGTGGTGGGAAACTTCTAGAACCACTAATTTGGGACAAAATTAATAGTCACTTGGACAAATGTGGGTTAATTAAGGAAAGCCAGCCCAGATTTCTTAACAGAAAATCATGTTTAACTAATTTGCTGGAGTATTTTGAAGAGGTGACAGAGAGGGTTGATGAGAGTAATGGTGTGGTGCACATGGACTTCCAAAAGGCGTTTGATACAATGCTGCACAACAGACTTGTGAGCAAAGTTATAGCTCATGGAATAAAAGGGGAAGTAGCAACATGGATACAAATTTGGCTGAGTGACAGGAAATAGAGTAATGGTTAAGGGATGTTTTTTGGGCTGGAGGAAGGTTTGTAGTGGAGTGCGCCAGGGTCAATGACATAGACCATCGTGTTAAAATTTGCAGATGATACGAAACTCAGAGGCATTGTAAACTGTGAGAAGGATACTGCAGAACTTCAAAAGGATGTGGACAAGTTGGTGAAATGGGCAGATAAAGTTCATTGCAGGGAAATGTGAGGTGATTCATTTTGGTAGGAAGAACTTGGAGGGACAATATAAAATAAAGGGTACAATTCTAAAAGGGGGTTCAGAAGCAGAGGGACCTGGCTGTATATGTGCATAAGTCATTGAAGGTGGCAGGACAGGTTGAGAGGGCAGTTAATAAAGGATACTGATTTTAGGATTTATTAATGGGGACACAGAGTATAAGAGGCAGGAAGTTATGTTAACCTTCTATGAAAGACTAATTTGGCCTCAGCTGTAGTATTGTGTTCCGTTCTGGGCACCGCACATATGAAGGTATTGGAGAGTGGAGAAAAGATTCATTCACATGAATAGTTTCAAGGATGAGGGATGAGGAACTTCAGTTACATAGATAGGTTGGATAAGTTAGGTTTGATTTCCTTGGAGGAGAAAGGGCAGAGAGAAGCTTTAATAGAGGTATTCAAAGTCATGGAGGGGTCTGGACAGAGTAGATGGGGAGAAACTTCCTATTTGTGAAGGGATTGAGAGCGGGAGGTCACAGAATTTAAGCAATTGGCAAAAGAAGCAAAAAAACGACAAGGAGAAAAACTTTTTTCACGCAGTAAGTGGTTGACATCTGGAATTCAGTGCCCGAGAGAGTGTGGTGGAGGCAGGTTCAATCAAAGCATTCGAAAGGGAATTAGACTTAACTGAAAAGGAAGAATGTGCAGGGTTGCAGGGAGAAGGCAGGGGAATGGCACTTGGTGAATTGCTCATTTGGAGAGCCAGTACAGACACGCTGGGCTGAATGGCCGCCATCTGTGCTGCAACAGTTCTGTGATTCACTTTGTTTAAAAACTTTGTTATTCATTTAATCTCAGCAGTTTATTTTTTTTATTAAAGGAAGGGAAATGACCTTGTATGTTTTTTCCTTCTTTGTACCAACCTTTAGAAGTTCATACTTGTTCAATTTAGGTATAATCATGCTCCTTTTTTTAAAAGCACAAACTCACACGAATAGCTCAAGTCTTTCCAAGTTGCATTTTAAAAACCCACAATACAAAACCAGTTCAACCAGAAATACAATTTTAATATTTTTCCCCCTAGTTTTATAGCTGTGGCCATTTTTGACAGCAAGTGAATCAGTCACTCATAGGGTTCAGGTTTTAGATATTACACAAGATATTCTGCTCAGGTTGCTCATCACTGACCACTTGTGCAAGTAGACTTCATTCATGTTCCAAATAATCCAAAATGTATCTTTAACTGCACAATATCTTGGTAAATGACATTGAAACCAATGAAAGAGGGGAACCTCATCATTCTACTCCAGGTTATTGGAACATACCACATGTTGTCATGTTACTTATCACATCTCCAGCAGGCAATCTCTCAGACTAACGCTCAGTCTATAAGCCAGCAGTTAAATTCATTGAAATAAAAAGTAGATAAAGAAACACTATTCAGCATAAAATAGTATAGGTTACAGGAATTAAAAACAACCACTCCTTCTGAGAGAATGGGGAAATTAGTGGTTCACCTCTGAAATGGTGATAAAGTGTCAAGGGATCAGACCCTCTCCTGGCTGCAAACTGACATTGTATCTATACAAACCCTTTGAAGGTTCAACAAAAACTCATTCACAAAAAATACATGTTCCATAACTAAATTAGATCGTTAGTTATTTGCCAATTACATCCTCCAACTTGAAATAGTCAAATACCCATTCAGTCAGAAACACTATCGCCTGAATTTAGTGGTCAATGGCAAAGCGATGGCAAATGAAAAAGGATACTACTAAATTTATTTTATAATTCAATAGTCCTATAGAAAGGTAAAATTCTGTCTTCAATAACATTTAGCTTCCTTCCAGTACTGAGCAAGTTCTACAGAAGAATTCCAGGTCTAATGAAGAATGGGGTTTTGAGTTTAATATTTTTGAATTGCAAGATAAAACTTTCCACCGAACCAACCAGATCCTCTAAATCCTGAATTTTAAATGGACTGGTACACAAGCAGGTAAATCCCCTTAGCCACATTAAAACAGTGAAGTGTCATAAAGAAAAGTGTCAGGCCACAAAATAACCACAACACAATTGCTTTGCCTAAATGACACTGAATCTGAACCACCCCAATTAAAATATTGTTCTTAATCCCTGTTATCAATGATCTGAAAGTCTGGGTGAGTTCAGGTATATGCACTATTGTATTACAACAATGGTGTGTGGCACTACCACAGTGCTAACTGGGATATATTTTAAACAGATCTAGCAACTCAAGACTGGGCATTCATGAGATGCTGTGGGCCATCAGCAGCTGCAGAATTGTACTTGACCACAATCTGTAACGTCATGGCCCAGCATATCCCCCACTCTACCATTACCATCAGCCAGGGGATCAACCCTGCTTCAATGAAGAGTGCAAGAGGGCATACCAGGAGCAACACCAAGCATACCTAATAATGAGGTGTCAACCTGGTGAAGCTATAACACAGGACTACTTGCATGCTAAAAAGCATTAGCAGCAAGTGGTAGACAAGTGATCCCACAACCAATGGATCAGATCTAAGCTCTGCAGTCCTGCCGCATCCAATCATGAATAGTGGTGGACAATTAGAACTCACTGGAGGAGGAGGCTCCACAAATATCCCTATCCTCAATGATGGCGGAGAACAGCACATCGGTGCAAAAGATAAGACTGAAGCATTTGCAACAATCTTCAGCCAGAAGTCCTAAGTGGATGATCCATCTCAGCCTTCTCCAAAATCACAGTATTCCCCAGTATCACAGTTGCCAGTCTTCAGCCAATTCGATTCACTCCACCTGATATCAAAAAATGGCTGAAGGCACTGGGTACTGCAAAGGCTATGTGGCCTCACAATATTCCGGCAATAGTCCTGAAGACTTGTACTCCAGAACTTGCCGTGCCCCTAGCCAAGTTGTTCCAGTACAGCTACAACACTAGCATCTACCTGGTATAGGTGCAAAATTGCTCAGGTATATCCCGTCCACAGAAAGCAGGAGAACTCCAACCCAGCTAATTACCACCCCATCAGTCTACTCTTTGTCATCAGTAAAGTAATGGAAGGGGTCATCGACAATGCTATCAAACAGCACTTGCTTAGAACTAATCTGCTCACTGACACTCAGTTTGGGTTCCGCCAGGATCACAGCTCTTGACCTCATTACAGCCTTGGTTCAAACATGGACAAAAGAACTGAATGTCAGGGGTGAGAGGAGAGTGACTGCCCTTGACATCAAGGCAGCATTTGACTGAGTGTAGCAGCAAGGAGCCCTAGCAAAACTGGAATCAATGGGAATCAGGGAGACAACTCTTGGTTGGAGTCACACCTAGTACAAAAGGAAGATGGTTGTGGTTGTTGGATATCAATCATCTCAGTTCCAGGACATCACTGCAGCAGTTCCTCAGGGTAGTGTCCTCAGCCCAGCCATCTCCAGCTGCTTCATCAAGGACCTTCCTTCCATCATAAAGGTAAGAAGTCGGGATGTTTGCTGATGATTGCACAATGTCCAACACCATTTGTGACTCCTCAGATACTGAAGCAGTCCATGTCCAAATGCAGCAAGACCTGGATAATATCCAGACTTGGGCTGACAAGTGGCAAGTAACATTCCCACCACACAAGTGCCAAGCAATGACCACCTCAAACAAGAGAGAGAATCTAACCATTGCCCCTTTACATTCGATGACATGACCATCGCCGAATGCTCCATTATCAACACCCTGGGGGGTAACCATTAAACAGAAACGGAACTGGACTAGGCATATAAATACTGTGGCTACATGAGGAGGTCAGATGATAAGAATCCTGTGGTGAGTAACTCACCTCCTGACTCCCCAAAGCCTGTGCACCATTTACAAGGTACAAGTCAGGAGTGGGATGGAATACTCTCCACTTGCCTGGATGAGTGCAGCTCCAACAACACCCAAGGAGCTCAACACTATCCAGGACAAACCAGCCCCCTTGATTGGCACCCCATCCACAAATATTCACTCCCTCCACCACTGACGCGCAGTAGCAGCAGTGTGTACCATCTACAAGATGCACTACAGGAATTCACCAAGGCTCCTCAGACAACACCTTCCAAACCCACGACCACTACCATCTAGAAGGACAAGGGCAGCAGATGCATGGGAACACCACTGCCTAGAAGTTCCAAGCCACTCAACATCCTGACTTGGAAATATATCACCATTCCTTCACTGTCGCTGGGTCAACATCCTGGAACTCCCTTCCTAACAGCACTGTGGGTGCATCTACACCACAGGGACAGCAGCGGTTCAAGAAGGCAGCTCACCACCACCTTCTCAAGGGCAACTAGGAATGGGCAATAAATGCTGGCCCAGCCAGCGATGCCCACATCCCATGAATGAATAAAAAAAGTCAAAAGAAATATCCAACTAATAAAATGATAAGATTTGTTGCATTGCTTTAATCACCCAAGGACATTGAAAAACATGACAGTACAGATTATGTAAACTGGTACCAAAACCTGACAACATTCATCCAAGGGTAGTAACTCATTTATTATTCCTCATGCACCTTTAATATTAAAAATTTAAGTTTTTCCTTGTGATATAGTCACACAATCAAGATCAACTTGCTATATTGAACATCCATTACATCCATTATATGAAGATGTTAGTTTAATGTGGAGCTGACTATATTTGGGTGTAGCTTCCTGTTTCTCCTTCACAGATAAATATTGAACTTTTGAAGCATTCATGCAGACTTAAATGCTGCATGTCACATATGCTTACACAGTGGTCACAGCACTGTAAAAGTAATTTGCTGTATGTGAAGCACTGAATCATTTGAGCAACAATGTAAGTTATTCTATAAATGCAAGTCCTTCCACTTTACACACCATTGCTAAGGGACTATTAGAGAGAGTACTGGTCAGAACTCATTTGGAGTTAGGTTCCTACCTTAAAGAGTTCACATTGCTCTTGTAGGATGTCCAGTGAAAACTCACCAGGATGATACTTGGGTTAAAGGTAATGGGTTAGGTTGAGATGCTGAGTAAATTTCAGTTATATTCCTAGGGAATTATAAGGGTAAGCAGTGATCTCCTTGAGAGATTGAAAATCATGGAGATGGTAGGGTATTTTTGGGACTGTTAAATTCCTTTAGTAGGGAAGGCCAGAACAATGAGACAAAATCTGGTTAAAAGGATTTCAGGGTGGTGGAGTGGAGGGGGTGAAGTGGGGTGTGTGTGTAGGGGGATGGTGGTGGTGGTGGGCGGGGGGGCGAGGAGGTGGGGGCAAGGAAACGTTTTCATAAAAGATTGTGAGAAAGGGAACACACTCCCCAGAAGGCTATAGATCCAAAGCCCATTGAGTTTACCCCCATGAAGCTCCTTGGTTAAGAACATAACCATTGGTTCAGTTTGGAGTGGCATTCTTTCCTCCTGTGGGGATAAATGCAACCCTTCTTTCAAAAAGATTTCTTTTTAAAAGATATCTACCTTATGAGATATTTAGTAGGGAAATATTGTTTTATTAAAAGTATACTGAGAGAAAGCAGGGAATTGGAGATAGAGATATGGTAAACAGAAGTGGCAAAATATTCTCAAAGGGCCATATTGCTTACACCGGTCTTTAAACTTCAGAAGAGGCATGCGAGTGTTTGATAGGGCAATAGACAAGTTTTTGTGCAAACACATAGACAGTGAAATTTACAGGGAAGGAGCAGGGATGTATTAGCAGCCAAGAGACCCAGAAATATCAGCAAGGCACAGGCCCTGCCGTTTTTATGATGGGACTTAATAAGAATTTTAAAATTCCTTTTCCTGCATGGCAGATGGCCAGATTAGGAGACTGGTTGGCTCCCAGGCAGGAAAATCTGCAGTACAGGGCCGAGGCCAGGGGCCATATGGGATGGTTCCCAGTAAAAATCGGGAAGATCAGGATGGTTGGGGACTGGAGGTGGGGACTTGAAGCACAGAGGCAAGGGAAGGAGGAAGAAAGAATGGTGTCAAGGAGAGTGGTGTGGTGAAAGGAGAGAGACAGAGAGAGAGAGAGAGATCAAGGCAGTTGGTTTTGTACAGCGTTCCTGGTCTTCAAGCAGTGCTGGAGAAGCACTTCCCTATTACATCTGGCAATTCCAGTCTCCCTTCAGCTGATAGGAAACCTGGCCTGCAGGCATCAAATTCAAATGGCTGCCAAAATCTGAGCAACACAGCCTCATTTAAAAATTAAAAATCACAACCCCACATCTCCGGAGTGGATTATTCATCCAATCCCAAACTGTTACCATTAAACTAGAAACGGGCTTGCTCACGGTGGGTTGGAGATAGGTTTCACATTTTTAACCCTTCTTCCCAAACCCCTCATCCACCTGTCATGAGGCGGGCGTGGTTTTAAAATTACTCCCATGAAAAGCTCCTTGGTTAAGAACATAATCAATTGATTCAGCTTAGAGTGGCATTCTTCCCTCCTCAGATAAACGCAACCCCTCATTCAAAATAACAGAACAGAAAACACGCAACATCAGTGGAGACCTGGAGCACAATAGCAGAGGCCTTTTAACAATTACCAGAGTGGGTCATTGCATTTAACTTGGTGCCTTTATTTGCTGACCATAAAATTTTGTCCTTCCGAGAGAGAGCATCCCTATTGCTGTTTGATTGCGAAATGAAAGGACAGCAGTTCGATATTATGTTTTTAATGCCTCAGCTACTTTCCACTGCTTATTAACTGACTTGGTCACTAGTCATATTATTCTAAAGAATTAATACTTGGTCTTTCAGAAAAGAAAACATACAATCATAAGCAGTGAGAGGATATATACATGTGTTACTTTTTATTGGACAATAATCAAGGAAAAGGTATCGCGGCCATTGATTTTTTGAATTTGTGCTGTTGACAGGAACTTGTCTGCTGGCTACACATGTTGAAAAACAGTGGGTGTTTTATGATCCCAACTGATGTTAATGCTGGACAAAACAGATCCCAGAGCAGAGCCTGGTTTGACAGATCCCAACTTTTATATTTTTGTTTAGAATCTGTGGAGGGGCAGTTATTGGACCCATTCACAGGAGTCTGCGAACGAACTTTTAACAAAAGAACAAAACATTTATTAAACAAGAAAAGATGAACTAAATTACACTATTCCTTCATCTCAACTATACCCTTACATATATGTACAAATTTGTACAAAGTTAACACAAATTACAAAATCTCTCTTATACTCCAATGCTCACGTTAAGTATACAGTCCATGTAAACTAATAGACAAACTGTGGTCAGACGCAGCAAACTCCAAAAACCAAGCAACAGATGCTACCCAAAGAGAATGCTGTGGATTTCTCAACTACACCCACCAGGCACTTTTACACCATAAGCCAACCGATCTCCCTGAAACTCTTGTCTTTCTCATGAGGATTTCCCATCTCTATGCCCTAAGAGCTCGCCTTGGAATTCTCTCCCCTGCTTTCTCTAGGACATCTTCAACAAGAATCCAACTCCAGGGTTTTAAGTTCTCCTTCCAATGTTCCTTCCCTTGGATCTCTTCAGGGATTCACATGCACTTTCTGATATTCAGCTGTGCCAAGGGGGAGGCAGTGGTATATGGTATTGTCACTGGACTAGTAATCCAGATACCCAGGGTAGTGCTCTGGGGACTGGGGTTCGAATCCCACCTTGGCAGATGGCAATTCAATAATTGAAAAAAATCTGGAATTGAAAGTCTAATGATGACCATGAAAACATTGTCGATTGTCGTAAAAACCCATCTGATTCACTAATGTCCTTTAAGGAAGGAAATCTGCCGTCCTTATCTGGTCTGGCCTACATGTGACTCCAGACCCACAGCAATGTGGTTGACTCTTAAATGCCCCTGAAATGGTCTAGCAAGTTACTCAATAAATAATGCTGGCCTAGCCAGCAATGCCCACATCCCATGAATGAATATAAAAAAGCAGAACACCACTGCTCCAAAATCCCATAAGGAGCCACTAATCTTTGGCTGTCTCCTCAGATCTTCTGACTTCCCACAAGCCCACCTTATTCCAAGTCTGCTCCCTGCAGCTCTGTCTCTTTAATTCAGAACCTTTTCCTCTGCTCCTCACTCTCAACTTCACTTAACAGGGTCTGTTTCAGATTCCTGTCCTGGTCCCTTAACTTGAATATCTTCTTGGGACCTCTTTCTGTCCCACTACCTGGATTTGTTCCCTTCCTTCTTTGTTCTGGGACCTGCTCCCTGCAGCTTCGGTGTCCTGATTCTTTTTGCAGAATGGCACTCCTCTTCAAGTTATAGGTCACCCGACCTCCATTCTCGCACTGTTTCACTTTCTCCCTTGCTTTCTCCTCCATGAAGGAAGAGTTTTCAGTTCTAAAATAGAAACAAACGGCACATGTGCAGGGCTGTTCACTGGCCTGAAGACAAACATGCACCAATTGCACATGTGCGGCCATTCTCTGGCCGGCGCATACGCAGACGACCTGAGGCCTACTGTTAAATGTAGTTCCTGATCCAGACCTCCGACTGCCAATTTAAACTTCGGGTAAGATTTTTTTCTTTGGAGTTCATCAGTGTGCTGCCCGCAACTTTCAATTTCAACCAGGTGGAAAGGCTTCAGCCAGAACTATATGTTTGAGAACTTGTGCATATTAAATCATAAAAAAAGTTTATTCAATAAGTCCAACTCCCTTCAGTTGAAATCCGGGTTGCAGACCAGCTCCTCCACTAGAGGACATAGTGATATGCGGAGACGGAGAGAGAGAAGAACTTACTGACTACAGAGCCACAATCAAAAAAGAACTTACTAGAAACAAAAATGAGACAGCAGCTGTGCCTTAACTTTGGGATTTCATTTACAAAAGAATGTTATGCTTTTGGGCAGTGGTAAAGTTATGGGACCAGTCATCCAGAGGCCTAGGCGAATACTCTGGGGTCACAGGTTAAAATCCCACCATAACAGCTGGAATTTAAATTAGGAAATCAGGAATGAAATCATAATGACCATGAAACTATCGGATTGCCTTAAAAACCCACCTGGTTCGCTCATGTCCTTTAGGGAAGGAAATCCGCCATCCTTACCTGGTCTGGCCAACATGTGACTCTAGACCGAACAATGTGGTTGACTCTTAAATGCCCTCTGAAATGGCCCAGCAAGTCACTCAGTTGTACCAAACCGCTACAAAAAGTAAAAAAAAGGAATAAAACTGGATGGATCACCTGGCAACAACCTACGCACAGGAAATGACAACAGCTAACCAGCCCAGTAAACCCTGCAGTCTACTTACCAACAGCTAGGGACTTACGCCAGAGCTGGGAGAGACTAAAGCCTGACAGTCAGTCACAGATTCATAACTTACAGCGGTCCCAGACACCTCCATTACCATTCCTCACTATGTCTGTCCCACTGGCAGGAGACCCACCAGAGGTAGTGGCAAAGTGCTGTATAGTCGGGAGGGAGTTGTCCTGAGAGTCCTCAACATCAACTCCAGAGCCCATGAAATCTCATGGCATTAGGTCAAACATGGACAAGGAAGCCTCCTGTTTATTACCACCTACCATCCCACCTCAGCTGAAGCATCAGTGCTCCTCCATGTTGAACACCATTTGGAGGAAGCATGGAGGGTGGCAAGGGCACAGAATGTTCTGTGAGTGGGGGGACTTTAAATGGCCATCACCAAGAGTAGCTCAGTAGCACCACCACTGCTGACTGTGCTGGCTGATTCCTGAAGGATATAACTGCCAGACTGGGCCTGCAGCAGGTGGTCAGGGAACCAACAAGGGGGAAAAACATACTAGATCTCATCTTCACCAATCTATCCATCACAAATGCAACTGCCCAAGACAATATTGGTAGGAATGACCACCGCACAGTCCTTGGCGATAAGGTCCCACCTTCACACTGAGGATACCCCCATTGTGTTGTGTGGTACTACCACTGTGCTAAATTTGATCGATTGAGAGTAAACCTAGCAGGACAAAACTGAGCATCGATGACGCATTTTGGGCCATCAGCAGCAGAATTGTATTCAACTACAACTTGAAACCTTATGGCTCAGCACATCCCCCACTCATCATTACCTTCAAGCCAGGGAATCAACCCTACTTCAATGAGGAGTGGTGGGCATGCCAACAGCATCACATGGCTTATCAAAAAAAGGAGGTGCCAACCTGGTGAAGTTACAATACAGAATTACATGCAAGCTAAACAGCAGAAGCAGCATCCTAAAGATAGAGCTAAGAGATCCCACAACCAATGGATCAGATCAAGGCTCTGCAGTCCTGCCACATCCAGTCATGAATAATAGTGGACAATTAAACAAAACTAACTGAAGGATGAGGCTCCACAATTATCCCCATCCCCCAATATTGGGGGAGCCCAGCATATCAGTTCAAAAGGCAAGGCTGAAGTATTTGCAACAATCTCCAGCCAGAAATGTTGAATGGATGATCCATCTCTGCCTCCTCCTAAGATCCTCAGCATCACAGATGCCAGTCTCCAGCACGTGTGATACCTAGCACAAAGGAAGATGGTTGTTGTTGTTGGAGGTCAGTCATCTCAGTCCAGGGTAGTGTCCTCAGCCCAACCATCTTCAGCTGCTTCAGTGACTTTCCTTCCAACATAAGGTCAGAAGTGGGATGTCCGCTGATGATTGCGCAATGTTCAACATCATTCACAACTCCCCAGAATACTGAAACAGTCTGTGCCCATATGCAGCAAGACTGGACAATATCCAGGCTTGGACTGAAAAGTGGCAAGCAACATTCACATCACACAAGTGTCAGGCAATGACCACTTCCAACAAGAGAGAATCCAACAATCACCCCTTGATGTTCAATGGCATCACGATTGTTGAATCCCCCACTAACCAGCTCTTGGGGGTTATCATTGACCCGAAACTATACTAGGCCAACCATATAAATACTGTGGCTATAAGAGTAGGTCAGAGGCTGGGAATTCTGCAGCAAGCACTGATCTCCCAACTCCACAAAGCGTGTTCACCATCTACAAGGCACAAGTCAGGAGTGTAATGGAGCGCAATGACTACTCCACACTCGCTTGGATGAGTGCAACTCAACACTCTACAGGACAAAACAGCCTGCTTGATTGGCACCCCATTCACCACCTTCAACATCCACTCCCTCCACTGACACACAGTGGCAGCAGTGTCAGTGGCACCATTTACAAGATGCATTGCAGCAATTCACCAAGGCTCCTTTGTCAGCACCTTGCACCCAGCAAGCTCTGCCACCTAGAAGGACAAAGGCAGCAGACGCATGGGAACATTACCCTCTGCAGATTCTCCCCCAAGCCACACACCATCCTGACATGGAACCATTCCTTCCCTTGTCAAAGTCAAAATCCTGGAACTCCCTTCCTAACAGCACTGCGGGTATACTCACACTAGATAGACTACAGCAGCTCAAGGCAGCAGTTCACCATCACCTTCTCAAGGACAATTATGGATGGGCAACAAATGCTGGTCTTGCCAGAGCACTCATATCCTGTGAAAGATTTTTAAAAATACCAAAAAGCAGCTACATGTTAAAACTGCAGATTAAGCACATACCCAATTGTTTGATTAGAATTATGGGCAATAATTCTTGTGTAGACCATTGCAAGATTCAGGGATTGAATTAAACAACATGTACATCATGAGTTTGAACAACCAATTAGCCAGCAAGAGGTTTCCTTTATTTTTATCCACAATCTAAATGCACATAAATATCTGCAGCATGCATCCAATTACCTGTGCGTATGTGATCATGCATCTCATTTGAAATAAAATGGCTGTATTTTCTATAGTCTTCCCATGCGAGGCTGTTTCTAAATGTACCTTCGTTAAAAACGTTGCAATTTCTGATCACTGTATTTTATATCCATGTTGCAGGTTTTAATCTCCCGTGTGTCATTACTGGTAATTTACTACAGCATTTTATAAATCTTAGACTGAAAAGAATGATGTGCAGTTTTACAGTGAGAAGGCAGGGGAATGGTACTAGGTGAGTTGCTCATTTGGAGAGCCAGTGCAGACACGATGGGCCAAATGGACTCCTCCTGAATTGACCAAGCCTTCAGGATTCCACCATTCTGAATTTTAGTGTGATCTGTTAAACAGGTAGCAAGGACACCCACACAAAAGTAAAAGTAGAAATGCTCCTCTGCGCTCCACAATTAAAATTGGACCCACCATGCTGTGGAATGTCCTCTTTCCTGAATGAGAGCTCCCTGCCACCCATCTTCCTAGACCACGCTATTTTCTCAGCCTTCCCACATGTTCTGCATGGAAAGTTGGCCAGTGGTATTTAATTAAATCCTAGCCCAATAATAGCCCAAGCCTCATTTCTGGAACAGGAGGTGTGTTTCTAACTCCTTGCCTAGGGGTAAAGTCAGGGCCTGAATTAGAAGGGCTGATCAATTTTTTTAAAAACTGCAAAAAAAAAGTCATGCATTTCCTTTACAATGGAAAAGTAAATCTAAAAATATGCAGAAGGACATTTTATTGCATTGAAAGGAAAAACTGAACAGTGAAAAGGGGCATTAGTGGAAAACAGCTTTACCATTTGATTCTTTTGGATTAGCAATCAATACTTATGCAATTTAAACTGATCGATTTGAACCAATGTAGGACTAAGCCATTACATTCATTATTGCACAAATGTACACTGAGTACTAAACTGCAGTTCCATTTTAAAAGTTTATAAAATGTTACCAATTTAGTCAGTCCAGCTTGCATTTAAAAGATTAATGAATTAATTCAAAATGTTAAGCTTAAAATGACTTGGGTATTACCATGATTCGGAAAACCTTCTGAATACAAATATTTCTGCCTCAAATATTACAGTAGCAAGAATATTCATCAAATTAAAAGAGGAACCATTCTAGTAACAGTGCTCATAACAAAACTGAAGGTTCAGTCGTAGCAAACTTATTCAGATTTTAAAATCAATATAAAATGATTAATTACAATTTAGTTTGGTTCAGAAAACCATGCAAATATAAACTGCATCAACTCAGACAGGTTTAAATATATACATGCACATACACACACTGGTGCACTACATTAGATTACATTACATTAATTACATTAGTTACATTCTATATTTATTTTACATTAAGTAGTTATCAGAAGAAATAAAGCAGTCTTACGTAAGCAGAATAAATCAGCCAAGTTCAGCAAACAACACCTGGCTACAAGAGAGTTTAAAATCATACTCTGTTCTTTGGAACACTGCGACTTTCTAGGCATGTGGCTGCTTTCTAAACAGGAGCGAGCAATTACCATTTCCCTCTGGATGGTCAAGACTAGCTGATTAATCTGGCTATCTGCAGAAGATTAGTATGTAAAACTTCTTTTCTTACAAGTCTTCTCCCTCCTGACCTATTCGCAGCGTACACCAACAGGAAGTAACACACAAATACATTTTACAGCAATCGACGGCTGAAAGAGTCACAAGGGATTTACTTTAGCTGTAAGCAATGCTGTCTCACACAGATCTCCTCTTCACATCCCTGCTACACATTGGATGGGAGATATGCAAGGGAGGCTGTGTCCCAACAGATGTGACTACACAAAAGATCCATTTATAATTCATGCTATTAAATAGTATTCATTCTGAAAAATCAGCAGTGCTTGCTGTCCATATTGTATTTTTTTTACAAAATGGTACAAAGAACTGACAGATAAAAAAAGGTAATTCTGATGAACTTAAGGTCTTTGCTCTTTGGTAATGCGAAATAGTAAAACTGTAATCAATGTACAAATTACAGAAAATTTGTCACTACTGATGTACAGTCTTAATTATGTGTTTTCTGCATTCATTACTGTTTGCAGCTAATCCTTTACTTTGATGGATCCATTCCTCAATCTCAAGAAAGCTTCTAATAATTCACAACATTCATTCTTGGCATTGATTTATAAATGTCCCCATAACCTCCAACCCTTTAAGGGCAGTGACTCATTCAGTCCCACAGGTTTTCGCAGTTGTCTGGCACCTCACCAAAGTTCCTATTTAATGTATTAGCTTAAGCAGTGAGTTTTAGCAAGCTATTCAACTACAGGGGACATCACAGCTGAGGCAGATTCAATCCACAGCAACCTTGTAAAGAAAATGAACTTCCCAGCAGGAGCTCATTGAAAGCAATCAGGAATGGGTTCCCAACTGATGTTTCTCCCAACCTAGCCTAGGAACACTGAGGCTACTTCAGTTGTATCTTATTTGCCATGAAAAATGATGGTACACAAAAATCAAGGAGGCACATGAAATCTCAACTAACAACCGATATCATCTGCGCCAAATATGCCAAACACTGGCTGATTACTGTAATTAAATAAAAATCTCCACTTTTGGTTCCTAACCTTTAATGGAAGCGTATGATGGGACATTCCTGATGTATACGAGATTTAAAGTGGATTTGAGAACTTTAATCCACAGCGGTGTTTAAAGTTAAATCATGACAGCAAGACAAGGGGACAGAGATACAGGCAGGTATAGCCTAGGTAAGGCTGATTATCAGGGAGCATTTCATAAAACAAAGGGTGACTAATATATGGAATGGTTCACCAGGTAGGAAAATGAAGGCAAAAACTCTGAAATTATTCAAGCAGTAGTTTCTTGCTTTGCTAGTGATACTGTAGGTTTCTAAGCAAAGATATGCACAGTGGGCAGAATGAACTCCCTCATTTGTACTTACCTTTGTGTGAGTGATGCCAAAACAACATATCTTGTGAATATGAAATCGTGCACCAAAATAAACAAGACAACTTCCTGTCCATTACAAATAAATGGCTGGATTTTCCACATATCAACTTATGAAAGCAGGGAAATTGTAAACACAGCACTTGGGTTCAATCCTATAGGAATGAGTAGAGAAGCTGTTCAAAACTAAGGCAGGTTTCACTTAGACTTATAAAGATATCTAGATAGCAACACAATTAATTCAGAATAATGACGTATTGCTGCACTCCAAATTTTATTTGTAATATATGAAACATTTAAAAATAACAAGATATCTCAAGTCCCTGTATGTGTTACTGCACATGAGCCTCAAGGGGATGTGTAGAGCATCAGTCTGGCAGGATAGGTGGTACCACAGGTTTAGTGCTCACATGAATTGGGACTGGCGTCTTCCTTGACCTTCTCCAAAAATGGTGACCTGAGCCCAGTGACTCAATCAAAATTTAGTCAAGCCCAAATCCATGGAATGTATTCCAAGTGCTGCATTACGCAAATTTCCTGAAATTAGACTGAAATAAACTAAGTGGCTCATGAGTCAGAGCCTGAATGCAAGCCCATTTCTGAAGAATCAGGCATTATGCTTCCTTGATCCACGGGATGTGCTTAAATGAGGATGTTAATAGTGAACATATTCATTAGAATGTACATTCATGAGAGCAGGAATACTATAAAATATATTTTTGAAGTGGAAGACAAAAATACTCTGATAGGATCTTCTGGGTTTTTTTTTGGAAAGGTTCATTTTAGTACTCTGGCTCGAGTTTTTCCTCCCTTCCTTGCTTTATACACTATGCCACTGGCACAGTGCGAACAATCTGTTCTGAGACCTTGTAAATCTGAATCAGTTTGGTAAAAGGTGGTAAAGAGTTTATCTTCAATCTTCTCACCTGCTGAATCCTCTTACCTGACCCACGTACGTCACAGCTGAGACTGGATTTCAATGTGTGTAGGGACAGAAATCAGAGGATTGAACCCACATGCCCTGACTCAAATGAGACACAATGTTGGAGACATTGGGCTGTATTTTCATCCTCATGATGAGTAATGAGAGTTGGGAAACCTCCTGGATTGGTGCACCCACCTTGGGAGAAAGTGCCACAAAGGGGAGACTTTCGTTCTGGGGGCGGCAGGTGATAACAAGAGTCAGATCCGCCGCCCCCAGAAAGAGTGCAAAGGCAGCCACAGAGGCTGCCAGGTGCAGAAGGGGACTGCTTAAAAAGCCTGCCTTGGCGCTTTGGGGCTTCGTCCCAGTTATAATAAAAACATTAAGGCCCTCTACACCTTGACCTCGAACTCTCTCAGACACTCTCTATGTCCATCCATGAGACCTCATGCCCTCCATCCACCCTCCCATGGCTCTTCCTACTCTCAATGCCAAGGTAAGGCAATGCAGCTATTTCAGCACTCTAATGGATGTTTGGGCTCTCAGCCAAGCCTCTTTATGCACTTTTGACTGAGAGCCCAGATATCCATTATAGCGTTGAAACAGCTGTACCCCAAGGAAACTATTGCTCCATTGACAGCTCTTGCTCTGTAATCTCATTTCAATTTCACAAGGTTTATTTACACAAGATAGAGGTTCCAAGCGCTTGCAGTTTCTGCTATTGATACTTTAAAGGGTCTGGATGATTGACTACTTAAAAAAAAAGAGTCATTCACTCACTTTCACTATAGCCCTATAAAATTTAACACATCCTATTGTCAGTATAAAGTTCAATGTTTAATGGGCGAATAGACTTGGAAGTGCCACAGCTTGACATGGAGGATATGAGTGGCCATGGGGGTTGGGTATAGGGGTGCCACTTGGCATGGGTAAGGCTTTTTGAACTTGCCTTTCAAAAGGTTCTCTCATCTAGACAATGGTTCATGAAAAGGTGCCATGGATCATGACTCTTGGAAAAGCTGATCCGACTCCATGAAAATTGCAGCAGACTCTGACATACCCATCTCCGCAATGGAGCCGGCCAGGTCTGGAGTGCAGGCTCATGACCCACACCAGCCTGCACCCTTAACAGTACTGCTGAAAATCGGAAACCCTGGAAATGGTTTGGGAATCCTGGAATCAGGTCTCGGTTGCCACTTACACCTCTCCGCAGCTTCTCCCCAACACCATGAAAATCCAGCCCAGCGTTTAAATGAAAACCAGCTTATTATGCTCAGAGTTGGAGGTCACTGTCAAATGTGTTAAAAGAAAATAAAATGGCCTCCAATTTTTAAGAACAATTTTCTCCATTGTATTAAATATTACAAATGAATTATGGTCATCCCCTTTCCAAATCAATCTGTGTGGATTCTGGTGTATTGTTGAAGAAACTGTTCTCAACATTTAGTGGGCGGGATTTTACATCCCCATCGCAGTGGGGGCTGGGCTGGAAAACGTGGCGAGCCGCTCAAAATTCCATTGACTTCGGCGGTGGGTGGGGCTGCAAAATCCCGCCCAATATCTTTATTTTGTCCAGTTGTCAAATTTATTGTAAAGTTATGGGTCACTCTCAACGTTGTTAAAGACAAAGAGCTGCAGGAGTAACAGCAAGCTTCAAGCTAGAGTAAAAGAACGCTGAATATAGGATTTTAATAACTACTAAAAATACAAACTCCTTCTGTGAACAGCTTGATAGTTTTGTCACACAGAACATTTTCTTTAGACACTGATCTGTATTTCTTGAAATCCATAGCTCCTAATCAGTATTTTATGTAAAATAAGCCTGCAAATCACTTCATAGAAAAGTTGATGTTTTTCTATAATACTGTGCTGTAACAGGGAAGGCGCAGTGGCAATTTGTAGACCTAATCTAATGCATCAGCTGTGGCTCAGTTGGTAGCACTGAGTCAGAAGATCAGTACCGAGGGAATGCTGCATTGTCAAAAGGTGCCATATTTCAGATGAGACATTAAACAGAGTCCCTCACTGCCCTCTCAGCAGAACATAAAGGATGCCAAGGCACTATTTCAAAGAACAGGAAAGGTATCCCGGCCAATATTTATCACTCAATCATCACACAAAAAAAAAACAAATCTGGTATTTATCACATTGTTGTTTTCAGCAGCTTGCCATGTACAAATTGGTTGCCACGTGTCATATGTTTTAACAGTAACTACACTTCAAAACTACCTCAGCAGCCAAGGTCATGAAAGGCAGCAAATAAATGCAAGCTTCTTTTTTTAAAGCCCCACTCTATTGACTATATTGTGAGCATGAGCTACAGCAACTGAGGAAAGTCAAAGATACCATCAAATTCCTATAGCTACTAGTTCAGAGCAACACTGTCAAAGGCGGCAATGCTACAGGCTTGGAAGTTGTCACAGGATCAGAGGTGGTGAAAATGGATAGCACCCAACGTGTGCAGGAATCACTATGCCCATTTAGCCTCTGCCTGTTGCAATGCAGCATGACAACTTCATGCTCATTTGAATGAGGGAGATTTAATAAGAACGAATATGGCAATAGTGCAATACAGATAGTGATAACCAGAGTGTGACAAGAGGGGACAGGGTGTACAAACCAGAGTGCACCAGCAAATAGGATCAGAGTAGGGGGAAAAAAACAGAAGGAAAGGCTCTTTATCCGAATGCATACAACATTTATAACAAGATGGATGAACTGTTATCATAATCACTGATTTCAATTTGTGCTATGATAGCCATTACAGACATGTAGTTGTATGGTGACCAAGGCTTAACTGAAATATCAAACACCCTTGAATATTCAGAAAGGTGGGGAGAAAGGAGAAAGGAGGTGGGACAGTTGTGTTAATAAAGAATGAAACCGATACAGTAGTAAGAAATGTCTTAGAACATCAAGATCTGGAATCAGTTTGGGGGAAAGAAGAAGTAGCAAGCAAAAGAAGTCACTGGTTGAAGTAGTTTGTAGTTATCATTAAGGCAGGGGGTGGGGGGCTATAATGTTCCAGTGAAGCCCAACGCAAGCTGGAGGAACAGCACTTCATCTTCTGATTAGACACTTTACAGCCTTTTGGACTCATTGAGCTCAACTTCTGACCATGAACTCTATCCTCCATTTTTAATTCCCCTCCCTCCAAGTCTGCATCTTGTTCTCATGTTTTGGCTTTCAGAAAGCACTGAACTTTATTATGCTATTGACACCTACTCTGGACCAATCCTTAGTTCTAAAGAAACAATCATTACTACTCCCTTTGCCTTTTGTTCCATGACATCTGTCATCTCCCCTGCCCTCTAACCTATCCCTGACCTTCTGCTTTCGTCCTATCTTGACTATTTCGTCTCCCCTTGTCCAGTCTCTTCCCACCGACATTCACAAATCTGCCGATACCCGATGTCATTTCAACTATTTCCAGTTTCCTGGCCCTAACCACCTCCCATCTACCACCACGATGGCCTGAGGGCTGTTTCTTCCTTGAACGGAGGCCCAAAAAATCCTCATCCTTCATCACCCTCCTCTACCTGGCTGAACCTGTTCTCTCATTTAGAAGTAGAAATTGTTCACTTCTTTCACTTTTTCCAAATAAAAGGTATGGCAATGGGTACCCATATGGACCCCAGTTATGTCTGTCTTTTTGTGGGATATGTGGAACATTCCTTGTTCCAGTCCCACTCATGCCCCCTCCCACAACTCTTTTTCCAGTACATTGGTGACTGTATTGGTGCCACTTTGTGCTTTAGTCGGGAACTGGAAAAACACCATCTAAAAAAGGGTGCTAATGAGGTCAATTTTTCACCCATAACAGCTTCCAGCATTAGAGGAGGCCATTTGGCCTATTGTGCCAGTGCTGGCTCTTAGAAAGAACAGTGTGCTTCCTCCCACACTTCCATTTTTCTCCGTAACCCTGTACGTACCTCATTCAAGAACTGTCCACTCCACATAAAAATCGTTTATGGAATCAACTTCCACCACCTTTTCCAGGTGGAGAATCCTGCAACCTGACAACTTAATGAAAATAATTTCTCATCTCCCCTCTAGATCTTTTGCCAATGATTTTAAATTCATGAACTTTAGTTACTGATAAACTCAGGAGGAAACAACTATTCTCCACCTATTCAATCTAAACACCTCATTACCTTGAAGACCTGGATTAGGTCATGCTTCATAATTTTGAATGTCTCTGTTAAATCCACCTTTGCTGCTCCAAGGAGAAAAGCTCTAAAAATTTCCAACCCTGGCTCATAAACGAAACCCCTCATCCCTGATAACATCCTACTAAACCTCCTCTGTACCCTAAGGCCTTTGTTTCCTGAAGTGGCCCAGAATTGTTCACCTTACTCCAGCCAAGGCTTAATCAGTGATTTACGAAGTTTAGTATGGCCTCTTTGCTTTTATATTCTATTCCTCTATTTATAAACCCAGCTAATCCATATATGTTTTTAACCATCTTGTCAACTTCTTCTGTCGCCTTTAAGGATCTGTGTAATTAGAAACCAAGCTCACTCTGCTTACCTAGACTTCTCCAAATTGTGCCGTTTATAGTATACTTTCTTTCCATAATAGACCTCCCAAAGTGCATCACTTCACACTTCCCCACATTAAACTCAAACTCAGTCTACCATGCATCAGCCCAATTCACCATCCTGAAGTTGGCAACTACCTATATCACTATCTATTACATTGCAAGCTTCATATCTCCAAACCTTATAATTCCGTTCCCTCCACTCACTAGGTCATTCATAAAAACTTTTATGTAGAGTAATGGACTGGAAACTAATCCTGCAAACTATCTCCCAGTTAGGAAGACATCCATCCACCACCAATCTCTGCTTCTAACCGACCATTGAGCCAATTCTGTATTAATACTGCAATTTTCTCCTTAATTCCATGTGTTTCCATCTTCTCAAGCTTTGTGTGGCATTTTCAAATGCCTTGCAAAAGTCCATACATAAATCTACTACACTACCTTGATTAACCTACTTTCTCTATTGCCTCAAACAATTCAGCCAGACACTATTTGTCTTTAACAATTCCATGCTGCCTCTCCTGGATTAACCCATGCCTTTCCAAATGAAAGTTTGTTATCCCCAATAAATAGTTTCCAATGACTTCCCCACCACTGATGATGGGCTGACTGGCCTGTAGTTTCCTGGTTGTCTCTCTCTCCACTTTCTTGAATAGCAGTTCAACATTAGTACCCAATCCCATCCTTTGGCACTCCTCTGTATCCAATGAACATTGACAGATTGTGACCAACGCCTCTGCTATTTGTAATCTTTGCTTCTTTCAATGACCTATTCTATCTGGATCAGCTGATTTACCATCTTTCAATAATGTTAATTTTTAGTATATATACTCCATTTATTAATATCCTATCCATAACTTAATTTTTTTTTAAAAATGTAGCCTTCACATTATCCACTTCCTTTTTGAAGACAGATGCAAAGCACTCATTAATTCTTTAACCAATTCTTCTGCGACCGCACGAAAACTTCCCTCTCATTCCTTAATTCATAGCATAGCACAGAAACAGATCATTTGGCCCAACCAGCTCATACTGCATCTATTCTACTCGAGTCTCTTCTCATCCTTGCTCATCCAACTACAGACAACCTTCTATTCTCTTCTCCTAACTTGAACCCAAACAGACCCAACTTTCCAGAATTAACTCCTTACACTAAGTTTTAAAAAATTGAACCTCAAAACATTGTCTTTTCTTGCAACCTCTCTTTGCATCCCATATTAACTTTTTTTTCCCCATTTCCTCTTGTACTTTCGGGAGATTGTGCTTGGTTATTAATTAAATCTTGTTCCTGACATTGGTCATAAGCAATGTACTCTAATTTTACTCTAATTTTTATTATAGTGTGTGAGCAATTTGTTTAATTGCGCAGACCCTTTAAATTTCTTGGGCAAGGCCATGCACACTTAAAAGGGGCCTGCACAGGAACTTTCATGTTGCTGCACAGCCATGTAGCTTGGTAGGAACTACTAGCCACAAAAGCCTCCTCTGTATTTTTACTTTCTCTCATTTTCTTTGTCGTTCAAGGTGCATTAGCTTTGGATGATCTACCCTTCCCCTTAAAAAAAAACGCTCAGTCGGTAGTTGAGCTCTCTTGCCGGAATGCCTTCCATTGCTGTTGTTGCTTTAGCTGCAATCGTCTCTTCCAATCTACCTGTATTAAATCATTTCATAAATCACTGAAGTTGGCTTTTCCCTACTTGAGCATTTTTACCTTTGATATTTTCTGGTCACTTTCCATAACAGCTCTAAACTGAATTAGATTGTGGTGTTGGTGCTCTCTTATGATAACACTCTCCACTTGCCTATTTCATTCGCCAGAACCAGATCCAACATTATGTCTCCAGACCAACAAGGAAGGGACAATGAGCCAGTATGCCAAAAGAAACGAGCAGGATCAGCCCTAAAACGATAGATGTAATGTCCATCTTGCAGTTCTGAACTGGAGAATTTTTTTGCTCTCTTAAGATTGACTGTTTCAGCCCTTTTACAAAAGGAGCCAATGGGCTGCTAGCACTTTTATATCAGGAGGTGACAGGACCTCCACCTTTCTCCTGTGCAGTAACTGATTTTTGCCTAGGATTCCTGAACTTATGGGGCATGCAGGCACCTCCACTGTGGCTCTATTGATATGGGTTTTTAATGGATTGTGCCAATCAGGAAGCTTTCCTTTGATTTCAGGTACTCCAGCCAGGTTAGTCTAGCTGAGCACTAGGCGACAATATGCCAGGGGAGGCTCCCTACAGGTACAATCCTGGCCTATGAGCTGGGATCACTGGCACAGTGATTTTGGGGCCACAATCTAGGCTGTCACTCAGTGCAAAATTGAAGGAACACTTACATTTTCAGAGTTCTATTTTTAGTAGATGAAAAATCAAAATCACGTCTATTTGTTATAATAGATATTAATGACCACATGGCACTATATGAAGAGCTGGGTGCTCTCCTAGTGTCTTGACCAACATTCTTCTCATTTGCTGTGCACAAATCTTTGCCGCATCTCCTCATGTTGCAACAATTACCACATTTCAAAAATAGTTCAGACATGGATTTGTTTATTGCTATTATTAATTTATTTCATAGTTGCACCATAACAATGGTTGCACTGTAACAATGCTGTCAAATCTAGAGACAATAAAACCACAATGTAAAATCTGGCAGTGAGTTGCAAGAAATTCAATAGCATCATAAACCACAAGGATGAAGGGGAGGAGTGTGTGATCGTGTAATTTGGAGCCTTAATTACAGCCCATTATTGTGCTGCCAAAGCTCAAAGTTCCTTACCATCACGTAGCAGATATTCCAGGATTAGTGGAGACTGCCAGACATGATGGCATAGGAACTGGAGTGGGGGGGAAATTTCACTAGCTTTTTTGACAGCAGTGTTTATCTTATGCTGTGGATTAGGAGATTGTTTATTCTATGTCTAACATTGAAGTCAACACTGGAAGGCTAAAGTAAAAAGATACATATATTTTCTAAGTAGGATAGGAAATTTTTTGTATTACTATATATTCCTAATGCCTGTTGTACAAAAGTGTATAATAAAAAAATCTTTGGGGGATCATTTCAGGCACCATAATCATACTAGTTCCCTACCAAGCAGGATGATTGAAATGAGCATTGACTGCATAC
Organism: Cetorhinus maximus; assembly: GCF_964194155.1. Lineage (NCBI taxonomy): Eukaryota > Metazoa > Chordata > Chondrichthyes > Lamniformes > Cetorhinidae > Cetorhinus > Cetorhinus maximus. Next base: position 61,760,317 of record NC_135889.1, read on the forward strand.
ATTTGTAGTCATCTAGGTTAAATGACAAGTTTTCCATTTGCATTCAATCAACAGTTTTATTTTTCCTTATTGGTTGTGTTTGAGTTCATAATTTTCGACTTTTGAATTTATTTTCTGTTTTCATTATTTGCCAAAAAAATTTAATTCAATAAACTATTTCCTAATCATATCCTGTCAAAATCAATTTTACCCAAATGTTACAGACAGGGGACGAATGATAAACTGAACCCTCAATTCCCTTCTCTTTCTGTCCATAACCAGTGTGGGTTTTTTTGGAAAAGGTAGATATGGGTGTTTCTAAGCCTGCATTACTGTGTGATCAATTTAAAGAACCAGAGGCAGAATATTGTGGTGTGTGTGTGTGTTTTAATTAAATTAGAGATGGATAGACTGTAATGTTGAAATTATCAAATGAGTTAGGTATAAAAGGGCATTTGAAATGCTAATGAGTGAACTTGAGTAAAGTCAGCAGATAGGGTGCGAATGAAATTTGCATTTTTCAAAGGGACATGGTAAGGTTTTTACAACTGGCAAGATAAATAGGGCAAGGTTATTACATTGATTTTTCCCCAAAAGTGCTGGCCATAATGATAACATAAAAGATTTTTACATTATGGGAAAAATAAATTCCAAAGACATGGGGGAACAATGGGATTTACAAATCAAAGGAGGAGTATTTATTTAAAGGAAGGATGGAAGGCTGTGTGGGGTGTGGCTGTGTGAGATCTGAAAGGTATACCATGTGAAACAAACTTGGGGAAAAGCCTTGAGCTACTTTGTAGATGCTTGCTGTTCCAGTAACTAAAATTGTGTTAATAGCTTTAGGAATTCCACTGTTGAGTGGGCGTTTGCAGTAATCTTGCTGGATCGTCTCTATAATTTTAAAATCTATTTTGGACTGTTGCCTTAAAGGGGGTGTGTAGTTGGGAATTAGGGGGAGGCAGTGGCATAGTGGGTATTAGCACTGAACTAGTGTTCCAGGGATCCAGGGTAATGCTCTGGGGACCTGTGTTCAACTCCCATCATGGCAGATGGTGAAATTTGAATTCAATAAAAATCTGAAATTAAGTCTAATGATTTGTCATTGACGATTGTCCTAAAATCCCATCTGGTTCACTAATGTCCTTTAGGGAAGGAAATCCGTCATCCTTACCTGGTCTGGCCTATGTGTGACTCCAGACCCACAGCAATGTGGTTGACTCTTAAATGCCCTCTGAACAAGGACAATTAGGGATGGGCAATAAATGCTAGCTTAGTCAGCCATACCCACATCCGATGAACAAATAAAAAAAGAATCTGGTTAATTAGGAATTTTGGGAATTGTTATAATATTAAGTAACTGTAATCTTGTGTATGTGTTTTATTCTTTTTCTTTTGTCAATAAATGTTTTAATTTAATTTGTAAAATCTCTAAAAGTGCTAGTGGACTCATTACTTCTGAAATCAGTGCACAAACCTTCTTGTAATAAAAACAAATTGCAAAACTGTTGCAATAGTGTGGCCAAGTTTCCCTTGTGCATTTGGTCAGCCTGGTAAATACCACCTGCTGTATGCAACATGCAATCAAGAAAAAGTTACAGTTAAAGAGAATACAGCACTTTTACAAGTTGGAAACAAGAGTTCATCTGTCTAGTTTGTAGTAAGAAAACAGTGTTTGCAAGTTTGGTGAAGAAGGAAGCCTTTTCCATTCTTAAATCATAGTTTAGAGGAGTTCAGGTAGCTGGAGTCAGATATCGGGATTATTGTAGGATACCCTTGAAAAGAGGAATGTTTATCAGGACATGAAGTTAGGCACTTATAGCTTTCATATCAGGAGGTCCAATTTCTTTACAGGTGGATTTGGATTTGGAAATCAGGCTGGGAGGCTTTTAAAGATTTACAGTATCCAGCTTCTCAAAAGCCAAAGGTGGCACAGCCTTTTTATGCACCTGTTGGCTCTTTCGGTGTCGTGTGCAGACTGCCCAGCCTGTCTCTGGATCTTTTAAATAAAACTAGTTATCTCGAGCCAGCTTTGTTCACATGAACAATACTGGTATTGTCCAACCAAAATAGTTGAAAAGTCCAAAGCCATCACTACACAATAGGAGATAGATGGTGGTCTTTCATGCTTAACTTGTGGATTATTAGTCTCATCAGCTCTCTTTTGTTAAATTGCGGAGATGGGGACATAGAGTCTTGGAGTTCATCATTTGGTATTTGGAGTAAACCGCAAACAATGGCAGGTGTGAATTCCACAAGGGCGCTGTCTGGACATGTGCATTCCAATGAGGAGGCCCCCGCCAAGTATGATTCAATATGGAATTTTCCAGAAGCTTGAGATAGTCTGTGTTTGAGTTGCAAAGGTCCTTGACAGCCATCTTAACAGTTCTTCAATGTCTATCTTAAATAAAAGACAGCTCTAGAAGCTTCATCAGGAACAGCCCATGTTTGAAATTATGAATAGAACATGCCTTCATTGGGCATGATACCAAATAAATTTGGAGATACAGTTGCCAGTATTCCTTCATACAGTCCAGTAGAACCCTTCCACCAACATGATACACTCTGCAGATCCTTGGAATATCCTAGAGAATACAGATTTCTTTCCCCTTTAATCTACAGCTAGCCAGACTTCAAGTTCCAAGCCTACACTGTAAAATAAAAATAAAAGGCGCATGAAAGAGGGGAGGGGAGGAAGGAATGATAGAATGAAGTAGAGAGTAAGATGAAAGTGGGGGTACCAGTGTGTTGGCACAAAGGCAGAAGGGATAGTTGCCTTTGAATAATAGCAGGCCTAGACAATAGAAACATTGTATTCACTGATTTGTTACAAATATACCTCGGGACATCCATTAGTATCAATTATTAATAATTTAATATCCAAATTAAATCAACCAAATCATACCATCTAACCCAGTGAATATTCCCCATCTAAAACTAAAGCAAACAAATTAAAAAACTACAGGCAGGGTTTTCTGGTCCCACCCACTGCAGGAAAATTTGATGGACCAGCAAAAGGCCTATTGACTTCGGGCGGGAATTTCCAGTCTCGTGGCAGACGGGGCTGGAAAAATCAGCAGTGCAAGAATTAGACTTTCAGTAAGAGAACAGCTCCAGATGGTACGCTACACAGCACAGTTCAATTAAATTCTTAATGACATTGTAAGCTTAACTGTCAGTTAAATGGTGCCAGTGCTCTAGTAACAATTCACTCACTGAGGGATGTGTCCGGTATGGAGAAAAAAGGTGCACAAAAAAATTGTGAAAGACAAGAAAGAATACAAGAGATAAGAGAAGACCATACAGCACCTCAAGCCCATTCCACAAATCATGGCTGATTTTGGGCTTCAACTCCTTTTTCCTGCACACTCCCAATATCCCTCGATTCCCTGAGAGATCAAAAATCTGTTTATCTTAGCCTTAAATATAGTCAATAACAGAGCATAACAACTAGAATTCCAATGATTCACAACATTGAGTGAAGAAATTTCTCTTCATCTTAGTCCTAAATGATCAACCCCTTATCCTGAGACTGGGCATCCATGTTCTAGATTCTGCAGCCAGGGAAGCAACCTCAGTGTCCACCCTTGCAAGCCTCTTTAGAATCGTGCATGTTTCATTGAGATCACCTCTCATTCTTCTAAACTCCAGTGAATATAGGCCCAATTTACTCAGCCTCATAAGACAATCTCATCCCAGGGACCAATCTAGTGAACCGTCACTGTACCGCCTCCAAAGCAAGTATATCCTTCCTTAAATATGGAGACCAAAACTATACACACTACTCCAGGTGTGGTCTTACCAAAACCCTGTACAATTGTAGCAAGCCTTCTTTATTCCTGTACTCCAATCCCTTTGCAATAAAGGCCAACATGTCATTTGCCTTCCTAATTGTTTCCTGTACCTAAATGCTATCTTTCAGAGTTACTTGTATGAGCACAGGTTTCTCAGGGCATAGAGACTTACAGGTTTCATGCCTTTTAAAAAGATAGTCTGCTTTTCTGTTCTTCCGACCAAAGTGAATAACCTCACATCATACTCCATCTTGCCCACTCGCGTAACCTCTCTACATCTCTTTGCAGCACTAGAGGTATTAGGTAGATTCAAAGAAAGAGGGAATGCACTGGGGTCTAATTTAGGTTTATAGTGCATTGCATGTTAACATTCAAAGTATGGTAAATAAAGTTGGTGAGTTGTTTGCACAGATAACTACGTGGAAATATGATGTTGTGACAATTACACAGACCTGGCTCAAAAAAGGCAAGACTGAGTTCTAAATATTTCCGGATACAAGGTGTTAAGAAGAGATAGGGAAGAAAAGAAAGGAGGATGGGTGATAATACTTTAGGGAGAATACTACAGAACTGGAGATAAATGTTCTAGAGGGGTCAAGGACAAAATCTATTTGGTTAGAGTTAAGAAGCAATAGAGGTGCCATTACATTACAGCGTTTATTCTACAGGTCACCAACCATTGGGAATTATATAGAGAAGAACATCTGCAGGGAAATTACAGAGAGCCGTAAAAACTACATAGAATAGTGTTAATGGGGGACTTCAATTATCCTAATATAAACTGGGGTAGTAATAGTGTAAAGGACAGAAAGGGGGAAAATGTTTTTGTAGTGTGTTCAGGAGAATTTCTTGATCAGTATGTTTCCAGCCCAATGAGGAAGGAAGATTTGCTGGATCTAACTCTGGGGATTGAGGTGGGTCAAATGGATCAGGTATCAAAAAGGAAACATTTAGAGAACAGTGACCATAGTGTCATAAGGCTTAGGTTAGCTATGGAAAGGGCAAGGATCAATACTGAGTAAAAATAATTAATTAATTGGGGAAGGACACATTTCAGTGGGGTTAGAACAAATCTGGCCCAAGTAGACTGGAATCAATGGAAGGCAAAACTGCAATGGACCAATGGGCTGCTTTTAAAGAGGAGATGGTTCAGGTACATTACCAAGAGGGCAAAAGGTAGGGCAAGCAAAACCAGAGCCCCCTGGATAACAGAAATGATAGACAGTAAGACAAAGCTGAAAAAGGGTGCATATGACAGATGTTAGGTTGATAATACAAAACGAGAACCAGGCTAAATATAGGAAGTTCAGAGCAGAAGTGAAAAAGGAAATGAGAGGCAAAGAAAGAGGATCAGAAAAGACTGGCAACTAACATGAAATGGAATCCAAAAATCTTCAAAAGCATATAATAGTAGAAATGTAGTAATGTGTGGTGTGGGGCTGACTGAGGACCAAAAATAGGGTCTACACATGGTAGCAGAGGGCATGGCTGAGGTACCAAATGAATACTTTGTATCTCTCTTTACCAAGGAAGATGATGCTGCCAAGGTCATAGAGAAAGGAGGAGGTAGGCGAGATACTGGACGTGCTAAAAGTTGATAAAGAGGAGGGAGGTATTAGAAAGACTGTCTGTACTAAAGGTGATAAGTCACCAGCATTAGATGTGAAGCATCGGAGGGTGATGAGATAGCACATTGCAGAGGCACTGATCAGAATCTCCAATCCCCCCTAAATACGGGGCATAAACTCAGTAACTGTGGATCAGTCAGTTTGATTTCAGCAGTGGAAAGCTTTTAGAAACGATAATCGGGACAAAATTGTCACTTGGACAAATGTGGATTAAGGAAAGTCAGCAATGATTTCTGAAAGGGAAATCTCATTTAACTAACTTGACTGAGTTACTAATGAGGTACTATGAAGAAGTTATGAAGATAATGGGAATGATGTGGGGTATAAGGACTTTCAAAAGGCCAGCAAATTTGAAAACCATGAGATGAAAAGGGACAGTGGCAGCATGAACATGAAATTGGCTGACTGACAGGAAACAAACAGTAATGCTGTCTACCATTTTCTCATTCTTAGAACATTGCTCAGCCACTTCTCCTGTTTTTCAGACAGGAAGAAGGTATACAGTGGGGTTCCCAGAGGGTTGGTACTAGGATCACTGCTTTCGTTGATCTATGTTAATGACCCAGACTTAGGTACAGGGCACAACTTCAAAATTAACAGATGACAAAAAACTTGGAAGTGTGTGAACTGTGAGGATAGTGATTGATTTCAAGAGAACATTGATAGGCTGATGGAATGGACAGTCACATGGTGGATGAAATTTTATGTGGTGAAGTGTGAAATGATACATCTTGGAAGGAATAATGAGGAGAGGCAATATAAAATAAAGGGTGCACAAACAGTGACCTGGGGTATTTGTGCACAAAATCAATGAAAGCAGCAGGACAGGTTGAGAAAAAGTATTAAAAAAGGCGAATGGGACCCTGGGCTCTATAAGTACAGGCAGAGAGAGTACAAAAGCAAGGGAGTCATGATGATCTTTTGTAAAATGCTGGCTTGGTCTAAACTGGAGTATGGCATCCAATTCTTGGCACCACACTTTTGGAAGAACATGAAGGCGACATAGGTGAGATCATTCATCCATTTTCTGCACTGGATGGCCGACCTCTTACATGCAGCATTGGCACTGACCACCTCTGCCATTGCCTCCCAAGACAGAGTGGTGAGACTGATGGGCCTCTTGTGGCCAGAGTGGAGGTAGAGGACATTGCAGCAGGCCTCCATGGCATCCAGTAGGCATCACAGGGATGCCACACTGAATCGGGGGGCTGCACTCTTCCTGGCTTTTCGGGCCATGTTGTCAAGCATTGAGAAGTGTGCGTGCGGCTACAGTTTAAATATGACGCCCTGCATGAGGAAGCAGTGAGGAAACAGCATGGCGGGCAAATTAGAGGTCACCCCCCTCAGCAAGATGGAGTGTTTCCTATGGCTGCAAAATTAATTAATGAGGTGGGAATGGGAAAAATGGCGCAAAAACCCACCATTGCTGCCAATGGGTAAAACTTTCTCCTCCCCACCCCCTGCTCGCCCACTACCGCAATGTGTGCGAATGTAGGTTAATTCCTGCCAATGACATTATGCATGTGAAAAACAAAAGAGATGTACTGTGCTGCCCTGATGAATAGAGCAACATAGACCCAATAACGTACCTACATACTGCAGCTGTAAGTGTCCAATGGACAAAGAAAAAAGAAAAAAATGAAGAGATGACTTTGAGCACAAAGTAGCAAGAATAGCCCTAATCATAAATAGTGAAGCTTACGGGAAATCTCCTAGCAAGCAAGAATGATAAAAGATCCTCTTGATCCAGGAAACTGTATCTGTGAGCCCTTTTATACATTTTCAAGCACTTTTACACACCAATCCCACCAGGTTTTACTGGCGGGTTTGAAATGGTGCATGGATTTGATGACTTTGTTAAAAATAATTAATTGGGAGAAAGCCAACTTCGATGGGATGAGAATTGTCATAAAAATATAATAATTTCCCTAATATTGTGATTTATTGTAAAAGTGGGTCAATAGGGAGGTTTGGATTAGTTTCTCTGTGTGGATGTGTGTGTGGAGGGGTGGGGGCAGGCAGGATTTAACTGAATTAGAGCCAGCTGGTCTGGAGACTTTGACTCATCAAAAGAAGCTAGGTTTGAAATGCTAAATACGTAAACGTGGTTGAAGTTTTAGAATGCGAGGTGTGAGGAAAATTTGCATTTTCAGATAAATTAAAGTTTGAATTTCAAAGAGATGGTGAGATGTTACACTTAGCCAGAAGCAGCTAAGCCAAACAGTTTCTTTGTTTTTCTGAAAGGTTACTAATAATATAAATCTTGCACAGTACTAATTTTTTGAGAATTGTAAAGTTGCAAAGACATATTGGAACAATGGGATTCACATTAAAAAGGAAGAAACATGTTTAAAAGGAGATGAGATGAGATTTTGAGGCTGTATAAGAGGAGAAAGAATTCTAAGATCTAACAAGTGAGAAAAGCCCATCAACTGGCTGTCTACAGGAACCAAAGCTGAGAAAACTCACTTTGAATTCTCTTATCCAAGGTATTATGTTGCTTTGCCTGGGTCTGTTTAAATCTATTTGTTTTTAACTGTTGCCTTAACGCGGGTGTAAATGAAAGCCAGATTAATTACAGGTTTTAGGAGTTATTATAGTGGTAATTTGTAGATCTATGTATGTGCTTGAAATATTTTCTTTTGTTAATAAATGTTTAATTAAGATTTCTAAAAACCTCTGCAGGCACAGTAGTCTTATTACTTCTGAATTCAAGATGCACATCTTGAAATAAAATACAAATTACAAAACAGCTGTGACTGCGGGATCAAGTTTCCCTCGTGGACTTGATCTGCTTGGCACACATCATCTGCCATGTCATAACAGAATGCATCTGAGTCAAGTGAGTTGGAATCAAATGTTGGCAGAGAAGACAGTGGCTGAACAATGAGCCACCTTTAAAGAAAAAAAGTGTTCCAGGCAATGTCAAGGTATATTCCCCTGAAGGGGAAAGGTAGGGCAAATAAATCCACAGCGCCCTGGATGACGAGAGAGATAGAGGTAAAGATGGAAAGTTAGAAGTGCGCATACAACAGATGTCAGGTAGAAAATGCAGTGGAGAATCGGGCCGAATATAGAAGGACCAGAGGGGAAGTGAAGAAACTAATAAGAAAAGCAAGGAGAGAGCATGAAAAAAAGAGGCTGGCAGTGATCATAAAAGGGGATCCCAAGATCTTCTACAAGCATGTAAATAATAAAAGGGTGACAAAAGAGTAGGGCCGATTAGGGACAAATAAAAGGGGACTTGCATGTGGTAGCTGGAGAAATAGCGGAGTTGTTGAACGAGTACTTTGTGTCTGTCTTTGCAAAGGAAGAACTTGCTACCCAGGTCAAGGTGAGAGAGGAGGTAACTGGTACACTAGAAGAACTTACAATCAACTGGAAGGAGGTGTTGGAAAGGCTATCTTCAATTACAATAGATAAGGCACTAGGACCGGATGAGATGCATCCAAGGGTGCTGAGGGAAGTGAGTTGCAGAGGCACTAGTGATAATCTTCCAGTCTTCCTTAGACACAGGGGAGGTGCCAGAGGACTGGAGAAATGTGAATGTTACACCCTTGTTCAAAAAGCGGTGCAAGGATAAAGCCGGCAACTACAGACCAGTCAGTTTGACCTCAGTGGTAGGGAAACTTCTGGAAACTATAGTATGGTATAAAAACAATAATCACTTAGACAAGTACAGGATAATTAAGGAAAGCCAGCATGGATTCACCAAGGGAAAATCATGTTAAACTAACTTGGAGTTTTGAGGAGGCAACAGAGAAGGTTGATAAAGGAAACACTGTTGGTGGTGTAAAAGGATTTTCAAAAAGGTATTTGATACAATGCCACACAGACCGGTGGACAAAACGTTAGGTTATGGAATAAAAGGGAAAGTAGGTACTTAGATAATAAATTGGCCGAGTGACAGGAAACAGAGAGTAGAGTAGTGATAAATGGTTGTTTTTAAGATTGGAGGAAGGCTTGTAATGGAGGTCCCCAGTGGTCAGTGTTGGGACCCTTGCTCTTCTAGATTTAGACTGCGGTATACAGGGCATGATCTCAAAATTTGCAGTTGATATGAAGGTTGGAAATGTTGTTAATTGTGATGGGAATAGGCTTGCACACGAACAGGGGAGACACCTCATCCTGAGTGAGACACAGCCAGAGTGAGTGTGGCAATTTGGTGCACAGTGGGAATTCGATGCATAGGGGAAGAGGCGCTCTTTGCATTCTTCCTTTGCTATCCAACTTCTTAAATCTTCAGAGAGTGGTCTTGCCCTGCTGCAGCAGTAGAGACTACAAGGGAAAGGAGTGACTGGAAAGTAGTGGGTAAGGTTGGGTAAGTATTTACTACTTTTATCGCTTATAGTTTAAGGTCTTTTTGTGGTTTATAGTTTATATATTCTGTAGTAGTGAGGATCAGGAAAGAAGGGCCCTAGAGCAATTGACTTAAAAGGTTTAATTTAAAGGGATAAGTCATGGGAGGAGAGCTCAAAGACGCGGTGTGCTCCTTGTGCTCCATGTGGGAAGCTGGGAACATTTCCAGTGCCTGGAACCAGCAAGTGTGCAGGAAGTGTGTCCAGCTGCAGCTCCTGGAAGCTCGGGTTTCAGAGCTGGAACACCGGCTGGGGACACTGTGGAGCATCCGCGAGTCTGAGAGCATCGTGGATAGCACGTTTAGAGAGGTGGTCACACCGCAGCTGAAGGGACTTAAGGAAGGGAATGGGTAACCACCAGGCAGTCTAAGAGAAACTGGCAGGTAGTTCAGGAGTCCCCTGGGGTCCCGCTCGCAAATCGGTATTCTGTTTTGGAGGCTGATGAGAGTGCTGGTTCCTCCAGGGACAGAGCCAAGCTTCTGGCACCACAAGCAGCCTGTCTGTACAGGAGGGGAGGAAGAGAGGAAGAGCAATAGTAATAGGGGATTCTATGGTCACGGGAACAGATGGGCGCTACTGTGGCCGTCAACGTGACTCCAGGATGGTGTGTTGCCTCCCTGGTGCCAGGGTCCAGGATGTTACTGAACAGCTGCAGGGTATCCTGAAGGGGGAGGGTGATAAGGCAGAGTCATGGTGCATGTTGGTACCAATGACATAGGTAGAAAGAGGGATGAGGTCTTGCATCAAGAATTCAGGGAGTTAGGCAATGGACTAAAAAACAAGACCTCTTGGGTTGTAATCTCTGGATCACTCCTGGTGCCATGTGCTAGCGAGCTCAGAAATAGGAGAATAGCACAGATGAATACGTGGTTTAAGAGTTGGTGCAGGAGGGAGGGTTTTAGATTCCTGGATCACTGGGACCATTTCTGGGGAAGGTGGGACCTGTACAAGCGGGATGGTCTACATCTGAACCAGAGTGGGACTAACATCCTTGCGGGCGGGTTTGCTAGTGCTGTTGGGAGGAGTTTAAACTAATTCAGCAGTGGGAGGGGACACAGAATGTTAGCAGAATAGGGACACATCATAATACAGTAAAACAATCAAGTCAGAGGGAGTACAGCTGCATTAAGTTTCAAGGGAGTAAGGCAAGGCTGAATGGCCTCTACTTTAATGCCAGGAGTATTACAGATAAAACGGATGAGTTAAGGGTGAGGATTGATATGTGGAATTGTGATATAGTAGCCATCACTAAGACGTGGTTGAGGGAGGGGCAGGATTGGCAGCTCAACATTCTGGGATATAGAATCTTCAGGCGAGACAGGGGAGGGGGTAAAAGAGGAGGAGGCGTTGCATTATTAGTTAAGGAGTCCATTACTGCAGTAAGGAGAGATGGTATCTTGGAGGGGGCATCGAATGAAGCTTTGTGGGCAGAGCTTAGGAATAAAAAAGGGGCAGCCACATTGTTGGGTGTTTATTATTGACCCCCAGATAGTCAGCAGAAAATTGAGGAGCAAATATGTGCACAATTTGTGGAGGTGTGTAAAAACAATAATGGTAGGGTAATTATGTTAGGTGATTTCAACTTTACCAACATTAATTGGGATATACATAGTGTTAAGGGCTTGGATAGAGTGGATTTCTTGAAATGTGTACAGGTCAATATGTAGAGGGTCCAACAAGGGACGGCACAGCACTGGACCTAATTCTGAGGAATGAAGCCGGACAGGTGGCTGAGTTGGTGGTGGGCGAGCATTTTAGTGATAGCGGCCACAACATGGTACAATTTAAAACAAAAACAGAATTACCTGGAAAAACTCAGCAGGTCTGGCAGCATCGGCGGAGAAGAAATCAGTTAACGTTTCGAGCCTTCATGGCCCTTCGGCAGAACTGATAGTTAGAAGAAGGGAGAAATATAAATTGGTTTTGGAGGGGAGGGGGGGGGTGGGGGGGGAGAGAGAGAGAGAGAGAGAGAGACATTGAGAGTGTGGTGATTGTGGAGATGAGCAGATAATCAAAAGATGTCACAGACAAAAGGGTCAAAGAGGTGTTTTGTCTGAGAAAAGTGCTAATTAAGAATGGAGGACAGGATATTCAAAGTACAGCTCTAGTGGGGGTGGGGTGGAAAGGCTAACAAGGTTTTAGTTTTAGATTTAAAAATAATGGAAATAGGTGGGGAAAGAAGAATCTATATAAATTATTGAAAAAAAAGCCGGGGGGGTGGGGGGTGGGGGGAAGAAACGGGGTGGAGGAAGAAACGGGGTGGGGATGGGGGGAGGGGGAGTTTAAGATCTAAAGTTGTTGAATTCAATATTCAGCCCGGAAGGCTGTAAAGTGCCTAGTCGGAAGATGAGGTGCTGTTCCTCCAGTTTGCGTTGGGCTTCACTGGAACAATGCAGCAAGCCAAGGACAGACATGTGGGCAAGAGAACAGGGTGGAGTGTTAAAATGGCAAGCGACAGGGAGGTTTGGGTCTTTCTTGCGGACAGACCGCAGGTGTTCCGCAAAACGGTCGCCCAGTTTGCGTTTGGTCTCTCCAATGTAGAGGAGACCGCATTGGGAGCAACGAATGCAGTAGACTAAGTTAGGGGAAATGCAAGTGAAATGCTGCTTCACTTGAAAGGAGTGTTTGGGCCCTTGGACGGTGAGGAGAGAGGAAGTGAAGGGGCAGGTGTTGCATCTTCTGCGTGGGCATGGGGAGGTGCCATAAGTGGGGGTTGAGGAGTAGGGGGTGATGGAGGAGTGGATCAGGGTGTCCCGGAGGGAACGATCCCTACGGAATGCCGTCAGGGGGGGGTGAAGGGAAGATGTGTTTGGTGGTGGCATCATGCTGGAGTTGGCGGAAATGGCGGAGGATGATCCTTTGAATGCGGAGGCTGGTGGGGTGATAAGTGAGGACAAGGGGGACCCTATCATGTTTCTGGGAAGGAGGAGAAGGCGTGAGGGAGGATGCGCGGGATATGGGCCAGACACGGTTGAGGGCCGTTCGGCAGCACCGAAGTAATCATCGATGTACCGGAGAAAGAGTTGTGGGAGGGGGCTGGAGTAGGACTGGAACAAGGAATGTTCCACATACCCCATAAAGAGACAGGCATAGCTGGGGCCCATGCTGCTTCATGCTCTCGTCGGGACCTGGAAAAATTTATTAATTTTGCTTCCAATCTCCACCCCTCCATCATCTTCACATGGTCCATCTCTGACACTTCTCTTCCCTTCCTTGACCTCTCTGTCTCAATTTCTGATGATAGACTGTCCACCAATATCCATTACAAGCCTACCGACTCCCACAGCTACCTCGACTACAGCTCCTCACACCCCGCTTCTTGTAAAGACTCCATCCCATTCTCTCAGTTCCTTCGCCTCCGTCGCATCTGTTCTAATGACGCTACCTTCAAAAACAGCTCCTCTGACATGTCCTCCTTCTTCCTTAACCGAGGTTTTCCATCCACGGTCGTTGACAGGGCCCTCAACCGTGTCCGGCCCATATCCCACGCATCCTCCCTCACGCCTTCTCCTCCTTCCCAGAAACATGATAGGGTCCCCCTTGTCCTCACTTATCACCCCACCAGCCTCCGCATTCAAAGGATCATCCTCCGCCATTTCCGCCAACTCCAGCATGATGCCACCACCAAACACATCTTCCCTTCACCCCCCCGACGGCATTCCGTAGGGATCGTTCCCTCCGGGACACCCTGATCCACTCCTCCATCACCCCCTACTCCTCAACCCCCACTTATGGCACCTCCCCATGCCCACGCAGAAGATGCAACACCTGCCCCTTCACTTCCTCTCTCCTCACCGTCCAAGGGCCCAAACACTCCTTTCAAGTGAAGCAGCATTTCACTTGCATTTCCCCTAACTTAGTCTACTGCATTCGTTGCTCCCAATGCGGTCTCCTCTACATTGGAGAGACCAAACGCAAACTGGGCGACCGTTTTGCGGAACACCTGCGGCCTGTCCGCAAGAAAGACCCAAACCTCCCTGTCGCTTGCCATTTTAACACTCCACCCTGTTCTCTTGCCCACATGTCTGTCCTTGGCTTGCTGCATTGTTCCAGTGAAGCCCAACGCAAACTGGAGGAACAGCACCTCATCTTCCGACTAGGCACTTTACAGCCTTCCGGGCTGAATATTGAATTCAACAACTTTAGATCTTAAACTCCCCCTCCCCCCATCCCCACCCCGTTTCTTCCTCCACCCCGTTTCTTCCCCCCACCCCCCACCCCCCCGGCTTTTTTTTCAATAATTTATATAGATTCTTCTTTCCCCACCTATTTCCATTATTTTTAAATCTAAAACTAAAACCTTGTTAGCCTTTCCACCCCACCCCCACTAGAGCTGTACTTTGAATATCCTGTCTTCCATTCTTAATTAGCACTTTTCTCAGACAAAACACCTCTTTGACCCTTTTGTCTGTGACATCTTTTGATTATCTGCTCATCTCCACAATCACCATACCCTCAATGTCTCTCTCTCTCTCCCCACCCCCCCCACCCCCAAACCAATTTATATTTCTCCCTTCTTCTATCAGTTCTGCCGAAGGGCCATGAAGGCTCGAAACGTTAACTGATTTCTTCTCCGCCGATGCTGCCAGACCTGCTGAGTTTTTCCAGGTAATTCTGTTTTTGTTTTGGATTTCCAGCATCCGCAGTAGCTTTTAGCTTTTTGTTTTTATCATTATGGTACAATTTAAGTTTGTTATGGACAAAGAAATAGACAAGTTGCAAAAGAATGTTTTTGATTGGAGGAGAGCGGATTTTAGTAAAATAAGGCAGTGTCCGGCAAGGTAGACTGGGAACAGTTACTTGTGGGGAAATCTACAGAGGAACAGTGGGGGGTGTTCAAAAAGGAAATGGGGAGGGTACAGGCTCAACACGTTCCCTCTAGGGTGATAGGAAGGAGTAACAAGCCCAGAGAACCATGGATAACCAGAGATATTCAGGATACGATGAGAAGGAAAAGAGAGGCTTTTAGCAGGTACAAGGGAAGCAAATCAGCGGAGGCATTAGTGGAGTACAGAAAGTGCGGGGTGGAGCTTAAGAAAGCAATTAGGAGAGCAAAGCTCACGAGAATGATCCCAGGAATGAAAGGCTTAACATATGAGGAACGTTTGAGGACTCTGGGTCTATACTCAATGGAGTTTAGAAGGATGAGGGGGGATCTGATTAAAACTTACAGAATACTGAAAGGCTTGGATAGAGTGGACGTGGGGAAGATGTTTCCATTAGTAGGAGAGACTAGGATCCGAGGGCACAGCCTCAGAGTAAAGGGAAGACCTTTTAGAACAGAGATGAGGAGAAACTTCTTTAGCCAGAAAGTAGTGAATCTATGGAATTCACTGCCACGGAAGGCTGTGGAGGCCAGGTCATTGAGTGTATTTAAGACTGAGATAGGTAGGTTCTTGATTGGTATGGGGATCAAAGGTTACGGGGAGAAGGCGGGAGAATGGGGTTGAGAAACTTATCAGTCATGATTGAATGGTGGAGCAGACTCGATGGGCCGGATGGCCTAATTTCTGCTCCTATGACTTATGGTCTTATATGAGAAAGCTCTGGCTGGTAAAATTGGGAAAATCCCAAGATATTCTATAAATATATCAATGGGAAGAGGATAACCAGGGAAAGAGTAGGGCCCATTAGGGACCAAGGGGGCAATCTATGGGTGGAGCCAGAGGACATCGGTAGAGTGTTGAACGAATACTTCACATCCGTCTTCACCCAAGAGAACAAGGATGGAGGTATCAAACTCAGAGAGAGAGACTGCGAGGTTCTTGAGCAAATTGATATAGGGAGTGGCAAGGTATTGGAGGTGTTGACAGGCTTAATAGTGGACAAATCTCCAGGTCCAGATGATTTGTGTCCCAGGCTGCTGAGGGAGGCAAGGGAGGAGATCGCAGGGGCTCTGACCCAAATTTTTAATTCCTCTCTGGCCACGGGGGAGGTGCCAGGGGACTGGAGAACAGCTAATGTGGTTCCACTATTTAAGAAGGGTTGTAGAGAAAAGCCAGGGAACTATAGGCCAGTGAGTCTCACGTCAGTGGTGGGGAAACTATTGGACAAAATTCTGAAGGAGAGAATCTATCTCCACTTGGAGAGGCAAGATTTAATCAGGGATAATCAGCATAGCTTTGTCCGAGGGAGGTCACGCCTAACAAATTTGATTGAATTTTTTGAGGAGCTGACCAGGTATGTAGATGAGGGTAGTGCAGTTGATGTAGTTTATATGGATTCCAGCAAAGCCTTTGACAAGGTCCCACATGGGAGACTTATAAAGAAGGCAAATGCACATGGGATACAGGGTAATTTGATAAGGTGGATTCAAAATTGGCTTAGTTGTAGGAGTCAGAGGGTGATGACAGAAGGATGCTTTAGTGACTAGAAGCCAGTGTCAAGTGGCGTATCACAAGGATCTGTGCTGGGTCCCCTATCATTTGTCATTTATATAAATGACATAGATGACTGGATGAGCACTTGGCACGTCTTAACACTTAAGGCTATGGGCCAAGTGCTGGTAAATGGGATTAGGTAGGTAGGTCAGGTGTTTCTCATGTGTTGGTACAGACTTGATGGGCCGAAGGGCCTCTTCTGCACTGTGTGATTCTGTGACATAGACATGTTGGTGGATTGGGCAGACAAGTGACAGATGGAAGGTCAATGCAGAGAAGTGTAAGGTGATTTGTTTTGTCAAGAAAGATATGGTGAGACAGTATAAAATAAAGGGAAAGCCTGTAAAGGAGGTACAGGAGCAGAGAGACCTCGGTTTATATGTATATAGGTCATTGAAGATGGCAGGGCATGTTGAGAGAGCAGTTAATAAAGCATATATTATCTTAGGCTTTATTAATAGGGGCATTGAGTATAAGAGTAAGGAGCTCATGTTGAACTTGTATAAGACACTCGTTAAGCCTCCATTTGGAGTACTGCTTCCAGTTCTGGGCGTCATACTTGAGGAAGGACGTGAAGGCATTGCAGAGGGTAGAGAGGAGATTCACAAGAACGATTCCTGGGATAAAGAACTGCAGCTATGAGGATAGACCGGAGAGGTTGGGACTGTTTTCCTTGGAGAAAAGGCGGCTGAGAGAAGACTTGATAGAGGTATTCAAGATCCTGAGGGGTATGGACAGGGTAAATAGTGAGAAACTGTTCCCACTCAAGAGAACATCAAGAACTAGAGAACACAGATGCAAAATGATCGGCAAAAGGAGTAAATGTGATGCGAGGAAATATTTTTTCACCCAGAGGGTGGTTGGAGTCTGGAACTAGCTACCTGAAAGGGTGGTGGAGGCAGGTTGGATCGAGGTATTCAAAAGGGAATTGGATTTCTGCCTGAAAAGAGAAGGTGCAAGGTTACGGGGATAAGGCAGGGGAGTGGGACAAGGTGGAATGGTCTTTCCAGTGCAGACTCGATAGTCTGAATGGCCTCCTTCTGTACTGTAAAGATACTGTGATACCAGATGTGAGAAATGTCTCCTATAGCACAGCCAGGAAAGAGCCTGAGGTAAATGAGTTAAACAGAGGTGACTTTAACCACCAACAACCAAGCAAGGCCACTCGACCCAGCAGGCAGTTGGTCTACTTGCAGGAGCCTCCTGAGATCAGACAGCCTTTCTGGAGAAGCAGAGCCTTCTCATTCACTGCCCTTCAGATAAATCCAGGAAATTTATTCTTGGAAGTCTGGTCTCCCAACAGGCCCATGCAACATCCTGTGGCAGGACATCCTAATGTTGCTTGTCTTCTTCATCATCAAATGAGTAGCAAGAATAACACTCAACATAAGCTGTGCACTGAGAATGTGCAAAATGGATAATGTAGAAAAACAACAAAATATGAGGCAAACACGTGGAATTTTTAAAAAAAATGAAATAATGAACATGATCTGAGTACTTGCAAGTGAATGTCCCTTTAAATATCACTTCCAAAAGACCCTTTGGACACCAATCTTGTTAGGTTTTATTTAGTGGATTCACTGCTAAACAGGATTTATAATCTTGCAATTTAAAAATCACATGGGGTCCTAACAACATCATCATAGAGGCGCTCACCTTCTTTGGCAGGTGCCTAAAGGAACTGCCCAGGATAACACCCAGCAGGAACCAAGTATCAAGTCTCCTGATGTAATTTTAATTCCACTGCCACCATTTCCTCTGCATGGGTGGAGTTAAAATCACCCCTTTAATTTTGGATTATTATAGGAAGAAACACATCATATAGCAGTGCAACAGAAAAAAAAAAGGCAGCAGTGAACCAAGTGAATAGTAACAGCTGGGATTTATGTCCAAAACAAGACACATCAAGCTAGGCAAAGACTGCACTGTAACTAGAGGTGATGTTGCAAGTGAAACAAGAAAAATTGAACCATCAAGAGAACAAAATTAATCTGACCAGTTTATGCCAAGATGAAAAGCAAAAAGAATCTAAACTTACATGTGCCCGGCACAGGATAGAGCACCAAGTTGAAAATGGTTCAAACTAATTTACCTTAAGAGAAAAAACATCTATTGCAAATGTCAAATCATTGAACTGAGTTCACTGTCATAATTTATTTACAGGTGGGAAAAATTCTGAGTTTAAATGACAAACTACTCAAATTTGACTTTTACTTATGACCTCATCCAAACACTAACTGGACGACTGCCGTATAATTCACTTAGCCATATCAATTATTCTTTTTAATACAAAGTTTTCATCTCACACAGTCCCTTCATTTCCCATTTTATGTAGCAAAAAAAAAAGGCAGCCTTTTTTGGTTGATGGAATACAAGACATTTATCTGATGGAATATAACACATATTAAAGTCAGTGTTCAATAAAAAAAATGATAAATATTTTGTCACTTTAGTTTTTTTGTAACTTAACATACCTTTACTTAACAAAAGCAATGTTTGAGCTAGAACTAGTTTAAAAATACAAGATTAAAACATACCTTTAATATAGGTAAGGAGTTAGTCAGTGGGGCGAGAAATAGCACCCATAATAGAGGAAGGATCTGATGCAGCAATGAGAATGATAGAAGAAGATTTGGAGAAAATAGTTAAGAACACTGGCAGTACTTGCAAGCCAGCATGCTGCTTTGTTTTTCAGCTCAAAGCTCAAATGCAATTCACCACATGCTACTTAGAGCTTGGAATTTTCCGCCTCCAATTATAGTGCAATCACTATGAAATATAGTACCATCATCATTCAACTAATTTTCCATATTGACATTTTCATGCTGGGTAAATACGGTTAATTCTTAGGTGATGTTGATGAGATTACCTAGTAAGCAGTTGGGGGTTTCTTATAGCTGCATTATACTAATCACAATACACCAGACAAAAAGGTACACGCCTCAGTTCATTTAAGATTTAATTTACTTATGGAATCTGGTTCTCTGCCATTGCTTCTTGGTTTATAAATGTCTTACAGAGACAATGGAAACAATATTTGAGGTACCAGAGGCACTGCTGCAATTTTGTTTCTACTTCACATCAGCAAGAGTGTCAAATATCTTCTATCGCACCCTATCAGGTGCTACTGCATACAGGGCAGGGCTGAAAAACACAAGTTACATGAAAAGACCCTTACAAGATAGAGACTTCCATATCCTTTCTGTCATCCAGTTTTTCTTTAAAATGTCTGTCTGCTTTGCATCCCATATCCAAAGAGGAAACCTCTGAATTTCCTGCTCCTTGTGAGGCCATTTCCTGCTTGTCATTCCATTGTAATTTGCTGCTACCACAGCACACCAGAAACTGGGTAATTGTGGATTCATTGAAATGTCTTAACGGCACAAACTCGTAATTAATGCCATTAAATAAAATTGAAGTTATTTGCAGAATCCATTATTGCTACAGTTAATGAAAATAAAATGGAGCTTTCAGTGTTTCTACTGTACAGTTATTTACAAAGTAAAACCTTTGTTGTCTTTGTGCGCTTGTCCAGCCTAGCTGGTTTTCCTTTAACTTTTTATATATATTTGCATATTTAATGCACGTATGCAATTCTTATCAAAATGGTCATCTTTAAAATTTGTTCTTGTCCTTGCTGTGGTGAAAAGATAATTAAGTAGTTAAGAAATCTCAGCATTTATTAACCAAGATTAGCACATTCTGTTGTAAAAGCTCTATCCTAACATTGCTGTAACTCAGTGCTTGAAAACACTGCCCCTTTAAAGGAAACGATAAACTAATGCTGTTCTTCTAGTCTCCTTCCATCAAGAGGGCACGTCTGGAGGAATTACTGGGTTTGTGCTTCCATATTTCACAAAGGCAATCATTTAAAGAAAAAATAATACTGGAGGTTCTTTGAGGATGAAACCAAGGCCCAGGATATTGCAGCATTAACAGCTCCATTATCCTTAGCCACTGTTGGGGCTTCGGTGGGCCACCTGCTCCAAATATTTAAATAATCCCTTCCTAGAAACTTAGTAAAGGAGTCAGCAGCGTGTGAATCGATGGTCTCGAGTTCTATTCAACTGCATTGCCACCAGACACAACAGGACTTCAAGATTTCAAAGCTTAAATTGAAAAATTGTAAATTACTTAGACAAGAAATAGTACAGCAAGTGATGAAAGGATACGACTGCCTTTATACTGAAACTATTGCTTAAGAACAATAACTTGCACTTATATATCACCTTCAATGTAGTAAGATGTTCCAAGGCACATTACAGTATTATCAAACAAAATTTAATGCAAGCCACACATGACGACAAGGGTGGGTGACCAAAAGCATGGTCAAGCAGGTAGGTTTTTACGAAGTGTCATGAAAGGAGAGAAAGTCAAAGAGGTTCAGGGAGAAAATTTCAGAGATTAAGGGATCTGAAAAATTGGCTACCAACAGTGCAGCGATTAAAATGTGGGGTGTGCTAGAGGCTAGAATTGGAGGAGCACTGAGCTTGGAGGAGGTTATAGATAGGGAGGGGAGGGAAAGGGCAAGGCCATAGAGGGATTTGAAAACAGGGATAATTTAAGACCAACACATCTACTATCTCATTAGCCACCTATTTCAAGACCCTAGGATGAAGTCCATCAGAATGCAGACAAGTCGAGAAGGGATGGTGTACCATGATCATAGTCACACAGGATGTCAATTTTGACATTGATGGGAACCATTTCAGTCCTGTGGCAGGGGCCAGAAATCTTATTGGTGGGATTCAAACATGGAATTCCAGAAAAGATGATCATGGATTTGGGAGGCAATAACATGTTTAAAGATTTGAGAAGAAAGATTCAGCTATTTATGGTGCTATTTAAAAAACAGTTTCAGTCTTTGTATGCTTAACTGTTGAACTTTGAAGAACACAATATAAATATTACCCAAATAATATTTTGAGCCTGCAGAACTTCAAATGAGATATTTCAAATGCGATGTTGGCAGAAAATGTGGAAGCTGTTGAAGACTGGATATCCTGAACCAGAACAGTCCTTCTAGAGGACTGTGTGTTTAAAACGATACAAATAGATTGTTAGTTTCCTGATTTAGTAGACTGTTAAAATAATTTTAGCTCCAAAGGCTCCAGTAGTGAGATCCCTTCCAAGAAATGTCACAGTGCTAAAATATTACTGTACTTACATCCGATTGATAGGAAGACCTCAAATAAATCAGTTTCTGCCAAAGCAAAAGTCCAAGTATGCAATGCATACTGTCTTTTAGTCTTAATCTGAGGAAGTGACCCAGATCAAAATGTAACTGCACACAGAATTAATTACCAGCACAAGAGAGTCAGACTCACCCAAGTAAAATAGCAAATAAGAATATGGCTATGGTTATTGGTTTTTGAACATACAAATTAGGAGGAGTAGACCGTTTGGCCCCTCGAGCCTGCTCCACCATTCAATAAGATCATGGCTGATCTGATTGCAGCCTTAGCTTCACATTTCACCTACCCCCGATAACCTTTGACTACTCTGTTAGTCAAGGATTTATCTACTTTTTTTTTTAAGAAACATTCATTGACCCTGCCTTCATCGCGCTCCGAAGGACAGAGTTCCAAGATTCTCAACCCTCAAAATTTTTTTTCTCGTCTATGTCTTAAATGGGAGACCGGTTGTGTCCCCTAGTTCTAATTTTGATGCACCACAGGTTCTACTAAAACAAGAGTAATAATCTGATGAGTTTGCAACTTCCCTCCAAAATATATGGTGGGGAAAAGATAAAATAGTGCAGCAGTGTTAAAGGACAAATTTCAAGACAAATCACTGCGAGTATTATTTTCCTCTAGAAAGATAAAAACTCAATTTCTGCTACAACTGAAAAGAAAACTAGGAAATATTCATGTATACTAGTTGATCTCAGTGTGTTTTACAGCAACCAAGATCTCCATCGTTTGTTGTCTTATTTCTCGTTCTTGCGGTTTCCCTCTGGGGGCCTTTGTATCCCACGCTTCCCCCATCATCTGTATCCTAGATGCTTTCCAACAGTTAGGGGAGTAAGACTCTCTCTTTCCCTTAGTGCCTTTATTCTACAAGTCTTCCTATTTGTCTCTCTCTTCTCTCAAGTCCTCTCCCAAGGAAGAAGGGGAGTGAAAGGAGAAAGAAAGAAAGATATCTATTGGTGCACTCATGAGCCACAGCATTATGTGTGGCTGAAAAGAAAAATACTCGACCGTAAGTATCAGAAATGAAGAGAAGTGGTTTCCAGTGTTGGGTCCTAAGTGGGTTACCTAACTCATAGGTTTGTTATAAAATTAAATTCGAGGTTAATTCTCATTACAACACTCACTTGTGCCTTTTCTGCTATTTATCATATAAGCATATAAATAGAAGCAGTGATGAGGCATTCTTCAAAAATTCAATCCTTCTGCTCTAGGTTTATTGTAAAATTGAATTCAATGGCTGCCTCTTACATTTTTCAACATTACAGGTCAGGGGAATGGGGTAGTCAGATAAGAACTAAAAGACAGAAAAAATACAGGCCCAGTTTTCTTCTAGCTAGCAATTCAGAATGGGAGAGTTAGCACAAATCTGTGAAATTTTTAAATATTAAAATTCTGCAATGTGATCTAACGGACTTTCAGCAAGATGAAAAATTACCAGAGGATTTGCTAAGCAACCAATTCAGAGTTGGGTCAGCGAGGGCACAAAAGTAGATAGGCAAGGATGTTTCTGAGCAGGGATGGCTTTTCCTTCTTAGATAAAAACTGAGTTGCTGCAATAATGTTATATTCCTAGTTCAGATTGATGCTTTGTTCAGTAAAAGATAGAAGATCAATGACTACTGTCAATCATAATTTACGGCAATTAGCAGTTCATTTTCTTCAGCTTCCCACCACAGTCCGACTGATTTTCCGGCCCCTCCCATCTTCTGGTCCCACTGAAGTCAATGGACTTTTGGTTGTCTCACCACATCCGCTGCGCTGGAGCCAGAAAATCCTGGCCTGTATTTGAACTGTTACGTCAACCATTTTTGTCTTCAAGACACCTCAATAGCAATCAGACTAAAACATCAACATTTATTAGGTCAAAGACGAGTCTGGTGAGGATAATTGGTTGGAACAGAGTTTCAGATAAATCAAGTCAAACATTTAGACTGAACTCTAGCCTTCCTAGTTCACAAATTACCACAGGACCACAGAACAGTAATTCTGAGAAACATAGGAACAACAGTAAGCCGTTTAAACCTCTAACTTGAATATTGAACAAATATTCAGAAGGTAACTGCGGCTATTGATGTCAGCAGGCACTTACAGCGGACTAGTAATGCCGAAAGGGGACAGAATTGTATGGGCTTTTTAAATACTTATTATCAACCACAATAAACAGCTTTGCAGACACAATGTGAATTTAAGCACACAAATGTAAGAGAAAATAACACTATTTAAATGTATGTACGATTTATTGGCCAGCAGTACATTAAAATGTTCACTCACAAAATATGCACTAGGTCAGAAAGTTTTAATAGTTGACTACTAATAGTTCAATAACTATACTACACAAAAAATCCTGTATCCTTAAGAAACACGCATTCATTAGCACAGTGCTGGTATACTCATCTCTGTATTTATAATGCTACCATTCTATATTAAAACAGATAGGTTTGAGAGGCTTGAGTATTCAAGCCTTTCATCTTTTACATAACTGCCAAAAATATTCATGATGGTAAGAGTAAAATGTGTAGAGGATGGGAAAGACAAAATTCATTACAATTTGCATTTATATATTGACTTTAAACATATGTCCCAAAGTGCTCCACAAAAAGTGCAAATCAGACAAAAATAGACATCAAGTGAAAAGGGGAGATATTAGGAGGCCAAAGAGGTGGATTTTTGGGAGAATCTTAAGAAGGAGAGGGAGGTGAATGCAGAGAC
This sequence comes from Cetorhinus maximus, assembly GCF_964194155.1. Lineage (NCBI taxonomy): Eukaryota > Metazoa > Chordata > Chondrichthyes > Lamniformes > Cetorhinidae > Cetorhinus > Cetorhinus maximus. Next base: position 61,784,357 of record NC_135889.1, read on the forward strand.
ATTTAGGAAGGGAATTCCTGCTGTAGAACCTAAATGGCTGGAAGCCATCAATGATAGGCAAAGAGAGAGGCAAAGGAAATGGCCCATTCACAATTGATTGTTTTAAAACAATTATTTAGTCCTATTTTAGTGCACGCTTAATTTTTGATCCATTATTCTGTTCAAGGGAAAACTGAAAGTACTGTCATAGAATCTGTTTAGTCTCTGACTAAATTTGAAGCAGAAATGAAGGTATCACAAGTGTCAATAAAAACAAGGAATTGTAGAGCAACAGTTCTCTACTGAATCTAAATGATCAGGAACAGAGAAATATGTATCAAAATAAAAATAATTCTCGTAAGCAAAAGTTGGAAAAGCACCCCGAAGGAGATGGTAAAGTTAAAGAGGTATATATGTTATTTGCTAGCTTGCATTAGGTTTATACCCATCTTTCTTTCTACAAGTCGAAGATTTAAACAAAACGCAGGTGCCTTTGTATCGACAGAGGAGCAACAGATCTTGGAACATAAACTTAACTCTCAAATTGGTACAAAAATTCGAAAATCCATTTTATAATATGTCAATTTGATATCTATATTTTACAACAAAGCCAAAACGGTGACTTGAAGTTTAAATTTAGCTAAACTATTGGTACACTATGTAATGGCAACTTCTTTCCTATAAACTGCAAAAGTAACTTTGTCAGTTATACTGTGGGTTACAATTCAAAATATAAAGAAACCTGCAAGACAATCCAGTCTATAGCAAGATTGAGACCATTCTAATTCACACCTCAAAAGCACTGCATAACATTTCCAGGGAGACCAGTGAGATTCAAATATTCTGTTTGGGATGTTTGCTTTGACAACTTTGAATAACAAAAGATCACAACATCTAAAAGTAACATGCTTTCTGTAAATGGAAATATTAATGATTGGTAATTTTAAACTAAAGCAGTTGCAAGTACTTATTGTAACTGTAGCTATTCCTTAACACTACTTATAACAAAAGCCATTAAAGCAATTACTACAATTTGGATAAGATTTCATTGTTACTATACTAATGCAATAATAAAACACTTAAAACTAACCGAAGAAATTTGCGTGTCTTAACACAATGTAGCAGCAGTAGCCCAAGAATGCATAGCTTCTTTATTCCATTATAACGGCAAACATCAGATTCCTTCTTCCTCTTGTTCTAACACCCTCTGAACCTACCTACTTTTAAAAAGTCTACATGAAAGGAAGTTTATTTTGGCAATTATTTCAGGAAATGAGTAGCTTTTTGTAGCATTAGGACTGCTAACAAAGTGTAACCTCCCAGTATTTTCACTCCCTTCCTGCCTGGATTTGAACAGTCTGGCATTACAATAGGATGTAAGCCTACAGCAGCAATGAGTTTTCATTAGCAGTGACCTGTGACCAAAGTACTGACCAAGACATTTAAGAGCAACCCATCCTGTCTTGGTCAACAGAATTTAATATTGCAGCAAGCTTAATCATTTCGTTTGATTATTTAAAACATGTCCTTATATTTGAATGCAATCAGATCAGTGTTTATATTTTGTTACCCTAGGCCAGTTTTCTCCACTGTCCTCCTTTTCAACCTCCCATCCTCCACCTTACCTTATGATACGCCAAACTTGGTTGCCTACATCCTACCCTTACTAAGCCCAGTTCCTCCACCATTCCTATCCTCACTGACTTCAATAAAATTCTTGTTCTTGGATGGATTCCTCCATCGCATCACCCCACTGTCTCAGCAGCCCCTCCCCATACCCTTTGCATAGAATATTACAGCACAGAAACGTGTTGTTCAGCCCTACAGGCCTATGCTCCACACAAGTCACCCCCATCTTACTTCATCGTGCCTGTAGTATAAGGGTACCTGGGATAGCAAGGGTTTATGTGAGACTGGGAAACAGTGATGTAAAGATACATATGACCTGAGACTAGGGCCAGTTGTGAATTGGGCAAAGACCTGTGTAGAAGCAAACATGCGTTAGTTCATTACTATGGTACATATGCAGGAATAGCCCAAGCTATCTGTTATCAATGAACAGTTAATGTTCAGCCATACAAGACTTAGAACCTCTGAGACCTACTGAACACACATGGTAGAAGCTAATGGAAAAACCCAGAATCTCAGAGGAGCTGGAGCAGAAATTCAAAAGTTGGAAAATTAAAGGAGCAGCATCCTGACCTGACTGAAAGCAGCTGAAGTGAAGACGCGGAGGGAGATCGTCTGAAAGGAGCTCCATTGCAGAACTGGAAGCAGAAAGGCAGAAGAATAAACTCCACTGCTCTTGTGGAGGTCCATTATGAATGCCCGCAGAGTGCAGAGTCAAAGGGCACAGCAGGGGTGAGCAAAAAATTCAGTTCTAAGCCGGGCCTAGTTTAAAAAGCTTCAGTGCTGTGAAGAAAAAGTCAGAGCAGCCCAGTTCCAAAATCACCATGGCCAGCCTGATCTCAGAACTGGTGCCTGCCACGTGCCGACTGAGCTTGCTGTAAAAACAGAAAAGTGAAGGTTTAAAAACTTTAGCCAAGCCAGGAATCGATTGTAAAACACCTAAAAACCCTTCGATATCACAGGGGAGGCTCAAATCGTTGAGCTAACCTATCGCTGCGCAAAACTAAAGGCAAAGTGGCCGGGACCGCCATAGCCACAGGAGCCCACCAAAATGTGAAAAGACTCTTTGAAAAATGGTTACTGTAGTACCATCTTTGAAACCTGCATTTAAAGTTGTACCCACCTGAACTGTAAAGCAACCATGGATAACAAATTAACCTTACCAGATTAATTTGGACTGATCCAAGGGTCAGACCAAACACAAAATTGAGGACTTTGGTGGAAAAGATTCTGAAATACATGATAGCTTCAGGACTAGATAAAAAGGCAGAAGCTGAACGAGTGAATACACGACCTTATTCAGGAGGTCCAATAGCCGATGATGTTATTGCGAGGCAAGGAATAAATGAACCCTCAGATAAATTTAAAGTTCTAAAATCATTTGATACATATTTTAAAATCGAAGAAGCAACAAACATTGAAAGAAAGTGAAATTCAACAAACATGTCCAACAGTCTGGAGACTCTTATAAAGTGAATTATACAGATTAATTCACTTTATAACAGTCTGGAGACTCTTATAAAGTGAATTATACAGATTGGCTGAACACTGACTATAGTGACTTTAAATCAGAACTCATAAGAGACAGAATTGTTGTCAGAGTGGCTGACAATGCCCTTTCAGACAGTCTTAAATCTGTCAACAGCACCAATCCATTTTGAATGGTGAAAACAAGCCATGGTCCAGAGCAACCCCAATGGTCCAGCTAGTAAAGCAACAAAGGAGCAGAAAGACTCCAGGCCAAGGAAGGTAATATCCAAACCAACCACCATGTCCAGCGATCTCAGCGCAGTGTTTCAATTGCAACCACCTGGAACGCTTCAGAAAGTTATGCAAAGCGAAGACACTCAGGTGGGCAGAGGATCCCAAGACAATCCATGAGATGGAGATACCACACACCAGGAAGAGACCCAACCATGCTTCTTGGGTGAGATCAAAGATCCTGGATTCTCTTTTTGGAATGCAGACATCTCAGTAAACTGTCACCTCACCAACTTCAAATTGGACATAGGAGCCAGTGTTACAGTCCTCTTAGACAAGTAACAGTGGCTGAGAGACCACTTGCTATGAATGACAGATACACCACTCTTCGGGCCTTGAGGAATCAGATTTCTGGTCATAGGCATGATCCTAGAGCCACTAAGGTATGGCAACAAGCAAATATTTGAAGTCATGTACATTATCCAAAACCAATCTTTTTCTCTCGAGCACAGCTGCCTGTATAACCATTAACCTTCTTAAAATGGCAGAAACAACTTCTGCCATCAATACACAGAACTGCAAGTTCCTGACAGGCCCACTAATAAAAGGGACTCTCGACTGAGACTTCAGCTCTGAATTGTCTTCGCTCTTCGCAGAGCCAATTGTCCAATTTCTTTACAGCCAGCAGGCCAGCCAAACCTTCAGATAATTATCACTGTACAGAGTGGAAGACACACAGGAAAAATACCAGTAACAGAAGAATGAGCCCCAACCCCAGGCTCCAACGGTTGCTGTCACACTGCCTGTAAACTCCAAAGCACAGACTCTGCAACCTCCAGCCAACACAAAAAATGCAAGACGATGTCGAAGCAAGGAATAGTGACCATCAACTGACCAGAGCACACCTTCGTGAAGCACGGACACACACGGAAGAGAGTCACAATTAAAAGCCAAACTGCAAGCTGGGGAACATCCAAATGACAGAGACACACCTTCAGCTCCCACAAAGATCATGGCAGACCACACGGAGAAAAGAGAAACTGTATTCGCACCACAAAGGAACGGAGTGACTATTCTCTCTGGAGAGAACAGGACAAACCAGTGGTCTCCCAGCACAGTAGATGGGGAGTTGGCAAAGTGATGTTCAGCTCCCAAGGAGCAGAAAAAGCGTATCAGAAGACAACAACCAAGTGCCAGAAACAGTCTATAGCACAGTCTCTGAATCAACAAAGGTTGCCTAAATCAGCGTCAACTACTCCTCTGAATGTGACCAGAATGAGATCTGGAAGAATTGTCAAGCATCCAGACCATCTGAGTTCATGAAAGGGAGCATGGTTGTAATGTAAATACATTGAGTAAAGACTTGGAGGGAAGTGTAGTATAAAGGTATCTGGCATAGCAAGGGTTAATGTGGGACTGGGAAGCACTACTGCCCAGTGTGATGTAAAGAGAGACATGACCCAAGACTAGGGTCAGTTGTAGACTGGATAGAGACCAGTGTAGAAGCAAGCATGGAGTTAGCTCATAATTATGTACATATATACAGGGTAAAGCCTAAGCTATGTGTTATCAATAAACACTTAATGTTCATGCAAGACTCAGAACTTCATGAGACCTACTGAACATACAACAGCACCTTATCAACATACCCTTCAATGATTATAACACTTTTAAGTATCAACTCCTCCCATAAAGTGCAGGGGCATCAACCATTTTGGCTCTACTCTGCAATTTCCTCCCCAAACTCCACTGCCTCTCCATTTCTTTCTCGACTTTTAAAAACTATCAAAACTCATTTTGTGCCAACCTTTGATCACTCCTCCTCCTTCTTGCACCATGATTTAATGCCCATTCACTTAATACATTTCCTTCTTTCCCTTCTTTCATCCACTACCCCACCCCAGCCTGCCAGCCAATAAAGCACCAAGACATTTTCTACATTAAATGGGACTTGATAAATGCAAGTTTTAGATGTTAATACAGTGCCCTCTCCAGTCTTGAAATCCAAAATCCAGGAACCACCAGTTGTCTGGAACAATTTTTTTCAAGCAGGTCCTGCAACTGTGGTGCTGCAACCAAATCTCCACCCACCATGGATTTGGGCAAGTGCAGTTTGATCATATTGAAGATGGGGGTCCCAGAGATAGCTTTTGGGGTCTCAAGCTCTGCTCCTCGGAGGCAGCAATGGTGACTGTGGAGAGGAGGAGACACGACTCAATCCAGAGGGTCTTGTGGGACAGTCCTGGACACACTAGATTGATCCTGCCAAACAGCAAAGGGCAGACTTTGAGTCCAAAATGTTTAACGTTAGGAAACACTTATCACTGAATACTGAGCAGGCCCAGGATGTTTGTGCACCGGCTTGGCGCAGGCAGAGGCAGGCAAGTGACTAACTGATGTGTCCAGAGTGTGGAAAAAGCCAGGAGGTCATGTGATTGAGCTGAGGTGGTGAGTGACAACTTTTCTGTATTTCTGCTCCGGTGTACCTATTGTACAGGCTCCTTATCTCAGGCTGGTGCAGGCACTGCTAACTCAACCAAAAATGGGCAAGAGGGGTTGATTAATGTGGGATCGTGTCGTAACTCTAGTTTTGAGACATTTTATTTCTCAGGCACATATTTAAAACTGGTTCATACACTTGTGGTCTGGCATTCTCATGTTATTCTATAATCCAGAAATGCTTTGGTCCCAAGTGCTCCAGAGAAGAGAGGTTACAGTGTATTTTGGCAAGCTCAGAATGCTCAGAATAGATTTGTAACCTGAAAACAAATGTCATAGTTGGATAAATAAATTATGCAATACTGCATGGCATCAAGAATTGCAATGCACACTTAATTTAGATCTGATTTATTATAGATTAATGTTAAAAGATAATTAACCCTCAGCAGCTGACCAGCCACATCATAAATTGTTAGTGAATACAAAAAATGCTTGCTGAGAAGAAAATAAAATTGTGGGTACATTATTTTACCCTATTTTGATCAAATTTGCTTTGGCATTTGTACCATTTAATATTTGGCTAACTATTCCAACTAAAATATTTCTGCTGACATTCAAATAATAGAGGGGAACTTATTCTCACCACTCCACCCCAACCAGCCTCCAAAAGCTTCTCCTCTCATGGAGGGAGGTCACGAAGGTTGAAATATAACACCAATATATTTTAGGTTCCTGCCTTTTCCTCAGTTACAATTATTCTGTCAGGGAAGCTTAAAATTCTGGTAACAAAGATACAGAATTACTGCAGTACGAGATCAATAACCATTGCAATTGACCAATTAGGCTGACAAATCTGCAACAGAATGGTGTAACATTGACGTTTTCCTTCAATATGAAAAACAACATAGAAGCTCTTGGGACCAAGAGTTTTCTGGATTATAGAAATTCCTGTTGCGAGAGCGTGGGTGGAATTGAACATGGACAAGTGCACAGGTTTAACTGCAGCTTGGGGTTAAGTCCTGGAAACACGAGTGCCTCAGGAAGCTAGCTCCATCACAGGGACTTCCCCATTTAACTCCAGTGCATTATGCTGTGCGCACACAACCTCCATGGCAGAAACAAGTTGTCAATTTCAGTGTGTTAACCACTCAATAACAGCAATATTAACATGGCTTTTCCAATTTAACTGCGGACGTACAGGTTTCCTGGGCATCTTGCTAGTTCCAAAAAGCAGGACAAGAACACTGCAACAACAGGAACTGAAGACATAACAGGGAAATATGCAAATAGGTGTTGCTACCCTCTCGGTGCTTCTTTCTTGCCTGCCTGTGTGAGAGGCTTTGTTTACAGTATTTGGGCTGAGAAGTTACTTCTACAATTTTGGATATGTCATCTACACTTGATGTACACACTGATCTGCAATATCAATCTATCAGGGCAACATGGCATAAACTGCACCCATGCCAATTTGGAACTCAGATGGGGGACCAAATTGACCAACACCAGAAGAAAGAACAGTATCAGCAGGAATAGAAACAGCTCTGCTACTCACAGACCTGCTGCTCCACAGGAGAGACAAAGGATTGATAAGAGGTGCAGCATGCAGGAGGCCATACCAATAAACACAGTCTACAGGTAAAGATAAGCATCCTCTGGAACACCAATAGGTTGTCATGTCAGGTAGGGCAGACATTTGCAACTTGCTGCAACAAGACATGTTACTAAGTGGACCTGGTTGCCATGCTTTCAGTACCTGTCAACGTCACCACCAACTTCAGCACTTCTGGGTCCTTCCATCTGGACCTGCCAGAGACAAATGCAGGATTTTGTGGTAGGTTCAAGGTCGCTGACTGACAGCTTGTTTGCTACAGCCAGCAATTATGTCAATCTTTCCTGCAACGGTCAGGACGAACAGGCACGGGTTTGTGATTCTGACTGGTTTCTCACAGGTGCAAGGTGTCATCACCTGCAAACATGTGGCAATTGAAACAATCCCAGGAGCATTCACCAACTGCAAGGCTTCTGCTCCATCGAGGTGCAGCTATTGCACAACCTGAAAAAGATGTTCAAGCAGGCATGCACAAGATTCCCAGGCAGCTGCCATGATGCTTTCGTCCTGCAGCAGTCAGCCCTCCTTAATTTCTCACATCTTCAGAGAAAATGGATACCCACTTAAAATATGGTTGATGGCCCCTGTGAGGAATGAAACAAAGAGGCCGAGGAGTGATACATATGAAAAGCAGGTGTGCCATTGAACAAGTTATCGGCATGCTGAAGATGCTCTTCAGGTGCCTAGAAAGATATGGCGCCGCCCTTCACTACCCACCAGACAGGGGCTTCAGAGCACAGAGCCTCTTCAGATGATTTGAGGCGGGAGGCAGTGGAATGTGATGCAGCCAATGCATCAACACAAACATCACTGCCCAGGTCATTAAAGAAGTTTCACCAGTCCACCCACCTGACAAACACATGCAAAAGCTACCATCCCACCCTATTACAGTAACATAAAAGCAGTCCTGAAAGCAACCAAACATTTCTTTCACAGCCTCCTATTGCTCAGCATTAATTCATGAGCATTTATCAGAAGTGAAAAGTGCCAGGCATCAAACAAAAATGGTTAGGATGGGATAGTGGAAAGAAATAATATACATACAGCTCAAAATTAAACAAACTTACCAATCTAACTTTGTGCAACATGCCCACATGCAATCTTTTTTTTTCCATTCATGGGACGTGTGCATCGCTGGCTCAGCCAGCATTTATTGCCCATCCTCAATTGCCCTTGTTCAGAGGGCATTTAAGAATCAACCACAGCGCTATAGGTCTGGAGTCACATGTAGGCCAGACCAAGTAAGGATGGCAGATTTCCTTCCCTAATGAACATTAGTGAACCTACATGTGGTTCATGTACATGTAGGGTTTTTATGACAATCAGCAATGGTTTCATGGTCACCATTAAACTTATAGGGCAGAATTTTGCCCTTGTCGTGCGGGATCAGCAGGGACAGGCGGGGGCAGTCATGCCTGCGATCGACAGTGCACCACGATTTCAATTAAGGCCCACCCAGCGTGGTAGGCGAGTGGCAGGGCTGAGCGCTGCCTGTGCGGGCAGGGGGAGGAGGGCAAGCAGACCTAGCACGGAGCTGCCTCAGGGAGATGAAGAATATATTGAAAAAATTATTAAAGAACAGAAAAATTTAATGAAACATGTCCCCTCATGTGACTCTGTCACATGAGCAGGGACATGTTCATATTTTTAATTAAAAATTAAAGCTTTTTATTTTATTTGTTTGATTTTGGAAACCTCATCCCGCCCATGGATGAGGTTTCCAAAAAGATGCAAAGGCCGCTTGGCCTTTTCACCTGCCCATCAACCGTTAGGTTGAACGGGCAGTGAAAAATTAAGCACAGTTGATAACTTAATGACTTTAATAGGCCTTTTAATTGTTGGTGGATGCGCTGCCAGCTCTGGTGCGTGCCTGCCAACCGAACTATCACACGACTGCGCGTAGACATGCTCGGTCGGGTCAGGCGCGTGCCCACCCGCTGAGCTAAAAATCCTGCCCATAATTCCATACTTCTATTGGACTCAAATTCCACCATCTGCCATGGTGGGATTCAAACCCAGGTCCTCAGAGCATTGCCCCTGGGTTTCTGGATTACCAGTCCAGTGACCAATGTTTATTCTTTCTCTTCTGAGTACTCCAATGTGGTGCAATCCCTGTAGTTTCAGCTGAGATAGAAGCATCCTGCTCACCTCCCCTCTGACCGTGGAGATGTTCTTGGCTGATGTCCTATTGGTTGATCAAAGATTCAAAGGGGCAGATTCTGGCATCACTACACAAGGCAGCACATGTGGTACTGACTGAGGGACGGGGGCAGTGAATAAGAAGTGAAAGTGCTTTGAGTGGACTTCCTACTTCCGCTCACATATCCCTGCTAATAAGTTGAATATCAAGCATTCTGGGAGTTATCATTGACTAGAAACTGAACAAGCCATAAAAATAATGTGGCTTCAAGAGCTGGTCAGAGGCTGGGAATTCGGTGAAGAATAACTCACCTCCTGACTCTCCAAAAGCCTGTCTACCATCTACAAGGCACAAGTCAGGAGTGTGATGGGACTCTCCGCTTACCTGGAGGAGTATAGTTCCCACAACACTCAAGAAGCTTGACACTATCCAGGACAAAGCAGCCACTTGATTGGCACCTCATCCATCACCTTCAACATTCATTCCCTCCACCACTGATGAACAGTGGCAGCCATCTACAAGAAGCACTGCAAAAACTCACCAAGGCTACTTTGACAGCACTTTCCAAACCCGCAACCTCTACAAACCAGAAGGGCAAGGGCAGCAGGTGCATGGGAACACGACCACCTGCAAGTTCCCCTCCAAGCCACACACCAGCTGACTTGGAAATATATCACTGCTTCTTCACTCTCTCTGGGTCAAAACCCTGGAAATCCCTCCCTAACAGCACTGTGGATGTACCTACATCACATGGACTGCAGCAGTTCAAGAAGACAGCTCACCACCAACACCTTCAAGGGCAATTAGGGATGGGCAATAAATGCTGGCCTAGCCAGTGACACCCACATCCCATGATTGATTAATAAAAACAAGAAACACTTTGCTGCAGATCGGTGAGGCAACAAATGGCCAAGACTAGGGTAACAATCACCCCATTAACCTGAAACATGAACTCTTTCTCTCCATAAATGCTGCCTGGCCTGAGTAATTCCAGAATTTTTTTGTTTTACTTTAACATTCACCCTATTTGGTGGCATTCATCTTATGCAAGCCATTGGTAGAGACCTGCATACACTCATTTGATTTCCTTGTTTGATGCTCCATGTAGGTGGTCACACTTTCCATGGACAAAACCATAAATCAAAGACTTACAATAAATGCCATTCATGCCAGGAATGGACTCCTCCAGACTCTCTGCAAACATGCATAGCGAGACTGGAATGCCCACTAGTACATCACGCATTCTTTGCTTCAAAGCCAGAAATATCCTGTACATCAACAGCCCAAGGTACAACATCATCTCTGCCCAACTGAGTAGAGCTTGGCGTGTCCTGCAGCCTCTGACAGGGACTCTCCACTGCTGTCCCTATCTACACCAACTTGTTCACTTGTAATGTTAAAGTCGTCAGGTGCAAACCAACCAACTTCCATACTGAGCCCACAGAAGTTGGAGTCTCTGAGCTGATGGATGGTCTGCACATGCCCCTTAATGATGTACCCTTCACACATGATATTTCACTCACAGCTGACATCAAGTCAACATGAGTAAGTGTTATATGCTATGTTGCTGTCTAATATTTAATTCTGTCACCACATATCTGGGAGGCCCACATCTCCGAAGACCAGTCATGCCAGGACTTCCTTGATGTCCAGCACCTTCTCTCCAGCTATCCTTCGAGAGAACTTGCAGTTCGCTGCCTCTCCCTCATGTTCTGTGCTCTCTTCTCCAGCAAAGACAGAAAGCAGCGGTCTCGGAGTGAAAGTCAAGTAATGGCATATGTTGAAGGCACAGATGGACACCATTTGTTGAAGGTGACTATGAACGTGAGGCATGACTTTGCACAAGGATGTGGATGGATGTCAGTGGTGGATGGATTGATGGTGATGAGAGAAAATACACAGGCACTGATGAGTGTTCCTGCAAGTTAAGTTGGTGAGAGGAGTGATGCACTGGAGTTGGCTTGAGAAGACAGAGTTGGAGGTGGAGTTGGTTGAGGTGTTATCTAGGTGAATGTGTCCCTGTGTTCACCTTTCCCATCCTGCTTAGGTCATTAAACTATATCCTGCATTGAATCCATGAGTGTGTGGCACAATGCTCCTGCTGTTTACCTTATGGGCAACCTTCAGCCACACTGTGTTTCATCAGTAGGTACCTTCCCCCAAATAAGGAATAGTATCTCCCTGCAGCCCCTTATAGCTTCCAGCAGCACATCCAGGGAGATGTCACTAAAACATGGTGCAACATTTGAACATCTGTTCCTTCTGAACCAATTCCTTCTGTTTCACTCCGGACTCCAAACTCCCTCAAGTTACATGTTTGGACTGTCCCTTTAAATACTGGAGTTGAAATCAACTCACATAGGTTGTCATCACATGTGCTCAGGCCAATTGGTCGGAAAATCCAGAAATTATATGCTAATGCAGTGGCCGAGTGAGAAAGCCACCGAGTCAAGTTACACTTCCTTCCAGGTTTCCATGTGCTACCGGAATACCCCACTCCAAACCCTGCTCCCAGCATGTCGCAAAATTAAAATGCAGCCCTTTAAATTCAGTAAAGACCAGATTCTTGCTCTTTCTCCAGCTCATGAAGGAATGGAAAAATGTTTCCCTTGACCTAATGATACTTTCTCCGTAATCACGTAAATAGTGAAGGCACTGCCAAGAGTCGAACAGACCCTTGAGCTGAAACAGAAATGCCAAGTTCAAACCAACAAAGCAAATTGCCCTTCTGAATTTAAGAACAGCCCATTGGTGTGAACTACCTTTCGAGTTGGACACCGTGTCCAATGAAATATTCTGCTATCTAAAGAAAAACACAGTCAATACAGTCTGATTCTATCCTTGATACTTGTTTTTGGGCAGTAGTGACAAGAAGTCACAGCTGGTTTCAGCCAGGAATGTTTTTTTTTCTAAATTTACTCCTTGTCTGAACTTTTTGGCTGCACACAATGCAAACAAGGGACAGGATCATTAGAGTCCTTAGTATTTTAAATCACCATGAGATAATGGAAAACTTCTGTTCATGTACAACTGAACCAGAGAGGAAAATTTAATGTACTATGTTCAAGCAAAATTTTAAAAAGTCTTAGAACATTAATTAAGCAAATTTTTCTTGCACCTACCTTAATCTAATTTAATCTGGATTTCTTAAAATTGGATGGCAGCTCAGTGACAGCCACAGAAGTTGCAGAATTAGGCTCATGTATAATTCTCTCTACAGAGAGTTCTAAATCCAGCCTAGTTGTTTCCCACCTTCCCCCAAGGAAGGGGTGGGTCAGGACAGGAAACAGAACGTCAAGGAAAGGTGATACACTTTTCCACAAGGAAGCAGGAGAATAAAAAGAAAGTGAGTCAGACTAAACTACAATCACTTTCCAGATGCCTAATAAAAGCAGCAATGGTGAAGGGCTGAGAGTAAAGCAGCAGGTCACTCTGTCAATTGAAAACAGGCTTTATGGAGGCATAGTCCAGGGCAAAAAACAATTATCACAGCACAGTCATATTCCAACTTGGAATTTCTGTGCTGTCCAAATATAGTGATGACTAACTGAGGTGGCAGTGAAGTAGCATAGATAAGGGCAAAAAGTTGCAAAGGGACATTGATAGATGAAGTGAGCGGGCAAGACAGTGGAAGATGGAGTTCAAAGCGTGAGGTCAACAATTTTCACTTATCAGAATATTTTCCTAAAGGCAAAAAGCTCAGAACTGCGGAGGAGCAGAAAGGTTTAGGGATCCATGCAGAAGGAATCATTAAAAGCAAGTGGACAGGTACAAAAATTAGTTAAAAGGCTAATGGAATGTTTGCTTCTATCTCAAGGAGGATGGAATATAAAAGTATGAATTGTATCCAACCCTGGTTATGCCACATCTGAAGCATTGCAGTTTAGGCACTGCACCTCAGGAAGGATATATTGGTGTTGGAGGGGTAGAATGCTTCTTCACCAAACTGATACTGTGGCTAAAATTATGAGGGCAGATTGTACAGTACAGGATTGTATTCCCCAAAGTATAGAAGACTAAAGGTGAAAAGTTTAAGGCGAATAAAAGCATTTGATAGTTTCTCTGAATCTATTTTCTCTGGTCAAGGAGTCTAGACTAGGGGATATAATCTAATATAAGAGCCAGGCTACTCAGGGGCGATTATCTAGAAACAGTGGCCCAGATCTCCTGGTCTCTGGATTGTCGGAGACCTGACATATGACCCAACATGTACATCAGGGCCCTGCAGAATTCCTGACACACTGACTATAGGTATTGCCCAGGAAGTTTGAAATTCTGATGGGTAATTCCCCTGCTGTCCAGGACCATCCGAGAAAGTCTTTAACTTTGAGTTAGAATCGGAGACTTTGGATGGTTTTGGCTCACTTACCTGGATAGTAACCTAGGAAATATTAGACAGAAAAATCCTAGTCTAACTCCTGGGTAAGTATACAAGTGACCCCCCGCCCGCCTAACTGATTCCACCCCCTAACCCAACTAGCCGCAAACCCCGACTCCACCCCCAAGCAACCTCACTAGCCCCACCCCCACCGCTCCATCCAGACAACCCCTCACAACCCAACCCAACAACCTCACTTACCAACATGCCAACCCACCCACCTGCCCACCTACCTCGCATACTCTACCACCTTACCCACTCACCCATTCACATTGGACATTTAAACTTACCTCATGACAGATAATGCCATAAAAAAGGGGGCATGGCTTCTGCACAGATTCTCTTCACTGCTGTGTGAGGATTTCTGTGCTGAGGGAGTTCTTCTGCATCATGGCTCAGAGGTCAGGGTGTTCTCAGCATATGCAGGTAAGTGGGTAGTTTTCTGTCTGATCAGCACAGACGCAGGGGTTCCGACACTGATCGGAAGTTTGGGTCAGTTATTCACATAACGGCTCATGAAATTTGGAACTCTCTCCCCCAAAATGCTGCCGAGGCTAGGTCCAATGAAAAATTCAAAACTAAGATATGTTAATAGATTACGAGATATGGAGCAAAGACAGGTGAATGGAGTTAAGCAGAGACGAACCATGATTGAATTGAATGGAGGAGCAGGCTCGAGGGGCCGAATGGCATACTCATGTTCCTATATATTTTTTTAAAATATCATATATTGTGATCAATTGCTGAAAAAAATTAAAGGGCTCAAAATTCTGTTATCTTTTGGGGGCAAAAGTACTGTTGTTCCAGTAAAGGGAAACAGGATTTAGGGTGCAAATCTGATCAGAATTACACCCATTCTAAATACGTGTAAAGCTTTAGTAGAATTGGTTGCTGCCAGATGCCTATCAAAGTGATGGCACCCTAAACTGGCACAATAATGTGGGCAAAAGCTGCTAGCCCAGAAATTCCACCATTTAAACCAGAATCACACACAACTTGGTCAGTAGAAAAGGGATCAACTATTTAGATGCTTCACCTGTTGAAGTTGCAGGCTTTGGCTGCCCACAAACTCTGTTTAAAATATCAATTTTGACTGGAGGAGTGTTTAGAAAAAACTTTTGGTTAGCTATGCAACTAACAAAAGGATACAACTGATTAGTATGTGTAGATATATGGTTTCAGAAAACTGACTAATTAAAAAAAGACTTCCAAACAACTGCTGGTCTGTAAACAAAAGAATAGAAATATTTGCCAAAGTTATTTAATTTAGCTGATGAAAGTTTATCAGCTGGATAGTAAGAAAACCTAAAAATACAGAAAAGCAGCAAGAGACAGTGAGAGTTCAGGGTCAGCCTATGGAGCTTGTCAGAGCCATGTTCAAAACAAAAAAAATCGAGGTGCGGCATCACAGGAACATCGTAAATTGATTGGCTGGTGAATATTGCTGCTTAGAGATTGATTTTAAACAACTGGCAAATTAAAATAGTAGCTGGAGAGACTTGCCTTATATTTCCAAGTAATGTTTATTACTACCATTAAGGCATGTTAAGTATTTGTAGAATTTTATCAGTATTAGTAAGGTTCATTAATAGTAGCGAGGTTTATTAATAGCATTAAGATTTATTAGCAGTGGCAAGGTTAACTAATAAAAGGAATGGCAGGGCTACTCCAACCTCTAGAATGCACGTCCTGTGCTATGTGGGAGCTCCAGGATCCATACTTATCCTGGATAGCCACTTGTGCAGGAAATTAATCAGTTGCAACAGCTTGAGCTCCAGGTTTTGAAACTTCAGCAGCAGCTGGTGTCACTGCAGTGCATCCATGAGGTTGAGAGCTTCATGGATAGCATGTTTATAGCTGTGGTCATCCCAGAGGGGGGAAAGAAAAAGGTGAACAGCCAGCAGTTGTGGTACACATTCGTACAAATGACAAACAGAAAGAGGAATGTGGTCCTACTGTCAGAAATTAGCAAGCAGGATCTCAAAAGTAGTCATCACCGGATTACTTCCTGTACCACACGCAAATGAGTATAGAAATAGGAGGATAAGACAGATGAATGTGTGGCTGGAGAGATGGTGCAGAATGGAGGGCTTTAGATTCTTGGGACAATGGGACTGGCTTTAAGGGTGGTGGGACATGTAGACAGGCTGGATATGTTGCATCTAAATAGAGCCAGGACTGAGTTTGTTGTGGATGTTTTGTTAGTGCTATTGGGGAGGGTTTAATCTAACTTGGTAGGGCTGTGGGAACCAAGACATCAGAGAAGAATACTGGGAGAGATAGACAACACTCGAGTAAGGAATAGAAAGTTAATCGGTGGGGTCTGAGTAATGGAGAAAGCAATAAAATCTAAATCAGGATAACTGTGCATGTATGTGAATGCAATGAGTGTGATAAATAAGATTGGGGAGTTACAGGCACAGATTGCCATGTGGAAATATGATATTGTGGCGATAACAGAGACCGGACTCAAAAGGAGGGCAGGGCTAAGTGCCTGGATTCAAGGTATTCAGGAAAGATAGGAAAGGAAGAACAGGGGGAGGGGTGGTGGTATTGATTAAGGGGAGCATTGCGGTGCTGGAAAGGGGATTTCTCAGAGGGGTCAAGGACAGTCTCTATTTGGCTAGAGCAAAGGAGCAAAAAAAAGGTGCATTACATTCCTCAGTATCGTCTCTAGACCATCAACTAATAGGTAGGATGCAGAGGAACAAATTTGCAAGGGAATGATAGAGAGGTGCGAAAATTACAGGGTAGTTATAACAGGGGACTTTAATTATCTGACTATAGGCTGGGATAGTGGTAATGTAGAGAGCAGTGGGGGGCAAGGATTTCTTGTGTGTGTTCAGGAACATTTTCTGCAGCAGTATGCTTCCAGTTGAATGAGAAAGGAGGCACTGCTAGACCTGGTTCTTGGGAATGAGGAGGGCCAATTGGATCATGTGTCAGTAGAAGAACATTTAGGGGACAATGATCATTGTATTGTAAGGTTAAGGCAGACTGTGGAAAAGGACAATGAATAATCCAGAGTAAGAATAATTAACTGGGGGAAAGTCAGCTTCAGTGGGGTAGGATTGGATCTGGGCCGAATAAATTAGAGCCAAAGGTTGGCAGGAAAAACAGTGGCTGATCAATGGGCAACCTTCAAAGAAGAGATATTCAGGCACTGTCAGGATATATTCTCTCAAAGTGGAAAGGTAGGGCAAACAAATCCAGAACTCCCTGGATGACAAAAGGGGAAATTAAGATAAAAAAGAAAAAAAGTGTGCTTATGAGAGATGTCAGCTGGAAAATACAATTGAGAAGCAGGCTAAATATAGATTGTTCACAAGAGAGGTGAAAAAGCAAATAATGAAAAGAGACTAGAAGCCAACATAGAAAAAGGGAGTCCCAAAGTCTTCTTTGGCATATAAATTGTAATAGGACCGATTAGGGACAAAAATGTAATTTAGGTATGGAGACAGAGAGCATGGCTGAGGTCTTAAATGAATACTTTGCATGTCTTTACCAAGGAAAAAGATGCTACTCAGACCATGGTGAAAGAGGAGGTAATGCTGACAATAGAAGGGTTTAAAATTAATAAAGGATGAGCTATTGGATAGGCTGCCTGTATTTAAAGTTGATAAGGCACCAGGACCAGATGAGATACAGAAAGAATTAAGCGTGGAAATTGCAGAGACACTAGCCATAATTTTTCTGCCTTACTTAGACTTGGAGGTGGTGCCAGACAGCTGGAGAATTGCAAATGTTACAACCTTGTTAAAAAAAAGTGTTAAGATAAGCCCAGCAACTACAGGCCAGTCAGTTTAACTTTGGTGGTGGGAAACTTCTAGAAACAATAATTCGGGAAAAAAATTAACAGTCACATGAACAAATGCGGGTTAATTAAGGAAAGCCAGCATGGATTAGTTAAACATGATTTTCCCTTAAACTTGAAGTTTTTTGAAGAGATAAAAGAGGGGGTTGACGAGGGCAATGGACTTCCAAAAGGCATTCGATACAGTGTCCCACAGACTTGTGAGCAAAGGTATAGCTCATGGGATAAAAGGGACAGTAGCAACATGGATATAGAATTGTCTGAGTGACAGGAGACAGTAATGGTTAATGGATGTTTCTCAGGCTAGAGGAAGGTTTGTAGTGGAGTTTCCCAGGGGTCAGTATAGGAACCCTTGTTTTTCCTGATATATATTAATGACCTAGACCTTGGTGTACAGGGCACAATTTCAAAATTTGCAAATGATACAAACTTGGAAGCATTATGAACAATGAGGAGGATAGCGCAGAATATCAGAAGGACATAGAAAAGTTGGTGGAATGAGCAGACAGGCAACAGATGAAGTTCAATGCAGAGAAATGTGAAGTGATTCATTTTAGTAGGATGAACATGAAAAGACAATATTAAATAAAGGGCACAATTCTAATGGAAGTGCGGGAGCAGAAGGACATGGGTGAATATGTGCATAAGTCATTGAGGCAGCAGGACAGATTAAGAGAGCAATTAATAAAACACACAATATTCTAGACTTCATTAATAGGGGTATAGAGTACAAGAACAAAGGAGATCATGTTGAACGTTTGGCCTCAGTTGGAGTACTGCGTCCAGTTCTGGGTGCCACACTTTAGGAAGGATGTGGAGGCATTGGACAGAGTGCAGGAAAAGATTCATGGGAATGGTTCCAGGAATGAGGAACTCCAGGTATGATTGGAGAAGTTAGGAATGTTTTGGAGAGAAGGCTGAGAGGAGATTTGATAGAGGGATCCAAAATCATGAGAGGTCTGGACAGGGTAGAGAGGGAGAAACCATTCCCACTCGCAAAAAGATAGAGAACGAGAAGACACAAATTTAAAATAATTGGTAAAAGAACCAAATTCATGAGGAAAATCTTTCCGCAAACAGCACGTGGTCAGGTCTGGAACGCACTGCCTGGAGTGCCTGGTGGAGGCAGGTTCAATCAAGGCATTCAAAAGGCAATTGGACGGTTATCTGAAATGAATTGTGCAGGGTTATGGGAGAAGACAGAAGAAAGGCACCAAGTGAATTCCTCATTCGGAGAGCCAATGCAGACATAATGGGCTGAATGGCCTCCTCCTGCTCTGTAACAATTGTGTGACTCTGTGATACTGGTCAAATCTAGTGTTTTTGCTCACTGACTGAAAGGCCAAAAATACATCTTGACAGCAGGGTGTAGGTGGCAGCAGAGAGCAAGGTTTCAGAGTGAAAGAGATATAACAAATTTTGCATGAGGAGATTTGATGCAAATTCCCATTTGCTAACAAAATAATTATTTTGTTCCACTTATTATACCTCCCAACACTGCAAACAGCCAGGTTTTTCTCCATGTATATCTGAGTTGGCTTCATTTGAATAATTTTTTTCACAATATTTCAGTGCTGCGTTTTCATAGCCTTCACAGTTCTGAGATATAATTTATGGGATTTATAATGCATATTTTTTAAACAAGTGCATTATAATTTAGAGAAAGTATTCCAATTATTAAATCCAAGGTATTCTAAGCATTTTCCAGTTTTGGGAATTTTATAAAAACTACAGCCTTGCATGACCTAGTTCTACCTCCTTTCCAAGATTCATGAACATCCTTCACTCCAGCGTGTTCTTGTCCCCATTTATCGTCCTGCCCCCTACGTCTTCTTATCCCATTTATTATTTCTCCCCTTGCCCAGTCTCTTCAGAGCTACATTCATGGCTGTTCAAATGCTCTCTGCTACTTTCAAGTTTCTAGTTTCTTCGGCCCAACCATCTCCTTTCATCATGGAAACAGTTTCTCCACAACTCTATACACTACCAGGATGTCCTGCGAGACCTCAGGTTCTTCCTTGAATGGAGGCCCAACTCATCCCCATCCACCATCACCCTCCTCTCCCTAGCTGACCTGGTACGGAGACAAGCTTCTCCTTTGACTCCACTCACTCTCTCAAAATAAGAGGCATTGCTATTTAGGGGCATACATGGAGCATTTTCTTTCTAATTTTACTCTGGTTCCCTCCCTCACCTCTTTCTCTGGTACACATGGGTATATCTTTGCCACTTCCTGCTCTTGCCTTGGAAATCAGGTATCCCATGTGTAAAGAGCGTTCTAATAGTACACTTTCATTTTAGCATGGTTTGTAAGTAATGGAACTCACCCGAATAGCACTGCCTCTATTTTTGTTTTAGTGCCATTTCTGCTCACGTTCAATCTGCATTTTTTTTTAAATAAAGAACTCCGCCACTGCACATGCTGCCTCTTTCCGATCCCCTTGCTCCTCCTGCACACCTCTGCTGCTTCCCTGTCTCACCCCCTCACCACCCCTCTCCCTGTGAGCAAGTGCTGGGGCGGGGGGGGGGGTGGAAGCAGGAAGCAATAAGGGGTCAGGAGAGGGAAATGGCAATGAGGAAGTGACCGAGGGGGCCAGGAGAAGGACATGGCAAGCAGAAGGGAGTGAGTTGTGGCAAGAAGGGCAGCAAGCGGGAGACGGGAACCAGAGAGGAGATAAGTTAGTAAGAGTAATAAGGAGGGAAGGAGGATTATTAGGTCAGTTAGGTTCAGGGCAATCAATAGGTTTTTAATGTAAAAATTACAGGTCAGGAACTTAACCCACCTTTTGACATGCTTTCTTATGGAAAAGTGATTTTCATTTAGCATGCTTTTTTTTTAAAGGGAAAAAATTAGTATTGCTAAACGAGGGATAGCTGTATTTAAAAAAAAACTTTTGCTTCCAATTTCCACACTTCCGTTGCCTTCACATGGTTCATCTTGGACTCTCCTTTCTCAACTTGTCAAATCTCCATTTCTGGGGGTAGGCTGTCAAGCAATGTCTACTATAAGGCCAATGACTCCCACAGCCAACTTCATTACTTTTTCAACTACCCAGTTTTGAATAAGGCCTATTCCATTTTTCAAGTTTCTTCGTTGTGGCAGTTCCAGCGATGCCACTTTCCACACAAGTGCTTCTAAAAGATCTTCTTCCTTCCTCAAAAGAGGATTCCCTTCCATCTTCATTGACAGTGGATTCAATCATGACCATCCCATTTCCCGCACTTCTGTTCTCACCCCTCTCCATCCTCCCAGAAGGAAAATAGGTCCTTGGTGTCCTCACCTTCTACCCCAGCAGCCTTCATATTCAGCAGATCATTCTTCAACATTCCTGCCACCTCCTGTCTGATGTCAAGGCCAAACCAGTCTTCCCCTCCTCAGCTCTTTCAGCATTCCAAAGGGACCATTCCCTTTATTACGCTCTACATCATGACACTGGTCCACTCCAAGCACAAATGCAAATCTGCCCTTTTACCTTTTCTCCTCCCACCACCCAGGACCTCAACACTCTTTCCAGGTGAAACAATGGTTTATTTGCACATGAATTCATTGCTCACAGTACAGTCTCCTCTACATTGTGAAGACCAAACAGATTGGGTGACTGCTTTGCTGAACACTTCCATTCAGCCCACAAGTGTGACCCTGAGTGCCAGTTAATTGCCATTTTAATCATCCTTCCCACTCTTAATTATCAGTCTATGCCCTCCTACATTCTTGCAATGAACAAAGAAACTTGAAGAACAGTGCCTAATCTTTTGATTAGACACTTTACAAATATAATTTTCAGTTCAATTATTTCAGATCATGTAACAGCTCCTATTTTTTCCCTTCACAGCAGATGCTAGAAATGGTTCTGCTATTGCTTTTTACAGCTCAACTAACCCCAATTTAAAAAAAAAAATTGTACCATTACCACCTTTAAGTAGCAGACATTTTTTTTTTCATTTTTAATAAAATGTGATGTGGGTGTCATTAGCTAGGCCAGTATTTATTGCCCATCCCTAATGGCCCTTGAGAAGGTGGTAGTGAGCTGCCTTCTTGAACTGCTACAGTCACTGTGGTATGGGTACACCCACAGTGCTGTTAGGGAGGGAGTTCCAGGATTTTGACCCAGCGACGATGAAGGAACGGCGATATATTTCCAAGTCAAGATGGTGAATGGCTTGGAGGGGAACTTCAGGGTGTTCCCATATATCTGCTGCCCTTGTCCTTCCAGGTGGTAGCGGTCGTGGATTTGGAAGGTGCTGCCTAAGGAGCCTTGGTGAGTTTCTGCAGTGCATCTTGTAGATGGTACACACTGCTGCTACTGTTCATCAGTGGTGGAGGGAGTGAATGTTTGTGCAAGGGGTGCCAATCAAGTGGGCTGCTTTGTCCTGGATGGTATTGAGCCTCTTGTGTTATTAAAGTTGCACTCATCCAGGCAAATGGAGAGTATTCCATCACACTCCTGACTTGTGCCTTGTAGATGGTGGACAGGCTTTGGGGAGTCACAAGGTGATTTAATTATCACAGGATTCCTAGCCTCTGACCTGCTCTTGTAGCCACAGTATTTATATGGCTAGTCCAGTTCAGTTTCTGGTCTGATCTGAAAACTCTTTTGTCTCCACAGATAAGCCTGACCTGCTGAATTTTCCAGCATTTTCTGTAATAAATACACTCCCCGCCTACACCAGCCACACTTACCACAGGCAGC
Source organism: Cetorhinus maximus (assembly GCF_964194155.1). Lineage (NCBI taxonomy): Eukaryota > Metazoa > Chordata > Chondrichthyes > Lamniformes > Cetorhinidae > Cetorhinus > Cetorhinus maximus. Next base: position 61,806,737 of record NC_135889.1, read on the forward strand.
TGTTTATATTGGACAAATAACCCTCCTTAAGTTTTCCAGTACTACGGAAATCGACTATAAATGCCATTTGTGACACGCAAAGTCCACTGGTTATTTTGGGCAGTTCAATAACTGTTTTATACCTCATTATCGTATTTGCTTTTAAATTCCTCTGGATTATTCTGTGTCTGTTTTGAGCTGACAATCTCTGTATTAACAATCACTGTTCTGAAAAGAACTGCAGCCATGGTTCAGTTGCCAGTAACTGTAGCAGCAAGTTAAGAAATCCTGATTGATAAGTTGTCAAAATTCAGCACAATCAGCAATTTGGAAACATCAAAAACTTTTGGTTTAAACCCTGCACAAACGGTCTGTTGGTCTCTTTAAATTTTGTTAACGATAACCAGGAACGGAATTGGAATCGGAATCCAGTCAATTTGTTTTCCTTCTCTGTTCCCATTCTCTCTCTCTCTCTGTCCAATATTTATTTTGGGTTAAATCGCATTAACACCAATATGCCCACCATAAACTAATAAGTGCGGACTGAACCACAAACAGTTAATTTGATCACTGGTTTTAACATATTGTAATTCCGATAGAAAATTAACTTTAAAATGTTTACACTATATATTGCACAGTATGTGTTCATTTCAGAAAACTAATGAGTTTCATTTTCACCTGAAAAGGTTGAATAGTTGAAAAATGCTCGAGATTGAAAATGCCCCTAAAATATGTCACTAATGAGGATTATTATATTTTTATACTTTTCAACCAAACTAGAACAATGAAAAATTTGCAGGTCAACAAATAGAGTAAAGCCCCTGGAGCTTCACCACATACTCTGAAAGTCACAAATGCATGGTTGTGGTAAACTTTAAGTGAGGTGCCCAATTTGATTAGTTATAGAAACGCTTGTAAATAAAAAGAATGAAAAATTCTGCAGCCACGGTTTACACCAAATTGTATTACTCTTTGTTTTGACATCTTTCCTAGAGCAGATGTGCAAGTCCAGAAGGATTTAGTAACTAACAGGAGTAAGTATTGCGATAGGTGTTAAATATTATATTGGGTATCCTGAGGTTGTGAAAGGCTCTATATAAAAGGGGAGAGAAATAAAAAAAGTGCATTTATGGCCTCAATGATATGAAACAGGTCGATTTATTAATTTCCCACACAGAATTCCAATATCAGCTGGGCCATTGTAGGGAGGCATCAACTGAATGTCAGTCAGTTCCTCAGTAACAAGGGCAGAGAGCACAATCTGAACAAAACAGCAAATGATCACAACAGACAGGCACATCTCATCAAGAGTTCCGTTAAAAACATTTCCTGCACTTACAACTGTCAGAATACATCAGAAAAGTTTGTTAGGTGTATACATGGCTTTCATAATTTGCAACTGGACAAGCATGTATAGAAAGGACGAGGTCATCCATTGGAGATTATAGTAATAATTTAGTGGGGCTGACTTTCATTTGCCAATGTTTATAAACTGACACAAATTGGACACTGGGGTCAGAAAAAGGGGCAGCAAACATTCTTGCTGGGTCTCTACCTCTTAAGCACATGTCATCTCAGAGCAAGAAACTCCTGTCTGAATGATTATAGTACTTAAAATGATGTTGGAGTGATACTGTAAAGACTCCAATGTCTTTTTCTCCCTCTAACACCACCACAGCACAGCTTCTAAGTCATCTCACAATGAATGTCATACATAATGCATATTGAAAGCTATATATGAAAGATAGTTTAAAGTACCCAGTAAGAAGATCAATTCAAACAGTTTTAAGGCTATCTTTGCAGCATTTTTCTTCATTTTGTTGCTTTCTTTTCTACTGAAAAGTATGTTTTCACAAGCCTGTGTGTTAGTTCTTCCCCAACACTGGCATCAAGAGGAACCCCCTTTGTTGACATATTTAGAAAATGAGGAAGGATGCATTAGACATGCTTTGTGTCCACCCACAAGTGCTCACAGATAGAAGTGATTAGACATCACATTCTAAGAGATTAGTTCATTTGGAGACTTCAACAACCCTTTCTAAAACCTTTCAGAATTTTTGTCACCTCTGTGACATTTCCCCATAATTGTCCACACCTCTTTAAATGTTGCTTGCACATAATTCTCCAATTCTTCTGTAAGCACCGATGCAAATCTGTAACTCAGTGAATAATTGTGAAATAGATGCACTCAAAAATTTGAGCGTAACGACTACATTAACGTTCAGGCAGGATATACGCAATCTCTTGACCATGCAGAACTGACTTTGACCATCACAATTTTATTATTAACAGTGCAACTTCCTTCAAATAAATGAGCATCATTTTCATGATTAAAAACTAATGCAAAATAACCACTTAATACTTTTGCCATCCTTGGGATTCTATATGGGCCTGTTGGGGATCGTTCAGCAGCTCTACAAATGCTTAGCAGAACACTAACTTCTAATGTGGCTTAAAAGAAGCCATTGTCACTGCTACCACAATACAACACATCCAAATATGTTTCAGGCATGATCACCTAACTCAAGTACAGACCAGGGACTGAATATTGAGCTCGCCTGATCAGTGTACCTAATAAATTTTACCATAGGGGTTATCCACTGAATATTGAAGGAATTAAGAAGGATACTTATCACTATGGTGATATGTGAATTTTTAAGTATGTTTCTATAAGCATAAAAAATCATTGTCATCCAACATAAGGAAAACCTTTTTAATAAACCTATTTATAAAAGTTATGGTCCAGCTCACTCAAGACAAAAGTAGCATCCTTTTCATTGCGTGACTATGGATTCTTAATAAATATTTCCACAGTTTTGTTTACTTATGATACATAAACTACAATAACAATATCGAACAACAATTGAAGTAGTAATTGGTAGAAATTATCAACCTTCAAAACAAGTTAATCTTGATTAGATCCATTTTCCATTACAGCAATCATAACATTATAAACTTAAACCAGAAAAAAATTAATGCAAAAGTATGTCTGGCTCATCATAACTAGCACACTGCATTCCAACGTAATAGTCAGAGAAACATTGCACATTGACCTGTTTCCATCTCATCAAACTTGTATTGGGTTGTTATGAAACCCAAGATGAGGATAGATGGATTAAACTACAAGACATTGATGAAGCTGACATCATAGAAAGAAAGAACTGAATAATTCGTGAAGTAGACCACATGCTTAATCAATACTTTTACATTTAAGTAGCTGTTTTAATATTATCCAATTCCACAATTATTAACCAATAAATTGAATGTTATTATTTACTTCCATACCCTCTTAAAGGAGCGCATCTGAAAATATTGGAGACAGAGAATCTTCTCACAAGCTAGAATTCCCTATAATTAGATTATGATCAATAGTTCTTGAAGGAGCCAGTGAATGTGAATACTTTCCTGAGACAAAGTATTCATTTGCTTCTTTCACATGGTATCAAATACACCCTACCATCACAGACTACTATATAGAGCCTGCGGAGAGGAACACAGTTAACGTTTCAAGTCCGTATGACTCTTTGAAGAGTCATACGGACTCGAAACGTTAACTGTGTTCCTCTCCGCAGATGCTGTCAGACCTGCTGAGTTTTTCCAGGTATTTTTATTTTTGTTTTGGATTTCCAGCATCCGCAGTTTTTTGCTTTTATTATATAGAGCCTCTGTTTTTCCTGCTTTGATCTGATGTGTCAAGTCCTTGAGGGTGTGTTATTGTGATTGATGGTTCACTTTCATGTATCAAGTGCCAGGTGGAGTTCATTCATTTGATTTACTATTTAGACAATGTGGTCTTTGCTTGAACAGATTTTGCATGCACACTTTTAAATTAGCATTCTGAATGCAGTCACATGCAATCTATGTGCACTATTAATTGCTTAACTTGAGAAGTAGGGTTTAGAAATGTGTGTTGTTTATATTTTGGTTCTCAGAATTTGATGGGGGGGTGGATGCTAAGACGATTTTCCAATTATATTTCCATTCCTTTCAACTGAATTAACTACAACTAAGTTTATAAAAGTAAAGGCTATTGATAAATAAGTTTATTTTTTTTTAAATCACCTAATGATTATGTTTGGAAATATTACAATGCCAATCCCTATGTCAGGCAAGCTAGTAACTAAAGTTTACATATGTGTAGTTTTTAAAATTCTTTTCACAGGACGTGGGCATCGCTGGCTAGGCCAGCATTTTTATTGCCCATCTCTAATTGCCTTTGAGTTAGCAGTTACTAGTGTCCTTCTCTGAGGTAAGGATACAGAGCACTTGCAAATTTAGCTTTGCCCATCAGTTACTGCTCTGTGCAAAACAACACATCAATGAGGACTTCCCTCTTGTGAGTTGTTAAAACTAGTAACTGAATTCAAGCCAATGGAAAGCTTGCTAAAACCTCCAGCTGATTACCACCTACGGCCCTCTCCCTCAGCTGGTAAATCTGTGTTCCTCCATCTTCAACACCAATTGGAAGAAGCACTGAAGGTGGCAAGGGCATAAAACGTAATCTGGGTGGGGGACATCAATGTCCATGACCAAGAGTGGCTCGGTAGCACCACTACAAGCTGGCAAGTCCTAAAGAACATACAGGTGCTTGACTGGGTCTGCAGAAGATGATGAGGGAACCAAAAAGAGAGAAAAACCTACTTGACCTTGTCCCCACCAATCCACCTGTCGCAGATGCATCTGTTCTTGACAGTATTAGCACTGCACAATCCTTGTAGAGATGAAGTCCTGTCTTCATACTGAGGATACCCTCCAATGTGTTGGGTGGCACGACCCCCATCTAAATAGGATAGGTTTAGAACAGATCCAGCAAACCAAAACTGGGCATCCATGAGGCACTGTGGGACATCAGCAGCAGCAGAATTGTACTCAACCACAATCTGTAGCCTCATGGCCCGGCATATCCCCCACTCTACCAATACCATCAAGTGAGGGTTCAATGAAGAGTGCAGGAGAGCATGGCAGGACCAGCACTAGACATACATGAAAATGAGGTGTCAACCTGGTGAATACAGGACTACTTGTGTGCCAAACAGCATAAGCAACATGCTATGGACAGAGCCAAGCCATCGCACAACCGACGGATCAGATCTAAGCTCTGCAGTCCTGCTACATCCAGTCATGAATAGTGGTGGACAATTAAACAACTAAGCAGAGGAGAAGGTTTCACAAATAGCACCATCCTCAATGCTGTGGGAGCCCAGCACACCAGTGCAAAAGACAAGACTGAAGCATTTTCAACAATCTTCAGCCAGAAGTGCTGAGTGGATGATCCAACTCGGCCTCCTCCTTAGGTCCCTAGGAACACAAATGCCAGTATTCAGCCAATCCGATTCACTCCATATGACATCAAGAAATGGCTGAAGGCACTGGATACTGCAAAGGCTATGGGCCCTGACAATATTCCAGCAATAGTACTTTTGTTCCAGAACTAGCCATGGCCCTAGCCGAGCTGATCCACTACAGCCACAACACTGGCATCTACCAGACAATGTGGAAAATTGCCCAGTAATGTTCTGTCCACAAAAAGCAGGAGAAACCCAACCCGGCCAATTATCGTCCCATCAGTCTATTCTTGATCATCAGCAATGTAATGGATAGTGTTACTGACAGTGTGATCAAGCAGCACTTACTCAGCAATAACCTGCTCACTAGTGCTCAGTTTGGGTTCTGCCAGGGCCACACAGTTCCTGACTTCATTACACCCTTGGTTCAAACATGGACAAAAAAGCTGAACTCAAGAGGTGAGGTGAGAGTAACTGCTCTTGACATTAAGGCCGCATTTGACCAAGTGTGGCATTAGGGAGGCGTAGCAAAACTGAAGTCAATGGGAATCAGGAGGATTGGAGGACTCCACTGGTTGGAGTCATACCCAGCACAAAGGAAAATGGTTGTGGTTGTGGGAGGTCAGTCATCTCAGTTCTAGGACATCACTGTAGGAGTTCCTCAGGGTAGTGTCCTAAGCCCAACCATCTTCAGCTGCTTCATCAATGACATTCCCTCCATCAGAAGGTCAGAAGTGGGCATGTTTGCTGATGATTGCACAATGTTCAGCACCATTCGCCACTCCTCAGATACTGAAGCAGTCTGTATCCATATGCAGCAAGACCTGGTCAACACTTAAACTTGGGCTGATAGTGGCCAGTAACATTCATGCCACACAAGTGCTAGGAACAACCATCTCTAACAAGAGGGAATCAAACCGTCTCTCCTTGATATTCAATAGAATTAGCATAGCTGTATCCCTCACTATCAACATCCTGGGGGGTTACCATTGACCAAAAACTGAACTAAACCAGCGATATAAGCACTGTGTCTACAAGAGCAGGTCAGAGTATGGGAATTCTGCAGACAGTAACTCACTTCCTGATTCCCCAAAGCCTGCCCACCATTTACAAAGCACAGGTCAGGAGTGTAATGTAATACTCTCCACTTGCCTGGATGAGTGCAGCTCCAACAACACTCAAGAAGCTCAACACTCTCCAGGACAAAGTAACCACTTGACTGGCACCCCATGCGCCAACTTTAACATTTACTCCATCTACCACTGATGCACCGTGGCAGTCGTGTCTACCATCTGCAAGATTCACTGCAGCAACTCACCAAGGCTCCTTTGACAGTACCTTCCTATTCCATGACCTCTACGACCTAAAAGAACAGGGCAGCAAATATATCGGAATGCCACCACCACCCTCCAAATTACACACAATCCTGACTTGGAATTATATCGCTGTTCCTTCATTGACGCTGGATCAAAATCCTGGAACTCCCTTCCTAACAGCACTGTGGGTCTAACTACATGGCATGGATGCAGCGGTTCAAGAAGGCGTCTCACCACCACCTTCTCAAGGGCAATTAGAGTTGGGCAACAAATGCTGGTCTGGCCAGCGACGCCCACATCCTGTGAAAGAATAAAAAGAGATTCAAAATAGACAGTTTAGACATGTAAGGTCCTGAGGGGTCGTGTCCAGGTGGATATGGAGAGGATGTTTCCTCTTGTGGGAGAATCTAGAACTAGGAGCCACTGTTTAAAAATAAAGGGTCATCCATTTAAAACAGAGATGAGGTGAAATTTTTTCTCTCAGAAGCTTGTGAATCTTTGGAACTCTCTTCCTGAAAAGGCGGTGGAAGCAGAGCCTTTGAATATTTTTAAGGCAGTGGTGGATAGATTCTTGGTAAGCAAGGGGGCGAGAGGTTATTGGAGGTAGGTGGGATGCAGATTTCAGGTTATTATCAGATCAGCCATGATCTTATTAAATGGCCGTGCAGGCTCAAGGTGCTGAATGGTCTACTCCTGCTCCTTGTTCGTATGTTTGTATGTTCGCAGTTTAAATGTGATTTAAGTTTCGCATTAGTCAATACACTTGGTAAGTCCAGTGACAAGGATTACCAGTAACTTCAGATAGCAACTACAGCTCCTGACTTTTTCTTTGACATGAGAAGCTGGCGGTATTAGATCAGTATGTCAGCCTGTCAGTGATAGGCAGGTTGATTATTGAGAGTTAGGATCTTCAGTCGGATTGTTGATGTAGACCTTCTTATTCTATTCTCTCAGGCTTCTGGAGCCTGCTCTGTTTTACCTGCTTCTATTTCTATCTACATCACCACCCACTGCCTCAGCTATTTATACTTTCTCTGTGACTCACAAATTAATTTCACAAATTATGCCTTTTTTCATATCCTGTTAATAGCACTACAGCCATTTAACGTCTCCTGTTTTCCATTTAAACACTCACTTTTATATCTATATGTTTTCTTTGCCCCCTTCCCTTTGTTCCATTCCTTTTTAATATGTTCTTAAAAGCATATTTTTAACCCCTTGTGGACTGATTCTATATTTATTGTTGTAAGTATGCCACTTTCAGTGACTTGATAGGCTGGATTTGCCACTACAATCCCACTAAAGCAGAGGATGAATGAAAATTCAGGCAGTGAAGCCTACCACCACCTCACTGCCAAACCTGTATGTTACCCCTCTCATCCTTTTCAGAAGTGTCATTGGCCTTTCCCTCCCCAACCCCTGCATACAGATGGAAGTGGAGATGGCACCTGCCCTTCCAGTGAATTTCCTATCCCTTCTGTCTGTGTTAGAATTTCCATGGGATACCATCAGGAACTTTGTGGTAGGCCTGGGAAGTGGCCCTGAGGTCCCCTCAAGGAGTGAAAAAATCTGATCTCCTTCCCCAATTTTTTTTCCGCAGCACTTACATGATAAAGGTTCTGGTCTCACAGAATCATACAGCAGAGGGGAGGCATTCAATCCAATGTGCCTGGGCCAGCTTTTTTTTTAAAAAAACAATCCAATTAGTTTCACTTTCTGGCTTTCCCTTCTAGTTCTGTAAAATCTTACTTTTGAAATAAGTATCGAATTGCCTTTTGAAAGTTACTATTGAATGCTTTTCCATAGTGGTAGCATAGTGGTAATGTTCCAGGGGCCTGGAGTAGAGGTCTGGAGACACGAGTTCAAATCCCATCATGGCAGCTGAGGAAATTTAAATTCAATTAATTAAATAAAATTTGGAATAAAAATGCTAGTATCAGTAATGATGATAATGAAGCTACCAGATTATCATAAAAAACCCATCTGGTTCACAAATGTCCTTCAGGGCAGGAAATCTGTTCTTATCTAGATTGGCCTACATGTGACTCCAGAACAATAGAAATGAGGTTAACCCTTATCTGCCCTCTGACAATGGTATAGCAAGCTACTCAGGTGCATTCAAGAAGGTAGCTCACCACAACTTCTCAAGGACAATTAGGGATGGACAATAAATGCTGATCTTACCAGCGATGCCCACATCCTGTGAATGAATTAAAAAAAAAACCTTTCAAGCATTCCAGATATAACAACTTGCTGTGCATTTTTTTTACCCATTCAAACTCTGGTTCTTTTGCCATTTTATCTTAAATCCATGTCCACTGCTTACTGCAGCACCTCCAAAACAATAGAAATTATTTCATATCTTTTTACTCTATAAAAACCAGTGATATCAAATTAATTAAAGCCGTGCATTTACATTGCTGATTCTCATTGAGCTGCATCCTCAGGCTTATAACAAAAGTGCATTTGCAAACAACAACACTGTAAGGAGATGCTATAGTTCATTGCAAATTATATTAAGCAGATACTAAGTTTACCATTCAAAACAATTGTACATCTTCTTTTGTAACAAAAAGTACATGCTGTTTTCAGATTTACCTCCCAAAGTGTTTTGAAGTCTTTCTGTTCAATCCGAAGAAGCTCACTGTATTCTTTGGTAACAATTGTAGCATGGCGGGGAGTGTTGTCCAGAATTGATTCTCCAAAAGCTGTTCCAATTCCCAGAGTACAAAGCACGACAGCATCCTTTCAAAAATCATAAACCAAAAATGCAAAATGTTAAAACAAATAATAATGTTTTAAATAGGAAAATTATTTTGGACAATTGGTGTAATACACTTGCACATTATAAATAATCTAGTTCTTCAAACATTTTCTCTATTATTCAGAAACGATCCTCTTTTGCAGTCTTATGAGGGAGTAGAAATTTGGATATACCCATTTTTGGGTACAGAGGGGGGATTCTGCAGTTGAGTGCTGAGGGCTGAGTGGGCACCCCCAATACTGGGCCTCAGGCCTAAATACAATGCAGCCAGCACAATGCCGACAGCCAGTCAGCAGAGACCAAATGACGATCAGGCCACTGCTAGCAGGAGATAGAAGGCTGTCAAGGAGGATGAGGTCAGGGATCAAGACTTAGGAGGCCGGGTAGTGGCATTACAGACTGGGGAGCAGGAGGAAAATAATGGCAGAGGGGAGGATTGGCAACCTGCATTCTTTAGATGTGCAGTGGAAAGGGGAACACGTGACCCTCCTGGCTCCCAATTCAGTTGAGTAGCTTTAAAAACATGCCATGTTGGTAGCAGGCACTGACACAATTGCTGCATCAGGGCAAACCAATCAGGCCCATGTACAGCCATCGGTCCCCTTATTTTGCACATATAAAGGGCCCTAATGCCTGTTTCAGGCTTGGGCACTAGATGACAGCTTCTCTTCTTTCCCAACATGATGAGTGGCGACCTTCAGTCAGAAATGCAGGATATTACCTTGGGATCTGAGTGAAGCTTCACCTCTGCCTTGAACATTTATAAACAGTTAGTGATGTGAGGATCACCATAAGTCAGGAAAGTTGATGTGAGACTCTAAGGTTTTAAGAGAACCCAGAGTTTTTGATATGAGGTTCATGGGGCAGAATTTTCCCCTCCAGCACATGGCAGGTTTCGTGGCAGGCAGGGTAGGAAAATTTGTTGAGAGGCCAAAAATCAGAAACCCGCCAGCGGGAAAACAGTTTGGAAATTTCCCCTTACCATTTTCATGGCGGGCGAATGGTAGGTCGAGTTTCCTGGTGATCCATGGCAGCAAACCTGTTTGCATACATTACCATGCTCATTAAAAACACGACTCGCCAGAGTAACATAGCCCCTCCAAATCAAGCGCCATGTCAGAGGGAAATTAGACCGGTCTGATACACGTTTGGATATAAGTGGCATGCAGCTGTTGGCTCTCACTTTGCTTGTGACTTTGAGGTGAGTGCAACACTGAAAGCCTACCTGCAGCAGCGCCGCTCCGCATTCTGACCAAAGCCAGTGAGACGCTACTCTGGTGGGGGTGTAGGCTTGCACTCTCCACTGCTTTTCTCCGTTGCCTGGGACGGTGTTATCTGGGGGCTCAGGTTGGGCAGCAACCCAGGCAGAGAGCAGCATTACAACTGGGGTGGGGCGAGGTGGGGTGAGTGGGGTGGGGGAGTGGAATAGGAGGGAAGGAGATGCGCGGACAATGGGAAAATGTGGGGTTGTGGAAATGGAGGGGAAGGAGGGAAGGAGACACAGGGGACAATGGACAAAGGTGGGGTTGGGGGAGGGGGGTTGGGAAATGATGGCAGGCAGAGGGGAGCCCAAGGTTGGGAAGCTGAAGCTCAACATGAAAGACAGGAATGGAGACACAGTAGGGGTGGAATGGAAACAAAACTACACAAATTGTAGGGGAAGCACACAGACTCAGGAATATGAGGTGGGGCACGAGAGGGTAAAGCTTGCACAAAGACTCATGGAAATGAGGGAGGTGGACGAGATGGAGGTGACTCATGGGGAGATGGGAAAGGATTGCACATAAGGGAGGGGTTGCACAGAGACTCATGGAAGGGGGTGGGGAGGAGGGACAATGTATTGTCAGCAGTCAGGAAGGAACGGGAGAGCAAAAAGAAAGACAGTCATAGTCCCTGGTCTGGGGCCAAATGGTCAGGGTCTGAGAGTGAAGTCAGTCTTGGGGTTTAGAGCACCTAACAGCCAGAGTGAAGACAGTCTTGGGACTTAGGGAAACTAATAGTCAGCATGGCAGACTGAAGTCTGTCCTGGGGCTTTGCGGGCCATGCAATAGGGCCTTGCATGGCTCGCACGTTGTAGTCCAGGGAGAGAGGCAATGGCTGTGTGCTGAATTGGGATTATGTCACAGCTTGGTGTACAGGGTGTGGTCATGGTCTTAACGTTGATGGCCGTGGTTGTGTCTGCCTTAGTACTGGGCTGTAGATGTGATGGTCGGGGTTAGGGGAGGCATCTGCAGCCTGTAAAGGGGGAAAACATAACACAAAGGGGGCTATTCAAAACTTTCCTGGGGTGGGGGGTCTCCTCTGTATGTGTCTGTGCACACTGCCTTGAGATGGGGAGGGGTGAGTCCACAGTGTGCATTGGGACATCTTCAGTTATGGATTCAGGTGGGAGGGTTGGATTATCGGCCATAATGGTGATGGGATCCAGGGTTATTGGGGGAGCATGGAGAATAACAGGCAGCATCTCTATCTGCACACCATGGGGTTCCAAGATTGGAGGGACAGTAACAGACAGGGAGGGAGGGTCAAAGCTGGTCGCGTAGTAGAATCTGAGCACCACCATCTTGTCAAGTCAAAGTTATGATGCAGTGAGAAATCGAAACTGGGAAAGAATCTGGACGGGAGGGTTTGGAGTCAGTGTGGGAGGAGCTCAGGGCTGCACTAGGGGCCCCATTTCATGGGGCAGCCTCAAGCTGCTTGCACACAAAACACTGAAATTAAGTCAGAGCTGAGAGAGAAAAGTGGGAGATCTCCTTGAGAAGGTTCCATTGGAGTCATTGTCATTTTTAGCACTTTAAAGAGACTGCGGGAATCATTGGCCTCACAAAACAGTCGCTCCATTTCAGTATTAACACACAGGAATGTGAAAATTGGGAATGCAGGCAACCGTTAAGGAGGCACAGCTGCTGTATGTATGGCAGATTATCAATGAAAGCCTATAATGTGCATTCTCCAATTGGCATCCACAATGGGCCAAAGGGAATCCAGTCATAACTGATGTGCAAATGACCTTTCCTCAGTACACCACATCTGAGATCGGAGGAGTGAGTTTGGTAAGGGTGGCGCATGTCATTAATGTGTCCAAACCTTTTCCAACCTCTGTGGGATTGAGATGTTAAATGTCAGGGTTGGCATCTTGTTCACCTTGTTCTGTGAGTTTGGGCCTCAGCTACAAGGCTGTATCAGCGACAAAGCTAATAGCACAAATGCAGCTCAATTTCATAACAGTGGCTAGTTGTTTGCAAGTGAGAGCTTCACTATATTTCCCCATGATTCATTAATCTGTTATATTTATCATTCCACAGAGAGAGGGGGAGGAAACAATAATGGAGCCTGGGCTCAATGCTGCCTTCTTGATGTTGCTCATGAAATGGTGGAAGAGATGAAGGGCCCGGCACTGCCAAGTGAAGCTTAAGGAGGAGGCCCCGCCTTAGGCCCAGAGGATGAGGAGATTAGACCTGTACCACGGAGGCAACCCGCACAACCAAGGGTTTACTGAAGAAGGCTCTCCTACCTGCAGATGAGCGAGAGACAATGCCGTGCACATCTGCGCTTGTCCAGAGATCTGGTCGATCACATCTGCCACATTCTGCAGGATCTAACACCTCGTAGAGTGGGAGGACATCCCCTGCCTGTGGCCCTGTAGGTCACCACCGCACTCAATTTTTTTGCCTGTGGCTCGTTCCAGGGATCCACAGGGGACCTGTGCAGCATCTGGCAGGCCGCCACACATAGATGCATCAAGGATGTGACAGATGCCCTCTGCACAAGGCTCATCAATTTGTGAGGTTTACACTCAATAAAGATAGCCAAGCTGCTAGATTTAATGGTTTTGCAGTTATCTCAGGCTTCCCTAGAGCGCAGGGTGGATTCAACTGCACAAATATGTGGCCTCCATGGCATCAGCTCCTGATGTTCATCAACTGACAATGTTCAACTGCTGTGCAATCCTTGGAAGCACATCATGCATGTCTGTGCCAGGTACCCTGGGAGTTCCCATGACTCATACATCTTGAGTCACTCCCAGGTGCCTCACATATTCAAAGGCCCTGAACGTGTATTGGGCTGGCTTCTTGGAGATAAGGGGTGCCCGCTCAAACGATGGCTCATGACGCCCTTGCGTTGTCCTCAGTGTGCCATGGAGGAGAGGTACAATGAAACACATAGCTCCAAATGATCCATAATCGAGCAGACCGGTGGCATACTAAAGGTGCACTTTTGATGTTTGGACCGCTCAGATGGGGCTCTGCAGTACTCTCCTGACAGGGTCTCCCACAAAGTAGTGGTCCCTTCACAACCTGGCGTTTCAAATGGGGGGAGCCCTTGCCAGACAGAGAAATGGAGGAAGCCTCAGACGATGAAGAGCAGGAGAACCAGGAACATGAAGAGGGAGTTGAGGGTCAGCTTTCACATCATGATGTCATCAAAGAAGCACAACGTGGATGACGTGCCCATGACACATTGCTAGTCACAAGATTCCAGGAGGAGTAAGGGAGACGGCCACATTCCTCCTGTCCTTACTGCCATGCCATTGCACTGAAAAGGAGTTACAACCAGTCACATCGACAGCAAGTTCCACATTCGGACTTGCACCTTCAAACCTCAAGGTTCACCAGGCCATGATCTTGGGAAAGGTCAGCGGTGAACCCTCTTTGCATTCGCTCTGAGAAGCGAAAGTCGACACAACAGCTGCATCAAAGAGCTTGACGTAGTCGTTGCCACCTGAATGAGAAATTACAGCGGACAGTGAGATGAGCGCATGGTTGAAGATATCCCCATCTCCCCAGCTTTTGTGCTTTGGCACTACCACTTAGGAGAGACAACTGCAGCTATCCTTTCGGGCTGCTGAGCAGCCCTCGCACAATGTTGTCTCACAAGCAGTAAGGGTTATAACTTCATTGAGCACTCACTCCCAATAAAGATTTTGACACACATCCCTGACATCACACAAGGGTCCGGTAACTATCTTGACTGAGGTTAACATCACATGAATGTGAGTCTCACAAAGGGAGGCGATCACTGAGTGGGATGATGGCTCACCCTCTCACTAAGAGGGCATATATACAAATATGCACGATGCCTTCAAATGACCAAACCTTTCTCAGCGACATCACATGTATTTATAAAAGTGCATGATTTTTACAGCGATAGAACATCTGTGACCCAGAAGTGGTGTTCATCGTTCTTAATTTTCCTAACCCACCGTTACACCTGGGTGCAGCCCGACATCTGCAGCAGAGGTGGAGGCAACCTGCTGGCTGCTACGCCCTGTTGTCCATGATGACCTTGGCGAACATCCTCTAGTGGCCCGGGGCCTGAAGGGTCTCATGCTCAGGAGCAGATGCACCCTCCTCGGCCTTTCCAGCTGGAGTTGAGGAGGTCACAGGCAGAGGGGATTCTGAACAGCTGGACACCCTTGGAGTGTCCTGTATGGAGGCCCCCAGGGTGTCCGGTTGACACTCATCCTCCCTGTGGGTGCCCAAGTGCCCCTTCCTGACTCCTTGAGGAGAAGGGCACCTGGAATGAAATCAAGGTGCCCCGCCCCCCTCTCGCCCAGCCACTGATGGATCCCACCGATATCTGTAGCCATGGAGTGCAGCTCCAAGCGCAAATCCGGCAAAGCCTGCTAGACCAAGACCTCCAAGGTGGCTGCCACCCTTCCCACGGTGACCTCGAGGGGCCACAAGATCAGACAGAATGCAGACAGATCTTTCGGTCTAGTCTGCTGAGTGACTCTCGTATCTCTCCCTGATGTTCCACTTGCTGTCATTGCATCTCCAGCGTGTCTCGGTTGCCACTCGCAGAGGCGCATCACCTGACTTGGACTCAACAGGTGCTTGATCTCCAGCAGTTCTCCGAGTTAGAGAGGCCTGGGCTGTCGCTGCCTCCAACTACTATGGAGACATGTCAGTGAGGTGTTCTCCAGAAAGTGACTCTGAGCCTAATCTAGAACCATGACCCACCAGGGTGTGTCTCCACTGAGGTGGAGCGTGCAGGTGAACCCAATGACGGACCTTCCTTGAATGGCTCCTCAGCATCTTCCTCTGAAGTGGGCTGGGGGCTGGTACTTATGTTGGCCCTCCTCCTCTGCCTGGGTTTGCTGGTGTGCGTAAGAGGGAGAAGACAGATTTAGTTCATGAGCAGGCATAATACATATTTGCCTGTCACTCACTGTGAATGTCAGGATGTGATCAACTCTGGTAGGTCTCATTCTTACTAGGTTGCTAGGAAAAGCTGATCTCACCTTCCCCACAGGAGCGATCCCTATCCTCCCCAGCCAGCTCAGTGGCATCCTACTCAAATTTGGTGAGCTCTGTTATGTTGGCTCTCCATCCTCCCGTCTGGAATCTGTCCCTCCTGTTGTGAGCAAGCTTGGCCTGCATGAGGACAAAGGGATGGAATGTGATGAGAAGAGATGGAGCCAGAGATTGGGAAACATGCTTGTTTGCATCCATCTCTATAGGTCTCCTCAAGATAGTTGAGCTGGAGAGAGTGAAATGTGTGTGTTCGGGTGGTGCTTAAATATGGTGCCCGGACCTTCGACTCCATTAGGTATTGACTGGGCGGACGAATCAGTTCCTGACCCGCCATGTGATTCAGAGAGATATTCACCTGTGCATAATTAATGAGCTTCCGAGCACAAAATCGGGCACGATTTCCCACCACTCTGACCAGCTGGAAATGCGCTGCGGAACCCGCCTGCCACTGCACTTAGTTTCAAAAGTGGACAATTCCGTACATAGTGTCTACTAAAGCAAGCAGCTGGCATTGTTCAGGGCCTGAAATATCTATTGGGTGGAATTTTCCACTCAGTGCAGTGACAGGTGGTTTCGGCAGCACCCACCCCACTGGCTGGAATGACGGGAAGTCGTGCCTGATTTTGCACTTGGAGCCTCATTAATTATGCAAAAGCATGTATCGGTCTGAATCCCCGGCGGGTCGGAGGTTGATTCGTGCTCATTAATTGAAACTCGATTTTCTAGGCACCAGCAGAGGCCCTGAAGCCAGTCCAGCACCAGTGCGAGCCCACAGACTTCATCTGAGGAGGAAGATCTGGAAGAGCTGTCACAGCGCTCGCACGCACCCTCCACTAGCTCAGACACACACGTCGGTGGGGCACATATGTAGATTAGGCTCGGGCTCACTGTCCAGAGAACACCTCACTGACACATCTCCACAGCAACCCGAGGCAGGGACAGCCCAAGTCTCCAGCACTCGGAGGGCTGCTGGAGATCAGCCACCCACTCGGTCCAAGTCAGATGATGAGCCTCTGGAAGCGGTTGCCAAATCAATGCTGGAAATGCAATGACAGGTACCAGAACATCAGGCAGAGATTTTACAGTCACTCAGCAGTTTAGGGTGAACGATGGAGGGGTCTGTTCGCATTCTGTCTGATATTGTGGTTCCAACATGCGAGTGCCTCGAGGTCACCATAGGAAGGCTGGTGACCACCATGGAGACCTTGGTTCAGCAGGTCTTGCTGGATTTGCGCTCAGCCCTGCACTCCATGGCCACACACCCTGGTGGGCATGAGAACAAGGCATCCTGATCCCCCTCCAGGTGCACCCTCTCCTGCAGGAGTCAGGGCAGGGCCCTCGGGCACCTACAGGCAGGATGAACGTCAGCCGGACAACCCAGGGGCCTCCTCTCAGGACACTACAAGGGTGTGCAGCCACTCATAGCCCCCCACTGCCCGTGACCCCCATCCACTCCAGCTTCTCAGGCCGCCGAGGGCACTTCAGTCTGTGAGCAGGTGACCCTTATCAGGCCAGGGCCCTCGAGGCCTCGGGCCACCAGAGGACGTCCGCCAAGGTCATCACAGACATCAGGACCTAGCAGTCAGCAGGCTGCCTCCACCTCTGCTGCGGAGGTCGGGGCTGCACCCAGGCGTAGCGGTAAAGTTTGGAAAGTTAAGAGAAATTGATGTCATTTTTGGGCCACGGGTGTGCTAGACATGTAAACAAATTGCATTTTTGTTAATACATTTGATGGTTATGTTTCTGTCAAGGGCCTGAAGGTGTTGTGATTTTGTACTTTGGAATCCTCTTATTTCAAGGTTTAGCCTCCCCCTCACTCAGAGATAGTGACCCACTGTGAGATCCACATTCCTGTAATGTCAACATCAGTTGAACTAGTATCCACACCCCTTGTGTGATGTCAGGGAGATGCGTTTAAATCTTTATTTTAAGTGTGTGATGTAAGCCTTTCTAACCCTTCTTCCTCAAGGAACACCATTGAGTGAGGGCAGCTCATCTGCATTGATATTCTAGAGGCATTTGTGTCTCCTCGGTGGTAGTGGCAGAAGAAAAGACATACACGGGAGGAGGAGATCCCGAGGCATGTCCACATCTCAGTCGCAGCAGTGTTTACATCATTAGATGGAGGTGAAGGCTTCAAGTCTTCTCTCGCATCTTTCTTGTTCCTAAGTGGGCTCTAAGTTCCCGGAGTGAGCTTACTCACAGAGCCCCATGGACCGAAGCAAAGATCATGGCCTGGCGATCTATGAGGCATGTGTGAATGTGGGACTCATTCTTGCTGCAAGTGGGTGGACATGCCCTGAGTTAAAAGAAGATGGCATTGAGGGCTCAGAGAGACGTGGCCATATTCCCTCACTTGACTTTACTCTTCCTGGAACCTGTCAGCATTTAACGTATCATGGCCACATCTCCCATGTCTTCCTTCCTCCATGGTGAGATCGCGCTCATACTGACCCTCAGCAGCCTCCTGAGGTTCCTGGGCCTCCGAATCTTCAATCCAATGAGCACTCATCCTCTTCCAAGTCATTCTCTGGCAGGGCGTCACCTCTTTGCATTGCCATTGCATTGTGCAGGGGGCAACACACTACGATGATGCGGGAAACCGTGTCGGGAGTGTGTTGTAGGGAGCCAACTGAGTGGTCCAAGCATCTGAAACGCATCTTCAGAAGCCCTGTGGTCTGGTCTATAAGGGAGAGTATGGAGCTGTGAGCAGCGTTGTACCTCTCCTCAGAGCGACTCTGTGGGCAACGCAATGGTGTCATCAGCCAGCATTTCAGTGGTACCCCTTATCCCCAAGCAGCCATCCCTGCAGACATAATGGCCCCTTGAAAATCTCAGGCACCTGGGAGTGACTCAGGATGTAGTAGTCATGGCAACTCCCAGCTTACTGTGTACAAACATGCAGTATGTGCTTCCGGCGATCACACACCCGTTGTACATTGATGGAATGATAGCCTTTGCAGTTTAGAAACATTAGGTCCTGCTGCCATGGAGCCACATGGGTGCAGTCTATTGCACCCTGCACTCTTGGGAAGCCCGAGATGGCGGTGAAGCTGGTGAATCTCGCAGCCTGGCTATCTTCGTCCAGAGCAAACCTGGCATCATGATGGGTCTTCCTGTAAAGGGCATCTGTGACCTCCTTTATGCATCGATGTGTTGCAGACTGAGAGAAGCCACACAGGTCGCCTGTTGATCCTTGGAAAGACCCAGAGGCCAAGAAATTGAGCACAGCGGTCACCTTCAAAGCCACTGGCAAAGGATGCCCTCCAACTCCATGTGGTGTCAGGTCTTCATGAAGGATGTGGCACGTGGTGTACCAGCGCTTGGGACAAGCCCAGGCAGACACAGCATTGCCTCTCACTCATTTGTAAATAGGAGACTCTTGGACAATAAAACCTAGGTCCGGTGAGTCACCCCTGTTGTCTGGGTCTCTCCTCCTGACCCTCCTGTTCATGCTCTGGCTCCGCTTGACCTTGTCCCTCCTGCTGGAGCTGCGCACTGAGTCGTTTCTCCCTCCTTCGCCTCTTCCATTACATTAGGACCCTGATAAAGGCAGCATTGAGCCCTGGATCCATATCTGCTTTTGCCTTCTCTCTGAAAGGAAACATTGAAGACATTAATGATTCAAGGGGCAAGAAAGCGAAGCTCAAAAGATGACACATTTGGAGAGTGTAAGGGCCCATAGATTTTTCCTGCCCTACTTGCATGGTGGCTGGCGCCACCTTGTCCCTGAGACACTAGCACAAGCATCGAGGTGACCAAGATGTCATCGCAAATATGTAACATCTTGAGCCTGGTGTGAGATGCTAAAGTTTAGTGAGATGAGTGACCCAACCTAGCTCTGTGCTCCAGTCTCTGATGTGGCAAATTAATGACCAATCATTTACTCATGGTCAATGAGTGGATGCCCTTTGGCCCATTAGGAGTGTCAATTCTGGTGAACATGTGACAGGCCTTCATTGTTGGAATGCCATATATGATACAGCTGTGCCTCCTTCACTATTACCTGCATTCCCAAATTCTAATTCCTATGTGTTATTCTTGTGGTGCAGTGACTGTGATGTGCAGCCACTGAGTTCTGAGTAGCCTTTAACAGTCCTAATGAAGCCATTGGCTTTCAGTGGCTTTCATCACAAGGAGGTACTCCGCTTTTCTTTCTAAGCAGACTCTTGCTCACTCTTGTGGCAACAAGAGGTTAGAGGGCTACCCTAGCAAGGCCCCCATTGTGTTCACCCTTCCCTCTCACTGCCATTCCACCGCCTTCCCTCCCCATTGTGTTCGTCAACCCAACCCACGTCTCACAGCCCACCCCCGGTTGAAGTACTAATCTCTGAAAATGGAGGCCTACATGAGTATCACAGCACAGTGGTGTTCTTCAGGACAGTGAAAGCAAAGAGAAGGAGCAGTCCAACCCTACAGCCCCAACAGAGTTCATCACAAGAAGATCGGCACACCACTATGGCAGGTTTATTCCACTCACCTCGGAGTTACTGGCGAACTGAGGTCCGACTTGTACACACTATCCCTTTTCAAAATGATTTGAGGCTGATGTATTTTCCCACTGGTGGGACGCAAGATTGGAAGGCGTGGCAAGATTCTGGCGAGCAGCCGTTTTAATGAGCCATGACATGCTAATGAATGCAAATGGCGCTCGTGCCGCTAATCGGTGGGATAACCGACCTGCCATGAACACACCATCGGGAGAATTGTGACTTGTTTTTACGATGGCAGATTTGCGACTTTTTGCCTCCCGCTGGATTCTCCGCTCCCGCCCGCCACGAAACCCACCTCGGGCGGGATGGGAAAATTCCAGCCATTGAGTTGTAAGCCTAGCTCCAAATACTGAAACGGGAACAGGAACCTTCTAACAGAGAACAGGAGTGGTGAGATGGGGCATGGACTGTTGATCTAGTGTATAAAGCGCAACTTTAGAAGGAAACCTCACCAAGGATGAGTTTGTGACTGAATTCTTTCAAACCAGGCAGAAGTAAACCACTGAACCTAAAATAGTTCATTCATCCTGAAAAATCACATTGCAACTATTGGTTTATTTGTCCATCACAACATTTTCTTGTACCAAAATGCAGATTATTTCATTAAAAATCTGTAGTAATTTTTCTTTTTCATCCTAATTTATATTTTTGAATATTTCTGGTACATGCTAAGTTCTAGGGTGATAGAACAGAGGAATGGAAACTTCTCGGCATTGAGCACCTAAAACTATGTGCGCAATCTTCAAAATGCTCTTCCCCAACTCTTGTCTTATCCCTAATCTCAAAAGAATACTGCTCTTGGAATAGACAAAACTCAACTTTGCTCTACTCTCCAGCTCTTTAATTTAAATTATACCAGTGAGCAAAGAATTTGCTAATTCAGGGATCAGCTAGAATGTCCTTCAGTATTAAGTGTGTGGAAAAGGGCAGGCGTGGGCATTTTAAAGCATGCTGTGGATTACAATTACACTGCAATTGAGGAGAGAAGCTGACTGGGGACACTACGCTCAACAGTAATCACTTAATTTAACACAAGTCATGCCATACAAATCACCTGCCCTGTACATTTTTATTCCCATGGATAAATTGAAAATAATTAGAAATATTAATGTTCTGTCATATTTCACTCCCAGCACCATTTCTGTTACATTAGATGGCATCATTTTTGCAAACTAATATTTTCCCATTAGCAGTGAAACTATGGCCTTCACCACTGACCTCACAGAAAGTGTGCTTTACATTCGGATTTTGTGGTGGTAATGATGGTTAAACTGTCAGCATTCACCATCATCACTTTGTGAAACTGACAGCAACTGCTAGCGATCTTTGTGGCTTTGGTTTCACCTTCCCCCATGTTAATTTTATCCTTGCACCAATCATAGGGAATTTCCAGCATCTAGCAACAGCGCTGTTACTGGCAAACCAACCAATTGAAGGATTCTCACAGACAGCAAACATAGGAACATAGAAGTTAGGAGCAGGAGTAGGCCATTCGGCTCTTCGAGCCTGCTTCACCCTTTCATTAGATCATGGCTGATCTGATTGTGGTCTGAACTCCTGCCTGACCCCCATAACCCTTTACTCCCATGTCTATCAAAAATCCAACTCATCAGTTTTGAATAAATTCAATGACCCAGCCTCCACTGCTTTCTGTGGAAGAGAATTCCACAGATTAATGACCCTCAGAGAAAAAATCCTCCTCAACCCCATCCTAAAAGGGAGAACTCTTATTTTTAAACTGTTTCCCCTAGTTCTAGTCTCTTTCACAAGAGGAAACATCCTCCCAGTATCCACCCTATCAAGTTCCCTCATTATTCTAAACTCCAATGGATATAGGCCCAGCCTGTTCAACCTTTCTTCATAAGATAAGCCCTTCATCCCAGGAAGAAGTCAAGCGAACCTTCTCTGAACTGCTTCTAATGCAATAATATCCTTTTTCAAATAAGGAGGCAAAAATTACAGTACTCTGGATGTGGTCTCACCAAGGTCCTGAACAGCTACACTAAAACTTCCCTACTTTACATTCCTTTCCCCTTTCAATAAATGCCAACATCCTTAATAATAGATTCTAGCAATTTCCCTATGACAGGTGTTAGGCTAACTGGTTTCTTGCTTTCTGTCTCCCTCCTTTTTTGAATAAAGGTGTTACATTTGCTACTTTCCAATCCACTGGGACCTTTCTGAAATCTAAAGACATTTGGAAGATTATAACCAGTGTCTCTATTATCACTGCAGCCACTTCTTTTAAGACCCTATGATGCAAGCCATCAGATCCTGGGGACTTATCAGTCTTTAGGTCTAATCGTTTTCCCAGTACCTTTTCCCTAGATCTGGTGATTGATTTATGTTTCTCCCTATCTTTCACTTCTTGATTTTCAAGTATCTTTGGGGAGTTTTCTAAGGCCAGGATTTTCCCATCGGCGAGTGAGGGGCGGGGTCCGCTCACCGACGCATAAAATGACGCGCGGTGACGTCGGGCGGAACTCCCGACATCACCGCGCCCCATTTAAATTTTCAGGTAGGCGGGGGTTCAACATATCAGCTGTGTGGCTGCTGACCTGTCAATGGCCAATTGAGGCCATTGACAGAGTCATTAAAGTAATTAATGGACCTGCCCGTCCAACCTTAAGGTTGGCGGGCAGGCCAGGAGTCCCGGCGGGAAGTAGAAAAAGCATGAAATCTCATCCATGGGCGGGATAAGGTTTCATGTAGATTTTTAAAAATTTAATTGAAGTGTTTTTAAAAGTTATGGACATGTCCCAACTCATGTGACAGTGTCACATGAGGGGACATGTCAGGGAATTATTTTTTTTCTATTTTTAATATTTTTTAATGTACAGCCGATCTCCCAGAGGCGGCACTTCAGAGGGATGAGTGCACCCTTTCATGCGCTTGCGCGAAAGAGCACACTCTCAGGTTTAGGGATTCCCCCCCGACCGCACAGGGAGCGCATAGCGCTTCAGTGCAGACGTCACGCTGGGCGGGCCTTAATTGGCCTGCCCACGTAAAATGGCGGCGCGCCCACTCTTCAACTTCTCCCCCGACAGGGGGAAAATTCTGCCCTAAGCCTTCCACAGCAAAGGCAGAAACAAAGTGCCTGTTCAACACCTCTGCCATTTCCTTGTTTTCCATTAATAATTTCCAGATGCACTCTCTAGAGGACCGATGCTCATTTTAGTTACTCTTTTCCTATTTAAATACTTACAGAAACTCTTACTGTCAGTTATTATATTTCTAGCTAGCTTTCTCTCATACTCTAATTTCTCCCCTTTTATTTTTTTAAAATCATTCTTTGCTGGTTCTTAAAATCTGTCCCATCTTCTGACCTAACATTAATCTTTGCAGATTTGTACACTGTTTCTCTCAAATTGATTCTATCCTTAACTTCCCTATCTAACCATAAATGATGCACCCTTCTCCTAGAGTCTTTCTTTCTCACTGGGATAAATCTTTGTTGAGAGTTATTAAATATTCCCTTAAAAGTCGGCCACTGCATCGTTACTGTCCTATCTTTTAACCTAGTTTCCCAGTCCACTTTAGCCATCTCTATCTTCATACCCTTATTACCTTCATTTAGATTTAAAACACTAGTCTTAGACCCACACTTCTCACCTTAAAATTAAATGTGAAATTCTATTATGTTATGAAGGCTGTTGCTAGAGGCTCCTTTCCCATGAGGTTATTGATTAATCCTGTCTCATTGCACATTGCTAATCTAGAATAGTGTGGGGCAAAATTTTTCATCCTGTGGGCGGGCGCATGCCCGAATGGAACAAGAGCGAAATAGTGCGCAATGATGTTGGGCGAGCGTCCCGACGTCATCGCGCACTCTCACAATGTTTCGGTTGGCTGGTGCATGCGAAAGGCGGCAGCACGCCCACCAACAATTAAGAGACCTATTAAGGCCCTTAAGCAAGCAATTAAGTTGTTTTTTTCACCGCCCGCTCAACCATTCGGTTGGTGGGCAAGCGAATAAGCCATGTGGCTTTTGCATTTTTAACGAAACCTCATTCACGGGCGGAATGAGGTTTCCGACGGTTACGAAAAAAAAAACAAGAAAAAATTTTTAACATCATTTTTCAAATGTCCCTCTTTATGAGACTGAGTCCATATGGGGACATGTTTATATCATTTGTGAAAAATTTATTTTTGTACTTAAAAATCTTCAGCAATCTGAGGCAGCTCTGTGCCTTCAGGGAGCTTTCAGTGCGTGCTCCCCCACATGTGTGCACAGTTCAGCACTTGCACTCCTCCCGCCCCCACCCCAGCAGCACCGAGGCTCTTAGCGTGCATTTGGCCAGCCAGTGTGAAATCGCGGTCGGAGCACGATCGCAGGCGGCAGTCAGTCTCATGCCGTTCCTGGGCCCGCCCGCCGCACCCGCCCAATGAGGGGAAAATCTGGAAATCATGGAAAATCCATGATCTCTGGTTGGTGCTAGAATGTACTGTTCCAAGAACTTGTCCCAAATACACACTATGAACTAATTTTCCAGACTACCTTTGCCAATCTGATTCACCCAATCTACATGTAGATTAAAGTCAACCATTATTATTGTGGTACCTTTCTTACACACCACATCTATTTTTTATTCTTTACGCTGTCCTATAGTGTAACTACTGTTGGGGCGGGGTGGTCTATAAACTACTTCCATAAGAGATCTCTTGCCTTTTCCATTTCTTATCTCTACCCAAACTGATTCTACAAGCTAGGAGCTTAAAAAGTACCAGTTATCTTTAACTTTTTAAACAGTTTACAGAGAACACAATGGTTGGGTTATACACATAGGCTTAAGATAGAAGCTGAAATATCATAAACAAACAATTATTTTTTTTAATTCATGTAATTCTTTATCATAATGGAGAAATTTTACATTACACAAATATATTCGGGGAAGGTTCCATTAGATTGGAAAATAGTGAATGTTAACTCCTTTATTCAAAAAGGGAGGGAGAGAGAAAGCAGGAAACTACAGGTCAGTTAATTTAACATCTGTCTTAGGGAAAATGTTAGAAGCTATTATTAAAGACGTTATAGCAGGGCTAGTGAAAAAATTCAAGGTAATCAGGCAGGATCAACATGGTTTTGTGAGAGGAAAATCATATTTAACCAACTTATTGGAGTTCTTTGAAGAAGCAACG
The DNA here is from genome assembly GCF_964194155.1 of Cetorhinus maximus. Taxonomy (NCBI): domain Eukaryota; kingdom Metazoa; phylum Chordata; class Chondrichthyes; order Lamniformes; family Cetorhinidae; genus Cetorhinus; species Cetorhinus maximus. The sequence continues at coordinate 61,831,970 of NC_135889.1, forward strand.
TGTGCTGTGGATGAAGGGGAACCAGTACTAAGTACTAGTACTTAGATTTCCAGAAGGCATTTGATAAGGTGCCAAATCAATAGTTATTGCGAAAAATAAAAGCTCATGATGTAGGGGGCAACATATTGGCATGGATAGAAGATTGGCTAGCTAACAGGAAATAGAGAATAGACATAAATGGGTGCTTTTCAGGTTGGCAAGATGTAATAAGTGGTGTGCCACAGGGATCAGTGCTGGAGCCTCAACTTTTTACAATTTATATAAATTACTTGGATCAAAGGACCAAAGGTATGGTTGCTAAATTTGCTGATGACAAGTAGGAAAGTAAGTTGTGAAGAGGACATTTGTAGGCTACAATGGCAATATTGATCGCTTAAGTGAGTGGGCAAAGATCTGGCAAATGGAATGCAATGTAGGGAAATGTGAAATTGTCCATTTTGTCAGGAAGAATAAAAAAGAAGCATATTATCTAAATGGCAAGAGATTGCAGAGCTCGGAGATGCAGAGGGGTATGGATGTCCTAGTACATGAATTACAGAAAGATTAGTATGCAGGTGCAGGTATGAAGGGTCTTGACAGGGTGGATGTGGAAAGAATATTTCCTCTTGTGGGAGAATCTAGAATTAGAGGTACTGTTTTAAAATTAGGGGTCACCATTATAGAACAGAGATGAGCAGAAATTGTTTCTCTCAGAGGCTCTTGAGTCTTTGAAACTCCCTTCCTCAAAAACCTTATCAATGTGATCCACCATTCTTTCCAAAGTGAAGTATATGTCTGAGATCAGAGTAAGAATGATTGCCTTTATTATTTATTATTGAGAGAAAGTCAGCTGAATGGTTTCAATTTTTAAAAAAAATATTTTAATGCAAGATATAAAAAGGAACTGTAAAGCAGAGAAGCTTATGGGAGGAAAATAAGCAAGTTACCCAAAGTACGATGCTAACAACTTATCCCTTGCATCTGTGACCACAGAGTGATGTGGTGCCGTTCTTCCTCTGCTTCCAGCATTTGCTTAAGTTTTCCTCATTAGTTGATGATGTTGCTGTACCTGCACTGAATTCAATTCTCTATGTACTGGCAGGTGGTGCAAAATGCAGAACACTACATTAATGCAGGAGAATCTCTCTGATGGATAATGTCAGAAATTCCCAGACCAATCCAGATACATAAACCTCTGTTTTGAGAGTTCTCTAGAATGCTCAGTTACCATACTCTGGTCCCATGGCTCTCGTTGTATCAGTTCAGGCATGTGAAGGAATGTCATCAGCCATATTTGGAGAGTCCCAGGCAGCCACCCTCTAACATTCCTGGAAGGATGGAATAGTGCAGGTTGAAGAGTTTGCAACAGCTCCCTGGAAGCCTGGTACAGTTGATCCTGTTGTGGTGATCACATGTAATCAAGTGAAATCCCTTCCTATTGCAGAGACCTTCAATTGGTCTTCTGATACTTTGATGGCTACACAAGTGCCAACTACAACTCTGTGCACGAGGAAAGCCAGCAACTGCTGCAAATCCCTGAACTCTATCAGTTTAACCGTTGATGTCCATAGGGAAGGTGATATTGATTGACCCTGGCAAATAAGGCATTAGTAATCTGATTGATGCCTTGTGTACTGCAGACTGGCAGATGTCCTCTGTAGCACCCTGATATGAGCCTGAGAATAAGCAATTAAAGGTGGTGGTGACTTTCACAGTCACTGAAAAATTACAGCCACTTGGACAAGCAAGACTTCTTGCAGGAAGCTACCCAAATCTGTGACAGCCTGCCTGAAGAAGTACAGTCTACTCGTGCCTACTGCTCCTCAAACTGGCCTAGAAAACTCACTGTTGGCCTTTAAAATCTGTGGACAGGGTATGATCTTCTATGGCCTCCTCACCTGCTTTTAGCAGATCCAACTGCTATCTCCCTGGTTGTTAAGCCTATTGTTAATGTCGCTCCTCTTCCATCCTCCAAATCAATGCAGCAAGAAGGACCTGCATCATAAGCTCTGAGCACTTACTGAGACTAAGTATTCTCCTCGTTCACGTCTGGAGAAGGATGAAAGTTATCAATTTCCTTGTGGAAAGGAGGAACAGTTAGATAGGGCACAGAATATTTCCAGGTTTCAGGTGTCAATTAGCTGGTAACTCCTCAGGCAAAGCTCCCTTAGACAAGGCTCCAGCAATAGCAGGTCCATTTCATGACACTGTACCGAGAAGGATAATAATACTTTTATCTCCATTTTCTCCCCTCACTGAAGCAGCACATGTGACAACATAGTAAGATAGGCACTAAAATAAACATATCTTACAAAGTCACCAATGTACACATGATGATGGAGGCTAGAAATATTTTATTACATAAACCTAAAAATAGTTTGAGTGCTTAATTACTCTTTAGTGTAGACAGGTTTGTTGGGAAGGGCCATATTAAAATAATAGCTGACAGTAAGTGGTGTTCAGGTACAAGAGATGAAAAACGCATATTGTTTCTAGGAATATTGGGTAATGTTTATTTTGTCTTCAATATGTGTGTATGATCCAGCTCAGGGAATTACTGGAAACAGTTATTAATGACACACGTTGCACCAATTTTCCAGGCCACATTGTAACTTTGTCCGTTTCCTCATCCTTTTCCTCTGCTATAGGCCTCCTCTTCATTCTGCATGCATGTATACTCCTCTTTGTGTTGCAAAGTTATGCAATACTCAAGAGGCCATGATTCTTTTTGACAGTTCTGCTGGGCTATGGAGGAGCACCCTGCTTGAGCTGTCTGATCTTTGCTTCAACAATAAATCCGGTTGAACCATGTGCCTTATTATATTTATGTTCTGCTGCTATTTTGGATCCCCTGCCATGGCTCTGGAAAATAAAACCCTGGTCTCCAGCAACCATTTTTTCAGTCTATGGGAATTGTCTAACAATTTATAACAATAGACAGCCACAAAATAAATATAATATAATAATATCTAATGGATGCATCCTGGATTTAGACATTCATTTACATTATGATGGTTCTGTAGGCAGAAACCACCTGAAAATTAATGGAAATCCTTTCGATTGACGTGAAGCATGGGATTGATGTGAAGTGATCTGATGCTGATGTGAATGCTATTAACAATGCCCCGGACTCTTGGGCACCCTGAAACCTGAAAATATTCTGTGCCCTATCTAACTGCTACCTCCCTTTTGCAAGGAAATTGAAAATTTTCTTCCTCTTCCACACATGAAGAAGGAATTTTAATCTCCCCACCTGGCAGGAATGGGGTAGAATGAAGTTAAAATAGCCTAGGAGTTCTTCACATGCACCTCCCACTCAACCCCTGACATTGCCATCTTAACCATGCAGCTTTTTTATGCAGTCAAAGCATCCACAAGAATCAGGCGGGTAACTCAAGAACGCATGAAAACAGGACCCCAATGCGATTTTAACAGGAAATAATGGAAATGCCAAAGGTCACAGAATCACACGGCCCATCGAGTCTGCACCGACACGTGAGAAACACCTGACCTACCTACCTAATCCCATTTACCAGCACTTGGCCCATAGCCTTGAATGTTATGACGTGCCAAGTGCTCATCCAGGTACTTTTTAAAGGATGTGAGGCAACCAGCCTCCACCACCCTCCCAGGCAGCCCATTCCAGTCCTTCACCACCCTCTGGGTAAAAAGATTTTTCCTCACATCCCCCCTAAACCTCCTGCCCGTCACCTTGAACTTATGTCCCCTTGTGACTGACCCTTCAACTAAGGGGAACAGCTGCTCCCTATCCACCCTGTACATGCCCCTCATAATCTTGTACACCTCAATCAGGTCGTCCCTGAGTCTTCTCTGCTCCAATGAAAACAACCCAAGTCTATCCAACCTCTCTTCATAACTTAAATGTTTCATCCCAGGCAACATCCTGGTGAATCCTCTCTGCACCCCCTCCAGCGATCACATTTCTTGTGGCAGCATGGTTTTCATTGCATGCATGCTGCACATATGCATGTGGGTTGTGCAGTGGAGTTATGAGCGATGTCATCAGCGGATAGCCCTGGTTACCCAATAGCTACATTTTGGTTTGTCGTGGTGACTCAAATGCAGATGGCATAGCAGACTGCCACAGAATGAAGGCATCATGACTGCTGCCAGGGTACCAGGCATTGGCCTGCATGATTCACTGCATATGGTCATAAGGCCAGCTGCAGATTGAGCGAGTGGATTCCCTCTCAGTTGCAGAACCTCTCAGAGTACATCTCAGAATGCAGTACCCGAAAAACATGTGCTCAGTCAATGGCACCCTGAACCATAGGGAAGCCTGCAATCCTCACAAAGCCACGTGCTGGCTCCACCGGCTTCTCTCTGGCAAGAGGGAATGAAATGTAGCTCAGGTCTTTTGGAATACAAAGCCTCAGTTACCTCTCTTATGTAACAGTGAATGGCAATGTGGGAGATGTTGCAAATATCACCCATTCCAGGCTGGAAGGAGTTTGATGCATAAAGGTTCATGGTCACCTTCACAGGCACTGGCAATACCACCCTTGCCCTGCCCTGAGGCTGCAGTTGTGGTTGTAGCAGGTGGCTTATTTCAATAAGGGTGCCCCTATTAAAGTGCAGATGTCTGACAAACTTCTCTTTGTTTATGTTCAGTGTAGGTGAATTGGTCCCTAAGCACCCTGGGCAAACATGGTCTCCCTGCTGAGAGTCCTTCTCCCAAATTTCCTCCACCCTCTTCCAGAAACCTGTCCTGCTCTGTCTGCCCTCTATTCATTCTCCCTTTCATGCCGCAGTCGAAGGAGAATATACACTGCTGCACCCATGTGCAAAATCTCTGATGTCAGGACAAAGTCCTTCTGCATATGTCATCTCACTCTCTGTAGACTTTAGCAACTTTACAGTACTCCAGAAACCACCAAACCCTTCTATAATCTCAGCAACAATCAATAGAAGTCAATCAGTAGATAACCTATAAGTACTGAATTATCCCTTTAAGTAGCACTGTGAAGACTCTTTCTAGTTAAGGAACATGAGTTCAGCTGTTTAAGAAACAGCATTAGCTGGAGTGTTGAACTCTGAGCTGGCAGAGCTGGAGTCAGATCAGTGCTACACACTGATTGGTGTCACAATCTGCCGATTCTGCATACTTCCAGCAGATGGTCCTTGCACATGTGCTGCTGACTTCACCAAAATGGCATCTGGATGACTCATGCCAGAAGTCTACGGCACACTGCAGATACCATTTTGGAACCAAAATGGCACTCATAGTGCTGAAAAGCTGGATGCTAAGGAGTCAAATTTCACGGCCAGTGCATTTGAACAAAACACTCCCTTTACCTGTTGGTTGGCTGTTTCTGACACTTTAACATCCAAAGATCCAGCAAGTACAGCATACCAACTTGTCCCAATGTCTCCTTGTCGAAACACTATGAAGCAAAAAAACAAAAAAAGGTAAAACATGATACGAAATTGCTCTCACTAACACTTAACTACCAATTGACACATACAGAAATATTTGTAAAACATTCCATGTGCCAATATTTTACTCCATGGTTCTGGGCGGTCTTTTTCCTGGTCTGGATAATTCATTGAAAAATAGAAATATGTAGCCTTTTATAGCACAAGAGGAGGCTGTTCTGCCATTGTGCTCAACTAGTCTTTGCTACTGCAGTCCAAAAATAATCTCACTGCTCTGCATTCTCCCACACCCTGTATATACCTGTGTTTCAAATATTTATCAACACTTGCTCTTCCCTTAAAAGATGAAAATCAGGAACAATTCTTATTTTGTGTGAATCCTTGCAGAATTTTCAAAAGCACTAAATAGATAAGAATTAGATAGATCCCCACCCCAGGAGGAACAGTATGTATAAGCAAAACCAGAAGCAGACATGTTGTGCTTGAAAAGGAGAAGCTGACCGGTTTCAAAATATTAACACAGGATTTTTGTCGAGTGATGGAGGTGGGAATGGGGTCTGGAATGACAAGAAGTTAGAATTTTTTGTAGTAATTTTGGATTTGCAGTGTCTTTCTGACCCCACTCCATTTTTGTGTGGCCTTTTCATGGGTCGGGATGGCCTTGGCTTGATACCCTGCAAGCGCTTCTTCTGAGATCGGGTCAACATTGTGAGCCCTAAAGGAAATTTGAATTCCTCCCCTGCCCCCCTTATTTTCATATGCTGATATAGGTTTTAAAAGCCCTAATTAAACCTGCCTTTTTGGAGAGTTTGTGACCACTGAAGGAAAACTGCTAACAGGGACACTCTGACAGGTTACTGTTAAAGATTTTGGTACTTCAAATGTCACTATTAGATGCTGTATTGTAATGTTTCAACTGCAGTAATTCATCATAGAGCTCTGCCCTGAAATTGAAATACATTGACAGCATTGTTTAAGTGGTGAGATGCGTTAAGACTACTTTTACCACAGAAAAAGAGAGTTTTCAGAGGGGCTTATTGTGAAACACAAAAGGTATGGTTATGACTGTGTGATATATATACGGGATCCGAAGTGTATGATGGTGGTGGATTGGATAAGAACTATGGGAGTTCATAATCTACCACATGGGCCTGAACAGCCATTCTACAAGTTCTTGTCCAAGATGGTTCATGCAGATATGCTGCGCAAGAAAATCTGATTTGTAATGCATCACCACTGGAAATAGGCCATGAAGAGGTTGGTCGCTACTTTTCAGAATTTTCTGACACACGCTACATTGCAAATGAGGAACTGCAGGTTCAGTATCCAGATGACATGGTGCTGACATCACAACTTGTGGAGAAGGTGTATGGCCACTCCTGAGTCATTCTTCAGGAAAGAGTGAAGCGCCTCAATAAGCATGTACATATTAACTGAACAGAATAGACCAAGTGAGTCTCATAAATACAGGTTTGGAAATATGCTGTAAGTACATTTCAACAAAGTTCCATTATCATTCAATCATTTCAACAATACAAACAGGTTTACTTCTTACAATTTTCAGGAAAACCCACCAGCCCAGGTCTTCAGTTCACCTCAGCTATATATCCAGTTACCAGATGTAAATATATAAATAATAGTGCTTCCCATTAATACTATGTATTGTTCGCATTTAGGCTCTTCCGCTACTGGAGGACATGCCATACAGTGGATCAAAACTGTAGAAAAATGTGCTGGGAAACCCTCTTGTCATATTTTGGACTGTGAGTTAAATGTCTGGAGATCTTTCATTTTGAAAAATATGCCTCGCTGTTGAAAGTTAAAAAGAAATTAACCGCCTGCTCTACTTCATTAATTGACAGCCAATCAGCTTGAAATGGAAAAGACACCCACTGATGTAGCTTAGAAAAAAAAAGGCCTTCTGTTTTTCAGTTTCAACAGACATCATTGTTTACATTTCCAAGGGTTTGTCTGATTGCTGGGGCAATTATGAATACTTGGCTGTGTTTCAAAAGCTCTAGAACCATCTATTTCAGTCGGGAGCTGAGTTCTGTTGACTGTTTTAAGAGGTTATTAAAGGATTATCTGCCTTTGAAGTGGTAAGTGAATAAATGTTTGTGTCACGAGGCTGTTGTGCCGCTCTATTTTTTGAAAATGTGACTTTCAACTTACTGGAAATTTTGCAATCTGAACTGGGACAGAGCAAACTGCTTAAAAATACAAGGCCACATTCCAAGGTGAAGGTGAGAAACAAACAAATCGCTCTCAGGGGATTGTTAAGAGAGAGGCATTTCTTATAATCCAGACACCAATCAAAACTCGTCACTCTCTAAGGAAGAGAGGTTAAAAATGCAAAATATTGGATATTGAAACAACAGCTGCTACAGACAGACACACCCAAATCCTCTTGGAAATGCACAATGGGTGAAGTATTTCAAGGCAAGGCCACTTGAGAGAGATTACAAGTGACAGAGGCAGTGTCAAAAATGTCTTCAGCAGAGGAAACAGGCTCAAGGCTGCTCTCTCTCCCTCTCTCTCTTTTAGAATAAGTGTGTCGCTTGGTTTGAGAAGCCAACTTTATCAGGATCTTACCAGCAAACTAATGATAACCCCTTCCATCACTTTGGGTGTTGGTGAGGCTGTACCTGGAGTACTGTGCACAGTTTTGGTCCCCGTATTTAAGAAAGGATGTACTGGCATTGGAGGCAGTTCAAAAAAAGATTCACCATGCTGATTGGGGGTGGTAGAGGCAGGAACCCTCACAACATTTAAGAGGTATTTAGATGAGCACTTGAAATGCCATAGCATACAGGGCTACGGGCCAAGTGCTGGAAAATGGGATTAACATATATAGGTGCTTGATGGCCGGCAAGGACACGATGGGCTGAAGGGCCTGTTTCTGTGCTGTATAACCCTATGGCCATAATACTGCCATTGGCGTGCAGGGGCGGGCCCAACACGCCGACGTGCAAAATGACGCGTGATGACGTCGGGCATGCGTCCCGACGTTATTGTGCGTCATTTGGATATTTTGTTCGGCGGGCGCATGCCGGCCGTACTGTCAAAGGCCTTTAGGAAACTAATTAAGCTAATTAACAGTGCTGCCCATCCAACCTTAAGGTTGACGGGCAGGCGAAGAGCCCAAGCAGCCTTCGAGCTTTTCAGGAAACCTCATCCATCATAAATAAAATTTATGAGACGTACAAACAGGTCCATGCTCATGTGACACTGTCACATGAGGGATCATGTTTAAATAAATTTTCAGATCATTTATTAAAAAATTGTGCTATCAACTTAATCTCCCTGAGGGAGCTCCATGCCTCAGGGAGATTCCTGCGCTCTTTCGTGTGCATGCATGAAAGAGTGCAGGCTCTGGCTCTCCCTCCTCCCCCCGCCCGCACAGGTAGCGCTGAGCACTTCCGGCCATGCATCAAGCTGGGCAGGCCTTAATTGGCCCACCCACATTAAATGCACCCGCTCCCGCCCAGCCCAGGTAAGTTTCTGGCCTATGACTGTATGACTTTATTGATGAACGAGATTACACTGATGGGAAGGTAATTGGCTGGGTTGGATTTGTCCTGCTTTTTCACATTGCCGGGTAGATGCCTGTGTTGTAGCCGTACTGGGACAGCTTGACTAGGGGGCACGACAAGTTCTGGAGCACAAGTCTTCAGTACTATTGCCAGAATATTATCAGGGCCCATAGCCTTTGCAGTATCCAGTACGTTCAGCCATTTCTTGGCATCACGTGGAGTGAAACGAATTGGCTGAAGACTGGCATCTGTGATGCTGGGGACCTCTGGAGGAGGCCAAGATGGATCATCCACGCAGCACTTCTGGCTGAGGATTGTTGCAAATGCTTCAACCTTATCTTTTGCACTGATGTGCATTTGTTTGTATGTTACAGTTAAATTGGCTAAGCTAAAAACCTTGAAGGATGTTGTGAATCAAGAGGCTAGGTTCATGGAACTAAGAACAGAAGACCCAGTAGGGTGCACGGGAAAGACAGACCGACACGTGTTAAACTTGCGAACTGTGCCATACCTCGACCAGTGAAATGTTAAGTATCAATCTTTATTGTCCAGTAATTTTTACTAGTTTGCATCCTAAATTAATGGTTATCCATTTTGCCAATAAGGTTCCTCGAAAAAAAAATTCTTACTCTGGGGTTTAGTATAGAGTCCAGATCCTTGCACCATTCATCCCCATTCAAAGGAGTCATCAAATTCTTCTGTCTAATATAGGCTCATTGCTTTGGATGAGCTTCAAGCTGTGATACTGCTGGGAATATATTAGTTCTCATAGGACTCTTGCTTATTTTTAACTGATGTATTAGAAGTCAACCTAATTAAACAACAGGAAAAATATATAATTCATGTATTCTATTCAGGGGTGTCATGTTAGAGTGGGGCTTTAGGCATGACCGATAAACATATTGGCACATGACATAACGACCATAGTAACTTTTTGGCAGTCTCAATCCGCCTAAAAGTTAGAATCATTACTTTCAGTGCAGCATTTTCAAAAAAATCTCATAAGGAATTAGCACTGATTCACCGGTATCTAATATGTAACATTCTCATTAATTACCTTTTGAACTATTTTAAAATGCAAGTCACAACAGATGTTTGAAATTATTCAAAAATATAATAATTACGAAAATGATTGTAGATTGTATTGCTTATTGGCCTCGAGTCAGTTCTTGTTTTTCTCGCTGTCAGCTTCTTTTTTAAAATGATAATTTTCCATAACAATAGAGACCCTTCAGAATAATCTGCTATCAATACAGATCGCTAGGGGACAAGTGTTCCTAGATAATTATACCAATGTACCTATCAATATGTGATGACAAAGGGATAATGAATCTGAAACGGAACCCTTAGGTGTAACTTCTTTTGTAGCACAAGAGTGAATAAATACATTAAAAATCTGTGCAGTGATTTTAAAGCAATATGCTCATTCAGACATTGACCTGGATTTCCCTGAAAACTTGCACACCATTGCATACAACATTATTCTTCTATAGCTATTTTAGGAAATAGTGGGACAGACTTTTCTGGCCAAATAATGCCAAGTTTAATGTGATGCTGTTATTAGTGTCTATATAATTCAGCAATTTGTGGCAAGGAAGAGATACCCCGTGAATTGTGAATTGTCACAAATTATTGGTTGATTTGCACGGCTCTGCCGTTAGTTTCTCAAAAATAGCAGCTCGCTTTCAACCTCAGGAGTTTCAGGAAATTGCTGAATTTGTACATTAATTACAAATTAAACTCAAGGCAGAAAGCTAGAGCTGATTCTTAACAGCGTAAGGACCCTTTCAGGAATAATGGAAAATTAACTAAAGTCAGTTTGAAAAGGGCACGGGGAGCGGCGGGGACTTCAGTTTAAAATGAATCGCTGCACCTCACAGAGGGCTCCCGGGTTTTTCTTGCTGCTTCAAATGCCTTCTCTCCCCAGTGAGTCCATTCCTGTCACAGTCCCCATGCCCAACCTGATCCTGCCCACTCCAAGATCCATGTTAAACTTCCTATCCCCTCCAACGACTCCCCAGATGATCTATTCCCACCACACCCGGACCCTCACCCTCCCACCGCATCCCATTACCTTCTTTCACAGTCACAGTGCTCTCCCACCACCAGCACGTCCGTTTTCCCCCATCAAGTTTCCAGCATTGTCACCACTGACCCCTCCTTCTGAACATTTCCCCACCCACACCTCCCTACCAGCAAAGCTTCTTGGTTTCCCCCCTGCCCCGCGCCCCCCTCCCAGCCAAGTGTGTTCTGTCCCTATCCGCATCTTCCAGCACCCTCCTCTATGTCTTCCCATACCATCCTGCTGCCCCCATGTCTTCCAGCACACCCACCACCCCTCCCACCCCGGGTTATTTCCTTGCCATGCGCCATACCTGGTCTGATTTAAATAACGTTAAGAATATGCAAATCCGGTTCCTGACCACCTTCAGTGGGAATGGCGATCCACCATGACAGTCAGGAAAGCAAGTTCCCGCCTTCACTTCTCGCCGTCAGGAAACCGATTATTTTCCCCCTGCCACATTCTCAACTCCCACTGCCACGAACCCTGCCGCTGGCAGGAGGGGAAAATTCCAGCCATTATAACCAATGAGAGCAGAGTAATTGAGGTCCCGTATGCCTGCCACAGCCTGATGAGGACCATGATCCCTGAATGAGGGAAAGGCTCTTTAAGAAGCTTCACCTTTAAGCAGAAGGATATGGCCTCTTTAAGAACCTCTACTTCAGAAGGTAATTGCAACTGGCGGTGGAGGGCGGGAGGGTGAGGGCGGTGGGGATCTTTCCTCAGACAGCTGAGCAGATAAGAGTGAGGTTCCCAAGAAGCAAGAAAAAGACCAGGAGTTGGAGGAGTCTTCCAGGAATAGTTTGTAGGAGAAAGGAAGCTTCAGATTGGAAGGGAGTTTGACACTATTTATTGTTTGGGAATGGCTAAGGCCCTTGAGAAGTTGTTAGTGAGTGAATAGAAGGGTAGGTGTGTGAAATGTACAAACATTCTTACTCATAGATTGTATCCCAAAACTATTTTCTCAAATAAATCTATCTAATTTGAATTTCATAGGGCAGGATCTTCTGGTTGCTGATGCGTAAAATGGAACTCCTGACGTCACCCTGCGTCATTTCCATTTTCAGGTCGGCGGCCTACTGAGGCCATTGAAAAACGAATTAAGGTCGTTAATAGACCTGTCCATCCAACCTTAAGGTTGGCGGGCAGGCCGGGAGACCTGGCGGGCTTCGGAAAAAGCATGAAACCTCATCCACAGACAGGATGAGGTTTCATGAGGGTATTTACATTTTAAAGAAAGGTTTCAATAAAACTTATGGACAGGTCCCAACTCATGTGCCAGTGGCAGGGAAAATTTTTAAGCATGTTTAATTAAAGTTTTAAATCAGAGCTGATCTCCCTGAGGCAGCACTTAGCCTCAGGGAGGTCTGTGCGCTCTTTTGCGTGCATGCGCGAAAGAGCACACTCCCAGCTGAGGGAATTCCCCCCCCACTTGCACAGGGAGTGCTTCCTGGCAGACGTCATGCTGGGCGGGCCATAATTGGCCCACCTACGTAAAATGGCGGTGCGTCCCCAATTGGGGGTGGCAATCGGAGGCACGCCAGCCCGCACCTACTCCCACATTTCCACCCCCCCCACAAACAGGGGGAAAATTTTTCCCATAGTGTCAAAGCAGACTTGCATCCTGAAAATTACTGCCTTTCCAATGCCAACAGGAGTATAGATGGCAAGACTAGCACAAAAGTACTGGCAGGGCAGATTAAAAAACCACGAGGAACAATTCACTACCTGGTGTAGTGAGATTCCATTGTTTCATTTGTGCACCTCCTGGACCCCCAGGCTGTGTTTAATGTAAGAACCAACAATCACATTGTTAACAGGTTCTTATGACTTACTATCAGTCCTTAGTTGCAAAGGCAGGATTAATTCACATTCACGGTGCAAGTCAGCAGTTTCAAGACATGCAATTTACTTCAATGGAAAGGCTCATGCCAAAATTGCAATGTTATTGGTTCGATGTGGCTATAAAGCAGGGTGGTGCAAATTGTCCAGAAATTTATGGAGAAGTGAAACTCTTCTTTGTAAAAACAAGCAATTTTGTGACAAACTAATAATGGAAAAAACCTTGTTCTTCCACAAATTTCTTGACCATAAATTTCCTGTCAACTTTGGCAAAACAAAGAACTTGAGTACATAGTGCAGATCGAACCTGATATTTTCTTAATGTCTTGTACATCTGGCTACTAGGAAAGAGCAGAGTCAGTTATTTTAATCTAGTTTATGATTTTTAATGAAAAGCATATAAGGCTATAGTTTATGAATGTGTCTTCCTAGCACAAGCTCTTTATCTGCCAGGTGCATATAGATGCAAATTGCTTATAGAGAACACATAAATTCCTGATCTGTGCTCACGGTAGATGAAGTTCCTTGGCAGGAATATATAATTGTAACGTTTACCCTTAAAACATCTTGGAGAGCAAAATAAAATGTAAAAGATATAACAAATAAAGCAAAACAAAACCCTGTAAAATTAAGAAATATAAATGTTCTAAATGAAAAATCAAAATCATTAAAAAAACAATTTCACACAGACATTAATTGGCATCCAATGTCTTTCTCTTGCCATTGGATGGAATATACTTTTAGTTGACCTTTGAAACCAGTGTATATCTTAAATGGAAAACAATAGCTCACATAACCTCCAAATGTGGCAATTTAAAAAATAACTTGGGAAAGTCAATTTTTAAGCAAAATATAGTCATAATAATATCAGTGAATTAACTTACATGTCACACCTTTCTCCAGGTTTTCATAGTACCCACACAAGCAGATCTGGTACAAGAGATTGGGATGAAATTTCTCAAATGCCTTCACTTCTTTTAGCCGCGTAAATATAATATCAACATCTTCACTAGAACGTTCAGCAGGTCTGGGAAAAAGAAATCATTTGTACCGTTTGACAGTCTTCACCTGGATAGCTGATCAGTGAATAACAGAAATACAAAAGGAGTTTCTATCAACAACTATTTTTCAAAGAACCTGATAAAGGTTTTCGTAAATTATGATTGATAATCAACAGTGTATGTCTTTCCATTCATTTGCATAAACACAAATGACTATTTGTGTACTGCATATTATAAAATCTTTTATTGTTTTTGTCTCTGGCCACAGTACTAATATTAAATACAAAATTAATAAATATGAAATTTAATGCCGGTATCAGCCATTTTGTTTCAAAGTAATTTTATATGTAATTTTGAATTTTACTAACAAGCTAGAGTTTTTCATGGCATAGGTAAGGACTAATATTTAAGAGTACTATTTTTCCAATTAGTACCTCTGCAGACAATATTTGATTATCTATCGGTACTGTGCAGGGGATGTAGAAAGATTTATGCTCAGCAATTCTGGGGGCTTCTAATTACATCTCTGTTCCATACAGCCTGACCTCTCAACTATCAAAAGCTGCATAGCCTCAAAGTAACAGGCAAATTATAAACAACCCTGAATATAAGCCTAAGACATATGAAAACAAGTAATCAAGCTTAAAGTAAAATGTGACACAGCTTTGCAGGTTAAGCTGTAGGGTATAGCCACTGGCCACAAATTCCAGAGTGCCCAATTTTGAGGCTGCGGGTATGATTTTTATGCCCAAATGCAGAGGTCTGGAGAGCCCTTGATACTGGGTCTCAGACCTTAAAAACATAAGCCAGTGTGCACCCGGCAAACACGAACAAGTTTGGGCGATGGCTCATGCTGCAGAGACCCTCAGGTAAATGGGTGGGGCTGGGCTCGGACAGAAATCTAACACAAGGCAGAGATTGCTGGCCTCAGGCAGAGCAATCAGTAGATAGATGGGGATCGGTAGCTGTGGTTATTGTGGGATTATCAGCAGTAATCAGCACGGAGGGATAGTGCTGCCAACTGCTGAGATGGATCTGCATTTTCTCCACATGGGTGAACACTGAGTTCAGAATTGGGGCCTTCCTGCCGGTTAGCAGCACATTGTGCTGTGCAAGTTCAGCATGGTGGTAAATTTTAATCTGGAATTAAACACTAGCCTCAGTAATGGTGACCATGAAACTATCAGATTGTCATAAGAACCCATCTGGATCAACAATATCCTTTAAGGAAAGAAATCTGCCATCTTACATGTGATTCCAGACACACACAATGTGATTGACTTTTGGCTGCCCTCTGAAATGGCCTTGTACCCACTCAGTTGCACCAAACCGCTGCAGAAAAGTTGAAAAGCAATAAAATCAACCAGAATTGATCTAGGCACTGGAAACGACGATGGCACACCCTATCCAGTCGACCCTGCAAAGTCCTCTTTTCTAACATCTGGCGACGTGTGAAAATTGATAGAGCTCTTCCGCAGACAAGTCAAACATCAGCCCGATATAACAATTCTAACCAAATCTTACCTTACAGCCAATGTCCCTGACACCTCCATCTCCATTCTCTGGTTATGCCCTGTTCTATCGGCAGGACAGACCCACCAGAGGTAGTGGCACAGTGGTTTTTATCAGAAGGGAGTTGCCTTGGCATTGACTCCCAACCCCATGAAGTCTCATGGCACAGGTCAAACATGGGCAAGGAAATCTCCTGCTGGTTACCACCTACCCAGCTAATGAATCAGTACTCCTCCATGTTGAACACCACTTGGGAGAATCAATGAATTAGAAAAAGCGCAGAATGACAGAATGTACTCTGCATGGGGGACTTCAATGCCCATCACCGAGTGGCTTGGTAGCACCATTACTGACCAAGCTGGTCGAGTCCTGAAGGACATATCTGCCAGACTGGGCCCGGTGATGAAACAGTGAACAAGAGGGAAAAACCTACTTGGCCTCATCTTCACCAACCTACCTGTCACAGATGCAATTGTCTGTGAGAGTATTGTCACACAGTCCTTGTGGAAACAAAATGAACATACCATCCACTGTGTTGTGTGACACTGTGACTGTGCTAAATGGGATAGATTCAGGACACGTACAGCAGCTCAAGCAGTGAAACGATGTGGTCCATCAACAGCAGCAGGACTGTAGACAATCACAATCTGTAACCCCATGGCCTGGCATATCTCTCACTCCACCATTATCATCAAGCCAGGCGATCAATCCTGGTTCAGCGAGGAATGCAGGAAAGCCTGCCAACAGCAGCATCAGGCATACCTAAAAATGAGGTGCCAACCTGGTGAAGTTACAACACAGGACTACATGCTTGCTAAACAGCAGCATGCAATAGATAGAGCTAAGCAATCCCACAACCAATAAATCAGATCAAAACTCTGCAGTCTTGCCACATCCAGTTGTGAATTGTGGTGGGCAATTAAGCAACTAATAGGGGGAGGAGGCTCCGCAAATATTCCTATCCTTCATAATGTGGGAGCCCAGCTTGAGTACAAAAGACAAGACTAAAGCATTTGAGCCATCTTCAGTCAGAGATGTCGAGTGGATGGTCTGTCCCGGCCTTCCTCTGAGGTCTTCAACATCACAGATGTCAGTCTTCAGCAAATTCGATTCACTCCATGTGATATCAAGAAATGGCTGAAGGCATTAAATACAGCAAATGCCATGGGCCCTGATAATATCTCAGCTGTAGGACTAAAGGCTTGTTCTCCAGAACTAGCCACACTCCTAGACAGGCTGTTCCAGTACAGATAAAATGCTGCCTGACAATTAGGATATTGCCCAGCTATGTTCTGTCCACAAAGTGCAGGACAATTCTAATATGGCCCATTACTGCCCCATCAGTCTACTCTTGATCATCAGCAAAGTGATGGAAGGCGTCGTCGACAGTGCTATCAAGCAGCACTTACTCAGCAATAACCTGCTCACTGATGCTCAGGTTGGGCTCCGCCAGGGCCACTCCACTTCTGACTTCATTACAGCCTTCGTCCAAACATGGACAAAAGAGCTGAACTCAAGAGGTGAGGTGAAAATGACTGCCCTTGACCTCAAGCCTGGATTTGACTGTGGCATTAGGGAGCCCTAGCAACGGGAGTCAGGGAGCAAACTCTCCACTGGTTGGTGTCATACCCAGCACAAAGGAAGATGGTTTTGGTTACTGGAGGCCATTCATCTCATCTACCACCTTTCAACATTCACTCCCTCCACCATTAGCACCAAGTGGCAGCAATGTGTACAAGATGCACTGCAGCAACTCACCAAGTGTCCTTTGAAAATAACTTCCAACCTGCAACTTCTACCACCTAGAGGGACAAGGCAGCAGATGCATGGGAATACCACAACCTGGAAGTTCCCCTCCAAGCCCACACATTATTCTGACTTAGAACTACATCACCATTCCTTTACTGTTGCTGGGTCGAAATCCTGAGCTCCATTCCCAACAGCACTGTGGGTGTAACTACAACACATGCAGAGCAGCAGTTCAAGAAGGCAGCTCACCATCACCTTCTCTAGGGCAATTAGGGATGGGCAATAAATGTTGATCTTGCCAGTGATGCTCACACTCCTTGAAAGAACCAAAAAAAAGTTCTGCAGTGGTCAGAAATTGGAAACAAGTTCTGCAAGAAGTACAGGACCCTAATTTATATAAATTATTCTATAGTTAAACTGTTCCCAAATCCACCTCTTCCAATATGCCAGTGACACACTGCCCTGAATTTTCGCAGGGACGGAAAAGGTCTCCAGCTTAGCTAAAATGGCACCGGAGCGCCGATTCCCAAGTTCTGCCCCCAAACCTGGCACCCACCATTTTCGCCAGGGGAGGAAACGGGGGGGGGGGGGGGGGGGGGGGGAGCAGGTTGAGGAAAAGGTTTAAAGCTGCTGGAGTTATTTGGAGAGTTAGGACACCCTTTTGGAAAGGTCCAGGTACCACTTTGGGAGAGATAAGGTGCCCTTTCCAAAAGGTACGGTGCCCTTTGGGAGAGATAGGAATAGACATAAATGTAGGTAACAAGTTAATAAGCTCTGTGGAACTGTCATACTTTCAAGCCTTTTAATTCTCCTGCCCTTTGAATATTTCTTTAAATTCTAAAAAATCAGTTCTTGCAATTTCACAGTGGGGTGCCTGTCAGTTCACATTTTGATTGACAGCTCCAAGTAGTTATAAATTCTTTGATGTGGAGCTACAAATACGAATGTGTGCTTTTATTAGTGATTAAGTAATTGAATGAATTGTTTGCTTTTATATGGGATTAAGTAGTTGGAGGAATTTAAATATATTGAATGGGTTTATATGAATGAGAGTTTTTTTTCAATAAAGTCTGCAATAGACACTTAGAACTTTATTTTATTTCTATTTAGAATGGCTCCTGAGGTCTGCCCATGGCGGATACTGGGTGAGTTGGTATGGAGAGTGTAAGGGCAAAGGGTAGGAATAGGGGCATAGATTGGCATGGAGGGTATGAGTGATGGGGTCATAGGTTGGCATGAGTTGACATGGACAGGGCATGCGGAGTATGTGGGGGAGTGGTAGGGTGTGAGGTGGGTTGGCTAGAGGGCTGTTTTTGTTTTATTCTTTTACTTACAAGTCATGGAGCACCAAGGTGGGCCTCTCACACAGTCCACCTCAACACACTGCAGCACCTGTGGCTGTCTCCAAACTCCTTCTGGAGGCTGAGGGCCCAACTCCCGTTAACACTCCACCACCGCCCCCCCAGCTCCCCCAAATGAAAATTAGAACACTTGGGGAATTTCCCCAATTCTGCGCTCCCGACTCGAGAGCAAAAATTCAGCCCACTCTGACTGGAAATGTACATATGGATCCTGCCTCCCATATTAAAGGCTGTTTTGCAACTATAAAATGTGTCCTGCATGGTTGAAGTTCTAGGCCAATATTCCTTCAATTTCACCAGGAGAAAAATAGAAACAGATGAAAGCCCGAACAGGGAGACAAGTGGCAAAGGTACGAGATTTATTTTCACAATGGGGACGCACCCCAAGTCCGAAAATATTATACTCAGACACTATATTGCATTTCCAGTATTTTGAAATCTACAGTGAATATGGTCATTTTTTTTCTATTTTTGCATTATTTTCGACACAATTTTATTAAAAATATTCTATTGATCATATTCTTCTTTAAACCCTCCCAGTTCATGCTGTCACATTTCTTGATCTCAATTCATCACTCTTCTGCCATGTTCAAGGTGACACATTTGTTCCAACCCTAGATCATGCTGTGCTTTCCTTCCTTTCTGCCCCCAACCCCCAAATTAATTCTGACATGTTAATTTATCCCTCTCATAGTTAACACTGGCAATTTTCTCCCTGAAGCATCACACCTTGCTTCTACCTCCCAAAGTGCTGCTCCCAACCTCTCCCTTCTCTTTTCGCACAAAAATGCTGCTCTTGGCTTCTTTATTATTTATTCAATCACAGGATATGGACATTACAGGCAAGATCAGCATTGATTGCCTATCTCTTCACTCTCTCTCTGCCCTCTCCACAGAACTGCTCCCCTCCTTCCCCTCAAAAGCTATCTCCTATCACCCTGCTCTAGGTGATTGATGCTGCCACACAGTTGCTGACAATTCTCAATCTCACTAGAAAAGCTACGCATGGTGCAGCAGCATCAGGAGATAGAAACCCATGCTTGGAGGAGACCTTTGATTCGACTTTTGCCTGTGTTTGTGGACAGTACCTCAAAACACTGACCGTAACTATATAAAGTGCAATTAGTTCAAAACTTCCATCATTGCAAACTGTAAGATAGGACGCCCTAGTTACCCATGTCTACAAAACCTTAGAAACCGTGCAATCTCCACGAGCTCTGTTTCCCTTAATGCACTTTAGTCTTTCAACTCTGCCTTGTGTGTACCTTCTTCCATCCCCACTATTTCTCCAATGGCGTCACAGCCTTCAGCAGTCTTAGGCCAAGTCTCTGGAACTCACTCCCTAAACCCCTACTTCTCTCCTTGCCTTCTAAAGCTTCCTTAAGATCTGTAATTTTGATCTTGCTTTCTGTCACCCTTCTTAACTACTGAAATCTTCTCTTCCAGCTCGAACAGCACGGACATTGCAAAGGTAGGAAGGGATGTGGTCATTGAGGGGCCTGTAAATGAGAATGAGAATTTGGAGTTTGATATGTCATGTGTCAGGGTACAGCGAAGGTTTCTAAGGATTTGTGGTCATGGGCAACTGGGGCTTAGGAGGGGAACCGTGTGCAATGATGGAGTTTTGAACCAATTCAATGTTATGCAGTTGTAGCGAGTGTTTTAAGGCACTGTCCACAAATGCAGCCAAAAATCAACAGCATGAGTTTCCATCTGCTGATGCTTCAAGAGTCAGAAGAACAGCAATTTGAAAGGCAGCAAATAATTTGTGGAAAACATCTAAGTTGGCTGAGTTACAATTTAGAGTGACTTACTGAAAGTCTTCTCCAAAAATAGACATGAGTTGGGCAAGGAGCACCCAGGAGTTGGAACACAGATAGTATAAAGATTAGAATTGGAGATAAGGAAAGATCTTTACTGAGATCTGCATTGGCTGATTGATGAGTTGTTTCAAGTCACGCAGGATAATAAAGGACTGAGCTTTACTGCTAGCCTATTAATAATGTTGAATGACATGCAATAAATTCAGAAATCATTCTCACTTTTGTTGATCACATATTTACCACTTTCTCTGATAAATAATTAATCTATTCTTTTAAATTCATATGATAAGGTATTCCAATGCTTTTGTGTTGCATAGAAAACATTTACTTAAATAGACACCTGAACTTCTCCATGAAGTGCATTAGTGCTGAATAGGAACTAATTTTAATAATGTCTGTGGTCCCTAGGGAAGTACAAACAAGATTCAGAAAATAAACATCATAACCCAGTGTGCACTTTCTATTTCCCAGATTGCTTCTTCTAGTCTGTGCGCATTTCTATGAAATTTCCTAGCCATCTATTTTATTTTATTTCATATTTTCCCCCTTTCTACTTCATATCTCCTTTTTAATTTTATTTTTTCCCAAGGCGCAGATTGTTGGGTGGTTGTTATCCTGTCCTGTTCTTCATTTCTTTT
This sequence comes from Cetorhinus maximus, assembly GCF_964194155.1. Taxonomy (NCBI): domain Eukaryota; kingdom Metazoa; phylum Chordata; class Chondrichthyes; order Lamniformes; family Cetorhinidae; genus Cetorhinus; species Cetorhinus maximus. The sequence goes on from NC_135889.1 coordinate 61,852,867, forward strand.
AATCAGTGGCCACTGATGTTTAAGTACAATCTTAAGCACCAGCAAGTATTTGATGACCAATTTTTGTTTGATAATGCTCCTGTGAAGTCCCATGGATGTTCCAATACATAAAATATTCTGTATAAATACAAGCTGTTGGTGTCATCAGGTGAACAAAGTGGGTGCCTCACAGAACCAGAAAAAAATTAATATCTCAAAAAATAATCTATTACATAAACAGAACAGCACATAAATCCATTTGCGATGCTGCATTTATACAAACAGACTAACATGGGCTTATTTGTCTATTTTCTTAATGCTAATTCTGGTCATTAGTTTATCCAATGAAATAACTATGTCAAGTACCCCCAACAAATTATTATGCAGCAACTTATATTTCAACAACTGTTTGCAAACTTGCAAAGACTAACCAAAATATCCAGAATCTGAATATATTTGACTGCAATTTACTAATCACATCTGTTACAAGAACAATGATTTTAAGATAATAGTAGTGGTGCGAGGGTGGAGGGTGTGGGGAGGTCAAGTTTTAAATTCAGTAAGCAAAGGAAAAATCAGCACTTTGCTCTTTAACTGTATGCATGTGGTCAAGTTAGTGGAAGTCTAATCACTGAAAACATGAAAGGATTACATAGATCAACCATATTGTCACTTGTTCATCCTTCAAAGCGAAGGTGACCATGTTCACCATCTGGGGTGTTTAGTAGGGTTCTAAATGACTGCCAAGGCTGATCTGTGCCTGAAATGGTAGGATATCACAGATGACTGAGTTTTGGATGAGTTGCTGGCTCAGGATTTCCTCTCCTTATGTTTTCTCTCTGTCTCTAATATGCGCTTGCTTTCGAAGAATGCCACATCGTTTTTAATTTGGTTGCGCCAGGTGTAGTGATTCTGGGTGCTCCCTGGATGATATCGTAACTCCTAAGTGAAGCCTTCAGAGTGTCCTTCTAGTGCCTACTTTGACCGCCATGAGAGTGCACCCCAGACTTAAGCTCTCCAATGAAGATTCACTTTGGTGAGCAAGTGTCAGACATTCTGGCTACATAACTAGCTCAACTCAGTTGTGACTTTCTCAATATGATGTGGATGCTTGGCATGCCAATTCGAGTGAGCACCTCAGTGTTTGCTATTTTGTCCTGCCATCTCATCTTCAGAAGCTTCTGAAGGCAGCTCAAGTGAAAATGGTTAAGCTTCTTGGCATGAAGGTGGTATACAGCCGAAATCTCACATGCATAGAGCAGAGTGGGCAGGACTATTGCTCTATAGGCTTTCAGTTCGGTAGGTAGACTTACTCTTCTTCATTCCCAGACTGATGATCAAAGTCCGCCAAAGGCTACAATTGCAAGTGTCTCATTGCCAATGTACAGACAGCTCAAGTGTGCTGACGAGATAAGTGTACTTTTCCACTGCAGACAAGGTTCTGGTCACGCTCTGAAATCTTGGGCTTGAACCAGGGGTTTCCTGGAGCAGACTGGTACATTACTTTAATTTTTCTTTGTGCTGCTCGTAAGACGAAAGTTGTCATACGCATTGAAGGACAAGTCCATGCCACATTGCATGTCCAGCTCTAAACAGGTAGTGAATGCACAGCTATCAGAAAACAGGAAATTGTGAAGTATGTCCTTGGTCTTTGCCTGTAGTTTCTCAGATTGAGTAATATCTGATTTCGATGCCAGGATCACCATCATGGAAGAGACTGGAGGACATTGGGGAGAAAATCATGCTGAAGAGGGTTGGAGCAAGCATGTAGCCCTCTTTAATTCCATTAGTGACTGGGGGTGAGTCAGAAGACTCACCATCATCTAAGACACGCATGGGCATGCTGTCATAGAACTGTCGAACCATTGTGATGAATTTCTCAGGGCAGTCGAATTTCTCCATTACCTTCCAAAGGCCCTCAAAGCTGACTGAGTCAAAGGCCTTGGTCAGGTCAACAAATGTGGTGCAGAGGCCCATGCTCTATTCTTGGCATTTTCTCCTGGAGCTGTCTGAAAGCAAGCACCAGATGAGTGGTTCCTCGACTTTTTCTGAAACCGCACTGACTTTCTAGCAGTAAACCTGGTCAAGGTGTTGCATAAAGCAGTTCAGAAGGATTCAGATGCTGCTAGTGATCGAGGGGGGTGAGATTTCTCTATGATTATTGTAAGTTTGGCAAGCTCCTTTCTGTTTGTACAGGTGGACAATGGAGGTATCTTTGTATTCTTGCTCCTACATAGACTGAAAGAGTTCAGTGAACTGCTTGACCTGAGAGACCTGAGGTCTCAGCCCTATAGACCTCAACTGGATAACAGCAGTTCCTGGAGCTTTGCAGCTAGACAGGAATTTGATTGAGTTCATTGTTTCTAACGGCGTGGGAGGATAATAAAGAGAGCAATTGTTGGTAACCTATGGCAGCTTTTTGATTGCTTCTTCACTGATGGGTGAAGGCCAACTGAAGCTGTGGTTAAAGTGCTCTGCCCATCTTTCTAGAATTTTGACCTTTTCTGTGAGCAGTGTTGGCCTGTCAGCACTGAGGATTGGTGATGAACTGATAGACTGGGGCCGCTAGACAGATTTCAGAGCATCGTAGAACCTCTTCCGGTCTTTGTGGTCTGCACATGACTGAAGTTCACCTGCTTTCTGATTTAGCCAAGTGTCTTGCATCTCTCAGACCTTGCATCAGACAGTGCTGCGGACGTTTCAGTAGGCATCGTGCTTGAATAGTGATGACATACCATTGAGGTAAACCCTGTAGCAATATTTCTCGTCCAGCAGTTTCTGGATTATCTCACTGTTTTCATCAAACCAGCCTTGATGTTTGTGAGAGGTAGGGCCAAGGACCTCTACAACAATGGGGTACGCTAAATCCCTGTAGGTCACCCAGTCATCCTCAATGTAGTGAGTGTCCATTTTTGCTGTACAGAGGTGACTCTCAAGTTTCTCTGAGAGAGATTCCTTCGTGACTGCCTGTTTGAACCTTGAGACACTGAGACGCTTCTGGGCCTTCATGCCCTGGGGGCATCTAGGGGGAATAGTTCTTAATGTTTAACTTTGAAATGCTAAGACAGTGGTCAGTTCAGCGTTCCCTCTGCCTGGTGATGACATAGTTGATTAGATGCCAATGCACAGAACAGGGGTGCACCCAAGATGTCTTGTTGCGATTAAGGAGGTGGAAAACTCTGTTGGTGATTATGAGCTCATACTCAGCACACAGCTTCAGCAAGAGGAAACCATTGCTGTTATAACTGCCAGCCCCAATTTTTTCGATGTCCCCTTCCCATACCTGATGATCTGCGCTCTCATGCTGAAGTCACCAAGAATGATCATCATGTCTGTCTCTGGCACAGTAACAATGATGTGGAGGTCATCAGAGAATTTATCCTTGACTTCATCAGGTCCACGGTCGGGGCATACAGACTGATAAAAGTTGCTTGCCTGTTACCATGTAGGGGAACTTTAAGCACTATCAGACAATCATTAACACCCTTGGGAAGGCAAGTCAATTCACTGATTAGATGGTTCATGAGCCTAAGCCAGCTTTGCATCGTTCTTCTTTTCCACAGCCATTCCAAATGAATATGCAACTTGCATCAATTTTCCTGAGCTGACCCTTCTCAGGTAGATGAGTCTCGCTGCGGGTGGCAATCTGGACATTGTACCTGGCCACTCTCTATCGACAAGAGCAGTTTTTCCCTCAGGTCGTTCGACTATGGTGTTGTCCATGAGTGTGTGCATGTTCTGTGTGCCAATGGTGACCAGTGTCACCTTTACATTCTTTTTTGAGACTGACATGCGACCACATTGATGGGATCCTTGCCAGCTGCAGTCTAATGGCCAGGAACATGAAGCAGTCAATGTTTAGGGCACCTTTTCTAGCTCCTTCTTCATTCTAGGGAGGTGAGCAGTGTGGTCCTGAAAAGGGCTGCTCAGTTGCTCATTGGGCTGCCGAGTTCCATTGCTGCTTCCTTCCAGTGAAAACCAACACTATGGCCTGAGCCATCTACATCCAGGTTTAGGGCTACAGTTCCCAGCTGATGCTACATCTCTTGCTCATTACCACAGGACTTGTGACAAATAGATTATGAATGACAGATGATAGAAAGATTATGAACATGGCTTGTGCATGAATTGGATTACAGTGAGGAAGAGTTGTACATTGTCAGCCACATTCTCTCATCCTGAACTATCTTACTCCAGTTAAGAATGTTTGAAAAGGGCTTCTAAGAATTTACATCAATTGTAAAGGAATCAATTGTAATTTTCTTGGATGATAAGAAATATTGCTCCACGTGACCTAGTGACTCTTAACCTGGAAGCAGTGCTAACAGGAAAGAAGTTAACATAGAAGGCAAATGTGGCTGGAAGACACAAAGGAGAGCTGAAGGAAAAAGGCGACCTACACACAGACACAAGAGCTCTTGGGAGTAATACGCAAGCCGGCTAAAAAGGTCTAAAACCTGGAAGGCTGTGTGATTAGCTTGGAGACGCTAAAGAGCTGGGTGTTTTACCAGAAGTGGCCAAAGTATAAAGCAGGGTGTTATTGGTTAGTTGGTTGAAAAGGAACTCTGGAAAGTTACATCATCAGGACTGTCCTGGGCCAAGGGAGTTTAGGGCACCTTTTCTAGCTCAAGCAGTTTGTTGAATTAAATGGGAACTTCACCAAATTAAGCCCTATCTTCAAGGTTAAATAGGTGGTGCACAGGAAACTCATGCCTCCTGTTTCCTGACAAATTAAAAGCAGTGTGCGTCAGGCGAAGTTGTTTAATCTTTAGATCATGGGTGTTGCTTTGTTCTTGTCTAAGTAGCACAGTGGAGAGAGCAGGAGATTATGGACAGTCTGGCAGGGGCAAAGAGGCAAAGAGGGGGGAGGGAAGGAGGGGGGGAAAGAGGATGCTGGTGGACAGGTCCTCAAACAGCACAACAACTGGGCTGGCAAGAAGGCGGTGGTGGTTGGACCCTCAAATGGTAGCACATCAAGGCACTGGCACAACTGGGGCAGGAGGGGGAGAAGACATGCAAAGGGAGTCAGGCTTCAGCCTACAGGGCGGGGTCCGTCATTGCAGTGGATTGGTCCTGTCTGTCCAAGGGAGGCAACTGTACCACACATGGCAGGTCAACAGCCAGGGAAGGGGTATATAGTTTAAAGCAGGGCAGGCCCAGCTAGTAGGGCAGGTCAATGGTCTCCGAGGGAGGCTCGAAGGATACCAAAGGCAGGTCAAGGATGATGGAGGGAGGCTCCAGGATGATAGCAGAAAGGTCAAGGGTGAGGGGAGGGGGTCAAGGGCAGAGATAGAAGCTCAAGGGTCACTGGCTCTGGTTCAAGGGTGATGGTTGGAGGCTCCAGGATGATTGGGGAAAGGAGCAGTGTGATGTTAGGAGGGTCAAAGGAGATGCAAGGAAGCTCGAGGGTGATGAGGGAGGGTGGACGTGGATATGCTGCAAATGCAGAGTCACAGTGTGCATGTCCATCAACATGACAGGTGAGAAAGTTTTGAGTTCGTAGGGGATCAGGTGGGAGGAGGCCATTGTGGGATGGGAGGAGTTTTAGATGTGGCCCATTCCAGAAGGAAAAACAATTCAGACCAGTACTCTGTGTAAAATTTCCCAGTTTTTACTGTTTTTTTTCCTTCTGGGATGGTGGGATCATGCACTCCCATTGGTCAAGTGCAGCTGCGGTGGGAGTGAAGGTCATGTAAACAAAGGTGCTGAAATCATTGTCTGCCTTCTTCACATGGTTCACTTTGTGGTTTCATTATGGGTCTCAGACACTAATAGTTTTGCAACCTCAGGCGGTGGGAGGAGAGGATTCGCCAGAGGAGGGCTGTGGTCAGACAACAACATCAGCCAGCTGAGGAGCAGGGAGGTCAAGAGGAAGGCAACCAAGCTGTCATCATCGCCAAAGAGCACTGGCGGGTCAGTGGAAGAACTCAAGGGTCACTGGCTCTTGTTCGAGGATGATAGTTGGAGGCTCCAGGATGATTGAGGAAAGGAGCAGGGTAATGCTGGGAGAGTCAAGGGAGATGGGAGGAAGCTTGACGGTAAGAGGGAAGATGCAGGTGGATGGGCTGCAGCTGCAGAATTACAGTGTGCATGTCCATCAACATGGCTGCCAAGAAAGTTTTGAACTCGCAGGAGATCAAGTTGCTGTGGGAGGAGGTCACTGTGGGATGGGAGGAATTCTAGGTGCAATGCAATGCAGTGTTACAATGCTGCACATAGATCATCAGGGCAATCATGGAGCAGACCATAGGATTGCTGAAAATTAGTGTCCGATGCCTTAACTGCTCCAACGGGACATTGCAAAGCGCGCCACAGAGGGTGTCCAGGATTGTCATAGTCTGCTGTGCATTGCACTATTTGGAATTGCAAAGGGGAGAAGAATTGTCAATCAAGGACATGGAAGAGCTGCTAACCTCCTCAGATAACAATGACAGAGAAAAATATGAGGGAGAGGGCAGAGATGTTGCTGCACCTCCCGAAAATGCCATGATAACGGAGAGACATGCCAGGGCTGTCAGAGACAACCTCATCGTCAATTGTTTTTCCCAGGAATGGGGCACCTACATGGCCACCAGTATCTTGCCTGCAAATCTTTGCCTGTCTGAATGTGCCAACCTCTGCCAGCCTACATCCAGACCCACCTCACCACCTATGTCGTCTATCCCCTAGAATGCCTAGAGGACCAGATCTTTAATACGGAAGATGAAAAGAGATGACTGCCTTCGAAGACACTGGTACATAAGTCCCTGAAGCTATTTTAGACATCTTTCTGTTCCTTGCCCACATTAACAGGGCGATGAGTGCATGAGTAACACATCACTTCTCGCACTCGTATGTAATCTTGGCCAATTTCCCTGGCACATCATTTATCCGATAGTGAGCAGATGCTACATATTCAGCCATGTTGCATTGCCTTGAGAATACAAAGCATGCCACACACATTACCATGCAATAAAGACTGACCTCTAATGCACCCCTACATTGTTGCCTACACAAATGAGATCTCACTCGGTACTCTCCATTCAGCAACAATTGCCAAAGGTTCCGTCTGTTCTGTCATCCTCTTCTCTTTGAACAGTTATGCATCTTTCAGCAGCATCCTGCCTGGTTGCTGACGCAAAAATGGTCTTTTCCTGCTCTTTATGCATTAGCTGCTTTTGTCTCTCTCCCTCCCTCTAAGGGTGGAATTTTATGGCCCCATCACAGTGGAGGCGGGGCTGTAAAATGCAGCAAGCTATTCAAAAGTCCATTGACTTCGGCTGGACTGTAAAATCCCGTCGGCATAAAATTCCACCCCACGTCTCTGTGTCTGTTTCCAAAAGGCAATGGGCCCTTTTTCTGTGTCAAGCTATGAAAGCTGTCACTTGCTTTTCAATAGGTTCTGGTTTGTGCTTCTTTCCCATGACAACCAGATCACATAGGCCTGTCTTTGGATAGAGGTTTAGTTTGACTATCCAGAATATTCCGTTTCACCTTAAGTCAAAAGAGACATTTTAAAACATAATGGTCTTGTAAAGTCCCACATTCGTAACGGTAACCATGGAGAGTTTTGTAGCTTCCCATAGACAATTTCAGAGTATGTTACGAATATCTACTTTCAAGATTCATATGTTTTAGGAATCTAAATTTTAATTTGGGGATTGAAATTTTTAAATGTAAGATAACTTCAAATTCCTAGTTTGAGAAGCTGGTACCCAAACCTGGGGCAGAATTGTCCCCGAATTGCACTAAGTGCAGTAGCGGGTGTGAAAATTGCCGCTTTTCCTGCCAGCCGCAGTGGCAGGTTTTCGCTCCGTGTCATCCCCATCTTGCCTCATAAATTATGCGTCCATGTGAACCCCGCCAGGTCGCTGGTGGGTGGCCTCCGGTTCATCTGTCCCAATGTGACCTCACCGCTTCCTCACTCTGGGTGCCATATTTAAACAGCCGCAGCTCGCACGGTTCTCAACGCTTGCAGTCCAGGACAGCTCCACTGAGGAGGTGGCCCCAAAACATAAGCAGAATTCTGCCCCAGGTTTAGTGATGCCTCACATCAGTGCCTACTAGACACCATGGAGGCCAGCTATGATATTCTCTACCCCCCGCTCTGGCAGTAAGATCACCAATCCAGCTTGGGAGGTGGTGGCAGCAGTGGTCAGTGCAAACACTGCCCAGAAGAGGTTGGCCGTCCAGTACAAAAAGAGCTTGAATGATCTCATCTGTTCGCCAGGGTAAGTCAACCATCTAATCACTCTCAACTCACACACTCACCAAGCCATCACGCATCCACAGGGACCTCACTCACTGCCAGCTCAATGGACATCACCACTCACTCTCTGACACACACCCTCACATCTCCATACGGCCTCATCCCTTCTGCTGATCTTGTCCTCATTCCATCCATGGCTCCACAAACTACCCACAAATGCCAGCCATCCTTCTTAACTGCCCTGCCATGCATATTGCTTATGCCCTCTCCATTAGTCTTTATGAAGAACAAGATCACGCATAATAAAAGGAAGAGATCCCAGACTGGGGGTGGTGTGCCAGAACTCAAGGTCCTCAGTGACTTCAAGAACAGAGCCATCGCGCTGTCCAGAGATGATGTTGACCCTTTCTGTGGCGACAGTGAAGTCGGAGACAAGCACTCACGTAAGGATCCTGCATCAGATCATCTCTCTGCCAACGTTACTGTGAGTGCACTGTTCTGCGTGTCACTCGGCTGTCATGCACTAATAATCTCCACTTTCTCTCCTAGACACATCTGCCACATGCCCAACACTCTCAGGCAACCAAAGCCCCAGTTCCAGTCCCAAGAGCACCTTGGATGAGGACCCTGAGCACAGCAGCTTAGAAGAGCCATTACAGTGCTCACCCACACCCTCCTCCAGCGCAGATACACACACCTCATTGGGACTTATCTTGATCTGCAGCCGGCTCAGGATCACAATCTGGTGAACACAGCACACAATCTGGTCCACAGCAGGCGGAGGCAGGGACATCTGAGATCGCTGGCACTTGGAGGACTGCTGGAGGCCACAATTCTGCTAAGTCCGAGTCAGATGATAAGCCTCTGGACTCGGTCCTCAATCAGTTGCTGGAGCTGCAGCGACAATCACAGGAACATCAGGAGGGGATGTCAGCTGCACTCCTCAGATTGCAAAGGACGATGGAGGAGCCTGTCCGCCTTCAGTCCGAGGTGACCACACCATCATGCCAATGCGCTGAGGTCAACACTTTGGCAGAATGGCAGCTGCCATGAAGAGCTTGGTCCAGGACATCGTTCCTGCTCTGCTGCGTGGGTTGAGTTCCATCACTGAAGCCATGCATAGCTGGCCTCCAACAGTGTCAATGCAAGAGGGGTGTGGGGCAGCTCGATCTCACTCCAGCTTCTCCTTCTCCTCAAGGAGTCAGCCAGAGTCCCTTGGGCACCAGTAGGGAGGAGGACCAGCAGCTGAACACCCCGGGGCCATCCACTCACTTGACTCCAGGTGTGTCCCACCGATCCAACTCCCCTCTTCCTGTGACCCCATCAGCTCCAGCTCCACAGGCCGAGGAGGGTGCACCCAGCCCACAGCAGGCCACCCGAAGCCTCTGTGGACCCTGCCTCCAAATCCCTTTTGCGAGTACCCTTTTTCCTCCCGAGGGGCTACCCCTGGGTCCTGTATGGTCCCTCGAAGATCTCCGGGATCTGCGATCTACTCAGGATATATGAGTCGTGGACGCTTCCTGGATATCCGGCGCAAGCCTGCAGGGTTTGCTTGTTATGGTCACATACCAGCTGTACATTGAGTGAGTAGAAGCCTTTCCACCAGGGAGCTTTGATCGCCAGATAAGTGCAGTCGATAGCACCCTCCACCTGTGGAAAACCGGAAATCTCTGCGAAGGCCAGTGCTCTGGCGGCCTGGCGCGTTTGATCTCTGTTGAAGTTGATGTAATTGTTGGCCTTGGCAAAAAGAGCATCTGTGACCTCATGTATACATTTGTGTGCCTGAGAGATCCCATAGAGGTCCCCAGTCGAACCCTGAAAGGAGTCAGTGGCGTTGAAATTGAGTGCAGCTGTTACTTTCACAGCCACTGGCAATGGATGTCCTCCAAGTCCACGTGTCGCCAATTTGTGGGCAATGTGGCAAATAAGTTACCAGGTCCCTGGACATGCAGCGGCATCAGCGACACTGGTTCTCAGTCATCTGCAAGGAAGACAGGGTGACGTCTGTAAACCCTGACTCTAGCAAGGTGTCTTCGCACAACGTTTCTGCACCCTATGTCCTCTGCGTTTGGAGGGGGCCCTGCTGGGCTTGTTCTTGAGTGCTTTGCTGCTCCCTTTGGCGAGCCAGCCTCCTCGTTGCAATCTTCTATTTCTTCTCTCACTCCTGCCTGCAATTATGGAGGCAGCAATGAATCCAGGCTCCATCTTGCTGGTGGCCTCCTCTCTGCAGTATCACTGAGAAACAGGCAAAAGTCAGGACTCACCTGTCAATGACTTGTGAGCGATTGTGGGTTCATGGCCCTGGTTCCCATGTTGCCAACTACTCACCACAGAAATGGATCTACGATGTGGGGTCCGTACCAAGGTGCTACTCCTGCCCCTAATCATGAGCAACTGCTTTGAGATTGCTTTGGCCAGGTGCCTGGCTGTGCTGCTTTCAGCCCAGGCGCTAGCATCCCCATACACAACACTGTAATACTACAGTGTTTGGAATATACATGAGCGTCAATTTTTAAACAGGCTAAGCAACATGTTGAGGGCGGCCTGAGGCTTGTCTTCTGGGGACACACTTCAATAGCTTATCTAGGTGCCCAGTTGCACTTAACTTCATCATCACTCTGGGGAAATGTCACACTGCGAACAAGGGGTTATACCCAGGAGACTGCTTACTGCCACTTTGCGTGATTAGTGTCACATGACTGAGCATCATTGCATCACTTTGATGATTCCCTGCAATGTCATTAAAAGACCACTAACATCTCTCAGCTGTGCCTGTCTGCTCATGTGGGAGTTCAGTTGGGTTGCCCTTTAATCTTGCCCCCCCCCGCCCCCCCCAATGCAGTCAGCTGGTGTCCAAGGTGCCTGCAGAGCCCCCAGCAGCAGGGTTTGTTCTCATTATACTTTTTAATTGTGTAATCGCGGCCGGTAGGAAAATGGTGGTGGTAATGAGCTCTCACTGCCAGGCCAGCTTGGGCCCTCCCTGTGCAAGTATGAAAACCCCCCTCACTTCATCACTGAGGAAGTGAACGTTAAGATTACCCTCCCTCACAGACCTCTCAGTCCTCCCCCTGTATCTCTTGATCCCATTGTTCTTGTGGTGCATATCCATTAGTTAACCCAAGGACATTGCGAGGTGGAGATGTCTATGCTCTGTGTCCACCTCTCAGCCCTCAACTTTGTGAGGCCACTTGCTCTGTTAAACATGTACCCCCACACATACCCTGGGATTTCCCCGCTTCACCAAGCAAGACCTCGCCTTGCAGCTTTAAAACGTGCCAGAGGCCACTTCTCCTCTTCGCCAAGCAAGCCCTTGCCCTGTAGCCGTTGAAAAGACATCCCCGCCTTACGACTGGTCTGGTGGGTTGAGACTTTCGTGTTAGCCTCCCCAAAACCAATGTGGTGCTACCATGTGTGCTACTCAAAACAAGGTAGGCAAATGGTCCTTGAATTGAGGAGCGAAGTACTGGTCGCCAGGTGCACATCGCTTATATACCGTTGTGAAACACATTGGCGTAATCCAGCATGGGGGGGCTGATTCCGGCGAGCCGGGTTATAATTACATGCAAATCTATAGAAATGACATTCCCGACGTTCAGCAGTGGGAAACGCAACCCGACATTGACAAGAGAAGCGGACGATCGCAAACTGGTTTTACCACGATGTAAATCCGAGGTTTTCTGCTCCCACACACCATGATACCCACCACAAATGGGAAAGGAAAATCCTGGCCCCAGAGTAATTGCAATTCAAAGGGTGCCAATGTTTATTTAATGAGGTCAGAGTTAGAAGTGGGAAAACCCAAAACAATAGTTGATCTCTCTTTGAGCAACTTGGTGGAGACAGGATGTCTACAGCTATCTCAATAAGGGATTTAAGCTATTCATATGGCTTCCCAGAACAAAGGGAAGGTTTAGGAATTGGAGATAATTAGTTTCAATTTCTGTCTGGAGCATCCCAGGTGCGCCACATTGCTACGGAAATATGTTATGCAGGGAGGTACCCTTTTGTTTTGGGTTTATCTCTGTGATTTCTCACAGAAGAATTCACTTGGCGCTTAGAAGCTGTTGGAACCAGTAGCAGGGAGCTATCAGGAGCAAGGATGTTTTCTGATTTTGGAGTCACTAAACAAGAATGCAGTGAGGCCCATGCTTGAGCTGCGGAGACCACAATTATGAGGTGTTGAAGAAGAGTTGGAGGGTTCGTCTAGCCAGATGCTAGTAGAAGGACCCCAAGGAATCTCATATCTCAGAGAATAGCAGAACACTGAGGAGAATCAAAGTGAATTCCTGACAGCTGTGGCACATCTTGGTTTGGCCCCAGGAAAAGTCAAGATCCTGCAAAGTATGGGAAACTCTTGGGTGTAAATAAAAGTAGACAACATAAATAAAAGTAACAAATCTTTGTTGTTAAGTCAGTAGTACTTGCTTTGTTTAACTCTTGTACAGTAAAGGTTTTTGTTTAAAACATGGGACCTTGTGGCAAAATTCTTTCAATTAATAACTGGGAGTTTGAATTTATTTTTTAAAGATACTGGTCTCTACTGAGATCATAAGAAATGACATTAGTGAAATGAGGCCTGGGAGTCGGGCATCAACTCATCCTTTGGATTAGGAATGCCGTGTGATATAGGGGGACCCAAGCAAAGATGACAGAAAACAATTCCTTAGAAAACAGGAAACCTCAAATTCAAAAATAAACATTCCATAATGCTAAATGTGAACAACTAATTTACCCATAAAGTTATAAAAATCTGCAAAGTAGCGCATTACAAAATGCTAACACACAGTTAGAGCATTTGCGTTCCCTGACTAAAAAGAGTGCTTTTCATTGATTAGTAAGAACTAACTGATTGGACTTCGATATTCTGTTTTTGCTTATTAAACAGCCATGGTTAACTTTATGAATTAAAAAAGTTTATCACAAGTAAGCACCATCTAATATACTTTCTTTACTGTTGAAACAATTATAGTTGTGTAATTGTAGGGAAAATACTTTGTAAGGTTACTAATTCAAACTGACCTCTAGCTCCACCTGTCCAGGATTACTGTATCACTACTTGCAAAACAACCCATTTTCCAGCTAATAAATATAGATGAAACAGAGCAAGACAACAGGACCCTGCAAAATGATAATTTTTAAAAGTCCTTCTTTCCATTTACAAAAAGAGCTGATGCTGCCAGCACAACTGACCAACATAAATGGATATAAAAATCTGAAGGTACAAATCATTAGTAAAAGCTGAAAGCTCAAAAGTCCATATCATTGTTGAGCTGAATAGCATCAAAATAGCATCAAAAGTAGTTATGAAATAGTACAGAAAATGGCAAGCCTGAGGGTAATGCAATTCAAACAATAAATAATTCAGTGGATTGCGGTATATTTTGATTTGCAGAGCATATGCCATTACCTCCATCTATGCCTCTATGCCTGTTATTTTGCTTACAGCAGAATTAATCAAATGACAAAACATTGATGTATGCTACCATTATTGTCAACTCTGGTGCTCAACTGCACTCAAGAAAATCCATACACTATAAAGTGAACTGTATTAGCATTTAATCCATAGAGCACACAACATTTGGTTTTTCAGGTTAGGCTTCAATCACCTGTTCAAATTGTAGCCTGGGTGATACTACACCTTTGGTTCCCTGAATTTAGTTTGTGCTGTACAAATTTACCACAGTTGTTGCTTTTGAAGCTGCGCGCAGAATTGCCTGGGTAGATCATCTCCATATCTAATGGCTGGCATGCCCAACCTCTTCTTCTTTATTGCAAACACAAGACTGCCTCTTGGCAATCCTGTTTCTGATTCTCAGAATTTCTTACTGTGGTCTCTCACAGGCGAGTCTTAATGGCGAGTCCAGCTCTGTCCAGGTGCAGGGCAAAAAGTTCCTTTAAAAACTCTGCTCTAACACTACTCAAATTTTCCACAGGCTTCACGCTCCAAAATGCTTCCACCAGTCTTAGCTGTTGTTAATCACCCTTTGTGCAATGACATTGCAAGTCATAAATTCTGGTGCTTAAATACCAGTTATCCTTATTTTTTAATGAAACATTTCAACGGTATCGACAAAATGCAGATATGAAAATTCCCAAATCACAGTGAAAGCTACAGCACCACTTTGGGCCAGAAATCCAATGGAAAATGGTTCTACAAAAAAAATGCCTACAAAATTACCAAGATGCTGCTTTTAAGCCTCAAATTCACCAAAACGATGTTGATTTGGGCCAAATAGGATGCTATATAAATGCAGATCTCTGTTTCTTTACTGGGAGCATGTAGGTAAAACCTACAGATTGTATAATACACCACTGGCATAGTAAGTTTTAACTTCCTACAGCCAGCAGACCACTTTCTCGAAAACTCACCAACTACAGTCAGTATAGAAGTGCTGCCATTTTAAGAATATCACAATTTTCTTTTTAACCAGAATTCGCCTTAATGTGATATGAAACAGGAGTGAATGATTTCTAGAAGTTTACAAGTGAACATTTTGACGATTCTACTGAAGCATAGCCTGAATACATAATTGTAAATTGCAGTAAAATATGAATTATAACGTGTACTTATCAGCCATTACTCTATAAGTCTGAAGATTGACTGCTGAAAATCTTAATCATTATTTTAAATTCAAAAGCTGAGTAGTGCTGTAAATTACTGTATTATGATTTCTCAAAATATTAAGTAGGACATAAATCTAGGTTGACATAACAGTGCACAAGCTAAAGGTCTACATATGTTTAAATAGAGTATAGGTGCATGAACTGCATACGCTGTATAAAGACTAACTCACTTTTGGGATTAAGGTGGCACAGTGTGTTGATACTGCTGACCACTAAGAGATGGATCATTCCCAGAATTTTTCACAGCTCTGATTTCTACTGTGATACCAGGGAGATAAAAAGCAGAGACCAGCCACTGCCCCAAGATGGAAGAAATAAACAGTGGTCAAATCATATTGCTTTATTACACTTCTCACTGTGCAGGTACAGAGAAGATTTGAGATAAATCTAACAAGTTGGTTAAATGAATGGTCCTCAAACTTTTTTTGTTAAAGAACATCTTTTCAAATGGATTAGTAATCATGGATTCTCCATATAAGTTACAATAATACAAAATACTCAATATAAAAGTGCTGCACATGAAGAGTGTTTTAATAATGCTTTTAAGAAAACAGATGCTTTTGCTTACAGGTATCAGTGAGATGGGTCATCCTGCTTCTCACTGCAAAATCCGTCTAGCCTTGATGTGATGTATGACAGTGACACGCGTAAATCATTCTCCACCTCCATAACTTATGAAGCTACCGAGTACTACAAAGTCCTGGCTAAGAGCCTCCAGTGGAAGATTAATTGACCTTCCCTTTACAGATGGCCAACAGTAGCTGGGTCTTTTTTCATGGTAAAGACCCCAGGTGCATGACATCAACTGAAACTCAAAGCATGCAGTATAACTCCAGGCTAGTCCAAATACACTGGCTGGTTTCTTCTAACACACTATATTTCGCAGTAGATTTTTTCCTACCATTTCAGTGCAGCTTCCAAATCCTTTTATTTTCTTTTGTTGCCTCTCATAGGAAACATTTTGTAGAAAAAAGAACTTTCAAGAGGTAAACCACTAACTGTTTATTGGTCCACTGACAAGAAATCATCCAGCGATTGGATGAGGGTCACGTCAGTTATGAGCAGCATGATTGTGAGCTTTTGAAATATTTCCCCATGACTATGGTAAACAACTGAAGGCAAGGAGGTGCTTGTAGGAACTTTAGGCAGTCACTGGCTTGCTCATAATTATCAGTAAACTCCCACAGGCTTGCAAACATGCTGCTAATGACTGACGTGATCTTTATCCAATTGTTGCACAAGGTCTCTGGCCACCACTCACTCGCTTATTTTGTGGACCTTTTGGAAAGTCTCAACCCTACAAGGGTCCAGAGACCCCAGTTTGAGAACCATTGGGTTAAATGACTGTCTGGCCTAGGAATGGTGTCTGGCATGGGGCAACCTAAAGAGCAATAGAGCTTTGTTAAAGCCTTTCATGAAAAATAGGAGAATAGAAGGAAGCATGCAACAAAGTGTAAAAGAAAATAAACAGAAGAAGAGAAACAGAAAATGAGTATGTCAGAATGAAAGAACTAAAATTAGAAGGAACAAATTAAACAGAAAAACAGACTGATATAAAGGAAGAGAACAGCAAAAATAGAGAGAGCAGTAAGACAGCAACTGGTATAAAGGTTGACTGTAAAATTTGGTTCCATTGTGCTTTTTCAGCACTAGGGGTGCCAGTTTTTGTACAAAATGGTGCCCACGTGGTGCACACACTTTTGGTGCAGGCCACTGGGTGCCATTTTGATAAGGGCATCAGGTACCATATGCCAGAAATGTGCAGAGTTGACAGATGGTGATTTCAGTGTGTAGCACTGAATTGACTGTAGTACTGTCATTTTCAACCTCAATGCTCTAGCTAAAACCCTCTTTTAACTTTGCAAGGCTGAACATACTTTAAGCAGTGGGAAGGCCACACCACCAGCACTATTTAAAGGCAACACCAACTACTTTCAGGTTCATTGCTGCTTGATTTTGACTGGCTGTTTCTTAGTTAGTACAAGTGCTTTGTAGTTTGTACTCTTATTTAAAGTTGAAGAGGGTGGCATTGCATGAGGTGAAGGCCTTGGTTCTCACTAAGGTTTCTGCTCACAACATTTGCTCCCAGTTATGGGTGCTGTAGTTTCAATCCCTCTTGGCCTGGAGCATGACAGGGAGAATAAGCAGAGGCAACACAGAGGACGACAAGCTGTTCAAAGAGTGAGGAGCAGGAAGGGAGGAAGCGATTTCAGCGAGAGTATCAACCCTGGATTTTCAGGAAGCAATTCTCTCGCCTCAACCTCAGCGTGAAACTGTGTGTGTGAGACGTCTCTGGTTTACAAGGGGTGGAATTTAGTTCCTGTGACTGGGGTTCCACTGCCCGCACCCCCTACTGCACCCCCCAACCACCCGCACCCCCACTAGCTGGGGAACCAATGGGAGATACACGTCACTTCTGTCTTGGAGGCCTGATGCAACTTAAGTGGAGTCAGGCACTTAACTGACCAGCAATGGGTTTCACCTGTGATCATGGACCCAGGAGGGCATAAATCCTGCCTCCGAGAGCTGCTGGCAGAGTCAATGAGAGCGGTGACTGCTACCAGTAACACTGGGGCCTTCACCAGGGGCCATCGTTGGATCCCTGGAGACAAGTTAGTGTATTTGGATGGCAATTGCAGGGAGGGGTTTGCTGGCGAGGGGGTAGACCGGGAGGTTGGATGCAAGGGCCTAACCAAATCTGTGCCTTCTTGTTCTCGATCCTTCCATCAATGAGAACAGTTTCTCCCTATCTACTCTGTCCAAACCCCTCACGATTTTGAATACCTCTAACAAATCTCCTTTAAACCTTCTCTTCTCCAAGAAGAACAGTCCAATCTATCTACATAACTGAAGTTCCTCATCCGTTGAACCATCCTCGTGAAATTTATCTGTACCCTCTCTAATGCCTTCACATCCTTTTTAAAGTGCTTCCGGTTGTTTTCCACCTTTTCCTGCAAAAGAGAAGCGTATCAGTTAGTGCGGTGCAACTTGCTTGGGTAATGTGATTGAATATCTGGCAGTGTGTTCAATTTATGAAATGTGAGTGTGAGGCTTACAACAGTGCTAATTGTGTGAGGGTGAAGTGTAAAATATGAATGTTAGATATAAGGCTTGATATGGAGATCTGCACTTGATGAGTCACTGGTCACGAGTAGAGATTGTTGGTAGGTGAGTGAAGGGGTCCTGATGAATTAGCAGTGTCAGTGACTAATCATACAGTTGGTAGGATATGGCATTTGAAGGTGCATTCACTAACCTTGGCCATTTGTGTAAGATCATTGAACTTCTTGCAAGACTACATTCAGGCCCTTGGAACTACACTGCTGGTATTCTCCTGTTTGGCTATCTGCACCCATTGCCTTCTCAGTATTTGTTTGGCCTTCTGGCCCACTGTGAATAGAGATGATCTCTCCACCTGTCAATCTCCTGCAACAATGCCCCCAGTGCTACAGAACATTGAAGCCTATCCTCTGCCATTCTGAGCCAACCCTCTGTCTTTTCCAAGTCAAATTCACTTGTGCAATTAATTCCTGCTTCCATCAAAATGCACCTCCTCTTTAAGAGGTGCAGACTTGTTTTAAGTAGCACAGACTTTCATGATTTTGTGTTCCCTGCTCAGACATATAGCCAATGAACAGCATGCTCAGTGCTGGGTGCACACTGCAGTCATATAAATTAGCAAGCAGCATGGAGTTTGCATGCTGCCTGCATTGGAAGGAATGGGTGTGGATTAATACTGCATTGCGAACCCAGCATCCATTTTTGGGCCTTATCCAATTTTCCTCCATTAAATTTAACTTTGAATGAGTATTATTTCTGAATCCACATAACTGTGAACACATTGAGAAAGCATGTGGTTTTCTAAGTGGATCATTTCCAGTTTTGTATTTAACACTCGGTATGTAACCCAGTCAGTTTCAGGGAGTACAAAGTCTGACACCTTGGAAATATTTATCTTTCTGCAACTAATGATGTTGAGCAAACAGAATGACAAATACAAACTGAGCCTGTGATGAAATAAAGATCAGCAGTCCAAATCAGCCTGCTTATTTATTCTGAAACTAAAAAAACACTGATTTCCTGAAGGAATTCTTCAGGAACGTCAAACTTAACTCTTAAATATATAAACCGAGAGGTGAGTTTTTGACTCCTACCTGACAACATTTTGACATCCTAATCACATATAGCTGGTGTACATTGGTCCTTGGCTTCAGTAGCTAAGCAACAGATCAAACTTGTGTTTAAAAACAAAACTAATAACCTGCCTCTTTTCGTGACTAGCATGCTGAACCGCAACAGCTCTCCCACGGCTGGAGCCTGTTCTCCTGCTCCTCCTATGACTGGTCACTATTCTTCTACTATTCTATTGCTAGCCTCTGTTCTCACATATTCCCGCTGACTGGCTGTTGCATGACAAGTTCTCAGTTAAAATAATTATTTGCCATATAATTCAAAATCAACATTTAATGGAAGATGATCCTTGAACATAGACATCAGGCATTCAACTCTGTTCAGCAATGCCTAAGTCCATACTGCCCGAGCTTGCTCCTGGTGCTGTTATCCTTTTCTACACATAAGCCTGATCCTGTTTCTCTTTCCTCATGTTGCCCATGGCCTTTATTGGCCTGTAGCTGATCTTGTTCCCTCTTTGCAATTTGTAGCCTGGCTCTCATCCCATCTGCAATTACAGGCTGGTCCTGATGCTGGTCTTTCCACAGTCATTTGTAAGAAAATAATGGCAGGGATGCAATGTCTCACTTTACTCCTGCTCCTTGGTTTTTAGTCAATTCCACTGTCACTGTAAGTCCAGTCCCATCGTCTTTCTAAATTATTATCAGCATGCTAATCTTACTTCATAAGGAAATAACTGAGTGGCATGATTATGGGGAACTATCAAAGCATAGTTGAAAAGGGAGTTAAGTACCTAACACACAGTATAATATCAAAGAATATATATAAAAAAGGCATGACTCAACAGCCTCTGGTGGAACCATTAGACAGCCTAAAGTAGGTGTAATTGCTCTATGAACATAGGAACAGGAGGAGGCCATTCAACCCCTTGAGCCTGTTCCACCATTCAATGAACTCACAACTGATTTTTGCTCCATATCTTTTGATACACTTGGCTTGCAAAAATCAACCTCTCACATATTTAAATTATTAATTGAGTTAGCACCTAATACTTTTTGTGGGAGAATGTTTCACAACTTCCTGCAGTGGTTGGTGAAGGAGGAAAGCAGATGTCAATCTTTACACAGTCTTAGATTTATTCACAAAGTGAAACATCACAAATGTATAGCTCCTAACCCTACAATAACCCACCACCAGCATCAATGAGTGTCTCCTTTTCTGTGCACAAGTTTTTTTTTTAATTCTTCCATGGTATTTGGGCATCACTGGCAATATTTGTTGCCCACCTCTAATTGCCCTTGAGAAGGTGGTGGTGAGCCACCTTCTTGAACTGCTGCAGTCCATCTGGTGGGGGTACTCCAACAGTGCTGTCAGGAGGGAGTTGCAGGATTTTGATCCAGCAACAGTGAAGTAACAGCATTATAGTTCCAAGTCAGGATGGTGTGTGGCTTGGGGGGAAACTTGCAGGTAGTGGTATTCCCATTGCTCTGCTGCCCTTGTCCTTCTAGCTGGTAGAGGCTGCTGGTTTGGAAGGTGCCTCAAAAGAGCCTTGGCGATTTGCTGCATTGCACCTTGTATATAGTACACACTGCTAGCACTGTGCATTGGTGGTGGAGGGAGTGAATGTTTAACAATGTTAATGACAGCAATCAAGGCTTCAACATAATCGAAGTTTCAGTCTGTAAAGTGTTTTAGCTTCCACTTCACAATTAAGACATTATCCAATCCCTTAATGAGTGTGTAATATATTCCCGTTCATTATTTATTTTCCATACAATGCGCTGTAGCAGTGTTTAATTGGGACCAGCAACTTGCAACCAATTAGGAATCAAAATAATAAACATGACTTAGAGGTTTCTCTTTTCTCAAAAACAGAATTAACACTTTTCCATCATGATAAGTCACCTGCTAAGAAAATTATGGGGAAGTACATCTTTAAAACATGCATTTCCTAAGAATGAAATTTGTTTACAATAACATAAAACAAGTAATCAATAATTATCCTTCGCTGCCTCTCAAACAGCTAATGAACCACTCAACATCTATGAATACCTGGGAGTTTATTGCTACAGCTGTGGAATGCATGTTTTTGTTGAAAATAATATAACAGCAAGTGAGAAAATGCCGATCTAATAACAAGGCTTGCACATACTAGTAACCTCTGTTAGGAACAAAAATCAGGATGTTTTTGATGAAAGATGAGAGCTCACAAATATACTAAAGAGGTGCTAATCATGGCAATACGTTACTTCAAATGTAAGCATGGTCTCAGTGTCAACCATGGCAATAAGTCACTTAACATGTGAACTCGGTCATAAGGATTCAGAGGGCTTGGCTGGAGGTCTTGAAGAAGTTGCATGACTTGAGTAGCACAAAGACAGTGTAAATATATCATTGTAAAGAAAGAGCAGAGAACATAAACAAAGGTTTCAGTTGTTAAAAACATGTTTAAAAACTTGTGACAGAGAAATGTTCACCAGGATGTGGCAAGTCAAATACCCAGCAATATGGATTTTTTCTTTTATTATTTGTTCATGGGATGTGGGCGTCACTGACTAGGCCAGCATTTATTGCCCATTCCTAATTTGCCCTTGTTCAGAGGGCAATTGAAAGTCAACGACATTGCTGTGGGCCTGGAGTCACGTGTAGGCCAGACAAGGTAACGGCAGCAGAGTTCCTTCCCTAAAGGACATTAGTGAACCAGGTGGGTTTTTAACAACAAACAGCAATAGTTTCATGGTCATCATCAGATTTTTTAATTTCAGATTTTTATTGAATTCAAATTTCACCATCTGCCATGGTGGGATTTGAACCTGGGTTCCCAGAGTTATATCCTGGGTCTCTGGAATATTAGTCCAGTGATAATACAACTATGCCGCCGCTTTAATAGTGACAAAGTATATTATAGGAACGTATTTCCATGGGCCAACTCACCCATCTCAATCCTCAGTGCCCTTTATGCTTACATACAAAACTGCACCATAACAGAATGGTACAATATGGAAGAGGAGGTGGACCTCATGATATAGCACGCCTCAGTCTCAGTAGCTGGCATGTTCAGGAGACATCGGCCAGGACTTTTAGGATGGCGGTGTTTCCTTTCCCACCATCTGAAGAGTCAGCGGGGCACACATCCCCGCCAACTGCCCCACAGCGATTTCACGCTATTATGATCTCAGCTGATGTTACTACTGGACAAGTCAGGCCCCATAGAGTTATAGACCTTAATATGTCTCCTTGGATCTTCTGGATTCTCGCAAACCTATTTTGCTTCAAGTCTGCAGATTCTCCCTTTAAATTTGGAGCCTTTCTCTGCTCCTCACTCTTAACTACACTTAACAGGATCTTTCCCAGTTTCCTGTCCTTGTCCTTTGACTTAACTTAAAGGGCTTCTTGGGCCTTTCTCTTTTTCCTTTAGGACCTGCTCCCTGCAGTTCTCTCTCCCAGTAGACTGCTGACAACTTGGTATCTCCCTTGAGATCCAGAATTCATTTGACATTCACTGTTACTTTAACTTTAGAGTAACTCATCTAAGATTCTTAGAATTATTCTCCTCAGCAGTTTGCTAGTTTGTCAGCTAGAGAAAGACTTAAACTGCCCCCTTCACCTTAGAGCAGAATGACCGACTGAACTCAAATTGCTTTCGGTTTCTTTGTGTCTGTGTGGAGCCTCTCACTCTGGACCCCTGTTCCTAGGCACAGCACAGCTTTCTCTACTTTATGTTTGTTTTAACTCCCCTTCAAGAGTCATAAACCTCATTAAAATGCAGGCACCTTTCAAAGTGAAACTAAAACTCAAGTTCTCCCTTTCTTAACACACAAATACAGAAACACAAATCAAACTTAAACTTAAAGCTAAAACTCACTCCTTACACCCACAAATACAAACATAACTTACTTAAACTCTCTAGTTCCTAACAATGCTCCAAGAAGCATTAATTGGCTGGAGACGGGAGACTTCCGCCTGTCACTCAGGAGGAAGTCCCACTTTAGAGAGCTGCCAGCCAATCTGATTGACCAGCAACTCTCTAGTCCATGCAGTGCCAGAAGCTGCAGTGGCCAGGACTGGGATTGCAAGCAGTCCCCAGAGCCTAAGTCCCAAGATTCCAGGAACGGGTAAGTTTTGGGGCTCTCAGGGAGGGAGGGATGGTCAGAGAGGAGGATTGCGATGTCGGTGGAGTGGCTGGGTGGGGAGGGAGGTCCTGCGGTTACCGGACCTTAAGTGGGGGTGCCCAAGGATAAAAGGAGGCCATTGATGGAGGCGCACCCCTGACCCCCCCACACTTCCCACGCGAAGCCTGAACCCGATTTATTTTGGCTTCTCCCATACCTGGGAACTGCTCCTGCCAGACTGAAAATTGAGGCTGGGTGGGGAACAGCCCTTAGATGGTCAATAATCGGTCACTTAAGAGCCTCGACTGGGGCAAGCGTGGGCAGCTCGGCCAAGGCCTCGCCTGCCCCAGCGTAAAATTGCAAAGAGGTCAGGGTAGGGGGGAAATCAGCAGGAAGTCCATCCGAGGAATTTTATCCTCATCCCCCACCTACAAACCTGCCGGTCAGGGAGTGTAAAATTATGCCCATTGTTTAGCAAGAGTTGTGCTTGTATGGAACTCGCAAGATGTACAACGATCACATAATCAATGGGCGGAACTTTCCAGTCTCCTTCCACCTCCCCACTCACCACATCGAGTTTAATGGTGGGTGGGTGGGGGGGTGGGGAACAATGCGATGGGAGCTGAAAATTTGGTTTCCCGTCAGCGTAAAATGGCAGCGGGATCTTCTGCTCCCGTCCACCATGGCGGGTCATAATTCCTGCCAGACGCTGACGTGAAACTGATTTGCATCCTGCTAATGGATGCAGATAAAGGCCCAATTATAATCACCCCCCTCACCAGAACGTCCGTACCATGGTGGGAAATCATGCCAGTCTAGACCATGTCTGGACCAACATGGCATGTTGATATCAGACTTACCTGAAGAAGGCCGGGGACAGCTGGCGGAGATCCGAGGAGAAGATGGAGGCCTCCAGCGGCCGGACCCTGGAGCACCGTGTGCAGCAGGGGGTCACTGGAGCATCTACATCGTACATCTTCCATCTTCAGGATTTTCAGGGTGGTGGATCTTCTAAGTTTAACAGTGGGTCAGCTGATGCCCAGGTGCATTTAAAAAATGGCGCCCGGATATGATGATGGGATGCACGCTATCTAACCACAAAACACTTGGAAACCCCCGACTGCATAATTAATGAGACCAGGGTGGCGCAATACTGCGCAAATTCCCGGCGGCCTCCCCAGCGGGAAACACTCCCCGTCCCCACCCCCACCACAGGAGTTAGCCCTGCAAGAAAAAATTCCACCCAATGTATTGCATATATAATTGTGTCAACAATCATGCTTAGTGTTGGTATGGCTCAGCAGTTAACACTCTCACCTCTGAGTTAGAAAGCTGTGGGTTCAAGACCCATTCCAGGGATTTGAGTGCAAAGGCTAGGATGTCATCTGGATGATGTACTGTTGAAGGTGCTGTCTTATAGATGACATGTTAAATGACACCCTGTCTGCTCTCTTGTTTGGACATAAAAGATCCCATAGTACTATTTCAAAGAAGCATAGTGGAATTCTCTCTGCGATCCCTCAACCAACATCACAAAAACTAGCCATTATTGTATTGCTATTTTTTGGACCTTCTGTGCAAATTGGCTGCTGCATTTCCTACATTATAAAAGTGACAACACATCAAGAGTATTTCAATGGCTGTAATGTGCTTTGAGCAGAGGCTATTAGTAGCTGAGCAGCAGATTTAAACAGCATGTGCGAATTAGCAGCAGCAGGGGCTATTGGGAGAAAAGTGGCAGGTTTAAACAGCACTCGACAATCAGCAACAGGGACTATGGGAAGCAGAGTGGCAGGCTCCAGAAAAACTGACTGAAAGACTCAAAAAGTGACTTATCAACCAGCAGAGATTGTGAAGCAGCGCAGCTAAGTTACAGTTAAGTATTTAAGTTAATTGATTTGTGCTTTTAGTGGTTAGTGTTTGTGATTTGATGTTAACTAACACAAAAGCTAAAAATAAATCTATGAGTCCATATAGATTAAGAGATAAGGGAATCCGAGTATCAAGCAGAGAGGAAAAACAAACTGAACATCAAGGGAAGGACCTGATTGGTGAGTAGCTGGTGAGTTTTTTTTGTTCAGATGGCGGACCAGTCTTAAGATTATTTCTGTTATTTTTAGATAGTCATGCAATAAAAAGAGGCATAGCAGAGCGCCTCTGTTACATTTAATGTGTTTTGCTGTATCATGTGGGGACTCTAGCACACTTCTCGTGTCCACATGGACAACTACATATGCAGGAAGTGTCGTCAGCTGGAGGAGTTCAAGTTCCGACTGGCATCACTACAGTACATCCATGAGACTGAGAGTTATGAAGATAGCACATTTCAAAAGATGGTTACCCCACACCTTAAGAGTGTGTAGGCAGAGAGGGAATGAGTGACTGCTAGGAGGACGAGGCAAAAAGTAGAGGCACTAGGAGACCCCTGCGTGCACCTTGCTCTCTAACCAGTATTCAGTTCCTAAAACGAGTGAGGATGATTGGTCCTCTAGGAAATACAGCCAGAGCAGCCACACAGCACCATGAGTGGCTCAGCTGCACAGGGGGACTGGGGCGGGGGGAGGGGGGTGGTGGGGCTGGCGGTGTGTTGTGGGGAGGGTGCAGGAAGAAAATTAGAAAAGCAATAGTGATAAGGGATTCAATAGTCAGGGAATAGACAGGCATTTCTACAGCCATAGAGGTGAATCCAGGATGAGATGTTGCCTCCCTGGTGCTAGAGTCAAGGATGTCACTGGGCAGCTACAGAAGGTACTGAGGGGGGAGGCTAAACGGCCAGAGGTCATGTTCCAATTCAGTACCAATGACATAGGTAAAAAGATGGGCAAGATCCTGCAGCTAGATTTTAGGAAGCTAGGAAAGAAATTAATAAGCAGGAGCTCAAAGGTTGCAATCTTCAGATTACTCCCAATGTCACATGCTGGTGAGAACAGAAATAAGAGGATAGTGTGAATTAATGCGTGGCTGGAGGACTGGTGCAGAAGGGAGGGCTTTACATGCCTGAGGACATCAGGACTGGTGGGACCTGTGCAAGCCCGATGGTTTGTACATCAGCAAGGCCGGGGCTAGTATCATCGTGCTAATACTGTATCACCATCAGCAAAGCCGGGGCTAGTATCATTGTTAATACTGTGGAAGAGTTTAAACAAACTTGGCAGGTGATGGAAACATGACCGTAGATTCAGAATGGAGAGAAGCAAAGCTGGAAATGGAGGGTGGAAATTAATAAGTGGAGGGTGGAAATTAATAAGTAAATGCTAAAGCAGGATGAAACAAAGGCTAGGAATTAGACAACAAAAGAGTTTGGTAGTTCTTAATGGTGTACATTTCAATGTAAGGAGTCTAGTGAATACAGCAGATGAGCTGAGTGCATAGGTAGACACTTGCAAATACTAGAGAGAGTACTAGAGAGGGTATTAGAGAGAGTACCAGAGAGGGTACAAGAAGATATAGGAGGTGTAGAAAACTTATAGCTATCAGTAAAGATTGGATAGGGTTGCTTTCTTTAAAACAGAGAAGGCTAAGGGGAGCTTTAATGAAGTGTATAAAATTATAAGATGGCTAGATAAAGTGGATAGGAGGGACTTATTACACATAGTAAAGAGGTCAATAATCAGGCACATAGATTTAAAGTAATTGGTAGAAGATTAGAGAGGAATTGAGGGGAATTTTTTTCACCCAAAGGGTAGTGGGGGTCTGGAACCCACTACCTGAGAGAGTGGTATAGGTAGAAACCGTCATTGCACTTCAAAAGCACTTGCACGTGCAATTCTTGTGCCACAATCTACAAGGCTATGGACTGGAAACTGCAAGATGGGATTAGGGTAGATAACTCTTCTTGACTTGCACAGATAAAATGGGTTGAATGGCCTCCTCTTATGCAGTAAATTTCTGTGATTCTATGATTAGGAAGTCCTAACGTTGTGACGTCCAGGCGCTTTATAAATGCAAATATTTGTTTATAAATAATGCACTGTTATTTCTGGCACCCTTCCCAGATCTACAAATGCTGTCATCTAAGCTGCTTAATGAGCTTCAGTCTGCTGTGGCCCGGTTCTAGGAACTTTTACAATGCCCAGGTTTACAATGTGCCACCATACATCAGAGAGGAAAGGATGTAACATTTTTGCATTGATGTGTTTTTTATCTTTTGAAGTATGATCTGTCAAGACAGAATGTAATCTGAGGTGATTTGAACCACTTTGATACTGCAGGAGATCAAATGAGTCTTTTAACTTGAAATGACTGTTTACTAACACCAGTGCAGTAATAGGCTATAAGCAATAATCAAAAGCAATCATATGGAGAAAAAGGCAAGTGATGGAAATATGACAAAAGAACATCTGTAAAATATGAGTCACAACCTGCTCCTGGGCAACAGGAAGATCAAAGCCATCGTATTCAGTCCCCATTATAAAATCTACACCATTGCCAATTACTCCACTTTCCTGTCTCGCTACTCACTCAGGCTGCAAAGACCATGCAACACTTTAGCATCCTATTGGATCCAAATCTAAACTACAAACCCCAAATCCTACGTATCACTAAGACCATTTATTCCCCACCTTCATAATATCACCCTATTCCTCTCCTACCTCAGTTCCTCCTCCTCTTAACCATTATTTTGTTGCCTCTAGATTTGATTTAACCAATGTCCATAATTCTGGCCTCCCATCCAGAAACATTAGCTTGTTCAAAATGCAGCTATCCCAAATTAGATGAAGGATATTCAACCTTATCTTCAAATCCCTCAATGGTCTTGCTTCACCATGTCTCTGGAACACCATCCAGCTTTATATCTTCTTACCTCAGTTTTTGTGTATCCCCCACTGTGTCCCACCATGGGTGGCAGAGCTTTCAGCCACCTTGGGCCCTCAGTTTGGAATTCCTTTCCTAAACCCCTATGCCAACCGTTTTCTGTCCTCCTTTAAAAATCTTAAAAACATAGTTTCAACCAAACTTTTGGACGCTCCCTCCAAGGTTCAGGATCTGTTGTCATGACTTTTACCATTTGTATAGCAGCTAGGGATGATGCTGTTACATCAGAGTATCTGTTGTTATTGCTGTTAAAAAGAGTTAATTAATTTGTAATTGGAAGAAAAAAACAGAACTGTTACTACAGTCAGTTTAGAAGTTAGAGAACAGTTGATCCAGACAGCCACATGTTCCATGTACCTCCCCTTTACCCTTAGTCCACTCTCTCTCACATACACACATGCTATTACTATCTCACTGGATATAGCTGTTCAGCAATAAAGTGGCAAATCACAAGATTGCAGATACTAATCAATCTCTAATATGGCATATGATCTTTTCTTGTGATGTGCTTCTTAGTAATTAAGCTGAATCTATGATGATTTGCTTCAATTTTGAAATTGATGTTGGTTCAATGAGAGAGTGGACAATTTCTCCATTCCCAACAAATCTATGCTTCCAAAGGTTTTGCCATTTAGCTCAAGCCTACCATCTTCCTGCCTCCTCCAATGTCTTTAAGCTTCTGTTACTTTAAAATTACCTATACTTGGTCTGTGTGCCAGCTATTTCTCATATTGTGTTCCAAGCTTCCACATCTGTGTGAGAAACCCAAGGTCAGGGACAGTCATCAATGGTGAATAAACTGTCAGATAATCCTTAGGAATAACTGATGATTTTTAGTAACTATACATAGGAGTAGGTCATTCAACCCCGAAGCCTGCTCTGCCATTCAGTTATATCACAGATGATCTTTACCCCAACTCCATTTTCCTACCTTTGCTCCATATCCCCTGTTACCCTTACTGAGCCAAAATCATCATAGGAACATAGGAGCAGGAGTATTGGCCCATTTAGCCCTTTGAGGCTGCACCTTCAAGGCTAGATCATGGCTGATCTAGTTGTGGATCAGCTCCACTTGTCTATCTGCCCCCATAATCCTTGACTCCTTTGACTAACAAAAATCTGTCTAACTCTGACTTGAATAAATTCAATGTCCCAGGCTCCACTACTTTCTGGGGAAGAGAATTCCACACACCAATGACCTTTTGGGAGAAAAAATTTCTCCTCATCTCTGTCTTCAAAGGGAGACCTCTTATTTTTAAACTATGTCCCCTAGTTTTAGTCTCCCCCTATAAGAGGAAACATCCTCTGAGTATTCACCCTATCAATTCCCCTCAGGATCTTATATGTTTCAATAAGATCACCACTCATTCTTCTAAACTCCAATGGATATATGCCTAACCTGTTCAACTTTCTCCATAAGACAATCCCTTCATCCCAGGAATGAGTCCAGTGAACCTTCTCTGAACTACTGATCTTAGTCTTGAAAGGTTTAGTTGTCCCAGCATCCGGGAAGAGAGTTCCAGATTTTTGCTGCCTTTTCTATGATTTTGAGATTATATCCCTTCACTCTTGATTCCCTACCAGAGAAAAGTTTCTCTTTATCAACCCTATCAAATCCTTCAAACATTTTAAACATCTCAATCAAATCATGATGGGGCTGGTTTGCTCAGTTGGCTAAATGGCTGGCATGTAATCCAGATTAATGCCAACAGCATGGGTTCAATTCCCATTCTGGCTGAAGTAGACCTGGGACTTGCTTCCACGCTCTGCTTCTGAGAGTGGAAGGCAATGGCAAACCACCACTGACAAAAACTGCCAAGAAAAACGGTTCAGGATGAAGCACCAACAGACAATGAGCCAAGGACCTGCCTTCAGGCACAGCATCAATGGAATGGAATGGAAAATCAGATCACCCGTCAATCTTCCAAACTCAAGGGAACACGACTAATTTGTGCAACCTGTCTTCATAATTTAACCCTCCAAGACCAGTATCATTCTGCTGAATGTGTGCTGTACCCCCTCCAAGACCAATATATCCTTCCTGTGATGCTGTGCCCAAAGAAGGTATTCATCTATCATAGAAATAAGCCTAATCATGTCACAGACTTTTCATTAACTGTTCTGGAAATCTAATCTTCCAACCAGCCCATCTGAAAGTGTCAAAAAATATGCATTTCTTTGTTACTTGCAGGATTAGATGATCTATTGTAATACAATGTTATATTTGCTTGTTGATGACTAAGTAGTATTTAAATGCAACTAGGCCACTTTCTTTCATCTGTTTAGAGAAGATTGTGACTCAGGAAATGTCGGATAGTTAAAACGTGTTGCGCGGAAAGTTAATGGGTGAAAATTTGGTTCATGTAGCACCTTTGGTAGTGGCACAACAGAAGCCTTGCACCACATTCTGAAAACAGGCCGCACCGCCAGCTGTGCAATCCGTGCCACATAAGGGCAGACTAAGGGTGCATGCAGGTGTGCCAGAACAGCTTGAACCAACACTATCTTGACTTCACACAGCCAAAACGGCTTGTGCAATGCCAGGATGGAAACTTTGTGGATGAAAACCCAGCCCACATGTCCATACTTCTCCTTTGGCAGAGTTGGTGCAAACTCTATGCTGGGTTCCTGGAGGTGTTCTCTACCAGTTTAGGATTACAGCCATAGAGGAAAGATGACTACTTGACCCATTTACAGAGGTAATTCTTTCTTTGCCTCTTAGTCTACAACATGCCCAGGAAACGGAACAGAGAGGGCAGAGAGGGTAAGTTCTGCAAGGAGGAACAGAGGGGGAGGAACAGGAGGATGCAGGGGGGAAACAGCCTGGATCCCACGTAACTGGATGGAATGTCAGACAATGAATTGTGGGTTCCAATTCCACTTCAAACAATTTCCCCATCCCAACCTGGATTCACCACTCACCAATCTCACCTCCATTTCACACTCCCATCACAATGTGCTCTTGCCCAACATTCAGCAATAGAGGGCCTTCAAAAAGTATCTTTATACAACAACACATCCAGTTATACAAATAACAATGAACTAATCACTCCTGTGCAATCCCTCAGTGCCTGTCTTCCAAGCGCCTTTGCCTGGTCGAGTGCTCCTACACAGCGCTACCCAGTGGTTGCAGCATTGCAGGTGGAAGGCTGCTGACTTTCAGTGTGGGAGACTAGCGATGGCCTTGCAGGGTAACCTCAAATAGCTCAGGGCCTTGAGGGCCTGGGTTCAGACTGCGTCACCTCTGCATGGGTGGCAGCTGTCTGGGCTGGCTGGCTAAGAGGCAACAGCAAGGGATCTGGTGGAGTGACAGTCATTGGAGCACAAATGCTGTCTTCCTGAAGGAGAGCAGCAGGTTCGTATTCCATGGAGCGGCCGTATTCCACTGGGGCAGCACCTTAGCAATCCTCGTAATCTGCTCGAGCAGATTGTTTGACTGCTCTGAGATCCTGGTAGCCCCTGAGAACACTGAGATCTTTACCGATGTGGCAGCAGTCTGAGTCTATATGGCAGCAAACATGACCTCCATTTGAAGTTCCACAGTAGCACTGAGACATCAGTGGGACTGCAGTGGAAGGTGAAACAGCGGCCACCCAGCATTCCACCATAGGTCATGGAGTTGGCCATCATTTCCATACTAGAAATGCGCCATCCTCTTGGCCAGCTAAGGACAAGACTTCTCCATGCTCCTTGGCAGTGACAGGAGGATGTTGGGCGGGCCAGCCAATGTACCCAGTAAGGCAGCATCCACACTTATCAGTGCTCTCCTGTATATTGCCCCATTGAGGTCTTTATCTGAGTCCACTGCAGCAGCATTCATCTGCCACCTCCACCTCTGTTGAGCTGGCAGATGAACCATCCTTTACCCTGGCAGGCCAATCTTGCCCAGATAACCCACCACGTAGTGACTTCAACCCTATACTAGCCACCAAGGTACATGTAGTGGCTGTGAGTTTCATATCAAGTGATAGGATCTTTTCATCAGTGCTGTGCTATTCCTCTCTTTCCTCCTCCTAATGTGTCAGTGGCTGGGAAAGCAGTAGTTTTCAGGTATCTGAAAGTAGGAATTCAGAAAGGGAAGGTTGGTGTGAGGGAAGGGGGAATGGGGTGGGAAGTAAGAAGTCCATGAAGAGGGTGTTCTAAGTGTTGCCATCATCCTCAATATTGTGCATAATGTCAGATGCCACAGGATCTGTCGCAGCTAGCCCTATGCTGCAGACAACTATCTCCTCTATAGGGCTCAGGTGATCCAGGTGTCTTTGTCCCCTGCCGGTATTGGTGTGTTTCTTTTTATTCTGTGCCACCATCTGCAAGAGAGAAGGCAGAATGTTAGCGATTGTGTAGCACTGTGTTTGGGTGATGTGCCTGCCATACTGAATAGCTGGAGGTACATGGAGGTAGCAAAAGGCGGTGTGAGGCTGACAGCATTGGTAGGGTGAGGTGGAGTACCTAGATGTTAGGCATGAGTGCTGAATGTCAGGGACTGATGCCAGCTGAGTGATGTGGGTATAGTGCATTGAGCAACATGAGACCAACCTGGTGTTGTGGTGAGTAGGAGATGTCAAGTGAAGATGCATTTACTGACTTTGACCAGCCATCTAAGGTCATTAGACTTCTTATGGCACTGAAATATAATCGTCAGGCCTAGACTCCAGGAGTTGACCTTCCTGGCCTTCTGCCCCCAATCTGTTCTGAGGATGGTCCTTGAAGACCTTCTGAACTCCCCCCCTCCCCCTGCAGAAACATGGCATCTCTACTCCTGCCAACCTGCACCATAATGCTTCCAGTGTTGTATCTGTTATTCTGGAACCTTCTGTCTGCCTTGGTGTTCATTCTGTAATAATTCATATTGCAGCAATATTTTTGTGCAGCTTCCATTAAGGAAGACTGGCTGTACCATACAATTGGCAAACAACGCTGTCAGGGCCCACTACTGTGCACAGAGGCCGCAGGCAGCTTGGAGAAGCAGAGAAGCCGCAGAAGAGCCACAGGAACAATGTTACAATCATGCAGAAAAAGTGCGCACATGAGAATTGCATGGTCCTCACCTTGACAAATGGTAGCAAATTGTGACCCAGACCCAAAGTCCAGAGCAACACAATTTTTAGCTCCATATCTGTTGTGGGGAAAGTCTCTGAAATAATCTTGACTAAACCAGTGGATGAACTTAACTTGTTAAAAAATAGCTCTGAAAATCTGTGCGGTGGTGCTTTCTAGTGGAAATGCTAACATGCACCTGCCTAGGGCTTTCATTATTAAAATAGCCAAATTTTTGGGAATCCAAAGGAATTCCCTTTACTTACATGACAATAATGGGCACCTGCACCACAAAAGGTCTATCTAGGGCACCTGTCCAAGGCAGAAAATCCAGCAGTAAAGTGGGATTGGGAGTGGTGCTGGGTCACCACTGCCTGCAACAGTGTTAAGCTGCACCCAGTCAGGGACACAAACCGGTGTATTTCTCATTGCAAAACCTGAGGTTTCACTTTAGAGCTCTGAGTTATGTACAAAAGAACAGAACTGATCTAGTGAGGCTCCTGGATTAATAAGATGCATATTTCAACCATTTTTCAGTAATTGAAGTGCAATAATTGGCTGGCCACATTCATTGCTGGAAGTCATATGTGAATTCAAGTTCTGGAGGAAGCTGTTCATTAGATATCGAGTGCATGGACAGCATTGATACACAGACGATTACGAATAGCTTGAAGAAATGCTGCTTACCCACTGCCCTGGATGCAACTGAAGATGAAATTCAACTGTCTTCAAGCTTGGTCCATCAACTATCACCATCCTGGAATTCCTTCCATTTTTTCTGACCTCTTGGACCACTGGATGACTTTTTAAGACTTGATCAATATCAATGACAAATTATGCTCAAGTTATCCAGGTTGCTTATGCAAGTCACAATCATTTCTCTCGGCCTAGTACTAGCATTCTTGGTAGCCGCCCAAAACCCAAGCTCTCAGTCTTCTTTTTTTCTTGCTGGCTGTCTTCCCTTCCTATCTAGCACCTCTGCCCCTCTCACCCCACCCCCCACCACCACCTCCTATTTCCTTGGATCTTGTCATTAACCACCTCCCATTTCTCAATCCTACTGTTTTATGACCCATCCCATTCAGCACTGATCCTCTGCTGACCTCCTCACCTACACCCATCTCACTCTTAAATGAGTCCTTCTGTTACAATGCAAGTGGTCCTTCCAAAGTAGCAAACGACATTATCTTTGCAAGGGTCCTCCTCAAGAACAAAGTTCTCCAATCTCCTACAGTTCCCATAGCCTCTCATCTGACCATTTCCTCATGTCAATTATTACTACATTACCATTAAAAATGATCCCTTGCAAATAAGTCTCTGATCACCCATGACTTTATGGGATGGCTGTTATCACAAAGTTCCATCTCACTTATCCCATTACTTCAGCACCTCTTCAATATCTGAATGCCCATCGGCTACAAATCCTCCCATTTATCATTCAAATTCTTTCCTATCCACCACCCCCCAAGTCCTCTGAAAACCCCGTGGCATCATAGGATGAGGAACCATGGTGCACAAGCTGAATGAGGTGAGGATAGATTGAATGGAGATTAAGTGCAATAGTCTGTGGAGTTTAGAAAAATGAGAGATGATCTCACTGAAATATATAAAATTCTTTGGGAGCTCGATAGGGTAGATGCTGAGAGGCTCTTTCACTTAGTGGGAGAGTCTAGAACTAGGTCACAGTATCAGGATAGGGGGTGAGCCATTTAGGACTGAGATGAGAAATTTCTTCACTCAAAGAGCTGTGAATCTTTGGAATTCTCTACCGCAGAGGATTGTGTTGCTAAATTGTTGAGAATATTCAAGACTGAGATCGAGAGATTCTTGGGCACTAAGAGAACCAAGGCATGTGGAGATAGGACAGGAATGTCAAGTTGATGCTGAAGTTCAGCCATGGTCTTATTGAATGATGCAGCATGCTCGAGATGTATGTTCTACTCCTGCATGTATTTCTTATGCTCCTATGTTCATTTCGACCTTCATTTAAATTTCCCTTGTCCCAACTTCAATAATATTGTTGCACTCCTGCACTTAGTCAATCTTACAATCCATGAAAACTCCATCGAAAATACATAGAGTCACTTCTTTAAATTGTCATTTTGAGATGCCTTGCCAACCAACTTCAGGGTTTTTATTTTTGACAAAACTATTCTCAATCATTTCCTTTAACATCCACATTGCCCCATCTGTTTCAGCCCTTCCAAAATCATTCTTCACCATGGAAGACATTAGCCCTCAGTTCCTTGTCCAACACATTTTCAAATCCCTAGGCCTGAACCTTCCGTTCTGTGTTGGAACCGCTATTTCTGATCCTGATCAAACAAAAATATACACGTTTAACTTCCTCCAATTTTGCAGGGCAATTTTCCAATGGATGATCCAGCAGAACTGTGTTAGTGCAGGAAACCTCGGAGGGAGCAGCAGAGAGAATCCATGCAGAAACGCCCCCTTTTTACAGCACTAACTGCCATACTCTGGTAAGTAAGACTTAAAATGTCCAAAAGCTTCTTTGAAAAGCTACAAATAGAAGGTACATGGGTAATGGGGTAGGGTGGGTAAGGATGTAAAGTGGGAAAGGGAATAGGGTGGGTAAGGGAGGTGAAAGGCTAGGGTGGGTGAAGTAGTGGGTAAGGGGGTAGGGTGGGTAAGGCAAGTAGGTAAAGGGGTAGGGTGATAGGTTGATAGAGCAGTGAGGTCGGGTCAGGAGGAGTTGGGGGAGTCGGGTGGTGGGGGGTAGTCATGTCGGGTCAGAGTGGAGGCAGACTGTTGGGGTAGTCAAGTGGTGAGGGCTAATCAGGTCAGGTCAGGTTGCGGGGGAAGTTGGGGGGCCATCAGGGAGTTTGGGGGAGTCAGGTGGTGGGGACTAGTCAGGTTGGGTCAGGGGGTAGTCGGCGGGCTGAGGGAGTCAAGGGTCAAGGTGGATCTGGGGCTCCAAGAGGGCCGGTGTGAGTGATCGGGGGGTCAGTTCTGCAGTTACTCAGGTGCTAGATTAGGTTTTAATCCATATAACATTTCCTGGGCGAGTATCCAGGTAAGTAGGTTGGAAATGTCCAACGTATCTGACTCTAACTCAGAGTTAGAGACTTTTTCAAGGGTCTGGGGAGCATGGAATTGCCCACTGGAAGTTCAAACGTCCCAGGCAATTCCCACAGAGTCAGTGCACTGGGACTTCTGACGGATCCCGTTGTGTTTCTTGGAGGCTATATCAGGTCTCCGACTATCTAGAGACCGGAAAATCTGGCCCTAATTTCTTCTCTTTTCTGACCCCTCACTAGCCTCAAAACAGCTGCTACACTCAACCTACTCAATAGCTCCCCTGTTTCAACTTCTAATATCTCTGACCCCTCCAAATACTTCACTGTCTCCCAATCTCATTCTTTACTGCCAGATCTTGTTCAATCACCCAAAGCAATAATGTGTCTCCCATTGCTAGTTCAAATCCTCCAATTGCTTCAGGTTGCCTGACTGGGTATCAATTGCTTAATACATTGGTCTGCCTGCTTCTTGAGGAAGCAAACAGTGGTTTTTACTATGCAACTTAAGCTTGACTGGAGAGACATTGGGGATGTAATGTTTTATTGTATCTGTGATGGATGGCTGGACAATATGTTAATTGCCAACCATCACAGTTGTTCAATGTACCAGCCCAGATATTGAAACAGGTTATTTAGACATTATTTACCATAGGAGGAAGTGGCGGTGTGGTGGTATTGTCACTGGACTAGTATTCCAGGGACCCAGGGTAATGCTCTGGGGACCTGGGTTTGAATCCCACCATGGCAGATGGTGAAATTTGAATTCAATAAAAACCTGGAATTAAAGGTCTGATGATGACCATGAAACCATTGCCGATTGTTGTAAAAACCCATTTGGTTCACCAATGTCCTTCAGGGAATGAAATCTACTGGTCTGGCCTACATGTGACTCCTGGCCCACAGCAATGTGGTTGATTCTTAAGTGCCAAGGGCATTTCGGGATGTGCAATAAATGCTGGCCTAGCCAGCAAAGCCCACATACTGTGAACAAATTCCTTGGGGTAGCTTTGATTGACAGTTATGTGACCAGAAACTTTCAGTTGGGAATTCATCTGCTGAGAAGTTCACACTCTGTAACCAGCAGAGAAACTGGGCTGGAAATGCTGGAAAAACTTGTTTCTGTGCCTCCATTTGTTTCCTTTCCATTGCATATTTTGAATTTTCTCTTATTTTTGCTTTCAGGCAGCAGCACTAGTTTCTTTGTTTCTTTTCTTGCCCCATCCTCATTCCCCAGGACTAATTCTTTCGTCATTCAATCTCTGCTGTCTTCCACCCTATCACAGAACTTCCTTTGTCCTTATCCCACCCACCCCTTACTCAAAACCTGTTATATATCTAACTTTTCCCAGTTCTGATGAAAGGTCATCAACCTGAAACGTTAACTCTGTTTCTCTCTCCACAGATGTTGCCTGACCTGCTGAGTATTTCCAGCATTTTCTGTTTTTACTTCAGATTTCCAGCATTTGCTTTTCAAGAAACTGGGATAGTTTGATTCCAAGGTAGTTTGCTGCATAGGTGAAGATTAATTTCCAAGGTTCATAGTGTATTGAGAAATAGTCCAGGGGAATCATGCTTATCATGTTAATATCTATTGAGGAAAATGATAAAGTTTATAATTACTGTAGCATCTATCATTTATAATAAATACTGTACATTTATGTATTCTATGTTGAATAAATTTGTTCGATGGTTTATAGCCGGATTTCTAGTCTGACAGAATGTATATTAAATGCACACATTGAAGCTGAGGGGCATCACATTGAAGAATGTGATATATTCCAGTAAACTGTCATTTAATGGCACGAGTTTTCTATTCAGTCCCTGAGTCCAGACTTGGGGACCAGGCTACATTGTTCTCTTGGGGGTCAGAGCATTCTCATGGTAGTTGGAGCCTGGGAACCAGGTTTTATTATTTCTATGTCATTTAATGTGGCAGACCATTATCAGTCAATGTGTCAAAGTTTGTCGTAAAAACATCTAGGTGAGAATCATAATTGTCGCTGAACTAACAATCCTTTGTGCAATAGTAAATATGGGGAAATCTGCTAACAGATTTATTTACTGTTTTATTCACTTTGTGTTTTTCAAAAAGCTCTCTCTAATGAAACTGTGATTTTCTGCAGAGGAGGAAAGGGAGAAAATTGACAGACCTACAAATGTTTTGGAAGCAACTGTTACATTCAAGTCATCAGCTTCAAAGTGTCAAACTGTTAGGAGTGTTAAACAGAAGAAAGACACTTATTTTTCTAAGCTGTAAATTTACATGCATTTAGCAATCTGAAAACTCCCCATACCAAACAGCAAGTAAATTCAGGACAACATCTCCACAGTGTGTATCTAAGCAATGACCCCGCTTTTTTTTTCAATAATTTATGTAGATTCTTCTTTCCCCACCTATTTCCATTATTTTTAAATCTAAAACTAAAACCTTTAGTCTTTCCACCCCACCCCCACTAGAGCTGTACTTTGAATATCCTGTCTTCCATTCTTAATTAGCACTTTTCTCAGACAAATACCACCACCTTCAACACCTCTTTGACCCTATTGTCTGTGACATCTTTTGATTATCTGCTCATCTCCACAATCACCACACCCTCAATGTCTCTCTCTCCACACCCACCTTAAACCAATTTATATTTCTCCCTTCTTCTAACTATGCTTCAGTTCTGCCGAAGGGCCATGAAGGCTCGAAACATTAACTGATTTCTTCTCCGCTGATGCTGCCAGACCTGCTGAGTTTTTCCAGGTAATTCTGTTTTTGTTTTACCTTACAGGATAGATAGGTCAAGGCAGCACCTAAACATTATAACCATGCCCCAGGCCCTGGAGAACACATGGAAAACAGAGAAGATCATAGCTTTGATCATCTGCACAGACTTGAATTAGTTAATAAAGAAAGTCAAGAATAATACTAAACAAGGTGTTAACCATGTAGTGCAGGTTCATTTGTCAACCAGTCACCCAGCAGTCAACACTGTTTGCAGAAATCTCTTACTTTGCCTTAAATTGGTAAAACTAAATGAGGTGTAGCTGCTATTACACTGTCTAGCATTCATACCCATGATATTCTTCAAATTAGATCATTGACCAGAAGGCTCTCCTATTATTATACATATGTACCTACTCAGCTATTGAACAGATTAATATCTATGTATAATTAATTGAAATCAATGCAGTAATAGCATAGAACTCCTTTCTGCTTCTGCTGGACCACAGATATACTGATGCTTTCTCTTGTGTAAAGTAGCAATAACTGGAGAAATTAGACTACAAGATCCCAGTAGCTCTTAAGTTGAGTGCAGAAATCACTTTTACCAACAGCATCAGCACATAATCAGTGTACTGCCAACCCTTTTGAAAATAATCACAAAGATCATTCATTAATGTTTAATCAATCTAGATCTCCAAAGCCAAAGTCTCTCAGGTCAATAAATAAAACTAATGCATCTTCTGCATCACCTAACATGAATGTACAGCCAATATCCAACAGGCATTTCGGAGTGTTCAATAAAGATTATCTCAGAAAGCTTTAAATTCGTTGTTAAAATTACTATGATTTAAGTTGAAATATTTCATTTACATAGGATATAATAAGTGACTGCTAAAATGGTATAGAACAGGGGTTTTTTCTAGCAGCAGCAAAATGCCTCTAAATATTGAGTGGAAAATAAAACAAATAATCAGACAACATGCTTTCTTTGCGTAAGGGAATGTTAATTCTGCAAAATGTTCTTTAGCGTGCATTTTCCTCTATTTTTGGGTCTCTCTATCCCCATGACAATGAAGGCTTCTAGAGCGTGGGAAAAACCCAACAGATTCACTAATGTCTTTCAGGTAAGGAATCTGCCATCCTTCCCTATCTGGCTGACTTTTAATACTCTCAGGGCAATGAAGAATTAACAATAAATACTGCCTTACCAGTATCTCTCAAATCCCAATAACAAAAATTCTGTATATATGCAGGTTGACTTCCAATAACTTTTGCTCTGATAAATGTAATAGTCAAACTACCTTGTTAAAGTGGTCAGATGACAGATTTTGGATTCTAAATTTTGTAAACATCACACACAGCCTCAAGTTCAAGAAGATCTGCAAATATGAACAGGTGAGGATAACCAGGGTGTGTAACAGTGATAGCTGATTTACTTTGACATATCTTATAACAGGACTTTGTGTACCTTCTTCCATGACTGAAATGTATCTTTGTGCATATGGAGCTATATATTCAGCTTATGTTTGAAAAAGCATAATTTAAATCATTAAAATTTATTGATTTAAGAAATGAACTACCTTCCAACATCAAAATTCAGTATTGGGCTCTTAGCTTCTGGAGAGATAACCAGAGGCTGTGGAGTGCTTGTCATTCTATTACATTTATATAGCACCTTTCCCAACCTTGGGATGTCCCAATGTGCTTTATAACTAATTAAGTAATTTTCAAATGTAGGAAACACAGTTGCCAATTTGCACACAGCAAGATCTCACAAGGAGGAATGTGATAATGAGCAGATTATCTTTTTTAGTGATGTTGCTTGAGGGATAAATATTGATCAGGACTCTAGGTAGATCCTCTCTGGTCTTCTTTGAAATAGTGCCATGGGATCTTTTACATCCACTTAAGAGGGCAGAAGGTCTTTCACATTAATGTCCCATCTGAAAGACTATACCTCTGACAGTGCAACACTCACTCAGTACTGCACTGGAGCATCATGTTAAATTAAACCCTTAAGTGGGACTTGGAGGCACAACTTAGAGGTGAGAGTGCTATCACTGAGCCAGAGCTGATATCATGGTCAGCAATGGAAGCAGGGATCACTACCACACTCTATGGCATTTCATTGTTTAATGGTGACTAAGCCTCGGTGGCATTCTCTCTCTGTCTCCAAATGCACTGTGTTTTGAATATGTATCTCACAAATGAAGAATACAAAACATACCATGCACCATAAATATTTAATCATATTTTATGTTATGCTGTTTCTGTTCAAAGTACTAATCCACCAGCATGTACATGGCATCAGAATATTGTAAAGTGTTTCGTAACGAAGAAAGTGCTTTTTTTTAATCCGTTTTGGTGATGTTGGTGAGGGAAAAATTTTGGCCTGGACACCATAAGAATTCCCTCCTCTTCTTTACATAGTTCCATGGAATATTTTACATCCATCAGAACTGCTAAACGGGGCCATGGTTTAACATCTCATTCAAAAGGAAGTATCTCCAGTAAGGTAGCTTTCCCTGCATTAAAGTATCAGCCTAGGTAATGTGCTCCACTCCTAGACTGGACTACCTACCAACTTGGAGATAAAAAGCCACATCTTCCTCCGGGCTCAGGAAAACCTGACCTACGCACTTGCACAGCTCGCAAACTGCACACCCTACCCACTGTGTAACTTCACATGCCGTTTTTGTCTTTTCACACTAGGATCGGGTTCGCAATGCAGTTTACAAGCTGTGCTGGAGTGCGGCAAGTGTGTGCATGTGTGTGCGTGCGTGCGCGGAGAAGTGCCACTTCATTTAAAATGGGGTACCATATCTCAGTGGGGACGGGGGGTATGCATTTTGCACACTTGGCATTCCCAACCCACAAAAAGGGCAGAGGAAAATGGCACTGGGTCGGGAATGCAGAGGAAAATTGGATGTCCTCCAAAAAAGCTAAGTGTGGCCATTCATTTACCAAAGCAAGGCTCCGCACCCAGACAAAAAATTGTCCCAATAGGAGCTATCAACAGAGGTAAGCTGACACTGAAAGGTAAAAGTTTTCAGTATCTACAAAAAGTAAACTATGAAACCAATTGAAGTCAATTACTGGGAGCAGATCTAGCATCAAAATTAAAGCCAAAATTCTCTTTTCTGCACAGTAACCCTGACTTATTTAGCTCAAGTCTGAAGTGAGCTTTTATGCTTCTTGTTACCTTACATGAACGTTTACATATTTTGTCTTCAGTGCTATTAATTTCTTGTTAGATATACAAATTTTGTGCATTATCAACTACAGTATAATCTAATGTCTGATGCAGAGCTTAACATGTGAGTTTATATTACTGCCTTGGAATTACTTGTTCATATACTAATTCAATTTCATGTGAATTTTAACTCAATTTTAGTC
Organism: Cetorhinus maximus; assembly: GCF_964194155.1. NCBI lineage: Eukaryota > Metazoa > Chordata > Chondrichthyes > Lamniformes > Cetorhinidae > Cetorhinus > Cetorhinus maximus. Next base: position 61,894,897 of record NC_135889.1, read on the forward strand.
AATCCACATTATGTCAATGAATGATATACACACTAGAGCATAATAAAGACTGCAGGTGCATCTGTAAATTTTCTGTTTTGATTTTTGGGAATTACTGCTATACAGATATGCACGTACACATTGAAAAACGCGAATCTACAGTTCTAAATCAAACGCATTTTAACAAGTTACTAATGTAATGAACATTACATTTCACGTTTGTACATCAAGAGCAAGCTTCAGCCATCAAGTAATCATTTTACTGAAAATGCAGCTCAGACGAGCCGGATGTAACTTTAAGAACAAAATATTGGGTTTGGATTTCAAGAACACATTTAGAGGCAGCTGAAATCTTTCATTACCCAAGAATACATACAGCAGCATTATTTACTTATAGTATACACGCTATATACCATCGCTTTGATGTACAATAAAGTGGGCCTACATTTCTACTTTGTCTTGCGTTTTCACCACTGCTTTTATTAGATAAACTGCTGGAAACGGGCACCACACTCATTACACCTTATTCCCACTGATACATGTGGTTCAGAAATGAACATACTCCAAATAAAATCCTAAAAAATAAATCAAAGTATGTAACATTTCTCTGCAAAAATTACCGGTGTCGCTTTTTAAAAATAAGTATTTAAATAGAGCTTTGATACATGTGGTATTTAAATGATTACGGGTATAAATATACAAACTAACACTATTCTCCTATCGCGGCACTTGTGCGTTTCAAATAAGCAGCTAACCGGGTCTGATTAGGAAATAAGGAAACTCGCTTGCATTGTATTATATAAAATACTGATATTATTCAGAGTTCGGGGGATAAAATCTGTAGCAATCGCTGCTGAGTCGCGTAACCGTCTCCCAACCCATCTGCCAGTTATTGTGGGCTAGTCCAAAGTCATTAAAACGTCTTTGTTATGATCTTGCTTGATTTCATTTTCTAGGGAGGAAAAAAGAGAGCTCATCCTGAGAGATCCCTGTCGCACGCAGTATTTCCAATCCCTTGCCTGTGTTGAGGGTTCCCAGCTGACATTTCCTACCTTTTATCCAGGCATGCGATCCATTCTGTAGATGCTGAGGATTGGGACGAGGTATGGACAGCAACCATAGCTGGGGAGATCATGGGCTCAGCAGCTGCAAAGACTTGTCAGCAAACAAGAGGGTGATCGAGTCAATGGGAGGTGGTTGCTGGCTCGGTCGGGGATGGTAAAACCATTTCCGCACACTCCAGTCCTATAAAGATGGGAGCAAAAAATAAAGGCTTGACGTCAGAGTGCCGAAGCAAGAGAGAAGCTGTTGTGCTTGATAAAGAGAAAGTGCAGTGTGCAATCGAGTGGCCACGGCAGCTGTCTGTATCAAAGAGAGGGGATGAACAAGAGGACGAAAGCTGCTGCAGGGCGCTGACAGCAGGGGGCGGTGGCAGATACTGATGTACTGCCGAATTATCAGGAACCAGGCCGTCTTTCGGGATTTGTGCAACAAGTGCAAAATTAAACATTCCGCAATGAAATCTCGGCAGCATCCCGGTGTGAGTGTTGTTGCTCCAGTACTTTACTACACAAGCAGCACTAACATCCCGCAATAAATCTTGCTTGAGCTGCCATCTGGGATCCGTGCACGCTTTGAACCATTGCACTGCAGTATTGGAGTATTTAGCTGAAGACGTTTCAATTCAATTTGAAAGTATTCGCATTGCATAATACCCACATTAAGATGGAGTGTAACTAAGGTTAATAACTATTTTAACGTTTACCATTTAAGACAAATTAGATACTTTGCGATAATGAGGCTGAGGTCATGACAATTTACAGGACCAGCAAAGCGAAGAGGATTTCATTTTCTTTTACGACTTACAGTCTGCATCATTGATTTGCCACTGCGGTGCACATTGTTTCTGGCGCATTGCCTTCCTAACAGCTTTCTTGTTTTGGCTGAATTTATTCCAGTTAGGGTGAGGATTATTAATACTGGGACACTGAAAACTTTTCCACTTATTAGGCCCCCTGTCCCAAACAGTGTTTTACCCAACTTCAGAAGAGCATGAAAATAAGGGGCTCCACCCAGAACATCAATTCCCGATGTCTGACATGCTGAGTGTTTCTAGCGTTTGTTATTTTCTTTTCAGATTTCCAGTACTTGCAGGTGGTTTTTTTTTTTGCTTTTTGGAAGAGCACTGAATCAGTGTATAATTTGAATTTACCGTCACAATCCTGAATCATCCCTATAGCCACTAACTCTGCACGGGGAAGGTAAGAAATGCTGAATCAATGCAATACCATACGGAAGGCAGTGGGCAGAGAAATATGCTATTTTCAGTGCTGAAGTTATTACTTCAATACTTATGTTCATAAAGATTGACGGTGCAAATCTCTACTGTATAAATTCCAGTTATCTCTTCAGTTATAAATTTGGGGCACAAAAGCAATTAGGCCCATAGCATCTGTGCAACTCTCCAAAATACCTATTAACTTAGCCCCACTCCATTGTCCTTGACCATACTATAATTTTCCCCAAATAGCACGGTCTGATGCGAATTGGGGGTGGGGGGGGGAAGGGGGTGTGGGCGCGAGTCAGTATGTTCTGATGGTAATGCACAAGCACCTGCGGGGTGGACAGGAGGGAAGTGGCCACGCATTAGGCAAACCTTGTATAAAGTGACCATTCCTCTGCAGCTGAGGCAGATCAGGCACAGCCACACTGACCTGCTTAGAGTTCAGCTTAACTGCCCACTCAAGCAACGCAGAGGCATCAAAGTGCCACCAAATGCTCCAAAGCCTTTCACCCCTCGGACACAGACTGCAAACTAATGAGTGTTTTAGTGGACTGCAGAACGATTGGATGACTGGCCATGGAGCAGTTACAGCTGGAGGTGCTCACAACCCCTTGCAATGTCACCATCCTGGTTTGGACCAGTGCCATAGTTCAAGCTAACAGCGCTGCCTTGCAGTGTGGGTTAGGAGAAAACCTGTGCCTGAGCTGAGAGCACAGCATGCAGTCCAGTGGGCAAAGCTGCAGCCAATCAGCCAGATAGAGTGGGGCGGAGGAGGGTGGGGTCTCGGGCAGCCATGCAGTGCACTAAACTCTGGCCATCCAAGCACTCTCTGGGATGCAGTTAAGGCCTTCAGACTTAACCAAGTGGGGTTCTTAGTACACCCATGCTAACCCACAAATCTCTTTCTTTCATCCTGCAGAAGGAATACATCAGGAGCATGGAGCCTGGTGACCTAGCTGTATGCCTCATGGCTTACAGAGAGCAGAGACAAAGGTGTAGAGAGCAACAGAGGCGCCTGGCTGTGCAGAGGGAGGAACATCACCCTCTGGAAGAAGGGGTGACTGAGGCTCCTGTGCACGCCACTGAAGAGCCACAGCGAGCTGTCACTGACGAACACCTAACTAGATCCAAGATCTACAGACGACACTTGCTATTCATGCAGATGACCAAGAACCAGTGTTGCCGAAGACTAGGTGCATGTCCAGAGAGCTGGTCGGTCATTTCTGCCACCTGCTGCAGGATTTGGCACCACAGCGACACAGAAGGCAGCCACTGCCAATGGCCGTGAAAGTGACTGCACTGTTCAGTTTTTATGCCAGGGCTCCACAGGTGACCTCTGTGGGATCTTGCAAACCTCCACACACAAGTGCACCCAGAAGGTAACAGACACCATATTCACGAAGGCACACAGCTTTGTGCATTTTGCTGGGCTCGGGAAAGCCGGGAAGCAAGACCGCTGGGATTTGCGCAGATCTCAGGTTTCCCACAGGTGCAGAATGCCATCGACTGCACTTACATGGCACTCAGATCTCCATGGCAACAAACAGTCAACTGTAAGGGCATCCACTTGCTGAATGTTCAGCTGGTGTGCACCCATCACAAACGCACCCTAGAGATCTGTGCACAGTTCCCAGGGAGTGTCCACAACTCCTACATTCTCAGTAGCTCTCAGATCCGCCTTCCAGGGTCCACAAAAACTGCAGGGATGGCCCCTTGGGGACAAGGGCTGCCTACAGAGGATGTGGCTGATGACCCCTGTGCGATGGCCTCAGACTGCAGCAGAGCGAAGGTATAATGAGGCTCATGCTGCAACTCGCACCTTGGTGGAGCAGACCATCGGGACGCTGAAAATGAGGTGCCTGGACTGGTGGAGCCCTGCAATATAGTCCACAGAGGGTGTCACACATCATCGTCGCTTGCTGCACCATTTTCAACCTGGCGCTGCAATGGGGGGAGGTGCTGGCTGAGGAGGAGATGGATGAGCTGCACGTCTCCTCTGATGAGGAGGACATCGACAAGAATGTGAGCGAGGAGGTCATCGAAGGCGAGGATGCCGGCGATGAAGCCATCGCACTCGCCAGATGAGGCAGGTGTGCTCAGGAGGCCCTCATAGCTGCTAGATTCATGGAGGATGATGACAACATGTAGTGAGGAGACACCATAGATCCTTGCATTGCATCTTTAAATATTTGACTCCTGTCTGGCTGATGGCAGCGCACGTACCCTCTGTGATAAGGCTCCTGTCATGGCGATGCAGCAGATGCCCATAGTGCCTACATTCCTGGAGAATGATGACAACATGCAGTAGGGACACTCTGTAGATCCTCATTAGCTAATGTGAATGTCTGACTCCTGTCTGCCTGATGGAACCTGGCTTGCGCTCTGTGAACAGGGTCATATCATGGAGATGCAGCAAGGAAACTTGAACTTCTCCTGGTCCTATGGCACCCTTCATCAGCTGAACCCTTCAGGACCGCACTGCTTACCGAACACAGATGTTGCTGAGGCGGGAGCCAGCCACACCTCAAAGGTGCTGAGAGCACACAGAGAGATTGATGGAACTCTGTGCCGCTGGCCCAGGACATTCAGGCAGCAATAATAAGCCCCGTCGAGGTGCAGGCATGACTGATGTGACCAGTGACAGTGAAGGCGCACCACCAGTGTGCTGAGAAGGTTGCACAAAACACAGGGAAGAGGTCTTGGACTGAAACACCTGCCTTTGTCTTGTGAAGGGACCAAGGTTTCACATCTGAATGACTTGAACTCTGCTCATCAGAGCAAGGAGCCATAGGCAAGGAGGCATTCTTGTAAGTTTATTTACAATAGTGAACATTATGTACAAGTGATTAACACCCGTGCTCAGGCTGTGCAACTACATCTTCTCATTCCACCCGGACACGCCCTGGCGTGCCTTGTTGCCGTCCGGCGGCGGAGGCCCCCGATGGGAGGCCCTCTACGGAGGTGTTCTCCCTCTTTCTATCGGGGACCTGGGTTGGAGGGTGTTGCATGCAGCAGTCCCCTATAATCGTAAAATGTGTAGGTTCACGGACTCCCAAGACACCTGCCCTTTTTGCGGTCTTGTGGAGTCCGTGGACCACGTGTATATAGGGTGTCTTAGGCTGCACTCCCTTTTTAGTTATTTAAAAAATCTTTTGTTACTGTTTTGGTTGCACTTCAGTCCCACGCTCCTGATCTACGGACACCCGGTGCGGAAGGGGGTCGGGAAGGAGGAGGACCTCCTCGTGAACCTGCTCCTGGGCCTGGCCAAGTTGGCCATCAACAGGTCCAGGCAGCGGGCGATCGACGGGGGAGTCCCGCCCGATTGTTTGTCCCTCTTCCGCGGCTACGTTCGCGGCCGGATGTCCCTGGAAAGGGAGCACGCGGTGTCTGCCGGCACCATCGAGGCCTTCCGTGCTCGGTGGGCACCGCGGGGTCTGGGGTGTTTTGTTGACCCCTTTAATCACATCTTAGTTTGATGTTTGTAAGGTTCCTTTACAGTTTTTCCTTGATTTTACAGCTGACCTGACTTAGGGGCTGTGCTTGTTTTCTCCCTTGTTCTTTTTGCTCATTTAGTTTATTGTTTTGACTCAAAAGAGTTACATCTTCTCATTCCACCCGGACACGCCCTGGCGTGCCTTGTTGCCGTCCGGCGGCGGAGGCCCCCGATGGGAGGCCCTCTACGGAGGTGTTCTCCCTCTTTCTATCGGGGACCTGGGTTGGAGGGTGTTGCATGCAGCAGTCCCCTATAATCGTAAAATGTGTAGGTTCACGGACTCCCGAGACACTTGCCCTTTTTGCGGTCTTGTGGAGTCCGTGGACCACGTGTATATAGGGTGTCTTAGGCTGCACTCCCTTTTTAGTTATTTAAAAAATCTTTTGTTACTGTTTTGGTTGCACTTCAGTCCCACGCTCCTGATCTACGGGCACCCGGTGCGGAAGGGGGTCGGGAAGGAGGAGGACCTCCTCGTGAACCTGCTCCTGGGCCTGGCCAAGTTGGCCATCAACAGGTCCAGGCAGCGGGCGATCGACGGGGGAGTCCCGCCCGATTGTTTGTCCCTCTTCCGCGGCTACGTTCGCGGCCGGATGTCCCTGGAAAGGGAGCACGCGGTGTCTGCCGGCACCATCGAGGCCTTCCGTGCTCGGTGGGCACCGCGGGGTCTGGGGTGTTTTGTTGACCCCTTTAATCACATCTTAGTTTGATGTTTGTAAGGTTCCTTTAAAGTTTTTCCTTTGATTTTACAGCTGACCTGACTTAGGGGCTGTGCTTGTTTTCTCCCTTGTTCCTTTTTGCTCATTTAGTTTATTGTTTTGACTCAAAAAGAGTTACATCTTCTCATTCCACCCGGACACGCCCTGGCGTGCCTTGTTGCCGTCCGGCGGCGGAGGCCCCCGATGGGAGGCCCTCTACGGAGGTGTTCTCCCTCTTTCTATCGGGGACCTGGGTTGGAGGGTGTTGCATGCAGCAGTCCCCTATAATCGTAAAATGTGTAGGTTCACGGACTCCCAAGACACCTGCCCTTTTTGCGGTCTTGTGGAGTCCGTGGACCACGTGTATATAGGGTGTCTTAGGCTGCACTCCCTTTTTAGTTATTTAAAAAATCTTTTGTTACTGTTTTGGTTGCACTTCAGTCCCACGCTCCTGATCTACGGACACCCGGTGCGGAAGGGGGTCGGGAAGGAGGAGGACCTCCTCGTGAACCTGCTCCTGGGCCTGGCCAAGTTGGCCATCAACAGGTCCAGGCAGCGGGCGATCGACGGGGGAGTCCCGCCCGATTGTTTGTCCCTCTTCCGCGGCTACGTTCGCGGCCGGATGTCCCTGGAAAGGGAGCACGCGGTGTCTGCCGGCACCATCGAGGCCTTCCGTGCTCGGTGGGCACCGCGGGGTCTGGGGTGTTTTGTTGACCCCTTTAATCACATCTTAGTTTGATGTTTGTAAGGTTCCTTTACAGTTTTTCCTTGATTTTACAGCTGACCTGACTTAGGGGCTGTGCTTGTTTTCTCCCTTGTTCTTTTTGCTCATTTAGTTTATTGTTTTGACTCAAAAGAGTTACATCTTCTCATTCCACCCGGACACGCCCTGGCGTGCCTTGTTGCCGTCCGGCGGCGGAGGCCCCCGATGGGAGGCCCTCTACGGAGGTGTTCTCCCTCTTTCTATCGGGGACCTGGGTTGGAGGGTGTTGCATGCAGCAGTCCCCTATAATCGTAAAATGTGTAGGTTCACGGACTCCCAAGACACCTGCCCTTTTTGCGGTCTTGTGGAGTCCGTGGACCACGTGTATATAGGGTGTCTTAGGCTGCACTCCCTTTTTAGTTATTTAAAAAATCTTTTGTTACTGTTTTGGTTGCACTTCAGTCCCACGCTCCTGATCTACGGACACCCGGTGCGGAAGGGGGTCGGGAAGGAGGAGGACCTCCTCGTGAACCTGCTCCTGGGCCTGGCCAAGTTGGCCATCAACAGGTCCAGGCAGCGGGCGATCGACGGGGGAGTCCCGCCCGATTGTTTGTCCCTCTTCCGCGGCTACGTTCGCGGCCGGATGTCCCTGGAAAGGGAGCACGCGGTGTCTGCCGGCACCATCGAGGCCTTCCGTGCTCGGTGGGCACCGCGGGGTCTGGGGTGTTTTGTTGACCCCTTTAATCACATCTTAGTTTGATGTTTGTAAGGTTCCTTTACAGTTTTTCCTTGATTTTACAGCTGACCTGACTTAGGGGCTGTGCTTGTTTTCTCCCTTGTTCTTTTTGCTCATTTAGTTTATTGTTTTGACTCAAAAGAGTTACATCTTCTCATTCCACCCGGACACGCCCTGGCGTGCCTTGTTGCCGTCCGGCGGCGGAGGCCCCCGATGGGAGGCCCTCTACGGAGGTGTTCTCCCTCTTTCTATCGGGGACCTGGGTTGGAGGGTGTTGCATGCAGCAGTCCCCTATAATCGTAAAATGTGTAGGTTCACGGACTCCCAAGACACCTGCCCTTTTTGCGGTCTTGTGGAGTCCGTGGACCACGTGTATATAGGGTGTCTTAGGCTGCACTCCCTTTTTAGTTATTTAAAAAATCTTTTGTTACTGTTTTGGTTGCACTTCAGTCCCACGCTCCTGATCTACGGGCACCCGGTGCGGAAGGGGGTCGGGAAGGAGGAGGACCTCCTCGTGAACCTGCTCCTGGGCCTGGCCAAGTTGGCCATCAACAGGTCCAGGCAGCGGGCGATCGACGGGGGAGTCCCGCCCGATTGTTTGTCCCTCTTCCGCGGCTACGTTCGCGGCCGGATGTCCCTGGAAAGGGAGCACGCGGTGTCTGCCGGCACCATCGAGGCCTTCCGTGCTCGGTGGGCACCGCGGGGTCTGGGGTGTTTTGTTGACCCCTTTAATCACATCTTAGTTTGATGTTTGTAAGGTTCCTTTAAAGTTTTTCCTTGATTTTACAGCTGACCTGAATTAGGGGCTGTGCTTGTTTTCTCCCTTGTTCCTTTTTGCTCATTTAGTTTATTGTTTTGACTCAAAAGAGTTACATCTTCTCATTCCACCCGGACACGCCCTGGCGTGCCTTGTTGCCGTCCGGCGGCGGAGGCCCCCGATGGGAGGCCCTCTACGGAGGTGTTCTCCCTCTTTCTATCGGGGACCTGGGTTGGAGGGTGTTGCATGCAGCAGTCCCCTATAATCGTAAAATGTGTAGGTTCACGGACTCCCAAGACACTTGCCCTTTTTGCGGTCTTGTGGAGTCCGTGGACCACGTGTATATAGGGTGTCTTAGGCTGCACTCCCTTTTTAGTTATTTAAAAAATCTTTTGTTACTGTTTTGGTTGCACTTCAGTCCCACGCTCCTGATCTACGGACACCCGGTGCGGAAGGGGGTCGGGAAGGAGGAGGACCTCCTCGTGAACCTGCTCCTGGGTCTGGCCAAGTTGGCCATCAACAGGTCCAGGCAGCGGGCGATCGACGGGGGAGTCCCGCCCGATTGTTTGTCCCTCTTCCGCGGCTACGTTCGCGGCCGGATGTCCCTGGAAAGGGAGCACGCGGTGTCTGCCGGCACCATCGAGGCCTTCCGTGCTCGGTGGGCACCGCGGGGTCTGGGGTGTTTTGTTGACCCCTTTAATCACATCTTAGTTTGATGTTTGTAAGGTTCCTTTAAAGTTTTTCCTTGATTTTACAGCTGACCTGACTTAGGGGCTGTGCTTGTTTTCTCCCTTGTTCCTTTTTGCTCATTTAGTTTATTGTTTTGACTCAAAAGAGTTACATCTTCTCATTCCACCCGGACACGCCCTGGCGTGCCTTGTTGCCGTCCGGCGGCGGAGGCCCCCGATGGGAGGCCCTCTACGGAGGTGTTCTCCCTCTTTCTATCGGGGACCTGGGTTGGAGGGTGTTGCATGCAGCAGTCCCCTATAATCGTAAAATGTGTAGGTTCACGGACTCCCAAGACACCTGCCCTTTTTGCGGTCTTGTGGAGTCCGTGGACCACGTGTATATAGGGTGTCTTAGGCTGCACTCCCTTTTTAGTTATTTAAAAAATCTTTTGTTACTGTTTTGGTTGCACTTCAGTCCCACGCTCCTGATCTACGGACACCCGGTGCGGAAGGGGGTCGGGAAGGAGGAGGACCTCCTCGTGAACCTGCTCCTGGGCCTGGCCAAGTTGGCCATCAACAGGTCCAGGCAGCGGGCGATCGACGGGGGAGTCCCGCCCGATTGTTTGTCCCTCTTCCGCGGCTACGTTCGCGGCCGGATGTCCCTGGAAAGGGAGCACGCGGTGTCTGCCGGCACCATCGAGGCCTTCCGTGCTCGGTGGGCACCGCGGGGTCTGGGGTGTTTTGTTGACCCCTTTAATCACATCTTAGTTTGATGTTTGTAAGGTTCCTTTACAGTTTTTCCTTGATTTTACAGCTGACCTGACTTAGGGGCTGTGCTTGTTTTCTCCCTTGTTCTTTTTGCTCATTTAGTTTATTGTTTTGACTCAAAAGAGTTACATCTTCTCATTCCACCCGGACACGCCCTGGCGTGCCTTGTTGCCGTCCGGCGGCGGAGGCCCCCGATGGGAGGCCCTCTACGGAGGTGTTCTCCCTCTTTCTATCGGGGACCTGGGTTGGAGGGTGTTGCATGCAGCAGTCCCCTATAATCGTAAAATGTGTAGGTTCACGGACTCCCAAGACACCTGCCCTTTTTGCGGTCTTGTGGAGTCCGTGGACCACGTGTATATAGGGTGTCTTAGGCTGCACTCCCTTTTTAGTTATTTAAAAAATCTTTTGTTACTGTTTTGGTTGCACTTCAGTCCCACGCTCCTGATCTACGGGCACCCGGTGCGGAAGGGGGTCGGGAAGGAGGAGGACCTCCTCGTGAACCTGCTCCTGGGCCTGGCCAAGTTGGCCATCAACAGGTCCAGGCAGCGGGCGATCGACGGGGGAGTCCCGCCCGATTGTTTGTCCCTCTTCCGCGGCTACGTTCGCGGCCGGATGTCCCTGGAAAGGGAGCACGCGGTGTCTGCCGGCACCATCGAGGCCTTCCGTGCTCGGTGGGCACCGCGGGGTCTGGGGTGTTTTGTTGACCCCTTTAATCACATCTTAGTTTGATGTTTGTAAGGTTCCTTTAAAGTTTTTCCTTGATTTTACAGCTGACCTGACTTAGGGGCTGTGCTTGTTTTCTCCCTTGTTCTTTTTGCTCATTTAGTTTATTGTTTTGACTCAAAAGAGTTACATCTTCTCATTCCACCCGGACACGCCCTGGCGTGCCTTGTTGCCGTCCGGCGGCGGAGGCCCCCGATGGGAGGCCCTCTACGGAGGTGTTCTCCCTCTTTCTATCGGGGACCTGGGTTGGAGGGTGTTGCATGCAGCAGTCCCCTATAATCGTAAAATGTGTAGGTTCACGGACTCCCAAGACACCTGCTCTTTTTGCGGTCTTGTGGAGTCCGTGGACCACGTGTATATAGGGTGTTGTAGGTTGCACTCCCTTTTGTTTGCACTTCAGTCCCACGCTTCTGATCTACGGACACCCGGTGCGGAAGGGGGTCGGGAAGGAGGAGGACCTCCTCGTGAACCTGCTCCTGGGCCTGGCCAAGTTGGCCATCAACAGGTCCAGGCAGCGGGCGATCGACGGGGGAGTCCCGCCCAATTGTTTGTCCCTCTTCCGTGGCTGCGTTCGCGGCCGGATGTCCCTGGAAAGGGAGCACGCGGTGTCTGCCGGCACCATAGAGGCCTTCCGTGCCCGGTGGGCACCGCGGGGACTGGGGTGTTTTGTGACCCCTTTAATCACATCTTAGTTTGATGTTTGTAAGTTTCCTTTAAAGTTTTTCCTTGATTTTACAGCTGACCTGACTTAGGGGCTGTGCTTGATTTCTCCCTTGTTTTTGTTAATTTAGTTTATTGTTTTGACTCAAAAGAGTTACATCTTCTCATTCCGCCCGGACACGCCCTGGTGTGCCTTGTTGCCGTCCGGCGGCGGAGGCCCCCGATGGGAGGCCCTCTACGGAGGTGTCCTCCCGCTTTCTATCGGGGACCTGGGTTGGAGGGTGTTGCATGCAGCAGTCCCATACAACCGTAGAATGTGTAGGTTCACGGACTCCCAAGACACCTGCTCTTTTTGCGGTCTTGTGGAGTCCGTGGACCACGATTATATAGGGTGTTGTAGGTTGCACTCCCTTTTTAGTTATTTAAAAAACCTTCTGTTGCAGTTTTGTTTGCACTTCAGTCCCACGCTCCTGATCTATGGACACCCGGTGCGGAAGGGGGTCGGGAAGGAGGAGGACCTCCTCGTGAACCTGCTCCTGGGTCTGGCCAAGTTGGCCATCAACAGGTTCAGGCAGCGGGCGATCGAGGGGGGAGTCCCACCCGATTGTTTGTCCCTCTTCCGCGGCTACGTTCGCGGCCGGGTGTCCCTGGAGAGGGAGCACGCGGTGTCTGCCGGCACTCTCGAGGCCTTCCGTGCCCAGTGGGCGCCGCGGGGACTGGGGTGGTTTGTTGACACCTTTAATCACATCTTGGTTTAATGTTTGTAAGTTTCCTTTAAACTTTGTCCTTGGTTTCACAGCTGACCTGACTTAGGGGCTGTGCTTGATTTATCCCTTGTTTTTGTTAATTTAGTTAATTGTTTTAACTCTACAAGAGTTACATCTTCTCATTCCACCCGGACACGCCCTGGCGTGCCTTGTTGCTGTCCGGCGGTGGAGGCCCCCAATGGGAGGCCCTCTACGGAGGTGTCCTCCCGCTTTCTATCGGGGACCTGGGTTGGAGGGCGTTGCATGCAGCAGTCCCCTACAATAGAAGGATGTTTAGGTTCACAGACTCCCAGGACACTTGCCCTTTTTGTGGTCTTGTGGAGTCCATGGACCATGCAGATATAGGGTGTGGTAGGCTGCACTCCCTTTTTAGTTATTTAAAAAACCTTTTGTTACTGTTTTGTTTGCACTTCAGTCCCACGCTCCTGATCTACGGACACCCGGTGCGGAAGGAGGTCGGGAAGGAGGAGGACCTCCTCGTGAACCTGCTCCTGGGCCTGGCCAAGTTGGCCATCAACAGGTCCAGGCAGCGGACGATCGAGGGGGGGGTCCCGCCCGATTGTTTGTCCCTCTTCCGCGGCTACGTTCGCGGCCGGGTGTCCCTGGAGAGGGAGCACGCGGTGTCTGCCGGCATCATCGAGGCCTTCCGTGTCCAGTGGGCACCGCGGGGACTGGGGTGTTTTGTTGACCCCTTTAATCACATTTTGGTTTGATGTTTGTAAGGTTCCTTTAAAGTTTTTCCTTGATTTTAGAGCTGACCTGACTTAGGGGCTGTGCTTGATTTATCCCTTGTTTTTGTTAATTTAGTTAATTGTTTTAACTCTACAATAGTTACATCTTCTCATTGGGGACATGGGATGGAGGGTGTCGTGTGCAGCAGCCCCATACAATCGTAGGATGTGTCAGTTCATGGACGCCTAAGATGCCTACATCTTTTGCGGCCTTGTGGAGTGCATGGACCACGTGTATGTTGGTTGCTGTAGGCTGCACCCCCTTTTTAGTTTCTTGAAAAACCTTTTATTGCTGTTTTGTTTGCACTTCAGCCCCACGTTCCTGATCTACGGGCACCTGGTGCGGAGGGGGGCTGGGAGGGAGGAGGACCTCCTTGTGAACCTACTCCTGGGCCTGGCCAAGTTGGCTATTAAAAAGTCCAGTCAGCGGATGATCAAGGGGGTCGTCCCACCTGATTGTTTGGCCCTCTTCTGTGGCTACGTTCGCGGCCGGGTGTCCCTGGAGAGGGAGCACGCGGTATCTGCCGGCACCGTTAAGGCCTTCTGTGCCCAGTGGGCACCAGGGGAGCTGGGGTGCTTTATCGACCTTCTTAATCACATTTTGATTTGATGTTTGTAAGTTTCCTTTAAACTTTGTCTTTGGTTTTACAGCTAACCTAACTTAGGCGCTGTGTTTACTTTATCCCTCATTTTGTTAATTTAGTTTAATTGTTTGACTCTGAAAGAGTTACATCTTCTCATCGAGGACCTGGGATGGAGGGTGTTGCGTGCAGCAGTCCCATACAATCATAGGATGTGTCAGTTCATGGACGCCCAAGATGCCTGCATCTTTTGCGGCCTTGTGGAGTGCATGGACCACACGTATGTTGGTTGCTGTAGGCTGCACCCCCTTTTTAGTTTCTTGAAAAACCTTTTACTGTTGTTTTGTTTGTGCTTCAGCCCCACGTTCCTGATCTACGGGCACCTGGTGCGGAGGGGGGCCGGGAGGGAGGAGGACCTCCTCGTGAACCTGCTCCTGGGCCTGGCCAAGTTGTCTATTAAAAAGTCCAGGCAGTGGGCGATCGACGGGGTCATCCAACCCGACTGTCTGCCCCTCTTCCATAGCTACATTCGCAGCCGGGTGTCCCGGAGAGGGAGCACACTGTATCCGCCAGCACCGTCGAGGCCTTCCATGCTCGATGCGCACCGCGGGGCCTGGGCTGTTTTATCGACCCCTTTAATCACATTTTGATTTAATGTTGGTAAGTTTCCTTTAAATTTTGTCCTTTGTTTTTTGCAGCTTCCCTTTAAGGGGCTGCTTTTACTTTGTCCCTTGATTTGTTAATTTAGTTTATTTGCTTCATAACAAAAAGAGTTACATCTTCTCACCGGGGACCTGGGGTGGAGGGTGTTGCATGCAGCAGTCCCATACAACCGTAGGATGTGTCGGTTCACAGACCCCAAAGATGCCTGCGTCTTTTGCGGCTTTGTGGAGTCCGTGGACCATGCATATGTTAATTGTTGTAGGCTACACCCCTTTTTTATTTATTTGAAGAACCTTTTATTGTTATTTTGTTTGGACTTCAGCCCCACGCTCCTGATCTACGGGTACCCGGTGCAGAGGGGAGCCGGGAGAGAGGAGGACCTCCTCGTGAACCTGCTCCTGGGCCTGGCCAAGTTAGCCATTAACAGGTCCAGGCAGCGGGCGATCGAGGGGGTCATCTGATCCGACTGTCTGCCCTCTTCCGCGGCTATGTTCACGGCCGGGTGTCTCTGGAGAGGGAGCACGCTGTGTCTGCTGGCACCATCGAGGCCTTCCATGCTCGGTAGACACCGCGGGGACTGAGGTGTTTATTGACCCCTTTAATCACATTTTGTATGCTGTAATTAATGTTTGTAAGATTCCTTTAAATTTTTTCTTTTATTTTTGCAGTTTCCCTTTAAGAGGCTGCCTTTTAATTTGTCTCTTGATTTGTTAATTTAGTTTATTTGTTTTGACTCGGAAGAATTACATCTTCTTTATCTTCCTAACCCTGCCGCTACGTCTTCGTGTTCCCCCGACATTCACAGCGGAGGTGGAGGCAGCCTGCTGACTGCTGCGCCCTGTCTATGATGACCTTGATGGGCATCCTCTGGAGGGCCGAGACCTGGAAGGCCCAGCCTGCTTTTGAGGTCCTGCTATGGGCCAGTGGCCCTCCTCAGCCTGTGGAGCTGAAGCTGTGGGTTCACAGGAAGAGGGTATTCGGATGAGTTGCACGCTTCCGGAGTCACCTGGGTGGATGACCCCAGGCTGTGCACCTGTTGATCCTCCTCCCTCTGGGTGCCCGAGGGCTCCGGGCTGACTCCTTGAGGAGAAGGGGTAGCTGGAGTGAGGTTGAGCTGCCCCGCACCCCTCTCGCATACACACTGTTGGAGGCCAACTGAAGCATCAGTGATGGAGTTTAGCCCACGCAGCAGTGCAGGACAGATATCCTGGACCAAGGTCTCCATGGCGGCCGCCATTCTACCAGAGGTGACCTTGGTGCGTTGGCATGCTGGTGCAATCACCTCAGACTGAAAACGGGCAGACTCCTCCATCGTGCTTTGCAATCTAAGGAGTGCAGCGGACATCCCTTCCTGATGTTCCCAAGCTTGCATTTGGAGCTCCAGCAACTGAGGTATGAACAAGTCCAGAAGCTCGTCATTTGACTCAGGCTCAGCAGATTTCTGGTCTCCAGCAGTCCTCTGAATTCCGGACATCTTGGAAATTCCTGCCGCTGCCTGCTGAGGATCAGACAGTGCGATGTGCTCACCAGATTGTGACCCTGAGGCTACTCTAGAGCTAGGTCCTACTGTTGTGGTCACTTTGACAAACGGACCACAGGAGTCTCAGGTACAGGTCACGATCGTTTATTCGAGCAATTGCAAGGGGAGAACCATCTCAATGCAGTTTGAGATAGAATTCTGCTAAATTACAAATGTTCAATATATTTATACATTATTGGTCACGTACAAGAACAGTTTCCAGATTCCAATCTCATCAACATATAAGTTTACATCAAACAGACATCTCTGGTAACAGGTACATGCATTGTATGTCCCTATTTTTCACCCAGGCAGAGACCTTCCCTCCTATCTAAGCTGGGACCATCTGCTCTTCCCCTATCTGTTGAAGAGCACACTTAAACTTAGTTGTTATTGCCAATGCTCTGACTGCAGTCTGGCTCCCAAGGTCTTTCTGTTGTTTGCAGGCCCTAAGGCTGTGCAAGGTTCATCTGGTAACCTTTAACTGTTAATGTGCTTGGTAGCCCTGGTCGCCTGGAGATTTTAAATAATTCATTCCTTTTCAATAAATTCTCCCTTACCATAAATTCTTACTTACTTCCTTCCCCCTAACCCCTAACAGTCCCCCCTTTTGGCCCTTGGCTTAGCCCAAGGTAGCCAACTACAGTGGTGTTATCTGCTCCCCTCCCCTTTTACGCACTGCCGCCGCCCATTGATACTAGCCAGGTATCCAGTTTTGGCACGTAAAGGGTACAGGTACTGGTCAGACCATCTGTATCATCTGGTCCTTTAATCTGATCCTCTGGTTTACCAGATTCCTGCTCCACCTACTAAAGCTCCCCCAACGCCCCTTTTTTTGTGACTTCCGGGTGTGGTATATCAAGTGCGTTAGATACATAATCAATATTAACTGTAGTATGACTAGGGCATGGGAGATAATCCGAATCCAGGGGTATATCTGAACGCTCGAGCCCCAGTTCCACAGATCCTCCCACCAGGTGGAAGCATCTATTTGTTCAATATCCGTCTTTAAGGCTCTAACCTGTTGCTGCAGTGTATATCTGCTGAGCCTGTCTTCGAATCGTGGTTAGGTGCTCTGGTAATAGGGGAATTTCATAGGAGAACTGGTTCAAATACTGTGTCAGGTTATCCTTAAGGCTTTCCTTGACCTGAATAGTAGTCGTTCCTCTCGTATATTTCAACCAGTTCCACTTTCCCTACCCTTGCTGGCGCCTGTGGGTGTAGGCACACTGAATGATTATGGATGGGGCATATCCGGTTGTTCTCGTACTGGATTCTTTCCTGCCACGTGGTGATACAATATCTCCCATTCCCTGCATATGCAACATGGGTTGGTTCTTTTGCAGCCCATATAGTTTCCATAGTACAGTTTGCTGCTGCTTTAAATCCACACTTCGCTTCATCTGTCTCATATATTGGGTGTGCACGTACTGCTGCGGTGGCCTCTATCCTACACTCTTCTAATGTGGTGCTAACTATATTCCCTTCTATATCTACTGCATATGGTGGAATGTCATAATACCTAATATAGTAATTCTCCTGTATAACCCCAATATTTTCTACTCTATATAATGGTCCTGCTGGGTGTTGACATAGCTATAACAAGTATTACTAATACAATGCCTATTAGCATATTACTATTCAGTATACATTCAACATTCATTCTATATACAAAAACAGAATTACCTGGAAAAACTCAGCAGGTCTGGCAGCATCGGCGGAGAAGAAGAGTTGACGTTTCGAGTCCTCATGACCCTTCAAATCAGTTCTGTTGAAGGGTCATGAGGACTCGAAACGTCAACTCTTTTCTTCTCCGCCGATGCTGCCAGACCTGCTGAGTTTTTCCAGGTAATTCTGTTTTTGTTTTGGATTTCCAGCATCCGCAGTAGTTTTTTGTTTTCATTCTATATATGCGTGTTAAACCTCTGAGCTGGCAACCGGTCAAGTCATGATCCTTGTGTCATGAAAGATTAAATAAATGCAGATTAGTTACCCATAAAGGAACTACTCCTTCATTAATCTGTCTTAAATTCTCTCGGGTTTGTTCCAGTGCCCAATATCCATAGGTGCTGCAAACATCATTTCTGCTCACTTCGTCTGAAATATTTTTCCCTATTTCAATTAGTTTATTGATAGTCCCCGCATGGCTTTCGAGCACGGTAGTCAGGCTTTGGATTAACCGTGTCATGTCCTGGTCTGTATTTAATTGGGTGTTATGAATTCCCTGTCCCCGCTCTAGAATCTCTTTAAGCTTAAAGGTCAGGGTATGGACCTTCTGGTCAACAGTTGCCAGGTTCTGAATTAACCAATGATGTCCCTATATTGAATATCGTAGTGGCATCATTTATCAGGCTGCGCTTAACGCGATTCCCTCCCAAGCCTGATCGCATCTTGCCGTTGAACTGGGATGTTTCAGTCATCAGCTGACCCATTAGAGCTGTATGTAGTGCTCGAATATGGGCTGAGCACCACTGGGGCGGGGCAATTCCGGATATGTTCAAGACTATGGATACCAGCTCGTGGTGTACATTATCATACAAAACTTCTGATTAACCAGTACCAAACCATTCGTCAGTCCTGGATGCACAGTTGGACAAGGTGGGTCAGTCGGTCTGGTTTTAGGGGCTTCAATTATCTCTACTCGGACTGTGGAGGTAAACGTGGGAGGTGGCTGGATAGTGGCTGTTTTGGGCGGACCTCCCGTGCCTGATCTGAAGCAAACCCTTACTACAATTTGAAAGCACTTGTTCTCCTACTGTTACATTTATCATTCCCCATTGCGTGTCACATTTGGCACTGTCCAAGCTGTACCAAAGTTCCTCCTGTGGTGCGGGATGAGCAGTGATGATCCCCGACCTTGTTGCCAGTACTGATACACCCACAACCAGGATTGTAGATCTGTGGAGACATTAACATCAGCTCCCGTTCTCCGGGTTACCGCTTGGTCAACTGTCATGTATCTTTAACTATGTGTAATGCCTCCATTTACTTCCTGTTCTCATATCTACAAGTGCGCATGTATCACCTGTCATAATTACCTCGTGTGGTCCATGCCTGTTCGCTCTGAGCTCACCTTGACCATCACCTTATTCCCCACTTGTGGGGGGCGGGGTCCATTGTTGCTCTTTGGATTTGCCTGTTTCCATATCCTTAATCACCTGTCGGTCTCTGACTTCCTTCCTTAACTCAAGCAATTGCTCACTTATTTCCCTCACATAGTCTCACATCCTTCCTTTTAGTGGTCCTACATCTCCCACTCCTACTATGATTACCTCGGGCAACTGCATTGTTCTCCTTGTTATTATTTCAAATGGGTTGAACCCGGCTGTCCTGCTTGGGGTAGCCCTAAGGCGCATTAGAATATTGGGCTGTTCCCTGTCTCTTGAATTGCTTTTGTGATTGATGGGTTTTTTTTAAAGTTCAGTTCATTCTTTCCACCATCCCCGAGCTCTGGCTGGTAGGGAATGTGGAATTTCAGTTTAAATTTAAATTTGTACATTTCCTTAATGACTCTTCCTGTGAAGTGAGTTCCCTGATCTGAATCCATCTGGATAAGCACCCTCCACTCCTTCCAATCTACTGTCTCCTGCTGCTGTCCCATGTCAGATCTCGATTCCTTAAACTGCCTACACAACTCTACCGTGCACCTTCTTATCCTATCTTTCAATGGCTCAGTATCTTCACTTCCAGTGATGGTTCTCTCTGCGAGCCGCTTAACTCTGTCTGTCATCATAGTGTTAATCCTGTGGCCTTACTTTTTGTAGCTCACAGGCACATTAATACAATCAGTAATACATCCATTTAGCCTTTTTCCAGCTTTCCCTTTGCCTGTATCCATCTTGTGGTAAATTGTTGTTAAGTATTATTCCTCCTTACCTTTCAATTACCTGAACTATAGATTCCACATAGTAACACCTCTAAGTTTTTTTTTTCCCTGACCATGATCATCCTATGATTCTCTTGAGTTCAGTTTCTCTATTGTCAATGAGGATCTCTGTGTCTATGTCTTTGCTTATCTCCCCCTGTGCGTTTCACTCAGTTGATGTTCAGATTATCAAATTCAGTTCCCTCTTGAGAAATTATCAGGAACCAAACCTCAAATTTTAAACTTTGTAAGAAATGTAATTTACACGATCAAAATTAAAACTACCTCTTCCTTATGTGTATTGATTTGTATCCAAGTTATAATTCCTGTACGTTTATCGACACATTCTTTATCTTAGATAGCATCCTAGTGATTCAAAAGTAATCTTCTAAACTACACTGCACTTTACACCTCAGACCTTGTCCCAACTTCAAATAACAGTGCTGTTGGGATGCAGATTTCCTTTCACATTTAATTTATCTCTTCAAAATAAACCCTTTTTATCCATTGGAACCACCTAGACTGTGTGTTTATGTCTTTTGGTTTTCCTAGAATCCTTTTTGAATTTCGGGTAATCTTTTTTTCCCCTCAGAATTTTAGAATACTAACTCGTATGAGTTAAAGCAACTCGAATGTATCAATCCCAATCAGCTTGGAAACTGGTGATACTAGACTGCAAAGGGGATGGTACAAAGGTTGGTTCATCTAACCCTGTTTAACGACTTAAAACTCTCATATTCTAAACGAAACTTCAAATAGCAGTGGGGGAAATAAAGGGATCTTGAAGGCTCCACCTATAGGGACAATCAAACTGCCGAAAGCTCACATTTCCCCAGCTCCTGCCTGTTAGTGCTTAATAACTCCCTAGGGGTACCCCCTTTTCTCTCTTTCTCTCTCTCTCTCTTCAGCACAAGCAGCTCTAGTAACTTAGATCAATTCATTTTTTTAAGTTACAGAAAATTCAGTAGCGGGCCTTTCAGGTCCCAATCATCCTTCCACATTTTCAGGAAAATCTCGTCATCCCGCACGGGATGCGGTTGTCCTGAAAACTGTACATATATCTCCCACTTCCGCTCTGCATAGTCCATTACGGACTTACCCTTCTTCTGTACTACGGACGTTATACACCCCCATTCTTTCTCCCTCCCCCAAGGCTTCCTTAACTGCCTCCTCAAAGTCCCTGTGCAGGACTGTCGTCTTCTCCCGATCTGGGACGTCCCCAGGTTTCGCCCAGTCTCCACTTTTAGACTGCAGGGGTAATCTTCCCCAGATATCCCCTGGGCATTTAGCCTTCACCAGTATGCGGGTATCAAGGCGGTGCATTGCATGGAAATCTTGCATTTCCCGCAGTTTGGTCCAAAAATCTGGGTTGTTATGCCGAGTTTTAAGTCTCAGCAGTTCTGTAAGCAAAACCTGCTTCTCCCCCTGGGCTGAATAGTACGTGCTTAACTTTCTCCGTAACCCTCTCAATCTCCTCATCCACCCCCAATTCCTCAGCCCCCTTCTCCCTTCGGTTTTTAATTCGCCTTTCCTGACTTTACTTTTCCTAACAGTTACTGCCATAGGGGCCATGGGATTCAACATGCACAGTGGGGCGGTTGGTTCGTATGAGGGCGGTTTTGCCCCAACTCCATCATAGGTTTCTCCTTCAGAGCACTCCTCCTCGATCAGTATCACTGCAAGCTGCCGCCACTGTTCTGATCTGTCCTGAATCTGATTTAGTTTCTCTCTCTCTAATTGACTGGAATTTAGTATTAATCCGTCTGCACAACTGTAGGTACAGTGTGATAATAACCATCATCCCCTTCTTTTCCTTATCCTTTTTCTGCTCTATCCACCACTGTTTTCGTTCTCCGGGGGTTCCCTGTGGGTTCCACCCATCCTTCTGCATTTTTAGTGATTAATTTTGACTGCTGTTCCGCTCTGAACCTCATAATGGAGTCCGCGGTTCCCCTGTCGAGTTCCATAGCACTATTCTGTTTCCCTGATGGCATTCTGTTCCTATTTTCCGTCTATCTCTGCGCGGTACGTTCACACGGTCCTAACAACTTAATTATCTGAGGTATGTGCAGTTTCACTGGGGCCTGTCCTGCACGGCTTCGGCTAAGGTTATATTTCAAACCGTAACCCGCCAGTACGGCTCCGTCCTCCTCTTCCTGGGTCCTGGCCTCCCTGCGCGGCTTTGGCTAAGGTTATATCACAAACTGTAGCCTGCCATCATGGCTCCACCCTCCTCTTAACTGGGGTCTGGCCTGCGCGGCTTCGGCTAAGGTTATATTTCAAACCGTAACTCGCCAGCAAAGCTCTGCCTCCTATCTCTGGTAATGGTCCGGCCCTCCCTGCGCGGCTTTGGCACCACTAGCCCACCTGCATGGCTCCGCCTCTTACCCCTGGCGCCTCCTATCTCCTGTCCTGAGTCCTCCTCCTGATTCTTTGATACCTGACCTGTTCTCGGGTAGGCTTACTGCGCTAACTACGGGTGGTAAATAAATATACTCACCCATTTTGCAGAGCCGTCCCGAGGATCCAATCCGAGTATCCTGCCGACTATGCCAAATTGTTGTGGTCACTTTGACAAACGGACCACAGGAGTCTCAGGTACAGGTCACGATTGTTTATTTGAGCAATTGCAAGGGGAGAACCAACGCAATGCAGCTTGAGATAGCACTCTGCTAAATTACAAGTGTTCAACATATTTATACATTATTGGTCACGTACAAGAACAGTTTCCAGATTCCGATCTCATCAACATATAAGTTTACATTAAACGGACATCTCTGGTAACAGGTACATGCATCGTATGTCCCTATTTTGCACCCAGGCAGAGACCTTCCCTCCTATCTAAGCTGGGACCATCTGTTCTTCCCCTATCTGTTGAAGAGCACACTTGATCTTAGTTGTTATTGCCAATGCTCTGACTGCAGTCCAGCTCCCAAGGCCTTTCTGTTGTTTGCAGGCCCTAAGGCTGTGCAAGGTTCATCTGGTAACCTTTAACTGCCAATGTGCTTGGTAGCACTGGCTGCCTGAAGATTTTAAGTAATTCATTCCTTTTCAATAAATTCTCCCTTACCATAAATTCTTACTTACTTCCTTCCCCCTAACACCACCAAGGTGTGTGTCTCTGCACTGGTGGAGAGTGTGGGCGAGCACTGTGACGGGCCTTCAATGAGGGTGTCATCAGATCCTTCTTCTGAGGTTTCTTCAGGGCTTGAGTTAAGTAGCTGGGTCATGGACCCGCTTGATTGTTTCCCAGATGTGCCTGCAAAAGCATAGAGAGATAATTAGTGCATGGCAGGGGACTGCAGAACAGGGGAACTCATTCATAGCGTGGTTGTCTGATGGACGTTGCACTGCTGGATCCTCACTTGATTGTGCACCAGCGACCTCACTGCCAGCACAGGAATGGTCCAGATTGTCGCCAGCCAGCTGGATGACTCTATTTTCAAAGTCTGTGAGGACCTTGATTTCAGGCATTCCTCCACCAGTCTGTGACCTCTACCTTTTGTTGTGTGCCAGCTTGTCCTGCATGAATACAAATGGAGAGAGTGTAAGCAGGACACCTGCCAGGCCACATAACAAGGATGCCTGGCATGTGTGTGGGTGGTGAGTGATGCCATGGACACGATGAGGACACGATCCACAGGGTTAATGAAGGTGCATGTGAGAGAGTGAATGGTGATGTTGCTTGAACTGGCAGTGAATGAGATCCCTATGGATGTGTGATGGGTTTGTGAGTGTGCGAGTTGAGAGTGATGAGAATAGTGACTTACCCTGGGGGAACAGAGATCACTGGATGGCTGTCCAATTTTTCAGGGCATTGGCGCTGACCACTGCGGCACTGGATGGCTGTCCAATTTTTCAGGGCATTGGCGCTGACCACTGCTGCCACTGCCTCCCATGGTAGTTTGGTAACCTTGCTTGCTGGTCTTCGCCCAGAGTGGGGTAGAGGACTTTGCGGCAGGCCTCTGCTGCATCCAGTAGGTGCTCAAGGGATGCATCAATAAATCTGGGGACAGTATGTTTCCTCCCTTTGGTAGCCATTAGTTCGCAGCAGCTTCCTATCCCTTGAAGAGTGCTAGCTCTGTGCAGGGACAGCCTTTAAATATGGTGCCTGCTTTACTGAAGGCCTGAGGTGACACAGGGCGGGTGAATCAGAGGCTGCCCCGCCAGGCGTGTTTCCTGGGAATGCATAATGAATGAGGCGGGAATGGGACAATATGGCATGAAAAGCCGCCATTGCGGCCAGCAGGTAAAATGTCCTTTTTCCTGCCTGCCACTGCACTTAGTGCAAATCTGGGACGATTGCACCCTAGATTTTTTTAAACTCTATTTCATGTTAGAATTTTGTGAGCAAACTTTGGAAAAGCTGAAATGTTCCTTTTAAATAGTGATGGCTTTGTAAAGGCTATTTTTAAAAACTCTATATACAACCACATACTTTGAGGTGCCTGCAGCTGTTAATTCTCCCACCAGTCAAAAACATCAAAAACAATTAGTGCTATTTCAACCAGGTCATACTTATAACCTAATTACTTGAATATCACATGAGCACTTAAATTATCTAGTATAAAAACAACAAAAAACTGCTGGAAGTGCTCAGGACATCAGGCAGCAACTGTAGAGACGGAGAAACAGAGTTAATGGGCAGAATCTTGTTGAGGCGTTGGAGGTCTCGCCTACCGGCTAGAGAGCTGGCAAGAGACTTGTGCTGCCTCCTTTCAGGAAGGCCCACCAAACCACATGCCAATCAGGCCGTGGTGAGGCCTTCCTCTTGAATCAAGACCCTGGGGCAGAAGTCTCACCAGCCAATCAGAGGCCACAGCTCTTGTGCTCAGCAGCGCTGTTGGGGAGGCAGTAACTGCTGCCGGAAGGATAGGCATCAGAGTCCTAGGATCGCAGAGCGACCCAGTCCACAAGTAAGTAATGTTGGGGGTGGGCTTTTGCGGGGTGGGGGTCATGGGAAGGGGGGTGCAGAGGGTCGGCAGCAAGGGCAGGTGGTTGGCTTTCAGCAGGAGGTGACAAGCTGACCGCATAGTTTTAGCTTTGTGCACACCACATGGCGACAAGCCCGCCGTTGGTTAATACCAGTGGCAGTGGGATGAGGCTCTTAAGTGGTCATTAATTGGCGGCTTAAGGGCCTTAATTGGTGGCAGGGTGGGAAGGATGACCATGGTCTTCCTGTCCAGAAATTAATTCTGGCAGAGGTGGGAAGGCGTCGGGGTTCCAATATGCCACCATCCTGCCTAATTACATGCCATTTCCACCTCCAAATTTGACACCAGCGAGAGCAGAAGATTCCACCTAATGTTTCAGGTCAAAAACCTTTGATCAGAACTGGAAAAAGCTAGTGATGTAAAAGGTTTATTTATTCGCTGTTGTGATGTCAGTGTCACTGGCAAGGCCAGCATTTATTGCCCATTCCTAAGTACCCTGAGAAGGTGGTAGTGAGCTGCCTTCTTGAAACACTGCAGTCAATATGGCGTAGGGAGGGAGTTCCAGGATTTTGACCCTATGAAAGTGAAAGAACGGCAATATAGTTCCAAGTCAGGAGTTAATGTTTTGAGTGTGTGTCTTGGAGGGGGACTGCAGGTGGTGGTGTTCTCATATGTCTGCTGCCCTTGTTCTTCCAGGTGCTAGAGGTTGTGAGTTTGGGAGGTGCTGTCAAAGGAGCTTTGGTGATATGGCGATATGAAGTGCATATTGTAAATGGCACACAGCGTTGGCACTGTGCACCAGTGGTGGAGGGATTGAATGTGTAAGGTGATGGATGCTGGCTTTGGGGAATCGGAAGGAGAGTCACTAGCTGCAGAATTCCCAACCCTTGACCTGCTCCTGTAGTCACAGTATTTTAATCAAAAACAGAAAATGCTGGAAAAACTCAGCAGGTCTAACAGCATCTGTGGAGAAAAAAACGGAGTTAACGTTTCGAGTCTGTATGACTCTCCTTCAGAGCTCTGAAGAAGAGTCATACAGACTCGAAACTTTAACTCCATTTTTCTCTCCACAGATGCTGTTAAACCTGCTGAGTTTTTCCAGCATTTTCTGTTTTCGTTTCAGATTTCCAGCATCTACAGTATTTTGCTTCTATCACAGTACTTTAATGGTTGGTCCAGTTCCATGTCAGCTCAATAGTAACCCTCAAGATGTTGCTGTTGGGAAATTCAGTGATAGTAATGCTGTTGAATGGCTAGGGGAGCTGGTTAGATTCTCTTATGTTGGGAATGGTCATTGCCTGGCAGTTGTGTGGCCTGAATATTAATTCTCACTTATCTGCCTAAGCATGACTGTTGTTGAAGTCTTGCCGATTATGGACAGCTCCTGACTCCTCCAAACCTGTTCATCAACTACAAGTCAGAGGTGTGATGGAATACCCTCCACTTGCCTGGATGAGTGCAGCTCCAACAACACACAATAGGCTTGACACCATCCAGGACAAAGCAACCCACTTCATCAACTTAAACATTCATTCTCTCCACCACTGGTGCATAATGGCAGTGGTGTGTACCATATGCAAGATGCAGCAAATAACCAAGGTTCCTGAGGCAGTACCTTCCAAACCCATGACCTCTACCGCCTAGACAAACAAGGGCAGCAGATGCATGGGATCACCACCATCTTCAGCTCCCCTCCAAACCGCACACCATCCTGACTTGGCACTGTCATCAATCCTTCAGTGTTGCTGGGTCAAAATCCTGGAACATCTCCCTAACAGTTCCTATTCCTGAACTTTATGGACTGCAATGGTTCAAGAAGGTGGTTCTCACCACCATCTCAAGGGCAAATTGAGATGGGCAACAAATGCTGGCTTAGCCAGCCATGCTCACACACCCTGAAAGAATTGAAAAAAAACAAAGCATTTTGTATGCAATTAATTACTTTTTTAATGTAATCACAATTGTTATGTAAGAAACCATGGCAGTCAATTTGCACCCATCAAAGTTTCACAAACAATAAATGAGATAAATGACCAGGATAATTGTTGGCCAGAGCTCTGCTTTTTTATTCTAAATAGTGCTATGGGATCTTTTACATCCACCTAGGTAGGCAACTTAACACTTTATCTGGAGGACAGCATCTCAGACAATGCGATGTTCCCTCGGTATGGCATTGAAATGCCAGCCTAGATTACTTATCCTGAATTGGAGCTTGAACTCGCAGTCTTGTAATTCACAAGTGAGAGTTCTACCAACTGAGCCAAACTAACACTAAAAGTTATTTAACTTATTGGGATCATGGAATTATTTCCAGCTTTCCAGCTGCTTAACTGATGTTGCTCTTTTTGGGATAAAAACAGAAAGTGCTGGAAAAACTCAGCAGGTCTGACAGCATCTGTGGAGAGAGAAACTGAATTAACGTTTTGAGTGCAATTACTCTTTTTTGAAACTAAAGGGAGGTAGAAATGTGATGGATTTAACGCTGTTGAAAGTGGGGAGGGGGAAATAAAACAAAAGGGAAGGTCTGGGATAGATTTGAGGACGGCAGAGATGAAATAACAAGGATGTCATAGAACAAAAGACAAAGGGAATGATAATGGTTGCAGTAAAGAAACAAAGCATTGGTCCAGAATGAGTGTTTATGACAGAATAATGAACAGCTCTGTCTGAAAGCAAAAACATGAAAACAAGACACTGACTGGCACTTGGAGAAAAAAATCAAAAATCAAAATGGAGGACAAAGTTCACGATCTAAAGTTATTGAACTCAGTATTGCATCCAGAAGGCTGTAAAGTGCCTAATCGGAAGATGAGGTGCTGTTCCTCAAGTTTGCGCTGAGCTTCAGTGGAGCATTGCAGCAGGCCGAAATGTAAGCGAGAGCAGCATGTTGAATTAAAATAGCAACAACCAGAAGGTCGGTGTCATGCTTGCAGAACAAGCAGAGGTTTCGCAAAGCAGTGACCCAATCTGCATTTGGTCTCCCCAGTGTAGAGGAGACTGCATTGTGAGCAGTGAATACTTTAGGCTAAATTGAAAGAAGTACGTGTAAATTGCTGCTTCACCTGGAAGGAGTGTTTGGGACCTTGGACAACCAGGAGAGAGGAGGGAAAAGGGCAGGTCTACACTCTTGCAACTGCAAGGGAAGGTGCTGTGGGAAGGAGATGAGGCGTCGGGGGTGATAGAGGAATGGACCAGGATGTCGCAGAGGGAATGGTCTCCTCAGAATGCTGACAGAGGAGGGAGGGGAAGATGTGTTTGGTGGTGTCATCATGCTGGAGGGGGCGGAAATGACAGAGGATGATCCTTTGAATGTGGAGGCTGGTGGGGTAGAAAGTGAGGACAAGGGGAATCCTATCACGGTCCTAGGAGGGAGGGGAAGGTGTGATAGCACAAGTGTGGGAAATGGGTCAGATACTGTTGAGGGCCTTGTCAATCACAGTGAGGGGTGTCTTTGGTTGAGAAGAAGAAAGGCGTGGAAGGTTGCATCATCAGAACAGATGCAACGGAGACAGGGAAACTGGGAAGATGGAATGGAATCCTTACAGGAAGCAGGCTATGAGGAAATGTAGTTGAGGTAGCTGTGGGAGTCAATGGGCTTACAATGAATATTACCAATCAGCCTATCCCCAGAAATATAGACAGAGAAGTCGTGAAAGGGAAGGGAAGTGTCGAAGATAGACCATGTGAATGTGAGAGAAGGGTTGAAAGCAAAATTGATGAATTTTTCCAGTTCCAGGTGAAAGCAGGAAGCGGCTCCAATACAATTATCAATGTACCAGAGGAAGAGTTGGGGGAGGGGACCTGGGTAGGACTGGAACAAAGAATGTTCCACATGCCCCACAAAAAGACAGGCATAACTAGGACTTATGCAAGTAACATAGCCACACCTTTTATTTGGAGGAAGTGAGAGAAGTTAAAAGGATAAATTGTTGAATGAGAGAACAAGTTCATCCAGGTGGAAGAAAGTCGTGGTGGTGGACGGAGACTGGCTGGGTCCCTGTTCAAGGAAGAAGCAGAGAGTCCTCAGGCCATCCTGGTGGAAGTGTAGAGAGATTGGATGTCCATAGTGAAGAGGAGGTGGTTAGGGCCAGGAAACTAGAAATTTTTGAAATGACATAGGGCAACAGAAGAGTCACGGATGTAGGCGGGAAGAGACTGGACAAGGGGATAAAAAATAGAGTCAAGATAGGAAGAAATAAGTTGAGTGAGGCCGGGCCAGACTGAAACAATTGGTTTACCAGGTCAGTCCTGTTTATGGATTTTGGACAGGAGGAAGAAGCAGGCTGTTCTGCTTTGAGGGATTATGAGGTGGGAAGTTTTGGAGGGAAGATCTCGAGAGGAGATGAGGTCAGTGGCAGTCCTGGATGTTCGGGGGGGATCATGGTCATGGTCATGGTCATGGTCCAGGAGGATGTAGGAGAAGTGTCTGAGAGTTGGCACTCAGCCTCGGCAAGGTAGAGGTTGTTATTCCAGACAACAACAGTACCATCCTTGTCAGTACGTTTGGTAACAATGTTGGGGCTAGAACTGAGAGAACACCTGTGTAGTGTTGATTTTATATTTAAAATTAGGGTCCTGCACTTGAATACAGGCCTATTCACTACAACTGACCTGTGGAATCACTTGATTTTCTGGGTCTTAACCTTGACCAGGAAGTTTTTGCCTGATAAAGGACCTTGATGAAGTAAACTTAATTTTGCATTTGGTCTTGCTATACTTCATCAAAAAAGGACAAAACCCATAAAGTTGGACTGTATGAGGTCATTCATATGGTAGTTCCAAGGACTGGATCAGGTGGATAGAGACCATGTGTGCATTGGACAAGAGAAGGTAGATTCATGAGAGTTTCTTCACTGGCTCCTTGGAGAACCAAATGCACCGCTCTGTAAAGCTGAGGGGGCAAACTGATTCATGAACATCCTCACGTGTGAGGTCAGGAAGTTTTTGCCTTAATAGTTGGGAAGCATGCTGCAGAAATGGATCTTTGAAGGGACACAGATCTCCATTATGGTAAGTTACTGGACTTGATAGGCAACTGGAGAACGTTTTAGCAAATTCTGACAGTGTTTTTGGCTATCTGGCTGACCCAAACTCTGACAGGGAATTTTGAGAGGTACTGCACTCTTCGGTCTGCCTTTGGGTTTGCAACATGAGGAGGGCAGCAGGAGCAAGAAAGCCAGTAGAGAGCTGCACAAGTTGTTATAAGTGGATGAAGGAGGAGGTGTCACACGTGAGGATGTTCATGAATCAGTTTGTCACCTCAGCTTTACAGAGCAGTGCATTTGGTTCTTCAAGGAGCCAGTGAAGAAACTCTCATGAATCTACCTTCCCTTGCCCAATGCACTCATGGTCCCTATCCAACTGATCCAGTCCTTGGAACTACCATATGAATGACCTCATACAGTCCAACTTTCTGGGTTTTGTCCTTATATGACGAAGTATAGCAAGGCCAAATACAAAGAAAAGTTTACTTCACCAAGGTCCTTCATCACTCTTCATTTGACGATTATTTATACTGAATATTGAGTATGAAAAGTTACCCTTGTGCAAAGCCCTGTGGAGCTAAACTCAGATTGGAAACATCCATTGTTTGAGCCTTATAGATGCCATTTGCTGTCCAAAATATCATCTGCAGTGTGTGGACCTTTTCAGGAAAGTTATGCTAGCCACCATATTGGTGAGGGCATTAGCGCAAGCATACAGTGAACAGTCACCGGAAGTACGCAGAGCAGGCAGATTGCGACATGAAGTAGCAGGCATAACTGATTTAATGCCAGTGGTGCCAGTTTGGTGCTCACCACTCCAGCTTAAGCATTTCTTTAACTTTGCACAGTTGAACACATGTTCACCAGCTTTATTTAAATGGATCATCAACTACTTACAGGTTAGTTGCTGGTTGATTTAGTCTGGTGGTGCTTCGATTCTACAAGTGCTTTCTCTAGTTGTTTCAAATTGCCACAGTCTACAGGGAGTGTGTGGCAGGTGTCAAGGAGGTCTTTCTGACTTTGAGGCTTCTGCATAAACAAGTTGCTTTCAAATATGTGTGCACTAGTAGGTATTCCCCTTGGAATAGAGAATAACTTGGAGAATGAACAGAGACTACACAGAACAAACTGCTGGAAGAGGGAGGGAGGAAGACGAGGGGAAGAAGTGTTCTTAGCATGAGACTGTATCTGGCCAGAGTGTTCAGGGTGCAATTCTCCTACTTAAACCCCAGCAAGGAACAATGTGTGTGATGTTTGGGTTTCAGTAAGGATGTCCTCACAGAAATTAGCCACATACTACAGCCACAGGTGCAACTTTACAACAGGGCCAGGCCACATTAACAGTGGCTGTGAGTATGACCATGGCAATGAACATTTATGTTCCTGGGTCCTTCCAGGCCAGAGTTGAGGTACTTGCAAAATCTCAAAGTACTCCATCCACTATTAAGTGAGGGAAGGCACTGAGGCACTCTATTCATTAAACAGTAACAATATTTAATTCCCTCTTGCCAGAGAGAAGCTATTGGAATGTGCACACAACTCCAGGATTGGAGCCTTCCCCATGTCCAGCATTTCATTGATTGCATGTCCATTGGTTTGCGGGTGCCACCTGCTAACTTTCCCCCTATATTGCAACTGAAAGGAATTCTACTCCCTCAAAGTCCAGCTGATGCGTGACCATACACAGAGAATCATGCAGGTCAATGCCCGGTATCCTGGCAGCAGTCATAACGCTTTCACTCTGTAATAGTCTGTGTACTGAGTGCATTTGAGCAACCAGGGCAAACCAAAGGATGGTCACTGGATGACAAAGGCTGACCATGTGACTGATGACTCAGGTATGTAAGCCAAAGACTCATGTATACAGCATGCAAACAATGAAAGCCATGCTGCCACACAAAATGTGATAGAGCAGATCACTGGCTGAAACAATGCCTCCCCCACCTGGACAGGCCGGGAAAAGCCTCAAATATTCAGCAGAGTAGGTGTCAAGGTTCATCACAGTCTGTTGCATGCTGCACACTTCACCCTCATGGGGGGCCAGCCCTTGCCACTAACTAAACAGTAAGCAGCTCAAAATCAGGAACATGAGGAGGAGGAGCAGCAGGTGGAAAAAGTGGAGAAAAAGGAGTAGGAGGAGGAGAAGAGGCAACCTAGGCAGCCCAATTCTGGCTGTGCTATCCATGAAGAACTCAGAGTGTGTTATCAGTAACTCAACCTTAATTTCCTATTCACCATCAGTTCCACATTTTAAATAAAAACAGAAAATGCGGCTTCATCAAATGTTGGTCATTGACCTAAAATGTTAACTCTCTCTCTCTCTTCAGATGCTGCCAGACCTGCTGAGTATTTCTGGCATTTTCTGTTTTTATTTCAGATTTCCAGCATCCGCAGCATTTTGCTATTGTATTAGAGTTCAC
The DNA here is from genome assembly GCF_964194155.1 of Cetorhinus maximus. Classification (NCBI taxonomy): domain Eukaryota; kingdom Metazoa; phylum Chordata; class Chondrichthyes; order Lamniformes; family Cetorhinidae; genus Cetorhinus; species Cetorhinus maximus. The sequence continues at coordinate 61,926,828 of NC_135889.1, forward strand.
ATCTTACCTTAACTTTATTACTAACCATCATGGTGTCCACTTGGTCATAATGCAAAAGTAAAAACCACTATAAAATAAACACTGCAAACCAAATTTATAAATCAATTCATTCCATGTTGCATACAAAAGTCAACTAATCAGCCTTGTGCATTCCCTTAGTGACTGTCTTCTGTGTGCCTTTGCCTGTCCTCGTGCTCCTACATCGTACTACCCATGGCTGCAGTATGGTTGGTGGAAGACTGCTGACCTTCAGTGGAGGTGACTGCAGATGGCCTTTGCAGATGACTTCAGGCAGCTTTGGGCTGGGAGAGGTCTGGCTGTGGACAGCATCTTCTCAGCATGGGCGGCAGCAGTCTGGGCTGCCTGGCTGATAGACCACTCATGCCCATTAGTGTTGCACCTTGTGCAAATCCCACCTCCGTGCTATCCCCTGAGTCATGGGTTCTCAGCCAGGAGTCCTTGGCCCCCTCACTAGGGTCCACAAGTAGTGTTCAAGGGGTCGGCCAAAAAATAGTTTACACAAATTAAAGCAGTTGCTTCACATATGTGATTGGACCCAGAATGGTGCTGCCACAAAGTGACTCCCGTGGGAACTGCAGCTATAAAGATCTCACAATAAATCACCATTTTCAGCTTCTGGTTTATTCACTTTAACAGAACCCCAAAATGTTCCTCAACCTGATCGGTACAGGGACCAAACTTTGGATAGTTCCCCTTCAATTGTTGGCCGACTTGATTGGGCCTGGTGAACAGGAAGAAATAGATTAAAATGTCAGCTATGGCTATGGGCCAGTTGCTAGTTTACTTGCCTTTGCATGAGAAGGTTGTGGATTCAAATCTCATTTCTGAGACTTGAAACAAAAATCTAAGCTAATACTCCAGAGTAGCACTAAGTGAGTGCTACACAGTTGGAGGTGCTGTCCTGTGGATGAGGTGTAAAACTGAGGCTCTGCCTGCTCAGGTAAATGTCAAAGCCCCTGTAGCACTATTTCAAAGAAGAATAGGGGAACTATCCATGGTGTTCTGGCCAATATTTATCCCTCAATCAACAACAGAAAAAACCAGTATCTGGTGATTTTCACATTGCTGTTTGTAGGAACTTGCTGTGCTGTTAGCTGCTGCAGTTCCTAAATTACAACAGTAACTATACTTCAAAAGCACTTAACTGATTACAAAGGGCTTTGAGCTATCCTATGGCCTGAAACGTATTATATAAATGGAAGTTAGTATTTATTAATTTTCCTTTGTGTGTCCAACAAGTCGATGTGATGCGTCTAGTGTGTGGGTGAAGACAGCTAACGTACTTTTTGTTTTTGTGTGCTAATTTGCTTCTCATTTTCAGCCCATACCATTGGCTAGCAGCAATGGGGAAAAAGAGAGCCGAATGTGTAAGTCTCTCCATCGGCAAGTCCTCAGCTGTGCCTCCATGTGGCAACATACAGAAACTGTACTGCCTCATACCCCCAGGATAAAGCTTCTGTTACAGACAGAAGGGGGCTTAATTTAAACAGCCCTGATTTCTCCTCTTGCCACCCATCCATAAACAGAGAGGTGTTTTTGATTTGCTTCCTCCTTGTTTTCAGTATGAACCAATTTCTATTGATAACTCCACAGCAAACTCATGATAGGATGAACTCAGGGGGTTAGTTTATTTTCACACAAACATTGGTGGACGGTGGCAACTTTGCCTCCTTTTCACTCATACAATAAAAGAGGGGGGTAGAGAAAGAAAGATTTACAGTGCAAATAATTATTGTTTCGTGTGTGTCCAGAGTCCAGAATCAAAGTCCAACAATGTATTCCTTCATAGAGGTCAGCAGGCTGAACTGATGCTGGATAATTCACTTTTCCAGGAGAGATGACTTCCACAATGAGATAGGGAAGTAGAGATGAATCAGTCTTGTAGGTGATGGTAGTTCCAGTAGATGGGGCCAGGCTTCAAACCTGGGCAGAGCCCCTTTTCTGTGCTGCTGCTTGGTAGATGGAAGATGGCAGACTGAGCTTTACAGCTCCACAAGGCAATATTACTGGCTCCACCAGCTCGGGGGGTCATGTCACACAACTCCCACCTCTCCACTTTGGCTTTGACAAAGGGTGTAATATCCCTTTGGGTTCCTGAGATTGTTAATGTTCCAACCATTAAATCATTAAGTCTTAACGGGAGGTTGCAGGGTCCTTTGTCCTAGCTGGTGAATCGACTTCTGTTAGCCAGGTGGTCTTATGAAGGAAGAATAGAAAGTAAAGGAGCATGCATGCATTCCCTCATCCACACTGGCCCATCAGACACATAGCTAGCAGGGGCAATGGCAGTTCCTTGCTGCATTTTCTTTTCTGAGGTTTAAACCTGGGTTAGTTCATCAGCAAAGACATTGTCCGCTGTCTCTGACATATCCTTGGCATCTCTTGGCGAGATATGGTCACCAACTCAGAGGTCCTGGAGTGTGCTAATCCCATCAGCATACACTCATTGGCCGGGATTTTTTACACCCTCCCGTGGCCAGCATCATAGTGGATGTCACGGCAGGCAGGAGCGGTAAGTACCGCGCGAGGCCAAAAATTGGTTTTACGTTGTCGTAAAACCAGTTTGCAATCATCCCCTCCAGCCTTCAATGGTGGGCTGTGGCCTGTCAGTAATGTCATTTTAATACACTTGCATATCACTATAAGGGCTGCTTGCTGGAATCATTCCCCCCCCCCACCCCCAGCTGGATCAACAGGGCATGTCAGCATCCAATTAGACCGATGTATTTCACAACGATACGTAAGTGACGTGCACCTGGCAACCTGCACTTTGCTTGTGACTTTCTGTTTGCCTACCTTGCATTGTGCAACACTCGCAGCAACTCAGACTCAGTGCCAGGCTTTGCAGTCAGCACCACATCGCTTTCAGAGGGATGTCACAGGCTTGTCTCTCCCTAAAAGACCAGTGATAACGTAGGAGCGGCTTTTAGTGTGCTGCAGGGCAAGGGCTCCACTGGGGAAGGGGGGAATCTGGCCAGAGGCAGGGAAAGGGGCTGCATGGCAAGGCCTCTACTGGGGAAGGGGGGAGTCCAGCTAGGGGCAGGGGAAGGGGGTGCAGGGCAAGGGCTCCCCTGGCGGTAGGAGGGGGAAGAGTGAGGAAGGTTGAACTCAGACACATGAGTGGCAAGTGGGTGCAGCGGGGAAGCGTCCTCTGTGACAGGATAGGGAGAGAGTATGTTACAGAATGACATAAGCGAATTGGGACCAGAATGGGAAGAATGCTGAGTGAAGAAGTGCTTCAGTTTACATTGTTGAGCTTGCAAAGACTGTCCTTGTCCCAGTCCAGGGAGTGGAAGGGCCTGTCAGGTCCAGTCTCAGCCGTGCCAGCATGTTGTGTGCAGGGCGTGGTCGTAACATCATGTGCATCGGTCCAGAGGGTTTCTGGCATCATACTGGGCTGCAGGTGACACACTCAGTCAGGGGAGGCATCTGCAGCCTAAAGATGGGAAAAGGTACTGTGGGGGCATTCAAAGGTGCCGGGGGATGTGTATATATTTCACTGTGTGTGTGGCCTCAAGGTGGGAAGGGGTGAGATCTAGATAGGGCATAGGTACATCTACCTCAAAATATTCAGGGGGCAACAAAGGAATATCGTCCACAATCATGATGGGATCAAGGAATGCAGGGGGAGGATTGAGAGGTCTTGGAGAGAGGGTCATTAAGGGACATTGTGAACAAGGGGTTAATACAAGGAGATTGATTAGTGCCATGTTTTGGGATTAATCTCGCATTAAGCTGAACATTAAGCTCCTTCTGGATGATGGGAGGGATTTCCACACTCAGACAGAGAGCGTCCAAGCCAGTCTGGAAATGAGACCTCAGCACCACCATCTTCCAACCTGCAGCGAGGGCGCAGTACAAAATTAAAATGAGGAGATACTCTGCTGGCGAGGGCTCCGAGGGCCAAAGAGAGGACTGGTACACTGCACTGGGGGCCGAGTAATGGGGTACCCAATTGAACTGTGCTTTCCCAAATGAAGAGAGATGCATAGCTGAGAACATGTAAGGAGCCTTTCAATGGCAATGCAGGGAATCAGGAGAGTGAAGCTACAAAGCGTATTCATATGAGACTAATCCTAAAAAGTGGCACTAATCATTCTCTCTGTATTAACCCCTTGCTCACAGCATGAAAATTCCCCAGAGCGATAACGAAGTCCCGAGCAATTGGGCGACAGGACAAGTTTCAGGTCCGTGTTAGAATCTTGGCGCTGGCAGGTTCACAGAAGAGAAGCCCCAATCCTCAAGTCTCAGGGTTTCAGGGGTGAATAGTTGCTGACATTGGATCCAAGCCCTTGAATCCACATTCACTGCCAAGTCATCAACAGAAATAAAACCTTTGGAGCCTGATGCTGACTCATGTCTGTTTCTCATTGGTGTTGCACAGAGGACACTATCAGGAGATGAAGCCTGGATTTATTGCTGCCTGCGTAATTGCATACAGGCAGGAGAGAAGGAGGAGAAGATTGCAATGGAGGCACCAGGCATGCCAAAAGAGCAGCTTCACCCTGATGAGCAATGGGCAGCAGGACCCTCTCCTGATGAAGCTTACAGAAACATTGTGCGTAGGTGGCTCGCAAGACCAAAGGCGTACAGAACACACATGTCTTTTCTGAAGATGAGCGAGAGACAGTGTCGCCAATGCCTCGGCATGTCCAGGGATCTAGTGGTGCACATCTGCCGCATTCTGCAGGAGTTGACGCCACGGGGGCTGGGAGGGCATCCATTGCCAGTGGCTCTGAAAATCATCGCCACTCTTAACTTCTACATGAGTGGCTCTTTCCAGGGCTCCACTGGGGAGCCCTGGGGGATCTCGCAAGCTTCCATGCATAAGCGCATACAGGAGGTGACAGACCCCCTTTTTCCAAGGCCCACAATTAAATGAACTTCGACAGAGATCAAGCAATGTCTGTGTTAAGACATTAGCATGCCAGAGCACTGGGCTTTGCAGTGGTTTCTAGATTCCCACAGGTGCAGGGTGCCATTGACTGCACTCACATGGCTATAAAAGCTTCCTGTCAACAGGCACTCCAATACATCAACAGGAAAGTCTTCCACTTGCTAAATATGCAGCTGGTCTGTGACCATGATAAACAAATCCTGCAGGTTTGCACCAGCTTCCCAGGAAGCTGCCACGACTCAAGCATCTTGAATACATCGCCGATCCCAGACATCTTCGAGGGATCACACAGGATCCAGGGTTGGCTCCTCGGTGACAAAATGTACACTCAAAGGGTGTGGTTGATGACGCCCGTGTGGTGGCCACAGAATCCTGCTGCTACTGAACATTGGTGGAGCCTACCATAGGCATCTTAAAGGTGCGATTCTAATTCCTGGAGAGATCTGGCGGAACACTCCAGAACACACCCCAGAGGGTCTCACGGATCATGGTGGCTTGCTGCACGCTTCACAACCTGACACTGCAAACAGAGGAGGACTTGCCAGAGGCTGACATGGCAGAGCTGCACATCTCCTCTGATGAGGAGGACATTGAAGGGGATGAGGAAGCCGAGGCTGCAGGGGAAGTGGCCATAGCGTGGGACAGACAAAGCAGGCGTACATGTAAGGCCCTCGTTGCCACCAGATTCCATAAGAAGAATGACGAGTTGTGGTGAATTTCCTCTTGGACAACTGCCCTCCATCATGGGCTAACATGAATACCAGCATTGCTATTCCTCTCATTTCAACCATCCACTTCAAAATGAGAGTGAATAGTTACACATCAGGCACACATTGTCCTGATCCTTTGAAGGATGGTGAAGTCTTGGGAGCATGTGTCCTTGTTGAGATGAGGAGCGAAATGGAGGAGGGAGTCCCAGCATCAGACGTCGGAAGGCGCTGCCTCTTTAAGCGTCTCTCCAGCATCCCAGTCACAATAGCAGCCTTCAAGAGGCAGGAGCTGTTCCACTATCCTCAGTGGGCTTGTAGCTGTATGCCTTCAATCTGACAAAGCTCCTCAAGGAGATCCATCTCCAGCAATGGGACAATACATTCTGTGTAACCTCAATGGTGATACTGATAGGTGACACTTGGGCTAAGGCAACCGAAGACGTTCCACAGGTGTCAATCCATTTAGAGATGGCTCAGTCCTCTGTGTCATCTTCTTCTCAATTACATTGACATTTGGCACCTGCAGTTAGGGATGCTGGCCTGCGTTTATCCTCACCTTTCTATGAATGTGGACTAACTGAGGATGACAACATTGAAACACTTGCCTGCCAGACGTTAAAATGCCTCCTCTTTAACACAGACATTGTGCCTTCATGGCCAGCACTGGCCCTTACGAACTCCAAAATGCTCAGACACTGTGAAGCCCTCAAGGTCACGAATCATTGCTAATAAAGAGCACACTTCAGCTTCAGTATATCCTTGCTCCTATCCCATTGCTCCCCTCAACATTGTCTAAAGCTACCATGTGGGCAAAGGCTCCATTGACTGTCAACAATCACCATTTGCAATTAGCATCACTGACCTCAGTGAGTGTTTAGATGAGGAGACACAGAGCGCTGCATCCCTACTTGTGACCACAGCAAGGTTGTAGGTACAAGCACCAGGACAATAATGTGGCTGAGAGGGGCAGAGCTTTGGCACATTGAGGTGGCAAGGTATTTTATTGGTGAGCTTAGCAGATGCACACTTGGAAAGTCAGAAACGTGCTTCACAGACAGGAGCTCTGAGTATGGGCTCATAGCATGAAAATGCTGCCAGATGACAGAGAGCACCTAGAGGTCTAGGATATATGACCCATCGTCACGTGTTTAAGACATCTCTCCTTTTACACTACACCTTAACTTTTCAATAATGCAGATGAGATGGATGAGCATCTCAGCCTCAATCTTACACAGCCAAGAATGAACATGACATGACACTGCAAAACATGTAAACAAGGTTCCTTCCACAAGCACACTTTACATTAAGGATGAGGCGTTACTTATGTTGGGAATGATCTAAGAACAGGCACACACTGAGGTGATATGGAAGCAGACTACATGGACGAGAGGCCCACAATAGTGACACCAGCGATAAGTCAGGGAAGGGACCATGGTGTCGCACCTGATTGACAGCAACACAGTTCATAATTAAAAGGAGGCATACACCAGAGGATTTGTGAAAAGGGTGCAATTCTATTTATAATTGTGAGCATGATATTCATGTGGTAAACACCCGTGCCACCATTGCGCTCCTGATATTTTTTAACTTTCCTAAACCTACCACTACGTCTGGGTGCATCCCCGACATCCACAGCGGAGGTGGAGGCAGCCTGCTGACTGCTATGCCCTGTTCTCTGTCATGACTTTGTCGGGCGTCCTCTGCAGGGCTGTGACCTGGAGGACCCCACCCTGTTTTGGGTGCCCTGCTGGGTGTCCTGCTGTGAGCCAGGTATACTCTCCTCGGCCTATGGAGTTGGAGGTGATGGGGTCAAGGGAAAATTGCCCAGGACAAATCCAGTCCAGCCAATTACCACCCCATCAGTCTACTCTCGATCATCAGTAATGAGATGGAAGGAGTCATCAACAGTGCTATCAAGCGGCACTTGCTTAGCAATAACCTGCTCACTGATGCTCAGTTTGGGTTCTGCCAGGGTCACATAGCTCCTGACCTCATTACAGCCTAGCTTCAAACATGGACAAAAGAGCTGAACTCCGGAGGTGAGATGAGGTGCACTCGACATCAAGGTAGCATTTGACTGAGTGTGGCATCAAGGAACCCTAGCAGAGCTGGAGTCAATGGGAATCAGGGAGAAAACTCATACCTAGCACAAAGGAAGATGGTTTTACTTGTTGGAAGTCAATCATCTCAGTTCCAGGACATCACTGCCGGAGTTCCTCAGGGTACTGTCCTCAGCCCAGCCATCTTCAGCTGCTTCATCAATGGCCTTCCTTCCATCATAAGGTCAGAAGTGGGGATGTTTGCTGATGATTGCACAATGTTCAGCACCATTTGCGACTCCTCAGATACTGAAGCAGTCCATATAAAACTGCAACAAGACCTGGACAATATCCAGGCTTGGGCTGACAAGTGGCAAGTAACATTCGTGCCACACAAGTGTCAGGCAATGACCATTTTCAACAAGAGAGAATCCAACCATCATCTCTTGAGATTCAATGGCATTACCATCACTGAATTTTTTTTATTCATTCATGGGATGTGGGCATCGCTGGCATTTATTGCCTATCCCTAATTGCCCTTGAGAAGATGATAGTGAGCTGCCTTCTTCAACTGCTGCAATCCATGTGGTGCTGGTACACTCACAGTGCTGTTAGGGAGGGAGTTCCAGGATTTTGACCCAGCTGAAACCCAACTATCAATATCCTGGCGGTTATAATTGACCAGAAACTGAACTAGACTAGCCATATAAATACTGTGGCTATAAGAGCAAGTCAGAGTGTGGGCTGGTGTGTGAGTTAACACGGAACAGATCATTCATCCTGTTTCTGCACTGGGTAGCTGACCTCTTCTGTGCTGTGTTAACACTGACCACTACTACCACTGCCTCCCAAGCCAAATGGTGAGGTTGGTGGACCTCTTCCAGCCATCACGGGGGTAGAGGACATCATGGCAGGCCTCGACTGCATCCAGCAGGTGTTCCAGTGAGGTGTCATTGTATTTCGGTGCAGCTGTCTTCTTCCCTTTGGGGCCATCGCTCCCATTGGTAGAAGTCCTGGGCTGCAGATATTGAGAAAGCTGTGCACGGGTGCCATTTAAAAATGGCGGCCGGAGTGAGGAAACGATGAGCTCATGGTGGGCCAGGCGAATCAGAGGCCTTCTGCCCATGATCCGGCGTGTTTCCCATGCGTGCACAATTAATGAGGCGGGAAGTGGGCAATATGGTGCGAAAACCCACCATTGCGGATGGTGTGTAAAACACCGATTTTCACGCTCGCTACCGCACTTAGTGCATGGAGGGGAAAATCCCTCCCATTTTTACCATATATACTTGTGTAAAATTCAAGTTTTTTGGACCAAATTTTTAGGCAAAAAGTGGGGGGCTCACTTATCCAAGAGTAATATTTTTGAGAGGTTGAAATCCATTCGTGTTGGAGGGACAATTATTGTCTCAAAACATGATAAATATTTACCAATTACCGGTAAGCTATGCCATGCTTTTGGTAGGCCAAGCAGTAGTATCTGTAGCTTACGTTTTTCTTGGGTACGACGAGGGCAAAACCACACACAATTGCCATATGCCACATTAAATCTAGAAATAAAGGTTTAACTCACACTTTAATCTACATTAATTGTATTGCTATCCACACCAATCGTCTCTTGTAGCAGAGGAAAATGTGAGGAAAATATCCATAATCTGAAAGAATTAATAGGTACAACCATAATATCAGGAAATTAAAATTACCAGTAGTAACAAGTTATTTATCATAGCTTTGACTGGATTAGAGAGCGAGATTTGCGGAAACGTAGTTTCCGACCTGGCAAAACTGCAGGTAGTGTCTGTTGTTGCTTTGTTGGTGCCTGCCTCTGAACGGATTCATAACTGACAGTTTTCCTCATCTTAAATAGCTTTACAAGGTGTGATATGGAGCATTGTAGCGAGGATATTGTGATTAAAGTGTAGGTAATCTAATAGTATTAGTAATATGACTATAACACCAGGAAATTATAATTACCAGGAATAACTTGTGTTTATACTATTTTGTGCAGCAAAAAACATGAAAAAACACATTGTTCTACTATCCCTCAAGAACTGGGGCCGACATATATATGAGATATATGAAAAATTAAGAATGTTTTGGCCAAAAGTCAGGGATCGGCTTTTACACGAGATCGCCTATTACTCGAGTAAGCTGATGTCTGTGCTGGGTCAGCCAGGTTCATTGATGGATATACTCAAAGACCTTCTGTATGGCGATTGATCACTAAGTCAAGACCTCCTGGGCATCCATACCTCCGCGACAAGGACACCTGTAAGTGAAATATGAAGATAGCGGATATTGGCATTGACAACTGGGAGACAGTTGCTGACAACTGTGACCTCTGGAGGCTGACTGTTTGGAAGGGCACTGGAAGAAAGGAGCAGAAATGAAAAGCTCAGCTGGCCAAGAAAAGGGCCCAGAGAAAACAGAGGCCAGTGAATTGTGCATCTTGTCAACGCACTGTCTTCCTTCACAGTAAATGTGGCAGAGACTGCCCTGCCAGAGTGGGGTTCGTGAGCAACGCCAGGTGATGCTTAACACAGAGTTGACCACCACAGTGCAAACGATTGCCTTATGAGATGGAAAGCTGTCTTAAATGCAAACCTTTCTTCATCAATTTATATTGTATTTCTTGATATTTTTTCCCCTGGCTGCAAAATTTACTTAAGAAAACATTGTGATCAGTCGCAGGGTGATGAAAATCTCGTTTCCACCACTGTTCAATCTGCCAAATGTAAAGAAAAGCAGAACAAAGCCTCTGACCGGAATGGCCCCTTAGAATCAACATTAAATGTAATGTGATACTTAGGACAACTAAATATTAACAGAGGGTAAAGCATTAATTTGAATTCCTCGGATCTGTCTAGGAACTGTGACAATTAAAGACACAAACAACAACATTTAGGGCAGAATTTTCAGTCTGTTGGGCGGGCCGGTCGGGAGTGGGCTCGGATGTGCGTGGAGCCGATTGCTGCCTGTGATCGGCTGCGCGCCACCATTTTTTGTGGGCGGGCCAATTAAGGCCCGCCCAACGTGACGTGCGCCCACCTGTGCAGGCAGGGGGAGGAGGGAGAATTGGGGCCTGTGCTCTTTCGCGCACGCGTGCGAAAGAGCGCAGAAATCTCTCCGTGCCTCAGGGAGATTAAGTTCAAATTGAAAGTTTTAAATAAAGAAAGAATAAAATTATTTAGGCATGTCCCCTCATGTGACAGTGTCACATGAGCTGGGACATGTTTATGAATTGTGTAAAAAATATTTATTTATTTAATAAAACCCTCAGGAAACCTCATCCTGCCCGTGAATGAGGTATCCTGAAAAACGCGAAGGCCACTTGGGCTCTTCACCTGCCCGCCAACCATTCCCATCTCTGGCGTGCGCCCGCTGAACAAAAGATCGGAATGACGTGTGGTGACGTCGGAATGCACGCCCGACATCACCACGCGTCATTTTACGTGCGGCATTCCAGGCCAGCCCCCACACACCGACATGAAAATTCTCTCCTTAGAGCCAGAGCAGAATGGGGGTGGGATAACTGAGATGAATGGTTTCAGTGAGTCAGCATCATGAAAGGAATACAGCCCCCAGATATGGATTCCAAACGCTATTCCTGACACAAACACAAAAGCAAAATATTGTGTATGGTGGAAATAAATGTGGAAATGCTGGAATTAGCAGTTCAGGCAGCACCTATGGAGAGAGAAACAGAGTTAATGTAACTCAGGTCTGTGGCCTTTGGTCAGTTTATCCCTGACGGACAGACTCTGACCTGACTGCATTTAGGTGTATGTTGACAGGACCGATAGGGACACCCAAATATGCCCAAGTGTCCCAGTGGAGTTCCCAGTACAGAGCACTGGGATTGCTCTTGAAGGTTCAGCCTCCAGTGGCTGTCTTCCCCAGTGTCAGAGTTTCCTCTTTAGCTAGATATTGAATTTTATAGGAAAGAAACAGATCAATCAGCACAACTGGTCCATGACGGTGTTAATGCTCCACAAAATCCTCCTCTAATCCTACTTCATCTTACCCTATCATCATATCCTTCTGCTTGGCCAATATTTATCCCTCATCCAACAGCAGATTAACTGGTTATTTTCTTGTTGCTGGGAGCTTGCAGTGTGCAAACTGGTTGCCATGTTTGCCTACATTACAACACTGGCTACACCCCAGAAGTACATCATTGACTGTGGGGTGTTTTTGGATGCCCAGACAATTTTAAATGCCGTATAAATGCAATTTATTTCCAATCAAATTGACAGCTGGGGAAAATAAGTTTGTTGGTTTGTAGTGATTATAGGTTGTTGACTTTAATCACAAGAAAATGGCAAGCTTTGTTACCTTTATACTAAATTAATCATTGATTTTTCTTGGCTTCGCACATGGTTTACAGAACAGAAACAGGCCATTCAGCCCAAACGGTCTGTTCCAGTGATTAAGCCCCACATAAGTCTCCTCCCGCCCTACTTTATCTCACCCAATCATCATCTCCTTTGATTTATTTTTTCCTTGTGTCTATCTAGCTTCCCTTTAAATACATCTACACGATTCACCTCAACGACTGCATGTGTTAGTGAGTTCCGCATTCTAACCAATCTCTGGGCAGAATTAACCCCTTTATAATATAATGGGAGGAAAAGGTCAGCACCAACTCCTTCCATGTATGTTCGTATGTTAATAGAACTTTTAAGTGTCTCAAGCTCATGGATTTAATTCCTTCTCCAGAGGCTTGAGTCTCATAACCTAGGCTGATTCCCCCAGTGGCAGTACTGAGGGAATGCTGTACTGTCAGAGGTGACATCTTTCAGGTGAAATGTTAATCCATTTGCCCTCTCAGGTGGACATAAAAATAACATGGGCCAATTTTGAAGAAGAAAGGGGGAGTTCTTCCTAAAGTTCTATAAAAATGCAGATGATCTGGACTTTGTCACATTGTTCTTTGTGGAAGCTTTCTACGCGCAAATTCGAGTTCCAATTTCACAATAGTGACTGCACTTTTAAAGTGCTTCATTCGCTGTGAAGCACTTTTGGATGTCCTGAGTTTGTGAACGATGCCATATATTTGCAAGTCTTTCTTGCTAGAAGATTAATGCACACCATTATTGCAGCAGGACATGATCTCTGCTAGCAACTGTCAGTGACAGTGTGTGACGGAGGTAGTCCTTGCATGGCACCATTTCCAGCTGATTCCACCATTTCTGACCCATATCCCAGTTATCTGCAGGTTCTTTTCACTACAAGTCTGGTTTAAAAACACAAATGTATACCTTACATTAGATGTCAGCTCTCCTCACAAAAAAACTGAAGATCCCATGTACAGATTGTTCTCAACCCATGATTATGATTGCCCATCATTATATTATTGGGTGAAGAATATAAGAAATAGGAGCAGGACTATGCTATTTTGCCTCTTGAATCTGCTTCATCAGTCAATAAGATCATGATCAACAATCTATCTCAACTCCACCTTACTGCACTATCCCCCTATTTCTTGATTTCCTCAGTATCCAAAATTTATTGATCTCTGCCTTGAACATACAGATGGCTTCACCACTGGTAGGTAGGGTTACAGAGGGCCAAAGGCAGGGTGTCAGCTACCTTGGTGCTTCTAATGTTTAAATACAGTGCCATTTACCAGGCTCACTCACCACCAACTATAAAATGGGAAATACAAGGCATCATGACAGGGGATTCAGCAGAGGTATTTTCCATTATTTTTCCCCCATGGTTATGTGATTACATTTTGCTTTTATGCAGAGTCTTCCCTCTGTGGAACAAGTTCCCTTTCTTGCCTGGAATCTATCTCATAACTTGGTTGCAGGTCTGGTAAATGATGTAAAAGGAGCCTTTCTACTATATATCTATGAGTTCAGATCTTCACATAGAGACCGATTTGTTGCTCAAAACCAGCAACAAGTTTCATAATTAGGTGAAACAACAACATTAATAAATAAAAAATGTTTAATTGCATAGCAATTTTTTGACAGAAAATTATGGATTCTGTGGAGGGGGGGACCTCAGAAGCAAAAAGATTTGAAAACCTCTGCTCTAAATTATGCAGATGATGCTGTGTCTTCATCATCATTGTCTTCTTGCTGTTCCTCCACTGCCTAGCAAGGTTACACTTCTTGGATGTCTGAAAGGAAATAAGCACAGAACAAGGTTGTGGTTTAGGGAGCAGAGAAAGTAAGAGGTGCAAGCCTACATCATCCGTAGCTTGTAAATAAAAAGCAAGTGTGTGTTGAGTTGGAGGCGGGATGTGAGAAGGATGATTAGGTATGGGGATACTATCATCTTCGATGGTTTCAGTACCTCCATTGGCCATGGCTCAGCAATGGCCCTTCCCATTTGGCCAGCACAGTCTCCTCCATGGGGGTTAGAACATGTAGGTGCACCTGTTTCACCCCAGTTAATTCCTGCTGCCTTCAGTTCTGTGCCATCCTGTCCTGCAAGAGAGGGGTACATTTTTCAGTGAGTGTGGTGCAATGAGTCTAGGTGCTGTGGCTGTCATTGTTGGGTAGCTGGCAGTGTGTACAAACTATAAGGCATGGGTGTGAAACTCACAGCAGTGCTGTGTGTGAGCTGTGGTGAAGTGTATGAATGTGAGGTATGAGTCCTGACTGGTAGAAATTGTTATTAAGTGAGTGATTGGAGGGTCTGCTGAACTGAGCAGTATGTGAAGCTAGTGGTGCTGTTGAAGATTTGGCATTCGAGGATGCATTCAATGATCTTGACCGCTTGTGTGAGATCATTGAACTACTTGTATGTGAGCTCTGCATCCAGGTGCAGTGGATTGGCATTGACATCACAGCTACCTGCTCCCACTGTTTTCTGAACATGTGGCTGGAAGGTCTCCTGGCTCCCTGTGGATACAGAGCATCTCTCCTCTTTTGCACCTCCTCCACCGAGGTCTCCAGTGCAGCTAAAACCTTGGAACCCAATTTCTCCCATGTTGTGCCATTCTTCCTTCTTTTCGAGGTTAGATTCAGCTCCCACAGGACTGCCAACACTTGCTCCAGCCACAATCCATTAAGAGGTGCAGGCGAGCTTTATGTAATGTTGAACTTCCTACTCATAGGTCCAGTTAATCAACAGCACCATTAGCACTAGAAGGACATTGATATAATTTAAAACAGGGAAAAAGGAAGTTTGCTTGATTCCTGCATTGCAGTCAATGGGTTTAGATTAATTGCACATTGTGTTCCTCACACCCATTTTCTAGGGCTATTGAACTTAGTTCCCCAGTGTCTGTTTTCTGCACTTATTAACCTGTCCTATTGCTTCTACAAGGTGCATCTGTAATGGCTACAGCAAGGGAGTTGGGAGACTACTGAACTTCCATTGAGAGCTCCTAAGATAGTTACTGTGGGTGGCCTGGAGTAGCTCTGGCAGGAGAGAGCCCAGCCTGCAGAATGAAGAATTTCCAAGGAGGTGGGGCAGCTGTCTGGAACCAATAAGGGCATTAATGTGGCTGGGGAACAGGTGGGTTGTCATCCTAAGAAAGGGTAGCACCTACTTCTTCTCATGGAGCCAATGCCAAGCTCATGGGGCTACACCTCAACGCTCCCATTGCACTGCAGGGCAACAAAGTGCAGAGTGATGTGATGTCCTCAAAGTCCCTATCCACTCTGTCCTTCTCGCTCTAAAAACCAGCAAACATTTTGGACCCCAGAGCCAAAAGGCAGCAATCTGAGCTTCAATTAAAGTGGTCAGTGCAGCTACTAGATTTTGAACCATTGTGGGCCCCAATGCAGTGTTCATAGAGCTGACCACTCACTCCATATTTGGTAGCATCATCTGGATGCAATGGGCAATGATCCTGGAACTCCCTCCCTAACAGCACTGTGGGTGTACCTACACCATGTGGACTTCAACGGTTCAAGAAGGCAGCTCACCACCACCTTTTCAAGGGCAATTAGGGATAAGCAATAAATGCTGGCCCAGCCAGCAATGCCCACACCCTGTGAATGAATTTTTAAAAACCCTCCAATTTCCTGGGGTTCTCCCTCTATAAAACACTTGGAATGGCAGTGCTTGGCGTGGTCCCACGATGCTATTCTAGATATTGAAAGCATTTTGATTTCAGCTCAGACAACCCATCACCTGTGTTCCTGAAGAGGTCAGAGAGAGGATGACATCCATTACTTGTCCTTCCAGCGCCACATTCTCTGAATCCTTGTCGTCATTGGCGTTTTGTCTGTGGGTATAGTATTACCCATAAACTTCCCAGGAGGTCTGCATTGTGAGCCTTGCCCCTCAAGATATTGAACCTCACTGAATATTGACAGTAGACAGCTGCTCCCTCACTGCCTCTCCCCGCCATTGTGAAACCATGCTTTACATCAAAAAATAATTTTGAATTTACTGGCTGGAAATCCCTAATTGATTTTTTTTAAAATAGGGACTAAAGCCATATTCCAATGACTTGAGATCATAGTCAAAGATGGCTGTACATTTGCATTCCTGTACCTTTTACATTCCAAAAACCATTGAAATCGAAACAACCTGCATGCAAAGCTGCACCAGAAACAATGGCCTTGAAAGAGGGGCCTTCTCCTACCCCATTAGCAAAGCATCCAGACAATCAGTTGGGTACTCAACTGGGTGAAGACAAGCCATTAGACATAATCACTTGGACAATGAAAGCCTGGCTAAAAGAGGAATTCCCAACTATGATCTAATCATGTTACAATTGGAATACACTAGCCTTGCCATTATTTGGTTCACTGGGTATTATTATTCATTATTATTTTACTTAAGATGGGTTGAGTACAATAAAAACTATCTTTTCTCTTAAAAAAAACTCAAGGGAACCTGTATGATTGTGTCTTTTATGGTCATAGCATGTGAAAAGTTAAAAACTCAGGGAATTGACAAGTATATCTTTTTAAAAAAAATCTGTTGAGGTCAACCTGGGAGAGGAAGAGGGGAGCCATTCGACCCTTCTTTGCCTGATCATACCAGTGCACTGTAGCTGCTTCCTCACCACCTCTCCCCACTCTGTAACTGCTCCCTTGCCACCTCTCCCCCTCTGTAGCTGTTCCTCACCACCTCTCCCTGCCCTCCAATCACAGACTGCTTCCTCTCATGAGCATATCACAGCACACATGGGAGAGATGCAGCCTGTGATTGGTGGAGCAGCTCCTTACAGAATCTGTCACTTCCACTTACTTGTATGTACATGTATTTTGAACATTGGTTGGCGGGCCAGATAGAAACCTTTGGTGGGCCAGACTCTGGCTGGCAGGCCATATGTTGGATAACCCTGCACTAATGTATAGAGGCTACCTGTCCTTGAACTGGTTTTCAGTATGCTCTCCAGAACTTCAAAATCTGAAAGACAAGAGAGCGCAGGTGTTAGCAGTTAAATAATATTGGTGAGCAAAGACAAATGACATTAACCCTTTGTCATATTTAAGTGACGATGAGATTTTAGTGAAAAGGGAAAGAGGCCAAGATTTTAAAGCTACCCAGGACTTTTCCTCCAGGCCACCAGAAGCAATGTTCCTCATGTACTCCTTCTCCACAATATCCATGATGGCGTCTTCGAGGAGAGAAGACCAAGATAGATGGAGGACATCCTTCTGAGGCAGTCTGATCCATTAATGTATGCCAGCAAGAATGAATGGAGTGCGTAAGGATTAAACTGGTAAAATGTTTTGAGGATGTACATGTCAGGGCATAGTGTTGCTGGTGTGTGAAAGATGGTACAGGTATGAGGAGGTGAAGGAAGTGCCAACAAAGTCATAACAGTTGCAACAACAACCTGTAGTTATATAGTACTTTTAGTAAAATGTCCCAAGACGTTTCACAGGAACATTATGAAACAAAATTTGACCTTGAACTTGATAAGGAAATGTTAAGGTAGATGTCCAAAAGCTTGGTCAAAAGATTGGAAGACACAGGTGGCAAAAGAGTAAGAAATGGTATTATTAGGTGGGGTCAGAGAAAGAGGGAATAATTGTGTTTACAATGCATATATGTAAATGAATCACAAAGTTAGTATGCAGGTACAGCAAATGATCAGGAAGGCAAATGGAATGTTGTTGTTTATTGCAAAGGGAATGGAATAGAAAAGTAAGGAAGTTTTGCTACAATTATACAAGGCCTTAGTGAGACTGCATTTGGAGTTCTGTGTACAGTTTTGGTTTCCTTATTTAAGAAAGGGCTTAATTGCATTAGAAGCAGTTCCAGAGAATGGTCACTCGACTGATTCCTGGGATGAAGGGGTTATCTTGTGAGGAAAGGTTGGTCAGGCTGGGCTTGTATCCATTGGAGTTTAGATGAGTAAGAGGTGATCTTATTGAAAAATATAAGATCCTGAGGCGTCTTGACGAGGTGGATGCTTCCCCTTGCGGGGGATAGTAGGACTAGGGGGCACAGTTTACGAACATACAAACAAGGAGCAGGAGTAGGCCATTCAGCCCTTTGAGCCTACTCCACATTGAATAAGATTATGGCTGATCTGATAGTAACCTCAAATATGCATCCCACCTACCCCCGATAACCTATCACCCCCTTGATTACCAAGAATCTATCCACCTCTGTCTTAAAAATATTCAAAGACTCTGCTTCCACCACGTTTTGAGCAAGAGAGTTCCAAAGTCTCACGACCCTCAGAGAAAAAATTTTGCCTCATCTCATCTAAAAATAATGGGTCACCCTGAAAAAGAGATGAGGAGAAATTTCATGACAGAGCAGGCTCAATGGCTGAATGGCCTACTCCTGTTCCTAATTAGTATGTTTGCATGTCTTTACTAAGGAAGAAGGTTCTGCCAAAGTTACAATGAAAAAAGAGATAGCTGAGACACTGGATGGGCTAAAAATTGATAAAGAGGAAGTATTTGAAAGGCTGGCTGCAATTAAACTAGATCAATCATTGGAACCAGATGGGATACATTCAAGAATGCTGAGGGAAGTAAGAATGGAAATTGTGGAGGTACTGGTCATAATTGGCCAATCCTCCTTAGATACAGAGGTAGCACCAGAGGACTGGAGAATTGCAAAGGGTATAACGAAATACCCAGCAACTATAGCCCAGTCAGTTTAAGCCCTGTCAGTTAAGCCCAATGGTGGGAAAGCTTTTAGAAATGTGACAACCCAGACAAGGTTGATGAGGGTAATGCAACTGATGTGGTGCACATGGACTTCCAAAGGTCATTGATTAAGAGCCATATTTTTGATTTTTTAGCAAAGTTGAAGTCCATGGAATAAAATGGACAGTGGCAGCATGGTTGCAAAATTGGCTGAGTGATAGGAAATAGAGAACAGTTATTTTTCAGACTGGAGGAAGATATACAGTGGGGTTCTTGAGTGGTCGATATCTGGACCAGTAGATTCTTGATCTATATCAATGGCTTAGACATGGGTGTACAGGGCACAATTTAAAAAACTGCAGATGGTACAAAACTTGGAATTATAGTGATCTGTGAGGAGGATAGTGATAGACTTCAAGAGGACAAGGATGGGCTAGTGGAATGGGCTGTCATGTGGCAGATAAGTTTAATGCAGAGAAATGCAATGTGATCCATATTGGGAGGAAAAATATGGAAGAGTAGCATAAAGGGTATAATTCTAAAGTGGGTGCAGAAACAGAAAGACCTGAGGATATATGTGCATGAAACATTGAAGGTGGCAGGGTAGATTGAGAAAATTATTAAAAAGGCATATGGGATCCTGGGCTTTATAAATAGAAACATAGAGTACAAAAGCAATGAAGTTATGATGAACATTCATAAAATACTCATTTGGCCTCAACTGGAGCATTATGTCCAAATCTCGGCACTGCACTTTAAGATGGATGTGAAGACTCGAGAGTGGGTGCAGAAAACAAGGGAAGGTTGAGGAGGTTTGAGGAAAATGTTCAAAATCATGAGGGGTTAAAACAGAGGGTAGAATTATCCCAGATTTGTACAAAGTGCAGTAGCAGGTGGGAAAAATGTAATTATACCCGCCAGCTGCAATGGTGGGTTTTTACACCATATCGTCTCATTTCTGCCTCATTAATTATGCAGCCACAGGAAACATGCCATCCCATTGGTGGGCAGCCTCCGATTTGCCCGCCATGCCGTTACCTCGCCACTTCCTCACGCAGGGCACCAATTTAAACTGCAGCCATGTGCACACTTCTCAATGATTGCAGCCCAGGACTGCTCCGGTGAAGACATGGCTCAAAAAGCCAAGAAGAGAGCAGCCCCACGATTCAGTGATGCATCTCTGGGATGCCTTCTGGATGCCATGGAGGCCCATCACAATGACCTCTACCCTCGTTCTGGCCGCAGGGGGCCCATCAGTCTCACCACTCTGGCTTGGGAGGTGGTGGCAGAGGTGGTCAGTGCCAATGCTGCAGACAAGAGGTCGGCCATCCAGTGCTGAAAACAGATGAATGTCCAGGAATGTCCTGTCCACAAAAAGCAGGACAAATCCAACCCAGCCGATTACCGCCCCATCAGTCTACTTTCGATCATCAGCAAAGTGATGGAAGAGGTCGTTGACAATGCCATCCGGCAGCACTTACGCAGCAATAACCTGCTTACTGATGCTTAGTTTAGGTTCCACCAAGGCCACTCAGCTCCTGACCTCATTAGAGCTTTGGTCCAAACATGGATAAAAAAGATGAATTCAAGAGGTGAGGGGAGAGTGACTGCTCTTGACATCAAGGCAACATTTGACTGAGTGTGGCATTAATGAACCCTAGCAAAACTGAAGTCAGTGGGAATCAGGGGGAAACTCTCGACAGGTTGGAGTCATATCTAGTGCAAAGGAAGGTGGTTGTGGTTATTGGAGGTCAATTATCTCAGTCCCAGGACATCACTGCAGGTGTTCCTCAGGGTAGTGTCCTATGCACAACCATCTTCTGCTGCTTCATCAATGGCATTCACTCCATCATAAGGTCACAACTGGGGATGTTAGCTGATGATTGCACAATATTCAGCATCATTTCTGACTCCTCAGACACTGAACCAGTCCTTGCTATATGCAGCAAGACCCAGACAACATTCGAGTTTGGGCTGATAAGTGGCAAGTAACATTCGTGTTACACAAGTGCCAGGCAATGACCATCTAAACAAGAGAGAATCTAACTATCTTCTCTTGACATTCAATGGTGTTACCATTGCTGAATCTCCCACTATCAATATTCTTGGGGGTTACCATTGACCAGAAACTGAACTGGATTAGCCATATAAATACAATGGCTACAAGAATAGGTCAGAGGCTGGGAATTCTACAGCGAGTAACTCACCTCCTGACTCCCCAAAGTCGGTCTAGCATCTACAAGGCACAAGTCAGGAGTGTGATGGAATACTCTTCACTTGCCAGGATGAGTTCAGTTCCAACAACACTCAAGAAGCTCAACACCATTCAGGACAAAGTTGCCTGCTTGACTGGCACCCCATCCACCACCATAAACATTCACTCCCTCCACCATTGATGCACAGCAGCAATAGTGTGTACCATCTGCAAGATGCACTGGAGAAACTCACCAAGGCTTCTTTGACAGCACCTTCCAAACCCGTGACCTCTACCAATAGGGGTAAGAAGGGCAAGAGCAGCAGATGCATGGGAACACCATCACCTGGATGTTCCCCTCCAAGTCACACACCATCCTGACTTGGAACTATATCGCTGTTCCTTCACTGTTGCTGGGTCAAAATTATGCAACTCCCTGCCTTACAGCACTGTGGGTGTACCTACACCACATGGTCTGCAGCCATTCAAGAATTCAGCTCACCATCACCTTCACAAGGGCAATTAGGGATGGGCAATAAATTCTGGCCTAGCCAGTGACGCCCACATCCTGTGAACAAAATAAAAAGGAAACCTGCAGATGGCAAAAAAATTGGCAGTGTGGTTGACAGTGAGGAAGATATCAATGGGAAGAATGGTCAGATGGGAGAAAAATGGCAACTGGAATTCAATCTGAAGAAGTGTGAATTAATGCATTTGGGGATGCCACAAAAGGCAAGGGAGTGCATAATAAACGGTCAGATACCAAGAAATGTAAAGAAACAGACAGACATTGGAGTACATGTCTACAGATCCCCGGAAGTATCAGGACAGATAGATAAAATGGTCAAGGAGGCATATAGGGTATTTTCCTTCTTTAACCGAGGCGCAGAAAATTAGTACAGGGAAGTTATGCAAGAACTGCATAAAACAATAGTTAGGCCACAGCTAAAGTACTGTGTACACTTCTGGTTACCACATTACAGGAAGGATGCTATCGCACTATAGATGGCTGAGAGGAGATTTATGAGAACATTAACAGAAATACCTGGAAAAACTCAGCAGGTCTGGCAGCATCGGCAGAGAAGAGCAAAGTTGACGTTTCAAGTCCTCATGACCCTTCAACAGAACTAAGTAGAAATAGGAAAGGGGTGAAATATAAGCTGGTTTAAGGGGTGGGTAGGGGAGAAGAAGGGGGCGTGGGCTTGTTGGGACAAGCAAGCAGTGATAGGAGGAGATAACCAAAAGATGTCACAGACAAAAGAACAAAGAGGTGTTGAATGTGGTAATATTATCTAAAAGAATGTGCTAATTAAGAGTGGAGAGCAAGACAAGCAAGGTAGCTCTAGTGGGGGTGGGGTGAAATAAACGATGGGTGGAATACATTTAAAAATAATGGAAATAGGTGGGAAAAGAAAAATCTATATAAATTATTGGAAAAACAAAAGGGAGGGGGAAGAAACGGAAAGGGGGTGGGGATGGAGGAGTGAGTTCAAGATCTAAAGTTGTTGAACTCAATAGTCAGTCCGGAAGGCTGTAAAGTGCCTAGTCGGAAGATGAGGTGCTGTTCCTCCAGTTTGTGTTGAGCTTCACTGGAACAATGCAGCAAGCCAAGGACAGACATGTGGGCAAGAGAGCAGGGTGGAGTGTTAAAATGGCAAGCGACAGGGAGGTCTGGGTAATGCTTGCGGACAGACCGAAGGTGTTCTGCAAAGCGTTCACCCAGTCTGCGTTTGGTCTCTCCAATGTAGAGGAAACCGCATTGGGAGTAATGAATGCAGTAGACTAAGTTGGGGGAAATGCAAGTGAAATGCTGCTTCACTTGAAAGGAGTGTTTGGGTCCTTGGATGGTGAGGAGAGAGGAAGTGAAGGGGCAGGTGTTGCATATTTTGTGTTTGCATGGGGAGGTGCCATAGGTTGGGGGTCGAGGAGTAGGGGGTGATGGAGGAGTGGACCAGGGTGTCACTGAGGGAACGATCCCTACGGACGGCCGCCAGGGGGGGTGAAGGGAAAATGTGTTTGGTGGTGGCATCATGCTGGAGTTGGCAGAAATGGCGGAGGATGATCCTTTGAATGCGGAGGCTGGTGGGGTGATAAGTGAGGACAAGGGGGACCCTATCATGTTTCTGGGAGGGAGGAGAAGGCGTGAGGGCGGATGCGCGTGAGATGGGTCGGACACGGTTGAGGGCCCTGACAACTACCGTGGGTGGAAAACCTCGGTTAAGGAAGAAGGAGGACATGTCAGAGGAACTGTTTTTGAAGGTAGCATCATCAGAACAGATGCGACGAAGGCGAAGGAACTGAGAGAATGGGATGGAGTCCGTACAGGAAGCGGGGTGTGAGTTGTAGCCAAGGTAGTTGTGGGAGTCGGTAGGCTTGTAATGGATATTGGTGGACAGTCTATCACCAGAAATTGAGACAGAGAGGTCAAGGAAGGGAAGGGAAGTGTCAGAGATGGACCATGTGAAAATGATGGAGGGGTGGAGATTGGAAGCAAAATTAATACATTTTTCCAGGTCCCGACGAGAGCATGCAGCAGCACCGAAGTAATCATCGATGTACCGGAGAAAGAGTTGTGGGAGGGGGCCGGAGTAGGACTGGAACAAGGAATGTTCCACATGCCCCACAAAGAGATAGGCATAGCTGGGGCCCATGCGGGTACCCATAGCCACACCTTTTATTTGGAGGAAGTGAGAGGAGTTAAAGGAGAAATTGTTCCGTGTGAGAACAAGTTCAGCCAGACGGAGGAGAGTAGTGGTGGATGGGGATTATTTGGGCCTCTGTTCGAGGAAGAAGCTGAGAGCCCTCAGACCATCCCGGTGGGGGATGGAGGTGTAGAGGGATTGGACATCCATGGTGAAGAGGAGGCGGATGGGGCCAGGGAACTGGAAATTGTTGATGTGACATAAGGTGTCAGAGGAATCACGGATGTAGGTGGGAAGGGACTGGACAAGGGGAGAGAGAAGGGAGTCAAGATAGCGGGAAATGAGTTCCGTGGGGCAGGAACAGGCTGACACGATCGGTCTGCCGGGACAGTCCTGTTTATGGATTTTGGGTGGAAGGTGGAAGCGGGCCATCCGAGGTTGGGCGACTATCAGGTTGGAAGCTGTGGAAGGAAGATCTCCAGAGGAGATGAGGTCAGTGACAGTCCTGGAAACAATGGCTTGAAGTTCAGTGGTGGGGTCATGGTCCAGGGAGAGGTAGGAGGAAGTGTCTGCGAGTTGACGCTCAGCCTCCGCGAGGTAGAGGTCAGTGCGCCAGACAACAACAGCACCACCCTTGTCAGCGGGTTTGATGACAATGTTAGGGTTGGACCTGAGAGAACGGAGTGCAGTAAGTTCAGAGAGAGACAGGTTAGAATGGGTGAGAGGAGCAGAGAAATTGAGACGACTAATGTCACGCCGACAGTTCTCAATGAAAAGATCAAGAGAAGGTAAGAATCCAGAGGGAGGGGTCCAGGTGGAGGGAGAATATTGGATGTGGGTAAAAGGATCCGTTGAACGGGTAGAGGACTCCTGCCCAAAGAAGTGAGCACGGAGACGAAGGCGGCGGAAGAAGAGTTCAGCATCGTGCCGAGCCCGAAATTCATTGAGATGAGGGCGTAAGGGTATGAAACTAAGTCCTTTGCTGAGCACTGAACTTTCAGCGTCGGAGAGGGGAAGGTCAGGGGGTATAGTGAATACACGGCCGGGGCTGGGATTAGAAGATGGGGTGGGGACGGAGGGACAGGCAGGGGTGAAGGGTCCTGGATGGGTGTTGGTGTCGTTGAGTTGTTGGAGCTTGCGTTCCTTAGCACTTGAGAGAAAGAGAAAAAGTTTCTTGTTGAGGCGTCGGATGAGACGAAGAATAAAATGAAACTGGGGGCACACGCAGCTTTGAAAAAGGGTGCGGCGGTGCTGCTGGAGGGAGAGGTCGAGTGTGTTCATATGGCGGCGAATGGCACTGAGTGTGGATCTCAGAATGCGACGGGAACAGCAGTCCGAGAAACGTTTTATGTCCCGGAGATGCCTGTAATCCTGGGTGGGTTCGAAACATAAGGGATGGAATTTTAGTTGAAATCCACGTGGGGTAAGCCGGAGACGGAGACAGTCACTGAGAAAGGAAATAATGGCTGTGAAAGCGGGTTTTAGTAAATACCTTGTCAAACACCAGGAGAGAAATGGAAAGCAATGAAGGTGAACAAGGCAAAAGAGAGATTCGAAAATCCTGACGGAGAGTATAACAAAACTTCTTTAAGGCTTGCTGCATTGTTCCAGTGAAGCTCAACACAAACTGGAGGAACAGCACCTCATCTTCCGACTAGGCACTTTACAGCCTTCCGGGCTGAACATTGAGTTCAACAACTTTAGATCATGAACTCTCTCCTCCAACCCCACCCCCTTTCCGTTTTTCTCCCTCCCTTTTGTTTTTTCCAATAATTTATATAGATTTTTCTTTTCCCACCTATTTCCATTATTTTTAAATGTATTCCACCCATCGTTTATTTTACCCCACCCCCACTAGAGCTACCTTGCTTGACCTGTTCTCCACTCTTAATTAGCACATTCTTTTAGATAATATCACCACCTTCAACATCTCTTTGTTCTTTTGTCTGTGACATCTTTTGGTTATCTGCTCCTATCACTGCTTGCTTGTCCCAACAACACCCCCCCCTTCTCCCACCCCACCCCCACCCCCTTAAACCAGCTTATATTTCACCCCTTTCCTATTTCTACTTGGTTCTGTTGAAGGGTCATGAGGACTCGAAACGTCAACTTTGCTCTTCTCCGCTGATGCTGCCAGACCTACTGAGTTTTTCCAGGTATTTCTGTTTTTGTTTTGGATTTCCAGCATCCGCAGTTATTTGTTTTTATCTATATGAGAACATTGCCAGGAGTGTAGATTTTTAGCTATGATGAAAAATTGGATGGTCTGGGGTTGTTTTCTTTGAACCAGAGGAGGTTGAGGGGAGATTTAATTGTATAAAATGATGAGGGACCTAGATAGACTGGATAGGAAGGGCTATTTCTCTTAGCAGAGAGGTCAACAGCCAGGGTCATAGATTTAAAGTAATTGGTGAAAGAATTAAAGGGGAATTAAGGAGAAATCATTTTTCATCCAGAGTGATGGGGGTCTGGAACTCACTGCCTGAAATGGTGGTAGAAACAGAAAACCTCATTGTACTTAAATATACACTTACAGGCCATGAACCAAGAGCTGGAAAGTAGAATTAGGCTGAATAACTCTCTAGGCTGGCACAGTCTTGATGGGCCAAAGACCTTCAATGTCATAAATTTTCAATTTTGCTATGATTCTCAACAATTATTTTAACATCAATATAGCAGTGTGTATTTCAACCAATACACTTTGCCCTGGTGACTATACTTGGAGGAGACCCTCTTAAACCTAATTTAATGCTTTATCTAAGTGCCAGATTAGTGGCAGGGGTTCAAAGTTTTTGGCTGCTGTGTGTTAATAGGAGTGTCAAGGTTGATGAAAGCATTGTAGGAGGAATTAGATTGTAATGTATGGCATCTCTATTAGGGGGAAGGAAGTTATGTGTAATACTATTTGACTCTGAACTCATTTATAGAAACTACACAGCCAGTAGTATACATGATTATAATGCAGCGTAGCAAATATTTAACATGAAAGGTTGCAAGAACTCGATACACTGAATGTCTTACTAGCAACTACTTTATTTTGCACTTTTGTAAATTACAGGCAGAATTACAAACGTAATTACACAAATAGCTTTGATATCAGTGATCACATGAACATAGTTTCACGACCACGGAACA
Organism: Cetorhinus maximus; assembly: GCF_964194155.1. NCBI lineage: Eukaryota > Metazoa > Chordata > Chondrichthyes > Lamniformes > Cetorhinidae > Cetorhinus > Cetorhinus maximus. The sequence goes on from NC_135889.1 coordinate 61,953,496, forward strand.
CGCTAAAACACTTCATACACAATTAAGACTTTGAAATATAGTCACTATTATAATTTATAAATCGATAAGAATCAAAATTATCATAAGCATAAAAGTAAATTTGATTTTAATTAATGTAACATTACAGCATTAGTTGAATTTAACCCAACAATATAACAGTAAAATTTAATTTCCATGGTTACAAAATTTTCCATGACTGAATTCAAATTAATAATAGAATACTTGTTATTTAATTTTGATTTTTAATCACAAAAGTTAAGATCAGTTGGAGTGTTCAATGGTTCAACACTTTAGCTAGTTTAAACACTGCCTCAGCTTCAAATACTCTGGCTTTAATTTTACAGGCATGACGTGGGTCCCAAGCCCACACAGGCAAACAGTGGAACCGTGGAGAGGATTTTACTGCTAAAGGCCAATTAAAAGACAGCTGCCTAGACTGCTGCCAAATTCAGGATGGTAGCCTGCTGGGCCAGAGCGCTGGAGCTCTGCACTCGGCACACTGCCTTTGCTGAGGCCGCAAGGAGGAGAGGATGCTACTGTGTTGAAGTGCCTTTGAAAGGTCAGTGAGAATTCTTTTTAAATGCACCAGTGCCAGGCACGCATGCCCTGGCAATTGGAGGTGTTAACCCTTTAGTGGTGGTGTCAATGCCACCAGGGAAGACATTGATGCTGGGGGATTCAAGGAAGACCCGCTAGGAATTCGCCGCCTCAATGTGCCTGGCAGTCTCCTCACAAAGTGGAGCTCAGTTTGTTGCTGGCAAAATGCCAGTGGGGGCATAAGATGGCCATTAATTACCTTAATTGGCTGTCTGCCCCCATCAGTGGCTGGCTGAACCATTGTGGTTCCTCCTTTTCGACATATCCCATGGTAGTGGTAAGACATTGGTCTTTCCTCCCAACAGCTTCCACTGCCATTTTACCAGTTCCCCCTACCTCCCAGACCCACTCTAGAAGGCTGGTAAAATCCTGGCTTCTGTCTTTGTAGTAGTCTGGTCACTTTTCAGTGACTTTCAACTTCTTTATTGTCCATTGCTATTTTTAAAACACTGCCACTCCAAAACCAACTCAATACCTTCCAATTTAGGTAAACAATGTTTAATCTTAAATACTTTCAGCTGCAACACTGAATGTTATCTTAGGCAATTTGACCAGTTATAAATGAAAACATTTTCACCAGTTATCAATTCAGTTGGAAAAATGGCCCAGAAAATGTAGCTTAGAAGTTGAAAACTTCATCGCTGCAGCTTCATACGTCAGAATGTTAGTGGAATGGCTTTTCTCAGGCATGTTAGTGCTTGCAGGACCCCACCAAAATGGTTCGATTTCTGGGGCAGAATTTTCCTGTTGGCGTGCGGGGGTGGGCCCCGCATGCATGCGCGTAAAATGATGCGCAGTGACGAAGGGCAAGCGTCCCAACGTCACCGCATGCCATTGCGATATTTCATTGGGCGGGCGATGATCTCCAATGCGCGCCCGCCATTAATTAATGGGCTACTTAAGGCCCTTGAGGCGCCAATTGACTGAGATTTTTCGGCGCCTGTGCAATCTTCGGGTCGGCGCACGGGCGCAATGGGCAGGCAGGTAGTACACACTTGAATAAGCTTCATCCACGGGCGGGATAAGAGGGTTCAGTGGGGTCGTGAGTGTGCTCTGTCAAATATTAATGTTACAAAGTTACTGATACTTGCCTGTGTGATCTGCAATACCTCAAAACGCATTCCAGCTGCTTGGTCTGGACTCACAACCTTCAGGTCATCACTCTGCAGTGAGGAATCTTTTTTGGGCCTGCATGTTTCAGGAAGCCTTCCCTTAGTTTGGGAACGGGAGCTGAACTCTCCACTGGGGGCAGCTCCTCTGAGGAGGAAGGGAGGGCTAGAAGGGGGGGGGAAGCCAGGAGTGCACATTCAGCCTTCAGGGGAGCCACCTGTGGGAGGTCAGGCGCAGGCACAAGGGGCGCAGGGCCAAGATGTAGTCCAAGGTGGAAGGTGCTGCAGAAGACGCCACTATCCTGCTGCCAGGTTATACAGATGGCGAAGCAGCTACCTCAATATGTCTGAGTTGCAATGCCGAAGAAGGCTGTGTCTCTCAAGGGAGACAGTCAACTATATCTGTCAGATGAATGGGCCTGAGATCTCCGTGAACTGTGTGGGTGGACACCCCCACGCCAGTGGCTCTAAAGGTCACAGCTGCCCTCAATGTCTATGCCTCTGGCTCCTTCCAGGGGTTGGTGGGTGATCTTTGTGGTGTCTCCCAATCAGCTGTCCACACTTGTGTCAAACAGGTTACAGACGCTCTGTTCAGGTGTGCATTGACCTTCATCCTCTACTGTTGGGACCAGGCAAGTCAGACACAGTGAGCCAGAGGCTTCGCGGCCATTGCTGGCTTCCCCCGTGTCCAGGGTGCAATCGACTGTACACATGTGGCCATCAAGGCGCCAGCAGGTGAATCCGGTGCCTTTGTCAACAGGAAGGGCTTCCACTCCATGAACGTGCAGATAGTGTGTGACCACAGGATGCTGATTCTACAAGTCTGTGCAAAGTATCCAGGCAGCTCCCACGACGCCTACATCCTCAGATGCTCCCAGGTGATGGGGCTCTTCAGTGCTCCAGCCCGGCTGGATGGATGGCTGCTGGGTGACAAGGGCTATCCCCTCAGAAGGTGGCTCATGACGCCTCTCCACCATCCAAAAACAGAAGCTGAGCAGTGGTACAATAGGAGCCACGCCTCCACAAGGGCTGTAGTGGAGAGAGTCATTGGTCTTCTCAAGATGCGCTTCCGATGCCTGGACCGCTCAGGGGGCGCACTCCAGTACTCCCCAGATCGTGTGTCGCTGACAGTGGTTGCATGCTGCATTCTCCACAATCTTGTGCTGGAAAGGGACGGCACTATGGACGATGAAGATGTAGACACATTGGCTGCGGCTACACACGATGAGTCCAGCAGTGAGTCCGAGGATGAGCATGCACAGGGAAATGCTGAGGGGGTAGACGCTGACCCGGGCATACTCCAGGGAGGTAGGGACACCCGGGAAGCTTTAATCCAACGAACCTTCAGCTAGCACAACACACATGGACCTCCGGGACAAGTCTGGGCTGCATGCTCCATATTCAAGATCAAAGTGCTAAATCTGCCTGGTTAGGAACATTAACTAAGGTCCTTGTTAATAAAGCTGAATGTCCTACAAAACACTCATTACATTATTGGAAAACATCCACCTGCAGAATAAAAGAGGCAACCTCAGCTATGGTGACATGTCTGAATTTAATATTGCAACCAAAGAAACTTAATGAAACAAAAAGAATAAGGTATTAAAAATCACACCAACTCATGAAGACCTCATTGCAGGCCAACACAAAAGCACCAGTGATAAACCCGTGGTGTGCCTAGGGTGCCTTATGTTTTCGGGTGCTATGTCTTGGTGCTGACCCCTCACTGGGAGTGCATCTGAGACAGCCTGCTGACTCTGCTGTCCTGTTGGCCTCGATGACCTTGGCGGTCATCCTCTGTGCTGGCCCCGCCTGGGAGGGAGCTGCCAGTTCCGCAGCTGGCATCTCCCCAGTCATCGCAGCCTCACCAGATGCAACGGTAACTGGCAGAGGGGCGGAGGAGATGCCGTCCTCATCCGGAGCGCCCTGAGAGGAGCCTGCAGAGACGACAGGCAGCTGCTGCGCCAACATGAGGTCACTTCGGACTTCCCTGCTCACCATGGATGGATGGGCACCGAGCTGGGAAACTTGGTGCCCAGACCATCTCCCAAACTGGCACAGACCAGCTGAGGGCTTGCTGGTCCGAGCGCATCCCCAGGAAGCCCTGATGGGTCTCCTGGAGGAGCCTCTCCATGAGAGGACGCATGGTGCTCGGACATGAGGCTCATTGCTTCGGCAATATTCCGCGTAGACTCCTCCACCATGAACACCAAGCCAAGCATAGCCTCATGTATCTCCCCCAGATGCTCCCGCACACCCGGCCGCATTTCCTGCACTTGCCGCGGCGCGGACGACTCCAGAGGCACATCATCAGGCACTGACTGAGCATGTGCCTGCTCCCCTGCAGTCCTCCGACTGCTGGTGCCATGGGCACTTTCTATCTCTGCCAGCTCCTCCAGCGACTGTGAAGTGCCGTCACCGCTGTGCCCCGGGACACTAGCCGATGTTCTAATTTCCACTGAGGTGCTAGTATCTGCACTGGTGCCTGCCTGACAGATGGTGTGACGCTGGTGAGGCTTCGGGGCCTTCAGGTGTGAGAGGGGGCCTCTGCAGCTCCTCCTCCCTGTCCTGCTCCGCTGATGCTGAACGGAAGAAGAAGGATATTGGATCAGTTAACATGGAGACAATGTCAATGTGCATCCCTTCCCCCGGATCATTATGTGCACTTCCTTCCATAAGCAATGGTCAAGCCACGTTGTAAACTTCAATCACTGAACATTCAGCACTGCCATGGCTGCTGGGAGAACAATGGTGACCTCACTGCTGGGCAAATATTCCCGCCTGTGGAACCCCAGCCTCACCAACACCGGTGGACCTGGGCGCATGGCACCTCTCCAAATCTAGGGCCTCCTGCTCGACGCGGCTGAGAATCGCTAACTGTGCCAGCCCGCCACCAGCCCTCACCTGCTGGGCTGAATTATGTGCATTCTTCTCCTGAAAAGGAGAGAAGAGCATTGATCAGTGCTAATTGTACCTGGACTCTCTTCATGGACAGCCCACCCCAACCAGAGTGGGACACTGCAGAGCTCCAGCGTCTTCCCACCCCGCTGCTGCCGAACACTCACACAAAGTTGCTAGGCCTGTTCCCCCACCCCCTTGGCCAAATGCTGCCAACATCACATTGGGCACCACATGGTCTAATCTTCCATAGCAAGGAGGCACAAGCACGTGGAGCGCAGAGGACAGCAGATCGATCGGTGCTACGCCATCTTGAAGCTCCTCTCCCAGCAGGTCATCGCCCTGACTTTGACATGTCCTGGAGTTCCAGCACTGCGCCTAGGTGCAGCTCCTTCAGGTTGCCCCCAAAACAGTCATGTGAGTCTCAGTGTACCACATGCTGCGGGGGCAGAACCCACCTCGGCATGGGCAATATCTGCTGGACCACCGAGCGAAGGACACATGCCGTCAATGATTCAATGCAGTCACTACACTCAGACTTGGGGGCGGGGGCGGGGAGGGGGTGGGGGGAATGGTGGGGGCACCGGGGGGAAAGCCTAACTGTTGGGTTAAGTGACCAATGCCAACATGGTACTTACCCTTCCTGAGTGCAACAGGTCATTAAAGCGCTTGCGACACTGGACCCAGGTGCACTGCACCACGTTGCGGGCGCTCACCACCTCTGCCACCTCCTCCCAGGCACATTTGGTCACGTGGGGGGGGCCTCCTCCTCCCGTCCTGGGGTACGAGCACCTCCTGCCGTGCTGCCACCTCCTCGAGGAGGGCAGCAAGGCAATCATCAGAAAAACGAGGGGCACAGTGCCCCCCCTGTCCTACCCTCCTGCCTGGCCTGCTCACCAGCAGCGCTCTGGGGAGCCCTTCCACTGGCCATGATTCGCAGCCTTTGAAAGGCTGCAGCAACTTTATAAAACAGGCTGCCGGGTCGCCATTGGGCCTGGCGGTCATTGCAGTCCCACCTCCGCCCACCCACTCCCGGTGTTCTCGGGAGCCGCAATTCACAGTGGGCGGGGCTTAATTTGCCCACCCGTATAAAATGGCGGCGCGGACCCGATCGTGGGCGCCCACTCCGCACCACCCGCCAGCCAGAAAATTCTGCCCCAGGTCACTATATTTTATTAAACAATGATACTAAAAACTGCCTATTTAATCTATTGTCAAATCCTCACAATTATGATTGTGAAAAGAAATGTATGAAATAGGTCATGTAAAAATAATTCACAAAGTCTTAAGGGATGGATAATATGAGTAAACTACATCAATTGATTACAAAAGGTACAATTGATTAAAAATTGACATAATTTCAGTATTTAAGCTGACAACTCAGAAACTAGTTTTTTGTCCTATAGTTTTGGCAAAGCTTTGTACAATATTTCAGTTGCCAAGCTTCTGACAAATCTGAAATTCACAGGAGATCTCTGCCAGGCCATTTAGATGCTCTGGTGAGATAGTCGGCCATGAATAGTTCTTCATCATTTTCAGTCAGGAAAAGCTCCTTCGCCTGATGCGACTTTCACAGGCACCATCAACAGCAAGATCACAAAAGGTTAAAGATCTAGGGGGCTAACTTTGTAAATATATTCCAGTAAATCAAGTGGTATTGAAGCTGTGGTTATAGCTTATACGACAGCAAAAACAAACTTTCCAGCTTGGAGAGGGTGTGAATGAGCAAGGAAATGAAAGGCCAAGTTCATAAAGTATTTAAAAGATCAAGGTAAAAAGGAAATGGAAATCATATCATGGGGGTTTTCAGTAGAGCCTCCATTCTCCAATTATTTCTCGGTATTTGCACTGCACTGTCAATCCACCAAATAGCCCTTCAAAGGCAGCAATAAACCATACTAATTGAATGAAAAATAACTACTTCATTTTTTAAAGTTTTACTCTGAGATCCTCATTATTAAGAATCTACAATTAGACTGACTCAATGGCAGCATTTTTGTTTGAGTACATGTTTTGTTGGTCTGGTTGGCTGGACAAACTGTTTAGATTGTTGCTGCTATGCTCATAATCGATAAATTTGAGATCAATTCATATGAGGAAAATCTGAAAATCTTAAACTTTTCACTGGATCTGCTTGAGACCCTGATTTGGCTCAAGGTCTCATGCAATTGAATAATTAAATGATTCTAGTAGCTCAAAGGTTTTTCTCCACAATGTTTTTGGCCACAATTAAGACCATGGAAGGTAAATTATTTTTGCAAATGTTTCTTCATTTAGATAGGCATATCAAAAATTTAACTGTCAAATAATTTTTACCTGCATAAAGTCTTGTGTCCATATATTTTTAAGGAAACGACCACGAGACCAGAGAATGAAATATGTGCAGTCGGGTAAGGAAAGTGAAACTTTAGGCACTTGGCACCAAAATGTTCCAGTTACCCGTCTGTGAATCTGCCATTCAGTGAGCGTCACCGTAGATATAATACAAGCTGACCTATGACAACTGTTCTAAACCATGAGTTAAGTAAACATTCATATTTTTAATTTACATATTTAAACAATCTACTTCCTTTTTATCTCCTTTCATCCTCCCTGCATTGGGAAATCCACAAAAGTAAATCATCCTTCTATTCCCTCTCCCTTTCATTCTCTTGGGAAATGGAATCAACTTGAACATCATGTCGTACATCTTTAAATTTTGAAGTTATAAATTGCTATTATTTTTACAACTGGAGGGTTAACTATTTTGTTGTTTATGGTTAAAGTCAAAATAATGAAAATGGTCAGTACATATAAATTGGGTCAAAAACAAAAATAGCTGGAAAAACTCAGCAGGTCTAACAGCATTGGCGGAGAGGAACACAGTTATCGTTTCAAGTCCGGATGACTCTTCATCAGAACTCATTGGGAGAACTATAAATTGGGTGTTTGGGGGCAGGTTGTACTTGCACATCTGTGGTTCACGGAGGCAGCTGCACATGTAAAACTGCATGTCCCTTCAAACAGATCCAATTGTTGTTACTGGGATTTCCAAAATGTGACTCATAGGCTTTAGACATGAGGAAAAGGTCTAAAGCTGCAAGAGTTATCTGGAGAGGTGAGGTATCCTTTTGGAGAGGTAAGGTACACCTTTTGGAGTGGTAAGGTTCTCCTTGAGAGAGGTCAGGTGCCTCTTTTGGAGAGGTAAGTTGCCCTTTGGGAAAGGTCAGATATCCCTTTGGAATTGTTAAGAGTAGACATGAATGTGTGTAAAAAGTAGATAAGCTCTGTGGAACTGTCAAGCTGTAAAGTCATTTAAAACCCCAGGCCCTTTAAATTAAAGAAGTCCAAACTGCAGTTAAAAAATCAGTGCTTGCTATTTCATTGTTTATTGACATAAGGATTAGGGCTGCTTGACTGCTTCCACAACCTATCATTATCACATTGGGAGGTCTGTAAATTCACAGTTTGTTTGACAGCTCCAAGTGGTTATGAAGCCATAGCTGTCTTTGATGTGAGGCTATGAATGCAAATGTATGTTTTCATTGGGATTAAGTACTAGAAGGAAATGCTCATTTTATAAGGGATTATGTACATGAAGGAAAGTAAATGTAATCAGAGTTTTGTTTTAATATAGTGAAGTCTGCAATAGACACTTACAATTTTATTTTATTTCATCTCACCATGGCTCCAGAGGTCTGTCCTGAAGTCCCATCCCTAAACCCAGCACCCACCTTTTTCACCGGGGGGTGGGGGGGTGCTCCCACATCTGTGGTTCAAGGAGGGAGCTGCACGCCTAAAAGTGCAGGTGTCTTCAAACAGATCCAATTTTCGTTACTGGGATTTCTGGATGAGTTGGCACGGAGGGTGTAAGGAAACTAAGTTGCAAAGGGGCTATAATGGACTATGAAGATGATGACTGATGTAGGCTGTCATGGAAATACAAGGGGCCATAGGGGGTGGGTAGACGGGCATAGGTGACAGAGTGGATATGAGGGATCATGGGGCACCATGGAGGGGGTGGGGGTGCATGTGGTGACATGAGTTGGCATGGATAGGGCATGGGTATTGTGTGAGGGGTGAGTGGGTGTGAAAGGTAAGGGCTAGAGGGCTGTTTTTTGTTCTGTTGTTTTTATTGTAACTGGCACGAGGTCCCAGAGCACTAAAGTGAGTCTTTTAAACAGCCCACTTTGGCACCTGGCAGCTGTGTGGTTGCCTCCAAACTCTTTCTGGAGACGGTGGACCTGACTCCTGTTAGCACCTGCAAACCCCCCATCCCAGAATGAAATCCAAAGATTCGGGGCACTTTCTTCCATGTCGGGTTTACAGAGTCAGGAATTCTCCCGACTCTTGTGCTCCTGACTTGGGAGCAAAAATTCGGCCCTTTATGTCAGATCTCCTGAGCTGACACAAAAATCCATGACAGACCATCAAAGGATAGATTCTGCCACAACCTTTGCATCTTTGTTATTCTCAGAGTGTTTTTCCTTCATACAAACACACTTGAACAGATCCTTTCCCAAAGTCTTTCTTGCAAAGCAAAAGAAAAGCAACGCACCTGCTGAAACAAAGATTACAGATAGGATAATAAGAATACCAAAATGTTCTGGTGCCGGCATGATGATGACCATGACAAAGCGGAGAAGGTCCATAATGCTATTCATGGACCCCTGAACACCATTTACAATTCCTCTTTTTGATTCATGAACCATTTCTTGGGTAAGCTGCGTTACAGTAAGGTCAAAGCTCCACAAACCTAGAAAATAAAATATTTTTAGGTCAGTATGTGATTCAGGTTGAAGATCTCGCCTGTCCCCACCCAGTGATCTCCAATTGCAGGAAAGTGACCAAAATATGGCAGAAAGTTAGTGGGATAGCTTTACCAAAACCAGGAACGAGCGACTCCATCCCATATATCTAACATTCTATATCACTTCGGAGTTGTGCTTACAAACTTCTGGAGCTGCTAATTCTGCTCACAATAGGGCAGGTCTCTGAAAGATGAAGAAGGCAATGTAGAACTTCGAAAGAACATAGACAGGTTGGTGGAATGTACGGATACAATTCTAAAGCAGGGTGCAGCAGCAGAGGGATCTGGATGTATGTGGACATAAATCACTGATGATGGCAGTACAGGTTGAGACTGCGGTTAATAAAGCATACAGCATAGCATCTGAGGCTTTATTAATAGGGGCATACAGTATAAAGCAATGAAGTTATGTTAAACTTGTATAGAACATTGGTTTGGCCTCAACTGGAGTATTCAGGCCAGTTCTGGGCACAACACTTAGCACTGTGGATATACTGACATCATATGGGCTGCAGTGGTTCTAGGAGGTAGCTCACCACCACCTTCTCAAGGGTAATTAGGTATAAATGCTGGCTCATCCAGTGATGCCCACATCCCGTGAAAGAATAGTAAAACAAGTAGGATGTGATGGAATTAGAGAGTGCAGAAAAGATTCACGAGAAAGTTTCACAGATGAGGAATTTCAGTTACGTAGATGGATTGGAGAAGCTGGGGCTGCTTTCCTTGAAGAGAAGGTTGAGAAGAAATTTGATGGAGGTATTCAAAATTATGAAGGGTCTGGACAGAGCAAATATGAAAAAAACTGTTCCATTGGAGAACAAAAGGGTGCACAGATTTAATGAAATCAGCAAAAGAAACAAAGGCGACATGAGGAAAAATCTTTTTATACAGCAAGTGGTTTGGATCTGGAATGCACTGCCTGTGAATGTGCCAGAGAAAGAGGCAGGTTCAATCGAGGCATTTAAGAAGAATTTTGATTGTTATCTGGAAAGAAAAATGTGTGGGGCCAGAGGGAGAAGGCAGGGAAATTATACTAGGTGAATTGTTCCTTTGGAGAGCCAGCACAGACATGATGGGCTGAATGGCCTCCTTCTATGCTGCAAATATTCTGTAATTTTGTGAACAGGAAGGCTTCAGCCCAAATAACAGCACTTGTGACCAAGTTCTTGCTTGTATCACCTATATAGAAACCAACAGAAGGAGAAGGCAGAGACTGTGCTTCTGAGGCTTGACATGAAAGAGTCTGGCACACAAGCCTACTGATGAAGGTGTTACATCAATGGGTTATATTGGCTATGGAGATTATGTTTTTAAAAGGCACATTCCAGATAATGCTAAAATGCTAACCCATGAAGGATACAGAAGAATGGATTACTTTAAGTATGTGTTTTTGCTCCAAATGATTGGCAAATGATCTGCCTCCAACAATTTCCAGACCATTCAAGTATGCAGATGAAATTTGCTTGACTTCATGAGGCAAAGACTTTAAAAACTTGAGCCAGAACGTGGCAGCTGTAATGACTAATCCAAAAACAGGAAGGTGAAGCCCAGTGTGTTAAAGATATTCTCCTTATGCTTCCACTATAACCATGCCAAAGCTTTACAAGAACTCATCCTAGATGGAGAACTTCAGATTACACACTTACTTACCCACCAACATAACTTTGTTTATTCATTCATGCAATGTGGGTATCAATAACAAGGCCATTGCTGATATATTGCTGATCCCTAATTGTCCTTGAGATGATGGTGAGCTGCCTTCTTGAACCACTGAAGTGCCCTCACAGTGCAGTTAGCAAGGAAGTTCCAGGATTTTGACACAATGACAATGAGTGAACGGCAGTATATTGCCAAGTCAGGATGGACTATGTTGTGGAGGGAACTTGCAGGTGGTGGTGCTTCCATGTGTCTCCTGCTCATGTTCTTCTAGGAGGTAACAGTCACGGGTTTGGAAGGTGCATTCGAAGGGGAACACAGAAGAACACAAGGAATAAGAACAGTAGACCATATGGCCCATTGAGCCTGCTCTGCCATTTAATGCAATCATGGCTGATCTTAAGAATTCCAAAAATTCATAACCCTTTGAATGGAGTAATTTCTCCTCATCTTAGTTCTAAATGATCAGCCCCTTATCCTGAGATTTCCCGACCAGTGGAAACAATCTCTCAGCATCTACCCTATCAAGCCACTTCAGATGCTTGTATGTTTCAATGAGATTGCCTCTCATTCTTCTAAACTCCAGAGAATATAGGCCCAAATTACTCATCTTCTCATCATAGGCAAATCCCCTCATTCCAGGGACCAATTTAGTGAACCTTGTACTGCTTCCAATGCTTCCTTAAATATGGAGACCAATACTGCACAAATGGAACCTTGGCAAGTTGCTGCAGTATGTGCCTCTTTTAGATGTTACATACTGCAACCACATGTGCTGATGGTGGAGGGAGTAAATATTTAAATTGATGGATGGAGTACCAATCAATCGGGCTGCTTTGTCCTGGACGGTGTCGAGTTTCTTGAGGGTTGTTGAAGCTGTACTCATTCAAATAAGTAGCGAGTATTCAGACACACTCCTCATTTTGTATATGGCGGACAGAGTTTGGAGAGTCAGGAGGTGAGTTACTTTCTGCTGAATTCCCTGCCTCTGACCTGCTTTTGTAGCCACAGTATTTATATGGCTGATCCAGCTCAGTTTCTGGTCAATGGTAACTCCCAGGGTGTCGATAGTGGGGGATTCATCGCTGGCAATGCCATTAAATGTCAAGGGAAGATGGTGAGGTTCTCTCTTGTTGCAGATAGTAATTGCCTGCACTTGTGTGGCATGAATGTTACTTGCCACTTATCAGACAAGCCTCAATGTTAACCAGGTCTTGCTGCATGTGGGCATGCACTGCTTCATTATTCTAAGAGTTGCAAATGGAACTGAACACTATGCAAGCAGCAACAAACATCCCTACTTTTGACCTTATGATGAAGGGAAAGTCATTGGTGAAGCAGCTGAAGATGGTTGGGCCTAGGACACTGCTCTGAGAAACTCCTGCAGTGATGTCCTGCAACTGAGATGATTGTGCTCCAACAACCACCACCATCTTCCTTTGTGCTAAGTATGACTCCAACCAGTGGAGAGTTTTCCCCTGATTCCCATTGACTTCAATTTTGTCAGGGCTTTTGATGCCACACTTGGTCAAATCTTGCCTTGATGACATGGGCAGTCATTCTCACCTCACCTCTGGAATTCAGTTCTTTTGTCCATGTTTGGACCAAGGCTGCAATGAGATCTGGAACCAAATGATTCTTGCGGAACCCAAATTGAACATCAGTGGGCAGCTTATTGGTGAGTAATTGCCAGCTGAAAGCACTGTTGATGCCACATTTCATCACTTTGCTGGTGATTGAGAGTTGAATGATGAGGCTTTAATTGGCCAGATTGGATTTGTCCTGCTTTTTGTGGGCAGGACATATCTGGGTAATTAATCACACTTTTGGGTAGATACCAGTGCAATTCTGCATTCAAAACTAGGGGTTTTGACTAGGGGGCGTGGCTAATTCTGAAGCACAGGTCTTTAGCATTACATTCAGGATACTGTCAGGGCCCACAGCCTTTGCTGAATCCAGTGCACTGAGCTGCTTCTTGATATCACATGGAGTGAATTTAAGTGAAGATTGGCATTTGTGATGCTGGAGACCTCAGGAGAAGACTGAGATGGATAATCCACTCGGCACATCTGGCTGAAGATGGTTGGAACTGCTACAGCATTGCACTGATGTGCTGGAGTCCTCCATCATTGAGGATGGGATTGATGAGAGTCTGATCAATTAGGTTTTTCCCTTGTATTGGTTCTCTCACCACTTGCTGCAGGCCCAGTCTGAAATATTTGTCCATTAGGACTTGGCTAACTTGGTCAGTGGTGGTGCTACCAAGTCACTTGGAGCACTGAAGTCTCCCACACAGAGTATATTCTGTGCCCTTGCTACCTTCAATGCTTCTTCCAAGTTCTGTTCAACATGGAGCAATACTGATACATCAGTTGAGGGAGGGTATTAGGTAGTAATCAGCAGGAGGTTTGATGTAAGGACATGAAAACTAGGAGCAGGGGTAGGCCATTTGGCCCATCGAGCCCGCTCCACCATTCAGTAAAATCATGGCTGTTCGGGTCATGGCCTGAACTTCATTTGCCTTCCTGCCTGTCCTCCCATCCCCCACCAATAAACTTTGACTCAACTCCCTTCTAGATCAAAAATCCGTCTAACTCAGCCTTAAATATATTCAACAACTTAGCCTCCACTGATCTTTGGAGTGGAGAATTCCAAAGATCAATGACTCTCTGAGAGAACTAATTTCTCCTAATTTCTGTGGGACATTTTACTATGTTAAAGATTCTATACAAAGGCATCTTATTAGTGTTATTGAAGAGTTGGGGCAAGTGTCCGAGCCTGGGAGGACAGTGGAGAGAGAGGTCATGGGGTTTACAAATATCAAGTAGGAGAGAGCTAGAAGAATGTAGGTTGACCTCCCCATGACCATTTGGGGTCTGAATTGTCCCTGAGCAGTGTTGCCATGAAGAACATTCTCTTCCTCCCCATTATCCTGAGAAGCAACTCTCTCATTATAGTTAGTAAACAATGTAAAACTGGAGTACAATCTTCAAACAATGGAAGACACTTCTCGCTCACGCTAGAAAATCAGCAGTAGGGCTGAAGGTAGTTTAGTGGGTAGGATTGCAGTAGCACCACTGATACATGGGATTGAGGTTTGCCTGAAAAGTGCTAAGAAAATTCTGTTGGTCTTATGGGAAATAGGGAGGAAGGGAGCTAATGTTTAGAAAGCAGCTGTGGCATGTACTGTACGGGAGTCAGAGCTTGGGTAAGAAACACTTGTAGAGCTTTAAAAAATTATTCATTGGGAGAAATGTTTGAGGGATTAGGCCCAGAAATACAATTGGGAATCATTCATATTGGAAGAACAAGCCAATCAGAAGTAAATAAAATAAATCTGCTAAATGTGCGGAGTGTTACAAGGAAGTGTTACACAAAGCTGAGGATCATACAATGGTTACAGCACAGAAGGAGGCCATTTAGCCTGTTGTGTCCATGTCGGCTCTCTGCAAGGGCAGTCCCACTCCCTTACCCTGTAGCCCGGCAATTTTTTTTCTCTTCAGGTGTTCATCCAATTCCATTTGAAAGCCACAATTAATTCTGCCTCCACCACACTCTCAGGCAGTGCATTCCACATCCTAACCACTTGCTGTGTAAAAATATTTTTCCTCATGTCACCATTGGCTCTTTTGTCAATCATCTTAAATCGCTGTCCTCAGGCTCTTTACCCTTCTGCCAACAGGAACAGTTTCTCTTTATATTTTCAGACCCCTCATGATTCTGAACAACTGCATCAAATCTCCTCTCAACCTTCTCTAAAGAGAACAAACCCTGCTTCTCCAAGCTATCCATGGGCAACAAGTGCTGGCCTTGCCAGTGGTGCTCACATCCCTGAATGGTAAGAAAAAATATAACGGAAGTCCTTCATCCCTGGAACCATTTGTATAAATCTTTCCTGTGCTCTCTCTAACGCCTTCACATTCTTCCTAAAGTTGGGTACCCAGAATTGGACACAATACTCCAGTTGATTAATAACAATAATAAGCAGTGGTGGCTGGGTCATTGAATTTATTCAAGGTTGAGTTAGATAGATTTTTGACAGACAAGGGAGTCATGAGTGGTGGCAAACAGAAAGAAACTTTGATTTTCCTATGTTCCATTTCCTATGGGGCCCAACCAATGTTTTGTAAAGCTTCTTTATATATTCCTTGCTTTTGTATTATATGCCTCTATTTATAAAGCCTAAGATCCCACATTCCTTTTTAACACCTCTCTCAATCTGTCCTGCTACCTTGAACAATTTGTGCACATACACTCCTAGACTGTGCTGTCCAGGCACTTCAGAATTGTATCCTTTAAATTATATTGTCTCTCCTCTTTCTTCCTATCAATATGAATGACTTCACAAATCTCTGCATTAAATTTCATCTGCCACATGTCCACCTATTCAACCAACCTGTTTTGATCCTCTTGAAGTCCATTACTATCTTCCCCATAGTTCACAATACTCACAAGTTTTGAGTCATTTGAAATTATCCCTGTACACCCAAGCCTAGATCATTAATAAAGATCAAGAAAAGCAGTGGTCCTAGTACTGACCTCCAGGGAACCCCAATATATATCTTCCTCCAGTCTGAAAAACATTCACCACTCATCTGTTTCCTGTTACTCAGCCAATTTCATATCCATGCTGCCACTGTCCCTTTTATTCCATGGGCTTCAACTTTACTGAAAAGCCAATTATGTGGCATGTTATCAAAAGCCTTTTGGAAGACTATGTAACACCACGTCAACCACTTGAAATTGTCCTTTTGCTTTAACATCTCTGTGGTTTGCTGCAATTCTTGAGAAAGTGAATGTCAGGGCTGGGAGTCAATCAAGTGGAAAGAATGCCCCAAGAAGTGTGACAACATATATCTGTCTACAATAGGAGAAGGTTGGATTGCTTAAAAGTCAATTTCACTATGATTAAGAGTTGCAGATGGTGTTACAGAAAGAGGAGGACAATTACAAGGCATTGCTAACCTTTGTATCCCTCTGCTTACCACATTTTTTTCTAACTGCCTCTCTTAAATCTCTTTTCCCAAGTGCTGTTTTCTCTTTAGGAGCTGAGAAATTTAAATTCAATTAATTTATTAAAATCTAGAATTTAAAAAAATCTAGTATCAGTCATGGTAACTATGAAACTATGAGATTGTCATAAAAAGCCATCTGGTTGACTAATGTCCTTTATGAATTTAACTTTGCCATCCTTACCCTGTCTAGCTTATATGTGACTCCAGGTACACAGTATTGTGGTTGACTCTTAACTGTTCTCTGAAATGCCTTGCAAACCTCTCAGCTGTACTGAAAAAGGCAGGCTCACCACCACATTCTCAAGGCCAATTATAGATGGGTAATAAATGCTGGACTCGCCGGCAACACACCATCTTGTGAATAAATAAAGAGCTTCTCTGCCCTCATCTGTCTGTTTCTATTGCCATGTCTCTTTCTTTATGTCGATTGGTAGAGACAAATAACAGCTGCAACAGAAATAGTAGGCACAGACATGAATACGAAGGTTTAAAAAATGGTAGGAGGAGGGCCCCATCTAGAGGAGAAGCAAGGACTGTGAGCATCTGTGCAGGAGTATGAAGAAGAGTTAGGAGATGGAGTAGGATGCTATTTTTCCTTAGTGTTACAATTTGTGCACAGCAAACTCCCACAAACAGCAATGTGATTATGACCAGATAATCAAATTTTGTATATCGATTGAGGGATAAATATTGACCAGGACACCAGGGATTACTCCCCTTCTCTTTTTCAAAATAATGCCACGCGATTTTTAAAATTCAACAGAGAGAGCAGATGGTGCCTTGGTTTAACATTTCATCCAAAGACGACATCTTCAGTAATGCAGCACTCCCTCAGTGCTGCACTGGAGTGTCAGCCTAGATTTTGGTGCTAAGTCCTGAAGGAGGATTTGAACCCACAACATTTTGACTCAGAGGCAAGATTGCCTCCCAATGGCCCACAGGTGACACACAAGCAGGGGGAAGAACAATAAAGCTGAAGGAGAGAACAATGCCAGAAAATAGTGGAAACCAGAGGGCTCAGAAAAGCAATGAGTAACATCTTTTTAGGAGGGAGAAAAAGAGGATGGAGCAAAGCTGAAAACTTCAAATTGGGACCGTAGAATTTTCTTACATGGATCTAGAGTAGAGCAAATGAGTCAAAAATAACCTAGCGGGGCTGATGGTGGGGCCACTGACATTCCATATAAAAAGTAAAAGCAGCTGAAACGGTAGGAGTGGATGTCTAAGACATGCCAGCAGGGAAAAGCAGGCTGAGGTGAGCCTCATATAGCCTCTAAGGTGCTGCTTTTTATATATTTTGAAATTTGTTCATGGGATGTGGGCATCACTGGCAAGGCCAGCATTTATTGACCATCCTTAATTGCCCTTGTGATGTTAGTGGTGAGCCATCTTCTTAAACCATTACGGTCCGTATATTCTAGGTACACCCACAGTGCTGTTAGGGGGGAGTTCGAGGATTATGATACAGTTATAGTGAAGAAACAATGATATAGTTCCAAGTCAAGATAGTGTGTGACTTGGAGGGAAACTTGGTGTTTCCATGAGTCTGCTGCCCTTGTTCTTCTTGGGGACAGTGGTCTTGTGGAGAGCAAAGTGCTGTCAAAGGAGACTTGGTGAATTGCTGCAGTGCATCTTGTAGATTGTGGCAGCAGTGTGTACTATGCATGGTGGTGGAGGGAGTGAATGTTTAAGATGGTGGATGGGATACCAGTCAAACAGTTGCTTTGTCTTGAATGGTGTCAAACTGCTTGAGTGTTGTTGGAGCTGCACTCATCGAGAAGGAGGGTGTATTCCATCACATTCCTGATTTGTGCCTTGTAGATGATGGACAGGCTTTGGGGACTCAGAAGGTGAGTTACTTGTTGCAGAATTCCTAGCCTCTGACCTGCTCTTGTAACCATAGTATTGATGTGGCTGGTCCAGTTAAGGTTCAGGACAGTGGTGACACCCACCAGGATGTTGACGATGGGGGATTCAGCGATAGTAGTGCTGTTGAATGTCAATATAAGATAAGAAATAAGAACAGGAGTAGACCACAAGGCCTGTTGAGCCTGCCTCACCATTCAATACAGTTGTGGTTGATCATCAGCCTTAACACAATCCACTTTCCCATTCACTCTTCATATTCTTTGATTCCCTGAAAGACCAAAGATTTGTCTATCCCAGCCTAAAAGATATTCAATTAAGGAGTAGGGTTGATCTGGGGTAGATGGCTCTGGGGTAGGGAATTCCAAAGAGCACAACCCTTTGAATGAAGAAATTTCTCCTCATGTGAGTCCTAAATGATCGGCCCCTTTTCCTGAGACTGTGCCCCCATATTCTAAATTCCCCAGCCAGTGGAAACCCCTCAGTGTCTACCCTGTCAAGCCCCTTCAGAATCTTCTGTTCCAATTAGATCACCACTCATTCTTGTAAACTCCAATAAGTATAGGCCCAATTTACTAACCTCTCTAGTGAACCTTCACTGTACTGCCTCCAGGGCAAGTATATCCTTCCTTAAATATGGAGACCAAAACTGCACTCTGTACTCCAGGTGCGGTCTGTACAATTTAAAAAAATTATTTTATGGGATGTGGGCATCACTGGCTAGACCAACATTTATTGCCCACCCCTAACTGCCCTTGAGAAGGTGGTGATGAGCTGCCTTCTTGAACTGTTGCAGTCCTTGTGGTGTACATACACTCACAGTGCTGTTAGGGAGGGAGTTCCAGGATTTTGACCCAGTGACAGTGAAGGAACGGCGATATATTTCCAAGTCAGGATGGTGAGTGGCTTGGAGGGCAACTTTCAGGTTGTGATGTTCCCATGTATCTGCTGCCCTTGTCCTTCTAGATGGCGGGGATTGTGGGTTTGGAAGGTGCTGCCGAAGGAGCCTTGGTGAGTTCCCGCGGTGCATCTTGTAGATGGTACACACTGCTGCCAATGTTCGTCGGTGGTGGAGGGACTGAATGTTTGTGGAAGGGGTGCCAATCAAGCGGGCTGCTTTTTCCTGGATGATGTCATGCTTCTTGAGGGTTGTTGGAGCTGCACTCGTCCAGGCAAGTGGAAAGTACTCCATCACACTCCTAACTTGTGCCTTGTAGATGTTGGGCAGGCTTAGGAGAGGATTCCTAGCCTCTGATCTGCTCTTGTAGCCACAATATTTATATGGCTAGTCCAGTTTAGTTTTGGGTCAATGGTAACCCCCCAGGGTGTTGATAGTGGGGGAATTCAGTGATGGTTATGCCATTGAATGTTAAGGGGTGATTGTTTGATTCTCTGTTGTTGGAGATGGTCATTGCCTGGCACTTGTGAGGCGTGCACGTAACTTGCCACTTGTTAGCTCAAGCTTGGGTATTGTCCAGGTCTTGCTGCATTTGGAGATGGACTGCTTGTGGCAAGACTTCCTTACTCTTGTGCTCCAATCCTCTTACAATAAAGGCCAAATGCCATTTGCCTTCATAATTGCTTGCTGTGCCTACATGCTAACTTTCTATGTTCTTTGTATGAGTACACCCAAGTCCCGTTGAATATCAATATTAACAAGTTTCATGCCTTTTAAAAAATATTTTACTTTTCTATTCTTACTACCAAAGTGAGTAACCTCACACTTCCCCACATTAGACTCCATCTGCCATCTTGTTGCCACTTAACCTGTCTATATCTCTTTGCAGTCTCTGAGTTCTCTCCAGAACTTGTATTCGCACCTTGTTTTGTATCATCAGCAAACTTAGATACATTATTCTCTGTTTCTTTGTCTAAATCATTAATATAGATTGTAAATAGCTGAGGCGCCAGCACTGATCCTTGCAGGACTACACTTGTCACAGCCTGCCAACTTGAAAATACTCATTTATACCTACTTCCTGTCAGTTAACCAATTCTCTATCCATGCTAATATATTACCCCAACACTATTAGCTCTTATCTGGTGCGTGAACCTTTTTTGTAGCGCCTTACTGAATGCCTTTTGGAAATCCGAGTGTGCTACATCTACTGATTCCTCTTTATCAACCCTACTATTTACATCCTCAAAAAAACTAATAAATTTGTCAAACATCATTTTCCGTTTGTAAAACTATGTTGACTTTGTCTGATCATACAATGATTTTCTAAGTGTATTTTTAATACTTCCTTAATAATAGATTCCAGCACTTTCCCTAATGGCTCATGCCAAGCTATCTGGCCTTAGTTTCTTGTATTTCTCTCTCCCTGCTTTCTTGAATACTGGAGATAGTTAGATTCTCTCTTGAGCGAGATGGTTATTGCCTGACACTTGTGTGACGTGCATGTTATTTGCTGATTATCAGCCCAAGCCAGAATGTTGTGCACGGCATAGGCTGCTTTAGTATCTCAGGAGTTGGGAATAGAATTGGACCCTGTGCAGTCATCAGTTAACATTCCCATTTCTGGCCTTATGATGGAGCAGCCTTAGATGCTTGGGCCTAGGATGGTGTCATGAGGAACTCCTAAAGCTTGTGTCCTGCAGATATCCTGGGAATGAGATGGATGATCTCCAGTAGCTCCAGCTTCCCTGTGTTAGCTATGACTCCATCCAGTGGGAGGTTTCCCCTAATTCTCACCAAATTCATTATACTCAGTCACTTTCACCTCACCTCTGGAATCAGCTCTTTTGCTGCAATGAGGTCTGGAGCCGATTGCTCCTATCGGAACTCAGGCTAAGCATCATTAAGCAGGTTATTGGCAAGTAAGTGCTGCTCGATAGCATTGTTGATGATACTTTCCATCATTTTGCTGATAATTGAAAGTAGGCTGATGGTGCGCTAATTGGCTGGATTCAATTTGTCCTGCCTTTGGTGGTTCATCCACTTAACACCTCCAGCTGAAGATTGTTGCAAATGGTTCAGCCATGTCTTTTACACTTCATGCTGGGCTCTTCCATCATTGATTATTTAATTGTCCATCAACATTTACCACTGGATGTGACAGACCTGCAGTGCTTTGATCTGATCTGTTTACTTTGGAATCACTGAGCTCTATAGCTTGCTACTTCTGCTGTTTAGCATGCATTTAGTCCTGTATTATAGCGTCACCAGGTTGGCACCTCATTCCAAGGTATGGCTGGTGCTGTTATGGCATGCTTGCCTACACTCATTGAACCAGTGTTGGTTCCCTGGTTTGTTAATAATGGTAAAGTCAAGGATATATCAGGTCAAGAGGTTATAAATTGTGGCTGAATATAATTCTGCTGTTGCTGATGGCCCACAGTGCCTCATGGATGCTCAGGTTTGAGCTGCTGGATCTGTTTTGAATCTATCCCATTTTGCACAGTGTTACTGCCACACAACATAATGGAGGGTTTTGTTAGTGTGAAGACTGAAACTTGTCTCCACAAGAACTGTGCAGTGGTGACTCCTAATACTGTCATGGACAGATGCATCTGTGACAGTTGGATTGGTAAGGATGTGGCCAAGTAAGTTTTTCTCTTTTGTTTTCTCTTTTCTCTTATCAACTGCTGTGGGGTCCAGTCTGTCAGATATATCCTTCAGGACTTGGTTAGCTTGGTCTATAGTGATGTTACCAAGTCACTGTTGATGATGGATATTGAAATCTCCCACATGGAGTATGTTCTGTGCCCTTGTTACCTTCAGTGTTTCTTTCAAGTGGTGTTCAAAATGGAGGAGTACTGATTCATTAACTAAGAGGGGTGATCAGCAGGTTTCCATGCCTATATTTGACCTGATGTCTTAAGACTTCATGTGGTCTGGATTCTGTGTTGTGGATTCCTAAGGCCATCCCTTTCAACTGTATGCCACTGTGCATCTAGTGGGCCTGTCTTGCCAATGGGACAGGACATGGTTTTGGAGGAGTCTGGGACATTGGTTGTAAGGTATGATTCTGTGAATATGACTATGTCAGCCTGTTGCTTGACGAGTCTGTTAGAGAAAAAGCCTAACATAGGAAAAAATGGAAAATCACAATGTTAAACAACTGCAAGATTAAAACATATGATTGATATCATGGAATAAAAGATAGAAAATGGAAAAAAAAAACAGAAAAGAAGATGCAAGGAATCAAGGGCAAAGCCATATCCTCTTACCTACTCTGGGCAGCGATGAGGGATTTACTATATGCTATAAAACACAATTGATTTTAAACTTATGTAACAATTTTCTTGACATTGCCGATCAAATAGACCTACACCTTAAGTAGAATCTACTGGACAATTACAGCTGTAAAAATATGACAACCTAAGTTTGTGACCAGCTTTAAAAAAAATCATGCTACTGCATGTTAAGGTCTTTTGCCTTATTCTATGGATAGAAGTTTAATTAATCTCTGATGGTAGCTGTTTAAATTGCAAACATCAAAATAGATTACAGATTTGCTAGATGCACATGTTCTTATAAATGTACACAATCATTACTTTCTGATTTTACTGAGATAAACAGATTAAAATAAACACATATTGTAAAATACTGTGCAATACTATATATTTTTTCTGGAAATGTTTTCTTGTTATGTTAAAGTGGTTTTGTAATGCTGTTACTTCTAGTCATTTGGTAGTACAGAACTTGAGTATTGCTGAAAAAATACATTTTGTCATAAAGCTTTTTGTCTTGCATAGGACAATTGCAGGAATACCAAAGTCAGGGGAGCAACAACTTTATACTACATGGGAAGAGGGTGCTGATTGGTTGGGAAGTGGACTCTGATTGGTAGAGGTGTTGCCATTGAGAATGCACCAGTTAAGGGTGACTGACAGTTAACTGCCAAGCATTGTTTGAAATTTAAACCGGGCAGCTTGACTCTGATTGGTCAAGGCATTGCCCTGAGGAATGAACCAATGAATGGCTATCACTCATTTTGTTTGGCTTAAACAGGCGCAATGTGTGTACATGTCCTTTGCAGACAGAAATAACACATTGCACCTATTTCAGTTAAACAAAATGAGTGATAGCCATTCGCTTGTTCATTCCTCAGGGCAATGCCTTGACCAATCAGAGTCAAGATGCCTTGTTTAAATTTCAAACAATGCTTGGCAGTTAACTGTCAGTCACCATTAACTGGTGCATTCTCCATGGCAACACTTCTACCAATCAGAGTCCACTTGCTAACCAATCGGCACTCTCTTCTCATACAGTACAAAGTTGTTGCTTCCCCGACATTGGTATTCTTGTGATTGTCCTGATGGGTGTAAGACGAAAAGCTTCGACAAAATGTCATTTTTCAGCAATACTGTTAGTTCTCATGATTTATCATTACATTGTAAATCCTTGATGTGTTTAAGTGCACCACTTTTATACTGTGATATGCATATAAAGCTTCAATAAACTACTTTCTTAATATCACCTACCAACTCTTGCCGAAACAGCACCAGCAAAATATAGTGCTATAGAAATATATTCCTTTATTTCTGTGGTGTTTGTCAGGTTGCTTGGCAGTTGTGAAGTCACATCATATCGAACAGGGGATGGTTTGGTGACAGATGCATTAGAAACATCAGTGGGATAAACACCAGTTGTATAGGTTTCTAGCTGATCTGATGCACTTGAATAAAAGGGTACATTCAAATCAAGTGGGCTTCCAGGAGCAAACACAGATGCAATGCAGAGTGTAAGGCAGGTAATCTGCACAATACTTGAGAAACATCCAGTGTGAATAAGGCCACAATATTTTCTCAATATGGTAAAGAACATAGTTCCTATTAGTCCTGTGAGAGCAGACAATGCCACCAATATGCTAAGCACAGAACTGCTTATTCCTTGTGCATAGGCATATCCTGTAGTAATTCCATCAAATCCTAGTACTGTCATGTAAAGAAATGAAAGACCCAATGCAGCAAGAAACATTGGTTGTCTATAATAGATAATCCAGCCGTCTCGGAATGTCCTAATTCCAGGAATCAGAATGCCTTTAATACAGCCAGTTTCCTTGTGATTGTGATTTGTAGATTTGTTATTAATCAGTTCACCCTCAACCAAAACTGTAGCAGAAGTATTTTCTTGGTCTTTAAAAGCAGTCTCATTTCCTTCTGAAATAGCACAAAAGACAAGATGCAAGGCAAAAAGGTAAGTTTTTAAAGATTGATGGAGTGCAAAAATAATGTTTTTTTTTATAACTTGAAAAGTGTTAAACTTAAAACAGTTAAGACTAAAGTCATCACAGTGCAATAATATTCAAATGTTCAATGCATAGAACAGTTGGCTATGCATTCATTCACACCCACAATTTTTCAATGTAGTTTCCCATTCTTAGTCATAACACTTCAGGGAGGCATCAGTGGAATCTGTATTACCTCTCATGGGGGAAATCTAGCACAAATTCAAGCCAGACCATTCAGGACTGAAGTCAGGAATCGCTTCTTCACAAAAAGGATAGCAGAAATCTGGAACTATCTCCTGGAAAGGGTGTGGGTGCTCGGTCAGCTTACAAGGTAGGTAGACTTTTTTGTTAGGTAAGGATATAAGAACGTAAGAACGTAAGAAATAGGAACAGGAGAAGATCATTTGGCCCCTCGAGCCTGCTCCGCCATTCAATAAGATCATGGCTGATCTTCTTGTGTTTCCATTTCCACATTCCCATCTAACCCTGGTAACCTTTGATTCCCTTGAGTAACAAGAATCCATCTACCTCTGCCTTAGAAATATTCAATGGCCCCACTTCCACCACCTTCTGAGGCAGAGAGTTCCAAAGTCGCACAACCCTCTGAGAGAAAAAATTTCTCCTCATCTCTGTCCTAAAAGGGCAACCCCTAATTTTAAAATAGTACCCCTTAGTTCTAGACTCCCCCACGAGGAAACATCCTTTCGACGTCCAGCTTGTCAAGGCCGTTCAGGATCTTGTATACTTCAATCAAATCACCCCTCACTTCTAAACTCCACTGGAAACAAGCCCAGTCTGTCCAACCTATCCTCATAAGACAACCCACTCATTCCAGGAATCAATCTAGTAAACCTCCTTTGAACCACCTCCAATGCATTTACATCTTCCTTAAATAAGGAGACCAAAACTGCACACAGTATTCGAAGTGCAGTCTCACCAATGCCCTGTATAACTGAAGCATCACATCCTTACTTTTATGTTCAATCCCTCTCGTAATAAAGGATAGCATTCCATTAGCCTTCTTAATTACTTGCTGTACCCGCATACTAAATTTTTTGATTCGTACTATAACACCTAGATCCCTCTGCACCTCAGAATTATGCAGCTGTTCTCTATTCAAGTAATACTCTGTTTTTTTGTTCTTCCTGCCAACGTGAACTTCACATTTTCCCACACTAAACTCCATTTGCCAGATCTTTGCCCATTCATTCAACGCATCTATATACGTCTGCAACACATCTTCATAATATACTTTCCTACCTTTCTTTGTGTCATCTGTAAATTTAGCTACCATGTCTTCACCCCCTCATCTAAGTCACTGATGTAAATTATAAAAAGTTGAGGTTCCAGTACAGACCCCTGTGGGACTCCACTTCCACTAGTCACATCCTGCCAATCGAAAAAAGACCCATTTATGCACACTCTCTGCTTTCTGCCAGCCAGCCAATCTTCTATCCATGTCAATATGTTACCCCCTACACCATGTGCTTTTATTTTCCGTAATAAACTTTGATGTGGCACCTTATCAAATGCCTTCTGGAAATCCAAGTACAGTATGTCTACAGGTTCCCCTTTATCCACTACGCATTTACTCCTTCAAAAAACTCCAATAAGTTGGTTAAACATTATTTTCCTTTCACAAAACCATGCTGACTCTTCCCGATTGCCTTGAACTCTTCTAAGTGCCCAGCTATAACCTTCTTAATGATCGATTCTAATAACTTCTCCGCGACAGATGTCTAGCTAACTGGCCTATAGTTTCCTGTTTTCTGCCTCCCTCTCTTCTTGAATAGAGGGATTATATTTGCTACTTTCCAATCTGATGAAACCTTTCCAGAACCTAGCGAATTTTGGAAAATTAACACCAGCGCATCGACTACCTCATTAGCCACCTCTTTAAAGACCCTAGGATGTAGTCCATCAGGACCCGAAGACTTGCCAGCCCACAGCTCCATCAACTTGTTCAGTACCATTTTCTCAGTGATTTCAATTTCACCAAGTTTTTTTCTCCCATTCACCTCCTGATTTGCAACTATTACTGGAATGGGATATGGGCCAAAGATGTATTAATAGGGTTGAGTTAAAGGTCAACCATGATCTAAATGAATGGTGGAACAGGCTGAAAGGGAAGAATGGCCTACTCTGCTCCTGTGTTCTTAGGACATAGTGCTGGTGCAAATTACACAGTGTGGAGAAAGGCCATGGAGGAATTCACAGACAAAGATTTTGAAGTTAACACTCTGAGGACTGGGACAGGGTAAATCAGCATGAGTTGGAGTTATAGACAAGCAGGATTTAGTGTAGGACATAATACATGAACAGTTTTGGACAAGCTGAAGATCATGGAGGATAGAGTTGCAGAGGGACAGAAGCAAACAATTTGATGGTCTTGGTGATCAATTTAACATGGGGTTTAGAGCTCAGTTCAGAATTAAACACGATCTCTAGATGAAAGAGAGTCTGGTTCAGCTATAGGAGCAATCTGAGAGGGGCATGAATACATGGTAAAGGAGTTGTGTTTGTGATAGGGACGGAACACAATGGTATCAGTCTTCCCAAAGTTGAGTTGAAGAATGCTGAGACTATTTCAAGACTTAGGCTGGATTTTACATCTTTGGACAGATGAAGTAGAGGGCGCATTTTCCGTTCCCACCCAGTCCCATGGCCCTGCAGCTATTGAACATCCATCAGGATGTTAATTACCTTGAGACGAGACTTCTATCCCATCTCGGGAGGGAGTCCTGCCTCCAAGAACTGCCAGCCAACCAGATGGACGGCAGCTCTCTGGTCCCAGCAGCACCACCAAGAGCCTCTACTGGGGCTGCATACAGTCCACAACAACATTAGTCACTGGAGCCGGATGCAAGGCAAGTGGGGGAGGGTTGCAATCGCCTGGGCCTGCCAGATCAGGGGCTCAGGTAGACAGGCCAGGGGGAAGAGGGTAAATGCTGGGTTTTTGGAGCTTAGTTGGGCCTCCAATTGATACAGGGGGCCCATAAAGGAGACACTTCCCCCTTTCCTGCTAAAGCCTGAACAGTGCTACCTGTCAGTTTCCAACCTGTCACCAGCCTCAACCTGCTGCTCATGAAATAACAGCGGAGGTGGGAAGTGGCCCTTCAGTGGCCATTAATTGGCAGGCTGCCTGACATTTCTCCTACCGCTCATAAAATTGCTAAAGGGGCAAGGGCGGGTGGGTAGGCACCAGGAAAGGCGCTCATGGCATTTTACAGCCCTCTGCCTGCAAACCTGTTCACAGGGAAGTGTATAATTCTGCCCTGAGTGTTGAACTGGCTGTCTAACAGCACCAATTCAGTGAGAGAAATGGTGAAGAAAATAGGAACATGGGACTTAGGAGCAGGAATAGGCCAGGGATGGTACAAATGAAAGCTGACCCACACTGTGGAAGATGTCACTGAGAGGGAGCATGTAGATTACAGAAAGGCCCCACAATTAAACCCTGTTGCCTTATCAGGTGATGCAAAGAGAAAGGAACAAAAGCCATTTATGGAGATGCATTGACAGCTCTATGTTAGGCAAGCAGGGAGCTGCACAGCAGTAATCCTGTGGATCTAGAGAATGGAGAACAGGCATGAATAATGATGGCATGGTAAACCATGGTAAACCTCCGGGACATACAAAGCTCCTCGGAGTGCTGTTCTCGTCGCATCCTGAGATCCACACTCAGTACCGTGCGCTGCGATATGAACACACTCAACCTCTCCCTCCAGCAGCACCGACTCACCCTATCTCTAAGCTGTCCTTGCCCCCAGTTTCATTTTATTCTTCGTCTCATCCAATGCCTTAACATGAAACTTTGTCTCTTTCTTTCAAATGCAAAGGAATGCAAGTTCCAACAACTCATTGACACCAACGCCCATCCAGAGGCCTGTCCCTCTGACCCCATCCTGTCTTCTAATCCCAGCCCCGGCCGTGTATTCACCATACCCCTGACCTTCCCCTCTCCGATGCTGAACGTTCCGTGCTCAGCAAAGGACTCAGTTTCATATCTTTGCGCCCTCACCTCAATGAATTCCGGGCTTGGCACGATGCTGAACTCTTCTTCCGCCACCTTCGTCTCCGTGCTCACTTCTTTGGGCAGGAGTCCTCTCCCCGTTCAACGGATCCTTTTACCCGCCTCCAATATTCTCCCTCCACCTGGACCCCTCCCTCTGGATTCTTACCTGCTCTTGATCTTTTCATTAAGAACTGTCGGCGTGACATCAGTCATCTCAATTTCTCTGCTCCTCTCACCCACTCTGACCTGTCTCTTTCTGAACTTGCCGCACTCCGTTCTCTCAGGACCAACCCTGACTTTTTCATCAAACCTGCTGACAAGGGTGGTGCTGTTGTTGTCTGGCGTACTGACCTCTATCTCGCAGAGGCTGAGCGCCAACTCGCAGACACTTCCTCCTACATCCCCTGGACCATGACCCCACCACTGAACATCAAACCATTGTTTTCAGGACTGTCACTGACCTCATCTCCTCTGGAGATCTTCCTTCCACAGCTTCCAACCTCATAGTCTCCCAACCTCGGACGGCCCGCTTCTACCTCCTACCCAAAATCCACAAACAGGACTGTCCCAGTAGACCGATTGTGTCAGCCTGTTCCTGCCCCACAGAACTCATTTCTTGTTATCTTGCCTCCATTCTCTCTCCCCTTGTCCAGTCTCTTTCCACCTACATCCGCGATTCCTCTGACACCCTACATCATATCAACAATTTCCAGTTCCCTGGCCCCAACCGCCTCCTCTTCACCATGGACGTCCAATCCCTCTACGCCTCCATCCCCCAACGTGATGGTCTGAGGGCTCTGCTTCTTCCTCGAACAGAGGCCCGAACAATCCCCATCCACCACCACTCTCCTCCATCTGGCTGAACTTGTTCTCTCACTGAGCAATCTCTCCTTAAACTCGTCTCACTTCCTCCAAATAAAAGGTGTGGCTATGGGTACCCGCATGGGCCCCAGTTATGCCTGTCTCTTTATGGGGTATGTGGAACATTCCTTGTTCCAGTCCTACTCAGGCCCCCTGCAACAACTCTTTCTCCGGTACATCGATGATTACTTCGGTGCTGCTTCATGCTCTCATCTGGACCTGGAAAAATTTATTAACATGGCTTCCAATTTCCACCCCTCCATCATTTTCACATGGTCCATCACTGACACTTCCCTTCCCTTCCTTGACCTCTCTGTCTCAATTTCTGGTGATAGACTATCCACCAATATTCATTACAAGCCTACCGACTCCCACAGCTACCTCGACTACAGCTCCTCACACCCTGCTTCCTGTAAGGACTCCATCCCATTCTCTCAGTTCCTTCGCCCCCGTCGCATCTGTTCTGATAATGCCACTTTCCAAAACAGTTCTTCTGACATGTCTTCCTTCTTCCTTAACCAAGGTTTTCCACCCATGGTGGTTGACAGGGCCCTCAACCGTGTCCGGCCTATCTCCCGCGCATCCGACCTCACACCTTCCTCTCCTTCCCAGAAACATGATAGGGTCCCCCTTGTCCTCACTTACCACCCCACCAGCCTCCGCATTCAAAGGATCATCCTCCGCCATTTCCGCAAACTCCAGCATGATGCCACCACCAAACATATCTTTCCTTCACCCCCCCG
This sequence comes from Cetorhinus maximus, assembly GCF_964194155.1. Lineage (NCBI taxonomy): Eukaryota > Metazoa > Chordata > Chondrichthyes > Lamniformes > Cetorhinidae > Cetorhinus > Cetorhinus maximus. The sequence continues at coordinate 61,983,224 of NC_135889.1, forward strand.
TCAGCATTCCGTAGGGACCGTTCCCTCTGGGACACCCTGGTCCACTCCCCCATCACTCCCTACACCTCAACCCCTTCCCACAGCACCTTCCCATGCAACTGCAGAAGGTGCAACACCTGCCCCTTTACCTCCCCTCTCCTCACCGTCCAAGGGCCCAAACACTCCTTTCAAGTGAAGCAGCACTTCACTTGCATTTCCCTCAATTTAGTCTACTGCATTCATTGCTCCCAAAGCGGTCTCCTCTACATGGAGAGACCAAATGCAGACTGGGTGACCGCTTTGCTGAACACCTTCGGTCTGTCTGCAAGCATGACCCAGACCTCCCTGTTGCTTGCCATTTCAACACGCCACCCTGCTCTCATGCCCACATGTCCGTCCTTGGCCTGCTGCAATGTTCCAGTGAAGCTCAACGTAAACTGGAAGCACAGCACCTCATCTTCCAATTAGACACTTTACAGCCTTCCGGACTTAACATTGAGTTCAACAACTTCGGACTGTGAACTCTCTCCTCCATCCTCACTCCCTTTTTTCCAATAGTTATTATATTTTTTAAATATATTTTTTTTCTTTTCCCACCTATTTCTATTATTATTTAAAAAATGTATTTCCATCCATTGTTTTATCTCCACCTTTTAGCCTGTTTCGATCCCCTCCCCCCACCCTACCCCCACTAGGGCCATCTGTCACTTGCTCGTCCTGCTTTCTACCCTTAATGTCACCATTAGCACATCCTTTAGCTAATATCACTACCGTCAACAGCCCTTTGTCCTTTTGTTTATGACATCTTTGGCAATCTCTCCTTTGCCTCCACCTATCACTGGCCCTCTATCCAGCTCCACCTATCCCACCCCCCTTAAACAGCTTATATTTCACCACATTTCTTATTCCTCTTTCGAATAAGTCCGTACGGACTCGAAACTTTAACTCTGTCTTCCTTTCCACAGATGCTGTCAGACCTGCTGAGTTTTTCCAGCAATTTTTGTTTTTGTTTCAGATTTCCAGCATCCGCAGTATTTTGCTTTTAGCATGGTAAACCATCTTGGATGCAGAATGGTGAAGGAGGGACAGTGAAGCACAGTCATAGACATTGTCATTTTAAACTTTGGCTAGAGTACTTCAATGTTGGGAATGGTGGAAGTTCGACTGAAAGATTCAAATAGAGATTTTGGGAGGGACAGGCACAGATCTAGTGGTCAATTACATGTTCAGGACCTCAGAGAGTGAACAAGGGTTGTAAATGGAATTGTAATTGGAGATCAAGGCCAGGCTGTTTTGACGTAGGGGGTGATAAAAGTGGTTTTGAAAGTATAGGATAATTCCTGAGGAAAGGGAACCATTAACAATAGCAGACAGCATGGGAGCCAGAAAACGAATTTAGGTAGCGAGTGGATCCAAGGAGCAGGTGGGTCTCAGGGAAGAGAGGATCTTCATGAGGGCAGAGAGGAAGTAGGTGACATACTTTCTCTCCCATGCATTTAACTAGCTTACCCTTAAATGCACTATACCAAACCCTCAACTACTCCATGTAGTTCCATATTTGGCCAGCATTTCTCCCAAATTCCTTAATGGATTTATTAGTGACTATTTTATATCTTACAGCTCCTAGTTTCGGACTCCCTTCAAAATAGAAAGATCTTCTCTATGTCTACCTTATTAAATCCCTTCATAATGTTAAAGACCTCTATCAGCTCCTCTCTTAGCCCTTTATTTTCTGGAAAAAATAGGCCCAACTTGTTCAGTTTTTCCTGCTAGTTGTATCCTCTCAGTTATGATACCATCCTTACAATTTTTTTTGCACTTTCTCTAAAGCATCCAAATGCTTTTGATTATATGGTGACCAATAAGATGGGTAGAGGAGTTCCAGGGCACAACTGGTCGTGGGCTAAACAAACCTGAGGTATCCTTGCCCTCCAAAAGATAATTCTGAAGTAACAGGTGATTTTGGCAAAGGGGAGAGTACAGTACGGAACTGATAAACATGCAATTACTGCATGCAGAAAGAAAACTACCAACCATATTTGGGAATAGACAACAAAAACTGAAGAAATGTGTATAGAGCTTCTGGGTGGCTTTTCTGACATAAAATCAGCATAACTCCCACAGAAATGGCTAAAAATAGATTTCTGGCCATTGGTCCTCAAAGTTATGGCAAGAGTTTGGCAGCCCACGAATATTCAGTTCCAGAACAAGGAACTAGTTCCTATTCCTGATTTGGAACTGGCAACCATCTTGGTTAAGAATACAGTGCAGGAATACTGAAAATATAATACAAACACAAAAGTGTTGTCAAACACCACAACTCAATTGCAATACTGGCATTGATTCTTTCTGTGTCATAATGACAAAACAGGTGTATGTGTTTTTACAATCACTGGTCTGTAACTCAACTGACTAAGCAATCAGTCCTAGACAACACATAAGTTTTTCAATAAACTTTTCTTACTTAAACAATTCAATACCTGATTTTAAAATAACACCGTTATTTTCTGATTAAATTTAGTATTTTTAGTGCAGTGAATTCAATAGAAAATGCGTGCAAATACAATTAATTATAAAACCATTTTAGTTACAATCATCTTTAAGTGGTATGTCATACCTGAAACTTCCTCCTCCTTGGTCTGGTTATCACCTTTTCTTGCTAGCGCTGGAATCATTTTATAAATTTTCTGCAGCAACAAATATTCAAAACACACAGAGAACAAATTCCAACCAGCTATAAAGCCACAACCAACCACAGAGGAGCTGAAAGTCATAATCTGACCCACGGCCATTGGTGAAAGCAATTTGCTGAGAAGATCAATTTGCCTCATTGTAGCATTCATGCCTATAAAAGCAAAAGCATGGGCTTGGTTTCAATGATCTTTGGATATGTATAGTATTTCATACCTCAGTTATATTAATAAGCAACAAAATTCTGATTTCAGGCTTCCTACAAATGTTAAATGATAGCTAGGACCATACTCTTGCCCTTCAATTATTTTCATATCAAAGCAAATGGAACAAATTTTCCTAGTCCATGACAGCACTGGGCTATTGCAAGAATTGATATTAAATCTATTTGAAATATTTGTAAAAAATTGCTTTACCAGTAATATTTCCTTGAACATATAAGGATGGGTACATGACTGAAATGCCACAACCTGTGATTTTACAGATGCTAACTGATCTGCTATAAATAGACAACATTTTCTGGGTTATTTTAAGATTTCCAATATTTGCAGTTTTTCCTTTTTATTTTGCTCAGTATTAAACTCTGTACTTTGAAAGACTTATAACATAAAATGTTTTAAATGGTGACAAACACAATGGGCTGGATTCATGGGAGTGGGGGAAGCGCATTGCTTGCCCCTCCATTGCAAGAGTCAGCTGGCAGCCAACGCACCTAGAGGCCTGCCGCACAGCTATAACACGCTGTCGGCAGACTAAACAGGCCCAAGATTGGGACTTCTGCTGCTCAGTGGGAAGAGGTCCCACCTTTGAGAGCTGATGGCTAATTAGTTTCTCTGGAAGCTCTAGCAGCTCCAGAACTGAGTAGCAGACACTGCTGGGGCTGTAAGCAGGCCCATGCAGAATGCAGCCATGGCATTTGGACCCAGGTAAGTTGGGGGTCTTGGACGGGGGTAGGGGGGCAGCCTAGGGAGGGAGTGGAGGAGAGTGGGAGGGTGAGTTTTGGTGGCCAGTCCGGGAGGAACAAAGGGGCGGTAACAACTTGGGGGAATGGCCCCAGTGCACAAAGGGCAACCCCCTGAATGCTGTCCACCCACCCTCCCCACTTTGTTCCCGCTGTTACAAAGATTACTTTAAAAAAATGGCCTGTCTACTCCCGCCCACCAACCCATGTTTAACGGTGTGGGCAGTGTATTATCTGGGTCAACTGGTTTGTTAACAAGCTCGATTGACACATAATTATTTATTTTAAAAAGGCAGGCGGGCAGCTGATTTCAGCACCTGCTCACCTACCATTTTATGGGGTCAGCTCGCGGATGGGCAGGAAGGTGGTGGGCTTGTCACCCTTTGTATTTTACGTGCATCCCTCCCCCCGCCAAAAACAGGTCCAGCGGGAGGGGGGGTAGGGGGGGATGTTGGGGGGGCATAAAATCCAGCACTATATATTTGATGTGTGAATTTAGGATATATCTAAAAGCAAGTTGGTGATCCTCTGTCAATTCCAACAAAAAGTCTCTGCTTAAAACATTATTCCACCTTTATGGATGCTGACGGGTCTTTGGTGCATTTCCAATACTTTTAGTTTGTACTACCATTTTTTCTTTAATTTCCCTGGTAATAACCTCTCTGAAAGGAAAGCATATTACACTTTCATCAATAGAATATACCCAGGTTTTCAAAGCAAAAAATATGTAAGTGACATTGTTTTATGAAATTGGCATTGATGAGGTTTCGGGCCTGGCATAGACATGTGAATCTTTTCCTTAAGCCATCATTTAGCAATTCTTTATCCAGGAGAAGCAATATAATGCACACTGAAACAGCATTATCAACATAGTTTCAACCATACCAATAAGAAAAATAACAGATCAGTCAGCATCTGTAAAATAACAGGTTATGGCATAGGCTGTTTAAGCAAATTTTACCAGTAAAGCGACTGATACAAATATTTCAAATAGATTTAATATCAATACTTTTAGTAGCTCAAAGCTGTCATGGATGTGGAAAATCTTGTCTCATTCTGCTTTGATGTAAAAAGAGGTTAAAGGCAAGAATATAGTCCTAGATATCATTTAATATTTCTGGGAAATCTGAAATTCCATCCAAAGTGGATATTGCTCAATGGAATAAATACCTGAAATGTTGAAAAATAAACACAGAATCTTTATTTGTGGTATACTTTACATAATGCTCTTGAAACTAACCAGCATGGCTGATGGAGAAATGCCATCAGGAAATTTATAATAAAATTTATAGTTAGAACTATCCTGATTGGTTGTTGGCAAATTTTGTACATTCTATATCAAGGAGAGAACGAAAGAGAGAACATTACAGATAGTAAGGATATGCAGATGAGCAATGGCACAGAGAACAAAAATGCATGAGAAAAATGAGAGCATGCATGTCAAAGCCGTGGTGGAGAGGTGAAGCACATGGTAGAAAGGTGGCGGGGGATAGAGAAGACTACTGGGCATGCGGGCAAGGGGAAAACATGCTGCATACGAGAAAACATACACAACAGGAAAAGGTAAGAATGCATAAGATAATGGAGGTGCAGAGCAGATAGGGGGTGTAGAATATAGGCCAGGAGCTGATGAAGGAAGTGGGGTAGCGTAGGTGCAGTACATGTACATTGAGGAATGAAGTGAAGTTAAAGAGTGCATGCAAGAATTTTTATCCACACTTACTGAAAGACAAAATCAATATTGAAAGCTGGATAATTTTATGGAAATGTTAAATCACGAGGATATTTGCAAACTTTTCTGCAATTAGTATCAAGACCATCAAGGTGGGAAAAGAAAACTAATATCTGTTCATCAACCAAGAAATTGTATTTTTCCAAAACTGGTATGATATTTACTTGATAGTTTGTCACTGTCTCCAGCAATCACTATAATCCAGTCCCGTTGGATTGCAATTGACATAGCTGTACTAGCCAGGTCTGCAATCACACCAATGACAATCACCAACGTGTAACAAACAATCTGTTAAACAAGAAGTAAATTGATTAAAATTGAGCCAAGAAAACTGACCTTATAGTGTCTGCAACAATGTCTCATGCTCATATATAACCACACAATATTTTGAAAATAGGCAATTTATGCAAGGCCAATTTGTTAAATTAAATTACCTTTGCAGAAGGAAAAATGGTTTGTCCTTCATATTGAAGATAGCCATTCACTTAGGATGTGCAACCACCTAGATACTTGAGCTCCTTTTAATAATGTGTAATCTGCTACCCCTGCAGAATAACCAGTCTTAAAAAGCCAGTAGTGTAACCTGGTGTCATGGAATACAAGATGGCCAAACCATTTGCTATCTGCCATAACAGAACCATTATCCCAAAAAGCAAACCTGACCATTGGCTAACAACAGAATTCCTATTTACATCAAGGTGAACAGAGGCATTTTGAGTAACAAAACTTGCCTCAGATCTTATTACAACATATAAAATTCTTAAGGAGCTTGATATGGTAGCTACTGGGAGAATGTTTCCCCTAGCTGGGGTATCTAGAACTAGGGTGCACAGTGTCAGAATAAGGGGTCAGCCATTTAGGACTGAGATAAGGAGACATTTCTTCACTCAAAGGTTTGCAGATCTTCGGAATTTTCTACCTCAGAGAGATGTGGAAGCTCAGTCGTTGAATATATTCAAGACCATTTGGACCATTTTAGATCATTTGATACTAAGAAAATTAAGAGATATGGGAATACTGAGGGAAGGGAGTTGAGATGGAAGATCAGCCACGATTGTATTGAATGGCAGAGCAGGCTCGTAGGGCCAAATGCTCCTATTTCTTATAATCTCTGCCACTGTCTGTCTGTTTGTGAACAATATGTCTCAAAAACAAATGGACGGGTTTCAACGAAACTCAATACACGATAAGGTATTGCCCAAGAAAGAACTGATTAGTTTTGGCGAATACGCATATCTGGATTCTAGAATTTTTCAAAGATCTGCTAACATTGGGAATTCAGGTGAATTGACTATTTATTTAGAATGTTGTTGGCTGTGTTTTAATTAGAATGTTGTTGATTGTTTTAAAATTTTGCGGATTGTCTCAATTGCTGTGGTGAAATTAGTCACAGCTGTCAAAATGTGAGCAGAGTTTTCAGAGCAGGTTGTTGGATGTGGATTGGCCTTAAGCCTCCTCACTGAGAGGAAGGTCTTAATAAAAAAATGTCTTTGTTTAGCTTTGTAGTTTTATGGCTTGCCCAGGAATTTGTAGAAATAATCAAAAAACATTTATAGTTCATCTCCGGCATTAGCCAGCTTTTAAATTGTCATCCTGAATATTTTAAGATAGTGTTGTATTGCAGAAACAACATTTATTGCAGAAATCTTAGCAATTTTTAATCATAAGCCAAATGCTAAAAATGTGCAAATTTTCTACTTTGATCTTATGAAAACTATGAAGCTTTCTTTCATAATTCTTTGTGCATTTAAGACATACAAGTTTATGTTACAACAAAAAACAGATAAACTTGGAACTAAAGGTGTAACACTGCTACCATCATCAATCCAAACTAATCCCCAATAAACAACACCAAGGGCTTTAGTAGTGTTTCCACCTCCTCACTCCCAACCCATCCCCACCCCATTGACCAGGAAATTCACCTTCAACAGAAATAGAGCACAATGCCATAGAACAATCCTCAGCTGAGGAACACTCCAGCCTCCCTAAACTCACCCTACTAAACAAAACTTTTGAGTTTGCCCCACAAAATTTAGCCTTTTTCCCACTACAACATCTTGCACCTTCCAATGATGCAAATTCTATTCTCATCTCCATCCTACTGAGCGCTATTTTTATACTCTTCCCGTTCCCTTCCAGTTCTTCTTTCCCTCAAGTCTCCTATCATCTGCTTCTCCTTTGCCATTTACTCTCATCTTTCTCTTCTTCTCCTCCTCTCTGCTTTCCCATTCTCTTCTCTATCGCTCATCCCGTTCTCTTTCTCTTTCCAACCACTGTGTTCTCTTCCTCTACCCATCCCTCTGTCAAGACTTCTCCCCTCCCTTCTGCCGAGTTGCAAACACTGCAACACATCAGGGAATAGGAAAGTTACCTGGGTACTTTGTTCCAGGAAGCGGTCACACCCCTTTGGTTCATGGTCAGGAACAGAAGGGTGTGACTGCGAGTGAGGTGGGAATGGGGAGCATGAATGTAGAAGTGGAGGGGCCTCAGCCCTCGCAATTGTCTAACGGATTCAAGGTTCTTTTAGCCTGTACGGGCGAAAGTGCAGGTTGTAGGGTGTATGAACGAACTGACCATGGCACCGTGGTACAGGAAGCCATTCAAACCAGGGGAGCCAATAGGAATGTAATCGTAGTATGGGACTGTAGAGACAGAGGGTTGGACACAGTTCTCTGCAGCTGAGAGCAAGAGTCCAGAAGGCTGTGTTGCCTGCCCGGTGCCAGGGTTCAGGACATCTGCTCTGGGCTGCATAGGAACTTGCAGAGGGAGGGAGAGGATCCAGTTGTGGTAGTCCACATGTGTACTATGGAGAAAGATAAGACTAGGAAAGAGTTTTTGCTTAGAGAGTATGAGCAGCTAGGGGCTAAATTAAAAAGCAGAACCACAAAGGTAATGATCCCTGGATTATTAGCACAGTCACCACCAAATTGGAGTAGCGTAAATAAGCTTAGACAGTTAAATGTGTGACTCAAAGATTGGTGTGGGAGAAATGGGTTTTCATTCATAGGGCACTGGCACCAATACTGGAGAAAGTGGGAGCTGTACTGTTGGGACGGTCTTTACCCAACTGTGCTGGGACCGGTAGACTCACAGGCTAGACTCGTTTACAGCACAGAAGGAGGCCATTCAGGCTATCGTGTCCATGCCAATCAACAAAGATCTGACTACACTAATCCCATTTTCCAGTGCTTGGCCCATAGCCCTGGAGGCTATGGCAACACAAGTGGATATCTAAATACTTCTTAAATGTTACAAGAGTTTCCGACTCAACCAACCTTTCAGGCAGTGAGTTCAAGACTCCCACCACCCTCTGGCTGAAAACATTTCTCCTCAACTCCCGTCTTAGCCTTCTACCTCTTACCTTAAATCTATGCCCCCTGGTTATTGACACCTCCACTGATGGAAAAAGTGCCTTCCTATCCACCCTATCCATGCCCCTCATATCTTATACACCTCTATCAGGTCCCCTCTCAACCTTCGCAAAAAAACCCCAGCCTATCCAATCTTTCTTCACAGCTCAGACCCTCCAGCCCAGGCAACATCCTGGTAAATCTCCTCTGCACCCTCTCTAGTGCAATCACATCCTTCCTATAATATAGTGACCAGAACTGCACGAAGTACACCAGTTGTGGCCTAACCAGTGTTTTATACAGTTCCAGCTTAACCTCCCTGCTCTTGTATTCTGTGCCTCGGTTGATAAAGGTAAGTGTCCCGTTTACCTTCTTAACCACCTTATCGCAGGGTGCGATTGACTGCACGCATGTGGCACTCAGGTCTCCATCGTGACACTCAGTGGACTTCATCAACCGCAAGGGCTTCCACTCACTGAATGTGCAGCTGGTATGCTGCACCAGAAACACATCCTGCAGGTATGCACATGATTTCCAGGAAGTGTGCACGACGCCTACATCCTGAGTCGCTCGCAGATCCCTGCAGTCTTCCAGGGTCCACAGACACTGCAGGGTTGGCTCCTTGGGGACAAGGGCTTCCTGCAGAGGCCGTGGCTGATGACACCCATGCAGCGTCCTCAGACTGCAGCAGAACAATACTATAATGAGGCTCATGCAGCAGCTTGCAACTTTTATCTACCTGCCCTGCTGCCTTCAGGGATCTGTGGATATGCACACCGAGGTCCCTCCGGTCTTCAGTACTTTCCAGGGTCCTACCATTCATAGTGTAATCCCTTTCCTTGTTAGCCCTCCCCAAGGGCATTACCTCACACTTTTCCGGGTTGAATTCCATTTGCCACTTCTCTGCCCATCTGACCAGTCCATTGGTATCTTCCTGCAATTTTCGGCTATCCTATTTACCACCCTACCAATTTTCGTGTCATCCGCGAACATCTTGATCATACCCCCTACATTTAAGTCCAAATCATCTATGTACACCACAAACAGCAAGGGCCCCAGCACTGAGCCCTGTAGAACCTCACTGGAAACAGACTTTCAGTCACAGAAACATCCCTCTACCATTACCCTCTGCTTCATGCCTCTCAGCCAATTTTGGATCCAACATGCCACTTTGGCTTGGATCCCATGGGCTCTTACTTTCTTGACCAGTCTGCCACGAGGGACCTTATGAAAAGCCTTGCTAAAGTCCATGTAGACCACATCAAATGCATTACCTTCATCAACACTCCTGGTTACCTCCTCAAAAAATTCGAACAAATTTGTCAAACAGTACCTTCCCTTAACAAAGCCATGCTGACTATCCCTGGTTAATCCTGTATCTCCAAGTGCAGATACATTCTCTCCCTCAGAATTCTTTCTAGTGACTTCCCCACCACCGAGATTAGACTGACTGGCCTGTAATTTCCTGATCCATTCCTTCCTCCCTTTTTTAATAATGGGACAGCGTTAGCAGTCATCCAGTCCTCTGGGACCTCAACTGTGGCCAGAGAGGATTTGAAAATTACTGCCAGGACCCCTGAATCTCTTCCTTATATATGTCAAAACAATAAATTTTTAAAAAAGAGTAATTAATAAAAATGCCCATTAAAATGTGCCAAGCAGCAGAGTTCATCAATAAAACCTTTTTTTTGCTTTTTCGCTTCAGAAGCAAAACTAGAGAGAGACAGCCCAGAGCCACCAGGAAAAGGGTGGGGACCAGGCCTGAGCTAAGGAGTTGAGTTTAACTAACACTGACCATGCAGTTACCTCTGGTGGCACACATTCCATGTGGGTCTTGGCGGAATTCATATGAAAGCAAGGGTCGGAAGAGAGTTGCCTTTCAGCCTGGGCCTTCCTCCTATCCCGACATGCCTTGTGTTTTCAGGAGGGCGGACGAGGAGGGTAGGGTGCGAGTTTCTGGCTCACACCACTCTTGGGGTTCACAGTCTCATACAAAATCTCCCAGAGTCTGACACACATGGGTCAGGATTTTCGGGTCGTTGGGCAGGTGTGGTAGGCAGGTCCGAAAGTGGCTGGGAAATGGGCCGCTGCCTGAGATCAGCCCCTGACCGCGATTTCACACTGGCTGGCCAATTAACAGCTAGCCAGTGCGAAAGGCACGCTGAAAAGTTCAGCACTGCCGGGGTGGGGGCAGGAAGAGGTCGAGCGCTGATGTCAGCGTGGGCGCGGGGAGCACGCAGTGAAAGCTCCCTGAAGGTAGAGAGCTGCCTCAGGGAACTGAAGAATTTTAAATACAAAAATAAACAGCACGAAATTCCAAAAAAACATGCCCCCACATAGGACTCACTCACCTGAACATGTAGATAATAAAAATTCTGCCCAAACATTTTCATTTTTTTCTAAATTAATATCGAAAACCTCATACCACCTTTGGATGATGTTTCCTCAAAAATGAAAAGGCCGCCTGGCCGATTCGCCTGCCCGCCAACTGTAACGTTGGACAGGCAGCGAAAATTCCACGTTAATTGAAACTTTAATGGCCTTAATCGGTCTCTTAATTGTCGGCAGGCGCATGACCAACTCTTGCGCGTGCCCGCCGACTGAAATATCGCGCGAGTGCATGATGACGTCAGGGCGCTTGCACGACATCATGCTATTTTACACCCGATCGGGTCGGGTGGGTGCCCGTCCATGGGACATAAAATTCTACCCATGCTCTCTCTCTCTCTCTCTCTCTCTCACTCTCACACACACACAGGCTCTCTCTCACACACACACACACACACACACACAAGTTCTCTCCCTCACACACACACACAGGCTCTCTCACACACACACACACAAATTCTCTCTCTCACACACACACATGCTCCCTCTCTCACACACACACAAACACACACAGAGGCTGTCATGCACAGACACACACACACAGATACACACAGGCTCTCGCTTTCACAGGCTCTCTTGCTCACAACACAGGCTCTCTCTCTCTCTCTCTCTCAACACACACACACACACACACACACACGGGCTCTCTCTCTCTCTTGCACATGCACAGACTCACTCCCCACGAAGTTTGGACACTACTTCAGGAGGAATTGATCAGGAGGTGGCAGCTATTTCTCTTCTCATTTGGTGGGCCTACCCGACCTCCACCGCCCTTGGAGCTACCCGACCTCCAGCCGCTCCCGGACCTACCCGACTTCCAGCCCGCCCCTGGACCTACCCAACCTCCAGCCTGCTCCCGGGCCTACCCGATCTCCAGCCGCCCCCGGGCCTACCCGATCTTCAGCCACCCCCAGGCCTACCCGACCTGCAGCTGCTCCTGGGCCAGCCCTACCTTCAGCCTCCTGGGCCTTCCCGACCTTCTCCTGATTGCTGGACACTTATCGCTTCCTGCTAGCCACCCTGCTTACAGCTCATCTCCTGAGCCCTTGCTTGCTTCCCTTGCACTCTGCTTTTCCTCGTGGTCTCCCGCTCGCTCCACTGTACTGGCCCTGTGCTCATTCAGGGGCCAGCGCCTGCTCAGGGGGGCGAGAGAGAGCCCATGCTCTGAAAACAAAGGAGCAGACAATCACCTTCACAATACTCACTGCTCATCCAATTAGAGACTGATTATCTCCCGAATTTGCTGTGCAGAAGAGGATCAGTCTCTGATTGCACGAGCAAATCCTTACAGGTCTTTCATTCAACTTACCCGTAATTTGAAGAGGGTCAGGTTGTGGCCCGTGAGTTGGGTTGGCCAATCTTGAGGTAAATGAATTGACGGCACAAATGGAAGTAAACAGGTATGATGTAATTGCCATTACAGAGACATGGCTGCAAGCTGAGCAAGACGGGAACTGAATGTTCAAGGGTATTCAACATTTAGGAAGGATAGACAAAAAGAAAAAGGTGGAGTAGCACTGTTAATAAAGGATAAGATCAGTACATTTGTGAGAGGTGATCTTAGATCGGAAGAACAAAATGTAGAATCAGTTTGGGTGGAATTAAGAAACAGCAAGGGACAGCAAACATTAGTAGCAGTTGTTTATAGGCCACCAAACAGTAGTGGTAATGTAGAGCACGGTATAAATCAGGAAATTAGAGGTGAATGTAACAAAGGTAATGCAGTAATCATGGGGGACTTCAATTTACATGTAGGCTGCATAAATTTAATTAGCAATAATGCTGTGGAGGATGAATTCCTGGAACGTATACAAGATGGTTTTCTGGAACAGTATGTTGAGGAACCAACTAGAGATTGGCTATTTTAGATCAGCTATTGTGCAATGAGAAAGGGCTAATTAATAATCTCATTGTAAAGGAGCCTCTCTTCATTCAAGTCATTAATATAGGTTGTAAGTAGCCAGGGCTCTAGCACTGCTCCTTGTGGTACTCCAGTTATCACTGCCTTCCAACTTGTAAAATTTATGAAAGGGAAATCATGTTTGACAAACCTGTTAAGAGTTTTTTGAGGATGTAACTAGCAGATGAGATAAGGAGAAACCAGTGGATGTGGTATATTTGGATTTTCAGAATGTTTTTGATAAGGCCCACTCAGGAGGTTAGTAAGCAAAATTGGAGAATGTGGGATTGGGGGTAAAATATTGGCATGGACTGAGAATTAGTTAACAGACAGAAACCAGAAAGTAGGAAGAAACAGTCATTCTCAGGCTGTGACTAGTGGGGTACTGCAAGGATCAGTGCTTGGGCCACAGTTATTCACAATCTATATCAATGATTTGCGTGTGGGGACCAAGTGTGATATTTCCCAATTTGTTGATGGCACAAATCTAGGTGGGAATGTGAGTTGTGGGGAGGATGCAAAGAGTCTTCAAGGGGATTTAGACAAGCTAAGTGAGTGGGCAGAAACATGACAGGTGGAATATGTGAAGTTATCCATTTTGGTTAAAAAAAACAGAAATACAGAGTATTTCTCAAATGGTGAGATATTGGAAAGTGTTGATGTCCAAAGGGACCTGGTATCCTTGCTCTTGAGTCACTGAAAGCTAACATGCAGGTGCAGCAAGCAATTAGAAATACAAATAGTATGTTGGCCCTTATTGCAAGAGGATTCAAGAACAGGAGTAAAGAAGTCTTGCTGCAATTGCACAGAGCCTTGTGAGACTGTACTTGGAGTATTATGTACAGTTTCGGTTTCCTTTCCCAAGGAAGGATACACTTGCCATAGAGAGAGAGTGCAACAAAGGTTCACCAGACTGATCCCTGGGATGACGCGATTGTCCTATGAGGAGAGATTGAGGAGACTGAGCCTATGTTCTCTAGAGTTTTGCAGAATGAGTGCTAATCTCACTGAAGCATACAAAATTCTTGAAAAGCTCGATAGATAGATGCAGGAAGGCTGTTTACTGGACTGGGAGGTCTAAAACCAGGGGACACAGTCTCAGAATAAGAGAGAGGCCATTTAGGACTGAGATGAGGAGTAATTTCTTCACTCAGAAGTTGGTGAATCTTTGGAATTCTCTACCCCAGAGGGCTGTGGCGGTTTGGTCATTGAGTATATTCAAGGCAGAGATTGATAAGATTTCTAGATCTTAGAGATAACAAGGGATATGGTGATAATGTGGCAAAATGGCTTTGAGATAGAAGATCAATCATGATCTCGTTGAATGGTGGAGCAGGCTCAATGGCCCGAATGGCCTACTCCTGCTTCTTATGTTCCTACATTCTCTTAGTCCTCCAGTCTCACTTAAGCTACTACTCCATCTTTGCTCTCCATTCTCTCCTTCTCCTATTTGCTCATTCAATCCTAATCCTTCTTTCGCTTCTTCTCCCCCAGCTCTTCCCTCCACTCCCCTAGCTCTTCCCCCACCCTTCCTCATTCCTCTTCCCCCCTTCCTTTCCTCCATGGCAATTTCCCTCTCTTCCCTGCCCCTCATCATTCCTCTTCCCTTCCCCAATCATCATTCCTTTCTCTCTTCCCTCCACAACCAACTCTCATTTTCGCTCTTCTCCTTTTTCTCTCTCTTCATTCCCTTTGTCCCCATTTCTCCTGCCATGGACAGAGTTTATATGACCTCTTACTTCCAATAATTGGTATGTTTTGAATTGAAAAAAGTGTGTTTTTTCGTACCCTGTTTGAGTGTATATCCCAATTAAATAATTCAGCAGCAAGCTTTTGTTAGTTTAAAATAAAGAAGGTTAATAATTCTCACACACTTACCTGAATTAAGCACAACATCACATATACTCGGTCTCATGCATGCACGCACACACACACAAAGACTGAATACAGATAAAGGTCATGCACATTTACAGATTACAGTTATCTCAGTCTCTGGTTAATTAATGGTCTCCCGCCTGGCAGGTCTGCAGTTTCTTGGATTGTTTCAATGCTTTAAAGCTGAAGGGAAGGTCTTGTAAAGCAATGGGTTCACAGCAGGTTGTGAGGTTTCCTGCAGTCAAAGTTCTAGGAGGTTGCTTCTCAGGTGTACTTTAACTGGAATGGGTTACGTACTCTGGTTGCCTGATGTCTCGCAACTTCTTTCTGAGTCTGGTTTACAGACTGCCTGAACAGATGGTTCAATTGCCTTGGTAGAACTGCCTGCACAAAGCCCCTAGCTGATCTTTTAAAGACAACAAGGCAGGGTGTTCATGTTGATTACACATCCTGTGTTGTGGGTTAACGCTCTGAGGGTTTGAGAAGTCATCATTCTACAATGGGATGGTGATAGGGGTCATTGACTTCTTTCCACCACAAATTGAGTTTCAATCTTCCCTTTTGTTCAGTATGAAACATAGAGACAGGCAGTCTGGAAATTCCATCGTCCTTTTTGGAGTCCCCTGCTCTCCATCTACCCAGCCCCTCCCTCTCTCCCTCCTTCTCACCTCTCCTTCTCCCAACCCCACTCTTTTCCTAGCTGTGCCCTCCCATTCAGTCATCCAATTATCCTCTCTAAACTTATTTGACCTACAATTGGTATTGAATCCCAACATGCAATGCCAAAAGAGCTCAACTACTGTTTTTAAAATTTCAGAACATTCAGAGCAAAACAGATGCAGATTTTCAGACTATTTATGCATTGTTAATTTCTCATTCTCTCAAACTTATAGCTGGCTGTAATGTGACGTTCCCAAATATCCAATATTCAGTGTTAGCATAGCTCAGCTGACAGCATTGTAAGAAATTGGGGTCTTCAATATGTGGGTATCTTCGGCATTTTATAGGATTTTATAAGCAGCATTGATTGCCTCTCTTTCTAAACACTTTGACCTCTGAACAGTCCTAAGAAACAGCAAGGTCACTTAGTTCAGGCTGCCTTTTACAGATTCCGGAGTTGTTAGATGCCATTCTGTGCAACCCCTTCAGAAGCTAGATTCAGACAGCATAAATGCAAGCCATCTACAGTGCTGCTTTTGTCTGCACTGGAGTGCTGCTTTGGTCTGCATTTAAGTGCTTCAGTTGGATTTTGGTGAATGAGGGAGTTTTAAGGGTTAATTTAATTTAAGGGCTAATTTCTATCCACAATCTAGTGTTTCTTTAATTAAGCAAATAACTAAAAGTTGCTCTTTGGGTTTGGAGAAGGTTAAAACATGGCTCATTCAGGCTCTGCTTGCAGCCAGTTAATTAGTTAACTGGCTTAAACAGGTTTTCAGAAGCTAGATTCAGACAGCATAAAGCAAGCCATCTACAGTGCTGCTTTTGTCTGCATTTGAGCGCTTCAGTTGGAGTTTGGTGAGTGAGGGAGTTCGGTCAAGGGGGAAAGAGGTGATCCTTTCATTTTCTATCTTGCCTGCACAAAGAAGAGCAGCGGCCTTGGTAAGTCGTACTTGGTGAGTATTTCTACTGTCCTTAACATCCTCTAAAGGAAGTAAAATTAAGGGGAGTAATTTAAGGATAAGTCATGGCAGGGCAGCTCAGTCAGGTGTAATGCTCCTCCTGTGCATTGTGGGAAATCAGGGACACTTCCAGTGTCCATGGTTGCCACATGTGCACGAAATGTCTCAGATGAAATACGCGTTTCGGATCTGGAGCAACGGCTGGAGTCACTGTGGAGCATCTGCAGGGCTGAGATCTTCGTGGATAGCACATGCAGTGAGGTGGTCACACTGCACCTAAAGAGTGCTCAGGCAGAAAGGGAATGGGGGACTGCCAGACAGAGTAAAGGCACTAGGCAGATAGTGCAGGAGTCCCCTGGGTCCATCTCCCTCTCTAACAGATTTTCCGTTTTTGGATACTGCTGGGGGAGATGGTTTCTCAGGGGAACGCAGCGAGAGCCAAGTTTCGGCACCACAAGTGGCTCAGCTGCACGGGGGGTGGGGGGCAGAAAAAAAGAGTGGGAGAGCAATAGTGATAGGGGATTCTATTGTAAGGGGAACAGATAGACGTTTCTGAAGCCGCAGGGTTGACACCAGGATGGTATGTTGCCTTCAAGGTTCCAGGGACAAGGATGTCACTGAGCAGCTGCAGGACATTCTGAAAGGGGAGGGCGAATAGCCAGAGGTTGTGGTCCATATCAGTACCAATGACATAGGTAAAAAGGGGAATGAGGTCCTGCAAGCAGAATAAAGGGAGCAAGGAAATAAATTAAAAAGCAGGGCCTCAAAGGTAGTAATATCAGGATTACGCCCAGTGCCACATGTTAGTGAGATCAGGAATAGGAGAATAAAACGGATGAATGCGCGGCTGGAGAGATGGTGTGAGAGGGAGGGATTAAGACTCCTGAGGCAGTGGGAATGATTTTGGGGAAAATGGGACCTGTACAAGCTGGACGGGGTGCACCCCAGCAGAACCGGGGCCGATATCTTTGCAGGGATATTCGCTAGTACTATCGGGGAGGGTTTAAACTAGAGTGGCAAGGGGATGAGAACCTGAATGGGGAGACACAAGAAAGGGAAATAAAGATAGAAATGAAAGACAGGAAAGTAAAAAGCAAAAGTGGAAGGCAGAGGAAACGGGGGCTAACAGCAAATGGGGCCATAGTACAAAAATGTGTAAAAAGACAAGTCTAAAGGCACTGTGTCTGAATGCACAGAGCATTCGCAATAAGGCAGACGAATTAACAGTGCAAATAGAAGTAAATGGGTACGATATGATTATGATTACAGAGACATGGCTGCAGGGTGACCAAGGCTGGGAATTGATATTCGATATTCCAAGGATATTCGATATTTAGGAAGGACAAGCAAATGGGGAAAGGAGATGGTGTGGCATTGTTAGTTAAGGATGAAATTAGTGCAATAATGAAAGAGGATATTGGCTCAGAAAATCTAGATGTAGAATCAGTCTGGGTGGAGTTAAGAAGCAACAAGGGGTAGAAAACATTTGTGGGAGGTGTATATAGGCCTCCAGACAGTAGTAGTAAGGTAAGGGACAGTATTAAACAGGAAATTAGAGATACATGTAACAAGGGTGCTACAGTAATCATGGGTGACATTAATCTACTTATAGACTTGGCAAACCAAATTAGCGATAATACTGTAGCGGATGAATTCCTGTAGTGTGTATGAGATGGTTCTTTAGACCAGTACATTGAGGAACCAACAAGGGAACAGGCTATCCTAGATTTGGTTTTGTGCAATGAGGAGGAGTTAATTAATTTGTTGTGTGGGGTCCTTTAGGGAACAGTGATGATATAATGATAGAATTCTCCCTTAGGTTGGAAAGTGAAATAATCCAATCCGAAACTAGGGTCCTAAATCTAAATAAAGGAAACTACAAAGGTATGAGGTGTGAGTTTGCTAAAACAGATTGGGGAACTTAATTAAAAGGCATGACAGTGGATAGGCAATGGAGAATATTTAAGGAACGAATGCATGCATTGAAAGTTATATATTCCTTTCTGGTGCAAAAACACAACAGGAAAAGTAGCCCAACCATGGCTAGCAAAAGAAATTAAGGATAGTATTAGCTCCAAAGAGGAGTCATATAAAGTTGCTAGAAATAGTAGCAAGCCTGAGGATTGGGAACAGTTTAGAATTGAACAAAGGAGGAACAAGAGATTAATTAAGAGAGGAAAAACAGAGTATGAGAGTAAACTTACAAGGAACATAAAAGAGGACTGTAAAAGCTTCTATCAGTATGTAAGAAGTAAAAGATTAGTGAAGACAAATGTAGGTCCTTTACAGTCTGAAACAGGAGAATTTATAATAGAAAACAAGGGTAAGGCAGAGCAATTAACCAACTACTTTAGTTCTGTCTTCACAGGGAAAGACACAAATAGCTTCCCAGAAATACTAGGGAACCAAAGGTCTACTGAAAAGGAGGAATTGAAGGAAATTATTATTATTAAAAAAACAGGGCTGGAGAAATTAATGGGACTGAAAGCTGATAAATCCCCAGGGCCTGATAATCCACATCCCAGGGTACTAAAAGGAGGTGGCCATGGAAATAGTGGATGCATTGGTTGTCATCTTCCAAAATTCTGTAGATTCTGGAACAGTCCTGGCAGATTGGAGGGTGGCAAATGTAACCACACTATTTAAAAAAGGGAGAGAAAAAACAGGGAATTACAGACCGGTTGGCCTAACATCAGTGGTAGGGAAAATGCTAGAGTCTATTATAAAGGATGTGATAACAGGAACACTTGGAAAATAGCAATGGGATTAGACAAAGTCAACATGGATTTACGAAAGGGAAATGGTGTTTGGCAAACCTACTGGAGTTCTTTGAGCAAGGATGTCTTACTGCAGCTATACAGGGCTTTGATGAGACCGCACTCTGGAGTATTGTGTGTAGTTTTGGTCTCCATACGTAAGGAAAGATGTAGTTTCCGTAGAGGGAGTGCAGCAAAGGTTCACCAGACTGATTCCTGGGATGGCAGAATTGTCGTATGAGGAGAGATTGGGCCGACTAGGCCTGTATTCACTGGAGTTTAGAGGAATGAGGGGAACTCAGTGAAACATATAAATCTCTGACTGAATGCAGGGATGATGTTTCCTCTGGCTGAGGGGTCTAGAACAAGGGGTCACAATCTTAGGATCGGGGTAGGCCATTTAGGACTGAGATGAGGAGAAACGTCTTCACTCAGAGAGTGGTGAACCTGTGGAATTCTTTACCACAGAGGGTTGTGGAGGCCAAGTCGCTGAATACATTTAATAAGGAAAGAGATAGATTTCTGGACTCTAAAGGTATCAAGGGGTTATGGGGAGAGAGCAGAACTATGATGTTGAGATAGAGGATCAGCCATGATCATACAGAATAGGCTCGAAGGGCCAAATGACCTACTCCTGCTTCTAATTTTTCTATGTTTCTATTTCTATGTTCCCAGAGTATTTAGAAAAGACCAAGATATGATCGACAGCAAGGTGTAAACCAAAAAACTGACCTCAAGCAGGTTGACGCACAGGGGGTGGTAACCACCCTGACGTTTTGAGTACCTGTCCTGTATCCATTCGTCAGAATAGCTAGATCGATGATTGACACTGAGTAAGCTACCAGACCCAAAAAAGGTATATAGATTGGTGTCATACTGGTGGTAATGCGCTGAGGTACTGTTGAGGTACCGATGAGGGCTGAGGTGCTGGTAAGTTGGCAGTGCTCGTTGGGCAGTTGCCTTCTTCAGATGGAAGATGGACCAGAGGAGGAGGAGGAAGATCAAGAGACTGAGGGAACAGTTTCCAAACTGTTGAAAGCGGAATGCTGTTATCACAAGCTGTTATGTGTCTTATATTTATTTTTTCTGTCTAATTAGTTAATGTATCATATCTAAACTGTTGTTTCTTAAGCAACTTAATAAACCATCTTAAAATTACTTACGACTGGTCGACTGCCTATTTAGGGATCTGTAGTCCCAAATCCAAAAATCTACAATTGGTGTCAGAAGTGGGATCCACAGTAGTCGAATTTGAGAAACAACAGTTTTATATTGTAGTTAAATGTGTGGTTAGTTATTAAGTGAAGCCAGGAGTCACAATGACATTCACTAGGGAATGACGGATTGGGAGTTTGAAAGTCAAAACAAGCAAGCCTGGAGTGAGATGTTACAAGTGGATTTTTGATAAGCTTTCTAAAAATGTTCAGAAAGGAAAGATTGAATTGAAAAAGTTCCAGAATAAATTGGTCTACGGTGTACATGTGTTTGCCTTACAGCAGAATAAAAAGCATAAGGAGTTAAGGGAACAAGTCAATAAATTACAAATGGGATTGATATGTTCAATGAGTTCTGCTGCGGACAGGAGACACATAGGAGAGTACATTATACAAGGTGAAAAATGAGACCAAATACTGGAACCCCTGAGAGTTGAAGTGGCTCCGGAGGAGCTACGTGAGTCTTTCTTTTCAGAGTTAAACAGGGACCACGGAGGTTCCAAAGCAGAGTTAGAGAACAATTACTTTAAACAGCTCATCCTAGTTGCAGGCTCCTGAGAATGAAAACAAGAGATGGACTGGGACTCTCACAAGGTCCTAGTTAGCATCAAACAGGTCCCCACTGAAGGTCCGAATGTATTAATGTCAGTGGACTCTGACTTCTCCACCTTTATCAACCACGATCCTTACTCCGACACTATGAAGTTGGCAGCAATTTGCCCAGCTGTGAGTATACTATACATTCGAATTAAGGCATTGCTAATGTAAATTGTTCGCAAACATCAAAGATTCAAAAAAATTGGGTTCGAGGAAGAAGCTAAAATGTTTAAAATTCAAATGACACGTTTTACTGACTTTAATTAAACTGAGGTTCTGTTTAGGAAAAAAGATACAATCTGTACTGGTATACAACACTGAAGGCCAGGCTGTTCCCAAAATATGAAGGTAATCCTGCCATTTGGCAGCAATCCAATTTGAGCTTTTCACGATCATATGAGTTAAGTGAACTGCTAAAATTCAAACTAAAAACACTTATTACTGACTATTCCTTTCAAATTTGATTAAGTGGCAAACATCAAAAATTGAAATTTGTTTTAAAGGGGAAAAAGGATAAGCAAAAGAGATGGGAAAGATTCAGTTCCTTTTTGAGAGTCTGTGAGGCGGCAGTGTTTTTTTTTCAGAAGCTGGTTCTAAAAAGGTTTTGAAATAATTGGAATTTAACCTAAATTCTGGAGGAAGTTGGGGACAACAAAAGGATTTAACAAAACAAGTTTAAAATGGAGTTTGGGTTCTAATCGGGGAAGTTTTATTAAATTAGGTAAAGTGACGCAATTGCGTGCCAAGTTTTCTCTGTCCCCCTGCCAACCCCCCTAAACATGCCACGGAGTTAATTCTATCTGCTGACAACTGTTTATTTTTAAATTCATCACACAATCTTCGGATTACTGATGTATATTGGGCATTATTAGATTTTAAGTTTCTAAATTTACAGATATGATTGGACATATTAAGCCATTGGGCTCCTGATCAGAGCTACAATGGATTGTTTGTGTGTTTTTTAAACGGGTAATGATGGTTTCCAGCTCTGAGTGAACCCAAGCAGTTTTGAAAATTAAGGCACAGCAAAAAGACTTTACCTTTCTGAGACTTGGCCTTCACCATTCAGGCCATGTGTCACTATTTATTATGTTTTGGGACAAAATGTTTGCGTGTGGGAGACATGGAAATCACCTCTAAACTGATGGCAAATGCTTTTGTCTCTGATGTAACACCACCATTTAAAACCACCAAGCCTGCTTCTGAAACAAAAACAAAAATAGCTGGAAAAACTCAGCAGGTTTGACAGCATCTGCGGAGAGGAATAACGTTTTGAGTCCATATGACTCTTCATTAGAACTAAGGAAATATAGAAATGGGGTGAAATATAAGCTGGTTGAGGTGGGTGGGACAGGTAGAGCTGGATAGAGGGCCAGTAATAGATGGAGGCAAAGAAGAGATTGCCAAAGATGTGATAAACAGAAGGACAAAGGGGCGTTGACGGTGGTGATATTAGCTAAGGAATGTGCTAATGGTGACATTAAGGGTAGAAATTGGAATTGATAAATGTGTTGTTATTTCAAGCATTCAAAGGGAAATTTGCCTGATGTTTAAGGGGATAAACAAATTCTAATTTTTCCATAAAAGAGCTAATGGACAAACAGTCTGGGTGCTTTCTCAGTATCGAAAAAAAAGTTCATCTTTGGGAGAAACAAAACCTGTCAGCCCAACAACACTGCTATTTGAATTTGGGATAATTTTAAAATAAAATAAATCAGATCCAATCTAGTGCAGGCTTGTCCAACCTTTTTGCTTGTGAGTCAGGGGGGCACATTATAATTTTTGGGAAGAAAAGGAAACAGGCTCAGGGGAATGGAAATATGCCCTTGTTTTTGTCTGCCCCAAGGAGTCAATGTAGTGCCATGGTGCATTCCAGACCAGATGCCTATCTGTCAGCCCGTGAAGAGCCCTCCCTCACCCCCAAACGTGCTGTATCAGGCTCATGCCACATCCACCTCTCAGGCCAGCCCTTAGACAGGCCTGATATAGTGGGTTACTTTTGAGAAAATAAATTGTTGTTTAAGTGAAAGAACAAATAAGCAAAGTGCCTGAAATCAAGCAGGAATATTTAATTTCTGTTTTAAAGAAATTATGAAAACATGTTATTGGAATATATAAATTTGGGTATTGATGTACGTCCTAGTGAAAGGGAAGCGTAGATGAGATGAATAAGGTGACAGCTTTCTCTTAAGAGATACTTGTGTCCTTGCCTATGAACTTTTTAAAAGAACTGAATTTGATAATCTGGCCACCACCACTGGGGCCATACAGGGGGAGATAAGCAATGATCTTGAGACAGAGAACAGAGATCCCCTTTGGTCTTTTGAGAAGATTACGGGGATGTCAGGAAGAATTATCAAGTGATGCATCCTTTTAAAAACAATGAAAATCCCAGATGATGAAGTTGATTGAAAAAATACACAGCACAAACCCTATAGACCTGATAATCCTTGTACAAATGCAAAACAAGAATTAATGGGAGAGGCAGAGAAATTACCACCAAGCATGATGAAGTGACGTGTAGCGGAATAGACACTGCCTGAAAATTTGGAAAAAAGAGAATCCCTAGAGACCACATCCAACGGATAGGGAAACGTGTGAAGGTGACTTACGAATATGAAATTCCAACAGAGGATTAAGAAGGAATTGGAACACCAGTGTGAGTGTGCAGAAGTGATTTGTAACTTGTGAACTAACTGACATGGGAGCTGCACTGAAGAATGGGTCCCAGGCTTGCTCAGCCACTTGACAAACAGCGTGACATGAAATGGTTAATATGGCCTGAAGAGTAAGAAAATAGTTTTAAATGATCAAGGCACTGACACATACTCCATAGAGATATTGACTTTAAGACAATTAATTTTACTCCCTCTGACCATTACCATCATAGAGTCAAATTAAAGTAAATGTAAAAGGAATTTTTGATTGGGACGAATGAAGGCTGGGGAGAAATAATACTTAGTAAGAATAATCCACAAGATGGATACAGGTGAAGGGAGAACTGGAGAATCTTTTAAGTCCATGCATAATCTGTTGTTTTAATTATATGTACTTAGATGCTAGTAGGTTTAGAATTAGCAACACTCCCGCAAAAAGATAAGGCCGGGATTTTGCAATCCCTCATGGCGGGCCAGCCAAAAGTCCACTGACTTTCAGAGGGACCGAGTGATCCCAGCTGTGGACAAAGCCAGAGAATCCTGCCCTAAGGCTATTTCCCTCTCAAAGGGGGGAACTATAAGATCTGCAGGTGCAGAGTGCCAAGACAAGAATTCAGATAATTCTAGTAGCTTTAGTATGTTTTTTTAAAAATTCATTCATGGGATGTGGACTTCGCTGGCTGGGCCAGCATTTATTGCCCATCCCTCGTTGCTCTTGAGAAGGTAGTGGTGGTGAGCTGCCTTCTTGAACCCTGAAGTCCATGTGGTGTAGGTACACCCACAGTGTTGTTAGGAAGGGAGTTCCAGGATTTTGACCTAGCGACAATGAGGGAACAGCGATATATTTCCAATTCATAATGTTAAGTGACTTGGAGGGGAACTTCCAGGTGGTGGTGTTCCCATCTATCTGCTCTCCTTGTCCTTCTAGATGGTAGTGGTCATGGGTTTGGAAGATGCTGTCGAAAGAGCTTTGGTGAATTCCTGCAGTGCATCTTGTAGATGGTACACACTGCTGCTACTGTGCGTTGGTGGTGAGGGAGTGAATATTTGTGCATGTGGTGCCAATCAAGCGGGCTGCTTAGTCCTGAATGGTATCAAGCTTCTTGAGTGTTGTGGGAGCTGCACTCATCCAGGCAAGTGGGGAGTGTTCCATCACACTCCTGACTTGTGCTTAGTAGATGGTGGGCAGGCTTTGGGGAGTCAGGAGGTGAGTTACTCGTTGCACGATTCCTAGCCTCTGACCTGCTCTTGTAGCCACAGTATTTATATGGCTAGTCCAGCCCAGTTTCTGGTCAATGGTAACCCCCAGGATGTCAATAGTGGGGGATTCAGTGATGGTAATGCCATTGAACATCAAGGGCCATGGTTGGATTCTCTCTTGTTGTAGATGGTCATTGCCTGACACTTGTGTGGCGCAAATGTTACTTGCCACTTGTCAGCCCAAGCCTGGATATTGTCCAGGTCTTGCTGCATTTAGATATGGACTGCCTCAGTATCTGAGGAGTCGTAAATGGTGCTGAACATTTGTGCAATCATCAATGAAGATCCCCACTTCTGACCTTATGTTGGAAGGAAGGCCATTGATGAAGCAGCTGAAGATGGCTGGGCCGAGGACACAACCCTGAGGAATTCCTGCAGTGATGTCCTGGAGCTGAGATGACTGACCTCCAACAACCATTTTCCTTTGTGCAGAATTTTCCCCTGATTCCCATTGACTCATTTTGCTAGGGCACCTTGATGCCACACTTGGTCAAATGCTGCCTTGATGTCAAGGGCAGTGACTCTCACCTCACCTCTGGAAGTGAGGTGAGAGTGACTTTGTTCACCTCATGTTTGAACTAAGGCTGTAATGATGTCAGGAGCTGAGTGGCCCTGACGGAACCCAAACTGTGGGTCAGTTTGCAAGTGCCGCTTGATAGCATTGTTGATGACCCCTTCCATTACTTTACTGGCGATCGAGAGTAGACTGATGGGGCAATAATCGGCCAGTTTGGATTTGTCCTCCTTTTTGTGTACAGGACATACCTGGGCAATTTTCCACATAGCCAGATAGAAGCCAGTGTTGTAGCTGTACTGGAACAGTTTGGCTAGGGGCGCAGCAAGTTCTGAAGCACAAGTCTTTTGTCAGGGCCCATAGCCTTTGCAGTATCCAGTGCCTTCAGCTGTTTCTTAATATCACATGGAGTGAATCGAATTGGCTGAAGACTGGGATCTGTGATGCTGGGGACCTACAGCAGGAGGAGGCTGAGATGGATCATCCACTCATCTTCTGGCTGAAGATTGTAGCAAATGCCTTGTCTTATCTATTGCACTCATATGCTGGGCTTCTCCATCATTGATGATGGGGATATTTGTGGAGCCTCCTCCTCCAGTGAGTTGCTTAATTGGTCGCTACCATTCACAATTGATTGTGGCAGGACTGCAGAGCTTAGATCTGATCCATTGGTTGTGGGATCGCTTAGCCCTGTCTATCTTACTACTTATGTTGTTTGGCACGTAAGTAGTCCTGTGTTATAGCTTCACCAGATTGGCACCTCATTTTTAGGTATGCCTGATGCTGCTCCTGGTATGCCCTCCTGCACTCTTCATTCTTGCTTAATGGTAATGGTAGAGTAGGGAATATGCCAGGCCATGAGGTTACAGATTGTGTTCGAGTACAATTCTGCTGCTGCTGCTGATGGCCCACAGCACCCAGCGACTGGATGCCCAGTCTTGAGTTGCTAGATCTGTTCGAAATCTATCCCATTTAGCATGGTGGTAGTGCCACACAACACGATAGAGAGTATCCTCGATGTGAGAGTCAACCACATTGCTGTGTGGTCTGGAATCACATGTAGGCCAAACCAGGTAAGGACATCAGTGAACCAGTTGGGTTTTTACAACAATCGTCAATGGTTCCATGGTCATCATCAGACTTTTAATTCCAGATTTTTTTTTTATGCCATTGGGATTCGAACCCAGGTCCCCAGAGTATTACCCTGGATTTCTGGATTACTAGTCCACCAACAATACCACTGTGCCATCGCCTCCCCTTATGTTATGTATGATATGTAATCAAGAAATTAGGGAAACAGCTTGTATGTTTGAAATAACTCTGTTATCTAAAAATTCGTTGTGAGAAGTCAATAAGGGTTATTCCTTCTCAAAGAGGGGAGCTGTAAGAAATTGGGGTCTTTAATAAGCGGGTATCTTCTGCATTTTATAGGATTTTCTAAGCAGCATTGATTGCCTCTTTTTCTAAACACTTTGACTTCTGAACAGTCTTCAGAAACAGCAACGTCACTTAGTTCAGGCTGCCTTTTTCAGATTCCCGAGTTGTTACATGGTCTCCTGTGCACCCCCTTATCTCCCAAGTGTTCAGAAAAGACCAAGATGTGACCCTCAGCAAGATATAAACCAAAAATCTGATCTCAAGCAAGGTGATGTACGGGGCGGGGGGGTGGGGGGTGGTTGTAACCACCCTGCCGTTTTGAGTACCTGTCCTGTATCCCATTAGTCAGAACAGCTAGATAGATGACTGACACTGGGTAAGCTACCAGCCCCCCAAAAGGGGATATAGATTGGTGTCATACTGATGGTAAACAGCTGAGGTACTGTTGAGGTGCTGATGAGGGACTGAGATGCTGGTGAGGTGGCAGTGCTCACTGGGCAGCTGCCTTCTTCAGATGGAAGATGGGCCAGAGGAGGAGGAGGAAGATCGAGAGACTGAGGGAAGAGTTTACAAACACTTCGACTGGAGAGCGGAATGCAGTTATCACAAGCTGTTATGGGTCGTATACTTATTTTTTCTGTCTAATTAGTTAATGTATCATATCTAAAGTGTTATTTCTTAAGCAACTTAATAAGCCATCTTAAAATTACATTTGACTAGTCGACTACCTAGTTAGGTATCTGTGGTCCCAAATCCAGAAACTTTACAGCTTTCTTCCTTCAAATTCAAAGGGTCACAGGTTTAAACTCCCTGGAGGACACAGTTAAGGTTGACACTCCTGTGCAGTTCAGGATTATTAGGTGCCAACCTTCAGTTAAAATGTTAAATCATAGTTTGATTTATAACTGCAGGTGCATTCTAAAAGCACTATGGCACTATTCAAAAAAGAGCAGAAAAATCTCCACAAGCCAACATTTTCTAAGCGACATCATGAGTAACAGGTTAAGTGTCATTCATACTATTGTTGTGGGGTCCTGCGTACTTCAAAATATCTCAATTTGTGAAATTCTTTGGAATGTTTGAGGCATGATAATGTGCTGTATATATTCACTGTTTTGTTTCATATAGCATAATATTTTAAACACAAAATCCAAGTGAGATTATTTCTTTCTCCAAATGCATTCCTATTGCATCATAATTTCTATTTTAGTTTAAAAGTATTATTTTAATGGCTAAGAGTAATTTTTATATTAATAACTTGCATTTATCTAGAATTTTTGACGTAGTAAATGTTTCAAGGCACTTCGCAGGAGTGTTACCAATTAAAAAGTGGCATAGAACCACATAAGGAGACATTAGGGCAAATGATCAAAAGCCTGGGTAAGCAGGTAGGTTTTTAAGATTGTCTGAAAGGAAGAGTGTGGGAGAGGGAGAGAGAGAGAGAGAGAGAGAGAGAGAGATGGAGGTGAAGAGGTTCAGGGAGGGAATTCCAGAGTTTAGGGACTAGGCAGCAATAGGTACGGTCCAATGGTGGAGGGATTAAAATCAGAAATGTGCAAAAGGTCAGAATTAGAGGAGCACAAAGATCTTGGGGGTTGTGGGGCTGGAGGAGGTCAGACAGGGAGGAGTGAGGCCATGGAGGGATTTGAAACAAGCTTAAGAATTTTAAAATCAAGACATTGCAGGACTGGGAGCTAATGCAGAGGTGTTATGGCTACAGCTGGTGTTAATTGCTATGCAAACCAAATCCCAGAGGGAAACTTGGCTTATGGGCCATAACCTTTTTTTTTGCATTCTGAAAACAAGAAGACAATGTACCGACCTCGGCAGTAAGAGGTCCAGTAATACTTTTGGGATTTTAAAAATTAAAAGTAAAGGTTTTATTAACAAAAATAAAGGAAAACTTAAGCACACAAGGTTACAGTTACACAATTAAGGTTAGTCTTACGAAACATTCCCCCAAAAACTCTTTACTTGGTCAAACCCATAAGTAAACATCTTCCAGGCAACACTCCCTTGTAGATCAAAACAAAAACAGAATTACATGGAAAAACTCAGCAGGTCTGGCAGCATCGGCGGAGAAGAAAAGAGTCGACGTTTCGAGTCCTCATGACCCTTCAGCAGAACTGAGTATAGTTAGGAGAGGGGTGAAATATAAGCTGGTTTAAGGTGGGGGGGGGGGGGGGGGGAGTTGAGGGGTTGGGGGGGGGGGAGTTGGTTGTAGGGACAAGGAAGCAGTGATAGGAGCAGATAATCAAAAGATGTCACAGTCAAAAGGATCAAAGAGGTGTTGAAGGTGGTGATATTATCTAAGAAAATGTGCTAATTAAGAATGGATGGCAGGACACTCAAGGTACAGCTCTAGTGGGGGTGGGGTGGAAAGACTGACAAGGTATTAGTTGTAGATTTAAAAATAATGGAAATAGGTGGGAAAAGAAAAATCTATATAAATTATTGAAAAAAACAAAAAGGAGGGGGAAGAAACACGGTGGGGATGGGGGGAGGGAGTTTAAGATCTAAAGTTGTTGAATTCAATATTCAGCCCGGAAGGCTGTAAAGTGCCTAGTCGGAAGATGAGGTGCTGTTCCTCCAGTTTGTGTTGGGCTTCACTGGAACAATGCAGCAAGCCAAGGACAGACATGTGGGCAAGAGAGTAGGGTGGAGTGTTAAAATGGCAAGCGACAGGGAGGTTTGGGTCTTTCTTGCGGACAGACCGCAGGTGTTCTGCAAAGCGGTCGCCCAGTTTGCGTTTGGTCTCTCCAATGTAGAGGAGACCGCATTGGGAGCAACGAATGCAGTAGACTAAGTTAGGGGAAATGCAAGTGAAATGCTGCTTCACTTGAAAGGAGTGTTTGGGCCCTCGGACGGTGAGGAGAGAGGAAGTGAAGGGGCAGGTGTTGCATCTTCTGCGTGGGCATGGGGAGGTGCCATAGGTGGGGGTTGAGGAGTAGGGGGTGATGGAGGAGTGGACCAGGGTGTCACGGAGGGAACGATCCCTACGGACGGCCGCCAGGGGGGGTGAAGGGAAGATGTGTTTGGTGGTGGCATCATGCTGGAGTTGGCGGAAATGGCGGAGGATGATCCTTTGAATGCGGAGGCTGGTGAGGTGATAAGTGAGGACAAGGGGGACCCTATCATGTTTCTGGGAGGGAGGAGAAGGTGTGAGGGCGGATGCGCAAGAGATGGGCTGGACACGGTTGAGGGCCCTGTCAACGACTGTGGGTGGAAAGAAGGAGGACATGTCAGAGGAACTGTTTTTGAAGGTAGCGTCATCAGAACAGATGCGACGGAGGCGAAGGAACTGAGAGAATGGGATGGAGTCCGTACAGGAAGCGGGGTGTGAGGAGCTGTAGTCGAGGTAGCTGTGGGAGTTGGTAGGCTTGTAATGGATATTGGTGGACAGTCTATCACCAGAAATTGAGACAGAGAGGTCAAGGAAGGGAAGGGAAGTGTCAGAGATGGACCATGTGAAAATGATGGAGGGGTGGAGATTGGAAGCAAAATTAATTAATTTTTCCAGGTCCAGACGAGAGCATGAAGCCGCACCGAAGTAATCATCGATGTACCGGAGAAAGAGTTGTGGGAGGGGGCCGGAGTAGGACTGGAACAAGGAATGTTCCACATACCCCATAAAGAGATAGGCATAGCTGGGGCCCATGTGGGTACCCATAGCCACACCTTTTATTTGGAGGAAGTGAGAGGAGTTAAAGGAGAAATTGTTCAGTGTGAGAACAAGTTCAGCCAGACGGAGGAGAGTAGTGGTGGATGGGGATTGTTCGGGCCTCTGTTCAAGGAAGAAGCTAAGGGCCCTCAGACCATTCTGGTGGGGGATGGAGGTGTAGAGGGACTGGACGTCCATGGTGAAGAGGAAGCGGTTGGGGCCAGGGAACTGGAAATTGTTGATGTGACGTAAGGTGTCAGAGGAATCACGGATGTAGGTGGGAAGGGACTGGACAAGGGGAGATAGAAGGGAGTCAAGATAACAAGAAATGAGTTCCGTGGGGCAGGAACAGGCTGACACGATCGGTCTGCCGGGGCAGTTCTGTTTGTGGATTTTGGGTAGGAGGATCCCTTATAGATGTCTACTATGAAATCCAGTAATATTACACAAGGCAAACTGCTCCAATTAAGGCATACCATATGACCTTTACCCTCTTCCACTCTGCGGTGGAATCCACTTCAGAATAAAACTGCTTGTTGCAGCCCAAGACTTTTCTGGCTTGACTAGATGGCTGGTTCAAAGGGCATCCTCTCCTAGCCCAGAGCTCCAGCTAAAGCTCAACAGCTCAACAAATTCCAGCTGTCTCCAACTCAACAGTAACTTTATTTTTTTTTCTCTTTTCATCTCAGGTTTCATTGTTTTCACACCTCTTTGAAACTCAAACCCTTCCAAATCTAAAATCTTTCATGTTTCTCTCTTGTCTTTGCTTTTGGGTCAATAAAATATAATATCCCCACTACTATTTACCTATGGAACTCCTGAAAAATGCAAACATATTTCTTGCTACCTCTGACTGCCCTTTGATAATCAAACAAACGCTCAACTTATCTAAAAATGCAAATGTTAGATCTAACCTATTTACAGACACCACTATCCTTATCATGTTTCCAACTCCCAGACAACCTGACTCCTAACAATCTCTTGCCCAGCTTAATTAAATCACACACACAGGTACACAGCCTGCTTTACAGGATAACACAATATTCCCCAAAATATCTTTATAAAAATCCATTCTCACAAGGGGGGTCAACGAGCACAGAAGTGATGGGTGTGTGCAACAGAGCTTTGGATGAGTTTATGTAGGATGGAAAATCAGAGGCTGGCCAAGAGACAATGGAATAGTCAAATCTAGAGGTAACAAAGGCATGGATGAGAGTGTCAATAGTAGATTAGCTGAGACGGAGAAACAGTTAAGGGGTGTTACATTGGTACAAATAGGCACTACGTAATGGGCCAGATATGTGGTTGGATGCTCATCTCGGGGTCCAATATGGTACCAAGGTATCGCAAACTGTGGTTCAGCCTCAAACAGTTGCCAGGGAGAGAGGTTGAGTCCATGGCAAGGGAACTGAAGATAATGGCTTTCATTTTCCCAATTTCTGGTTGGAGAAAATTTCTGCTCATCCACTACAGGATGTCGGACAAACAGTCTGACAAATTAGAGACAGTGGAAGGGTCAAGAAAGGTTGTGGTGAGGTAGAGCTGGGTGTCATCAGTGTATATATTGAACCTGACATTGTGTTTTCAGATGATTGTTGCGAGTCTTTCAAGGTAATGGTTCTGAAGAGGGAAGGGAAGGCATTGCATGCAATTCTCTGGCTACAGCTGGATAGATAACAACAGAATCAGGCAAGGGCAGTTCTCGTCCAGCTGGATGATGAAGAGGCATTGGAGGAGGTTGGTATGGGCAACCATGCTAAAGGCTACAGGCAAGTTGATAAGGATAAAGAGGAACATAGTTTGCCACAGTCAGAAAGGGTGTCATTTGTGACTTCAATAAGGGCTGTTTTAGTGCTGAAGCACAGTACTTTGGAGAAGAAAGGGAGCTTGGAGTTGGGACAGTGCAAGGGTTTGCAAGGTCAGAGAGGCCAAAGGTAGGTTTTTTCAGTAGAGGGTTAGGGAGGGAGACTGAAAAGGGAGGAGTACAGTACCAGAGTAGAGGGAACTGTTGTTAATGTGAGGTAATTTGGGAACCAGGAAGGGAAGTTGGGTGGTCAGCAATGTTCCAGAAAGCAGGGTTTATGTAGGTTCATGCAAGTCACAAGTTACCACACAGGCCATGAACAAGGCATCCCCTTTAAGATACTGCATGTATACAACTGTGCAAAGAAATGTGAAGGTATCACACACTCAAATGAATAGGCCACACACATCAAAAAAATTAGAAGGGACATTGGTGATCAGCAGTTTGCTGGAAATAGGATTGAAGGAGCAGGCAGTGGATCTCATGGAACAAGATGAACTTTGAGATGGCATGAGGAGAAATAGGAGAGAAACTGGACGAAAATACAAGTTCAGGGCAATGGCAGGTGAGAACCTTAGGGGAAGTTTGACCTGGTGGGCTAGGGGAAGGGAGCGAAGTAACAGCTGAATGGGTGTTTTCAAGTTTAGTGAGAAGTTGTTCATGAATTCTTTATATTTAGCGTTGGAGATGAGGGTGGAAAAGGCAGGGAGAGAGAAGTTTCAGATGGCTTGTAGTGATGAGAAGCCATGGGTATCTTTACAATTTAATTTTATGTTCATTTAAACCTTTGCTTCTTCCCACCATCCCGTTTCCTGCTAGCTTCTCCCTTTGGTGCAACACCTGGCCCCTGCAATTTTGGCTTTCGCCTCTGCATTTCTTCTTCTCACAATCATCTGTTGATCAACATTTCACTATCCCCAGAAGTGTCCTACTCCCCAGTCCACTGCCCCAGGCCTGCTGCTGTTCTTCCTTTGCTCCTGTCCCCATCTGATGTCTTCTCCAACCAGCAGATCAATGAAAAGAAGCCACAAAGCCCCAGTGGGATGATGGGATGGCAAAGAATATTGAATCAAATGGATTTAGGATAAAAATGCTGGTCAGCAAGGACTGAGGAAGGTGGGTAGAATCAGGGGCAACAGAGAGAAAGGAGCCAATGAAAAAGAGACAGGTAGAGAAGAGGAAGCAGTGACAAGAGGGAGAGCACAGGATGTGTCCAAAGGTCAGACATGATAGAGTTTGCAGGAGTGGGACACAACCACATGTGATACGTGTCATTATATCAGCAGTTACATTGTCTTGTTGACTGGCAAATACATTGTATAGCCAATTACATTGTTAAAACAGGTGATGGGCATTGGCTCACCCATACATGGGTGACACTCCGTGTAACACTCCAGGGTGGAAAGGAACTGGGAGTCTGTCACTCTGTTGAGTTAGCTAAAGAACAAACCTGCTTGAGCTAAAAGACCAGCTTCAACCTCATTCTTCCCTTATGTACAATTATTGCAGTTAATAATATGTGTTGCTGAAAGAAGAGTACATGTAGCAAAGTGCAAGAGAGGACATAGGATGTGGGTCTGCAGGTGAAAACATCATATAATGGAGCTGAAACTCTTTGTTTCTGCTCTATGTTAACTGGCATTACATCAACCAATCCAAAGCCAGCCTTTGGGTTTCATGGTGTAATGCTGCTTTGTGCAATCCAAAGTCTACTCTCATCCCTATCTGGATCCCTTACCCCACCTCTACCCATGTCTCCCACTGCAACAACTGTGTACTTCCCATCAATAGAACAAGAAAAAAAAGAAGCAAAGAGCAAAAGAGAGATAGAAGACAAAATAGAAAACAGAGCAGCACAGATTAAAATGGAGATTAATCTTCAATGCCTGGAGACAATGGCCAGGACACTGGGATAATTCCACTGCTCTTCTTTGAACAAGCCATAAGAATAAGAAAGAGTCAGAAGGTTCTGGGCTCAAGCGCACTTCAGAGATTTGAATACAAAATCTAAGTAATTTTCAGTACAGGACTGAGTGAATTCTACACAGTGAGAGGTTCCCATCTTTCAAATGAAACATTACACCAAGGCCCCACCTGCCCTCTCTGATGGGTGTAAAAGAACCCATCGCACTATTTCAAAGAGTAGAGCAGTCCCTCCCTGGTGCGTCCCAGCCAATATTTATCCCTCAACCAACATCAGCTAAAAGACAGATTGGCTGACCGGTATCAAATTGTTGTTTGGGAGAGTTTGCTGTGTGCAATTTGGCTGCTCAATTTCCTACTTTACAACAGTGACTAATCTCAAAAGTACTTCATTGGATGTAAACTGCTTTGGTATGTTCCCAGATCATGAAAGGTGCTATATAATGTTTTGGGATTTTGGAGGCTGGGTAGTGCCTGGAAAACATCTCAAACCTCTAAACCCCCAGACTGAGCAATTCCTGTACACTTAAAAATGTACAAATATTTAATGTAACTTCAAATAACACCTCCCAGCTCCATCTCCAAGGCAAGTGGCATTGCGTTCAGATCTACAAAAACCAGGTCTGATGCTCAATAGTTTCCCCTACTTCCTCTCCTTTGTCATATGATTTTATTTTTCATTGCCCCAAGATGACCTTTTTATAACCGTAGCTAATCTGTGCTACTGCGAGACACTGACAGTCCTTTCCTCCCAACCACCCAGTTCTTTTACACCAACACTGCCCCCTACTGACAGTCCTTTCCTGCCTTCCCTATAGCTCTTTTATTCCACCACAGGGAAAAAGTTGCATTCCCTGCCACAACTAGAAACGGGCTTTAGCTTAAATGCTTTCTGCGTCTTGACTGCGTTTTGACCTTTAAAGAACAGATGGTTCCCTATTTTGGTGCTGAGAAAGCCCTTATCTTTTTTAAGTGAGGAAGGAAAATTAATGGCTCACAGATTTCCTTCTCCATCACCACCATCCCCTCCACCGACCCATGTTTCTCCTTCCTCTTTCTATCGCTTCTTGCTGCTTCCAACCTACCCCAAATGTTTATGGCTTCTCCCTTCATTGATCTATTAAGAACTGAAACCATAAATCTGACCTTGACTAAGAACTAAGATCTTTAAAGTGCTGACGAAACTTAGCAAATGCTTACTCAGTACTTTAAAAATAACTTACAGCCAGTTCCCAGGCCATGCATAATTAACAGACGCCACATAAATACAGCTATAGCACTTTTCTCAATACCAGTCCACAACCCTCTTCTCACTGTTGCCACAACACCCTCATTATGAGATTATGTCCACATGAAATTGTAAATTAATGGCTTTTGTTCTTATAAGTACATAATGAATTTTATTTTTTTTTAAATGTCCAGGGCGCAAAGGAAGATGTTATAGATAGGTAGGAGACATGGAGAAGTATTGAAGAAAGGTGGGAATATATGTTTGTAGCAGTGTTGGGTGGATTCTCTATAGCAATAAGGGCCAGAATCTTCCATACTGGAGTCTAAGTTCTGTGGCAGGCGTGAAATGGGGAGTGATTCCTGCTGAGGGCAGGACAGTTGACCACATGCGATCTTGCATTGTTCAGCTCATCAAATATGCATCCATGAGAAGCTCACCGATTCTCACGGCGGGTGCGGGGGGGTTTAGGCAGGAAGTCACCATCCCCACTGTTACCTCATGGGGTCAAAAGTTTGGGCGCCATATTTATCCCTTCCACCCTTTCCCACTAACTCTCCATCTCTTCCTTGGTCATCCTTCACGCACCTTGCACTGCCACCACCCAGTCTCAAGCATAGGCTGGCATATACAGACATTCCTCAAAGAGGACAATGCAGCAGCAACTCACCGTTAATCATGGAAGAAGCTTACCTCACCAGGTGCACGCCTTTTATTGCAGCTGCAAAAGTGGACATTCTAATTTCTCGCTGGCGGGAAATTTAATTTGGTGGGGGAACTTAATTCCAGCGGGCTGGCCTTTTAATGAGGATGCATGACATGCTAATGCAGGCAAAAGGACTTCCCAATATTGCTTGTCGGGATGCTGAACCTGTCTTTAACCCGTTTTAAAGTCCCAAGAACATAATTGTTAAAGTTCATCCAGCCATCAGGAAACTGACTTTTGGCCTCATGCCAAATTAAGTTCCCCTGCCTGCCAAGCTTCCCGCTGCTGGTGAGACGAGAAGATTTCTCCCAAGGAGTGGGAACAGTTGAATGGCGGCATGGTGTTGGGCTGTTGATGAGGGATGTACTTGGTTGTTACTGTAGTGTGATGTGGGATCCTGGGTCTTGGAGAACTAAGGATATTCTAGTACGCTCACACCCAGTCATCACTTATCCCAAGACCATCCTCCCACTATTTCAACTCTCTTAACACAATACCATAAGTTCTCCTAGACCCAGGATCCTTCCTCACATACTAACACCCAAGGACTTCCCTCATCAATGGCCCAACATCATATTGCCACTTGGCTGTTCCCATCCCTTACTGCTGTACAGAATGCACTCAGCACTACCAAAAACATATTACCCCACACTTCTTCAGTAATTCTCTGTTTCCTACCTACCTGCAACATCTTCCTCTGTGCCCTGGACATAATAAATTTTACATCTTTTTTTTTAATGTGCCTATACATAATAACAAAAACCACTGATTTACAATTTCATGTTGAGAACATATTCCGATAATTTGAAACCAAAACTACAATTGACAGATGCATCATACTTTGCGTCAAAATGGGATTTCTGGGACTTTGGTTGCTCAATCCCTTTAATGCCAAAACGGTGTCTTTGCAAAATCATGGTCACTTCTGACTTTTGCCAAAAAAGTCTTCTTTTCTAAAACTGTAAGTTTATTTCTTAAACTTTCAACATTAAAGTAAAATTCACATTCAAAGATGTACCAAATACCAGCAGAATGGTGTAAATGTGATGATTTCTGGAGAACAGTGGGCTTAATGATCATCTACATTTGTTAGTTAGCAATCCTGACTGCCAAAGCCAATTACAAAGTTGATTTACACAATTAAATAGAACTAGATGGATTGTAACTTTGCATTGTTTAAGCAAAAATAATTTACTCAGATAAAAATAAATCCTAGGCAAATTTGCAATGCATCCAAAGTTTGCCATCATGTAAACACTCATGTTATGTGTGGTTTTGGTAAACTTTTTGACAAAATAACATTAATAATAATTACAAACATAACTGAATAAGATATATGATCTTGTAACAAAAAATATTAAGCTTTGCTTGACAACCAAAATTCACACTGTTAAGTCATATTTACCTTCATCCAACCATTCCATAGGATAGTGATCTGAGTCTTATAAACAAGTAACAACATAAGTGCTACAGCACATAAGGTCACCGAAAGATTCTGGATAACGAGAGCAATTTGTACAACTGAAATTCAAAAAAGAAAATATTAGTAAATGTTTCAAATGGCATCATGTAGGGTTGTTGTAGTTAGCTTTTACTACAGGATGATGTAAGGTTCACCATGGAACTATATTTTTCTGTGTAATAAACCACCTTACCTTTCATTCTAGTATTGCTGTCAACCCAGTTTCCAACTAAGGCACCAAACAGAATAAGTGATGAAGAAACAGCCAAACCAAATACAGCTGGAAGCAGCAAGCTATTTTCATAGAGTTCTACCAGGAAAAGTGAGACAGCGAAATGCCACATGCGGTCACCCTGAGGAACAAAGTACAAGTGCATTGTAACACTCTTAGATTTTTGAATATATATATACATTCTTGGCGAGTAGGAAGAGAGAAAAAGGGTCTCAGCTGGCCCTTCTTGATTTCCCTGTACCAGAAAAGAAAAAATGGCCTGTTCCCATCCTTTAGCTAATACTGCTCCATCTGAAAGTGGCTGCAGGGAGGTACAGCCACCAAATCATGGTGGCACATTGTGGGCATGAATGTTTATCTCATTCTATGACAAAGAAGGTTTATGCTGAGGCTGATAAAGCTGCAAGATAAAGCCAAGCATTCTATGATGAGTAACTTTTATATTGCTGCATTTTAAGATCTTTCAAACCCATTTTCAGGGTATACATAGTGTAAAGTTGCACTGAAGCATTATAGCATTCAATGAGATTTGATAAGATTTCCTTATCTAAGCGGTTGAGCATTTCCTTTCAAATTGCATTTTACTGAATGACAAACATTTGCCCTTCTCGGTGGTGTATTAAGGTGAAAGTTGCTCTTGTAATTAGTTGTGAATTGTACAGATAGGTAGACATTTTAGACTGTATTTGAACATGTATAGTTTCTTGCACTTGAATAGCATGTTTACAAATTGAAGGCTTCAGCAAGTCAAATAATAACTGGTGTTGATATTTTACTTCAAAACATTTGATTAGGAGATAATTTAAAGATCAGAAAATCAGTTTTACTGACAATTCATTCCATGGAATAATAACACAACCATATTAAGGACAACTACAATCCCCTTAAAACCATAACTAAGGAGCAGCACAGACTTGGCAAAAAAATTTAATTAGTTCTTATATTTTAATTAACGTTTGAAAATTATAGTTTAACAATAAATTCATTGCAGTAAGTAAAATAAAAAAATCTCTACAAGGTTTTAAGTGAACAATGGAGCCAAATAATGTAACTCACCCACGTAGATAATAAATGAGTCAGGTAGATAAAAAAGTGAGCTGACTGCAAGAACTTCCAGGTAGAATCTATATATTTTTAAAAAAATAATTATTAATAAAATAAAATATATTTTCAGTTCTATTGTGCAGAAATAATGAACTGTTTTACCTAGACTCTTCATGTATCCTCCTTTTTTATTACTGCTGTGATGTGTGCTGGTGCTAACAGAGGGGTCTTCTATTTCAAAATCCATGGATAGCTGACAAGCACCTTAAACAAAAAAGGACCAAAAATAATCAACTGTACAATATGTATTTATAATATAAAGTTGCTTGTTTTCCTTGCAATAAACCAGTCCCAGAAGTCAATAAAATGAACACTGCTATTAACTATTGGACATAGTAAACATAAATGCTGGGTCAAAATCCTGGCACTCCCTCCCCAACTACAACATATGGATTGCAGCGGTTCATTAAGGCATCTCACTACCACCCTTTCAAGGGCAATTAGGGCAGCGGTGTTCACATCACATGAACAAATACAAAAAAAGGTGCAATTCATTCACAGTTTCCAGAAGTCAATTTTATTTTATGGCCCACTATTCAATTATACTTATCCATTAATACGTCACATCGTTATTCTTTTGTGGCATTTAGATTGTAATTGACTGCATATTTGGCCTAATTCCTGTTTGGTTTTGTTAGCCCTGGGATAGCCTATTAAGCCACCTCCTGTAACATTACAGATTTGTGAACAAATATGGCATCATTGAACATCAAAGCCTAGAAATTGTTGTAAGTTCATTACGGATAAGTAGTCCATAAATTACTAATAGTGGCACAAAAAAGTAATGAAAAAGGCTAATGGAATGCAGGCTTTTATCTCAAGGAATTGATAAGTGAGGAAGTGATGCTTCACAAAGGGGAAATATCACAGATGCTGGAATTGTGCAAAGCCTTGGTTACACCCAATTCAGAGTACTGGATTCAGTTTCGAACACTGAGCCTTGGGAAATGTAAACCTGGCTTGCATTCCTGTGGTTTTTTGGACATTTGAGGGCCGGCCTAATTAAGGTGTTTAAAATGATAAAAGGTTTGATAGGATAGATATAGAGATACCATTTCCTCTGATGGGAGAATCCAGAAGAAGAGCATATAATTTTAAAATTAGAGCTAAACCATTTAGAAGTGAAATCAGGAAGCACTTTTTTTACACATGAGGTTGTGAAATCTGGAACTCTCCCCAAAAAGGCTATTTTTTGTTAAATTGAATTTTTTAAGGCTGACATTGATAAATTTTAGTTTGGTAGTGGTATCAAGAGATATGGAATAAAGGTGTGTAAATGGAGTTGATCCACCAGTTAAGTTGAGTGCAGTACTAACAATGGTGGTAGGATTGGAACTGATGTTTGAAAAGGGAATAGGAAGTGGTTAGTTGAAGCACTCCTTAGTGAGCTGATACTGGAGACAATTATTAGGGCACTTGTCCTCACAAAGAATACAATTAGGATGTTTGATAAATCATTAGGAGGCCGATAAAATATTTTAAGGGGGCACACATAGGTGGCAGATGTGCAGTATGAGGTAATACATCTTGAGAGGAAGGATAGGGAGTATACACTCAGTGAAAGACACTTAAGGCTGTAGTTGCACAGAGGTCTGAGTTCTAATACATAATTTCTTGAAAATACATGTATATAAGTCTATAAAAAAAAAGCTAATGACATTTTGGGTTTTATAAATAGCAGCACAGTGTACAAAAAAAAGGTAAAGATAAATTTATACAAAACGGATTGGCCATGCTTAGACTAGTGTGTGTGGTTTCGGGTGTTCCATTACAGAAAGGATATAGAAAATGTTCAGTGTACCTTCACCAGGACAATACCAGGAATGAAAAGGATTAGAACCAACAGTTAGGAGGAGAGATTTGATACATTGAGACTGTTTTTACTGGAGCAGGTGAAGACTAAGAAGATGGGGCTTGGTGGGGGGGGGGGGGGGTGCTTTTAATGCAGGCTTTGAAAATTATGAGAGATATTGATAGGGTGAATAAGGAAAGTCATGAAAGTTCAGTTGGGAAGTCAATGACCAGAGTTCATCATTTTAAAATCATCACAGAGAGCAAAAACAAATTTCTTTACAGAGAACTCCTTTTAAGGTAAAGGTTGAAACAGAGGAATATATTGACCTCTATTGAGAGCAGTGCACTGGGATGAGTATTAGATTGCTCTACAAAGTGCCAGCATTAACAACTGAGCCAAATAATCTCAATCTGCTCTATGAAGTTTCATAGTTCCCTTAGATATTGGCATAGCATTTCAATGCACAACATTCTGACTCAGAGACAGGCGAATACTCTTCCTCAGAAAAAGGAAATGATATACACCTAAGTTATTAATGTATCTTTTCTAGTTTACAGATTTTGGCAGATTTGTTCTATATTTCACATAATTCTAACTTCTAAAAGACCTTTAATAATGAATGACTACTAATTAACTTAAAATTCAGGATAGGATATAATACTGCAGAATCAGCAAAGGGATAGTGGACCTGCTAAATGGACTATTGCAGAACTCAGTGCTTAGAACATCGATATCCCTTTTCAACATAAGACTTAGATACAGAAATCAGTGGTCAGTTTGCTCAATCTGGCAAAACTAAACTAAGAACTGCAACTGGGATGCAGGATGAAGTTAGGGCTTGTAAAATAATTAGATCTACTCTGAAAATGGTGCATAAATGTCAAATTTCATTTTAACCTACAAAGTATTATGTTTGGAAGAAAGAATAAGCATCGCATATCTAAAATGAAGGATAAAGAATTGTTAAAAAAATTGTTGAAATACATAGCTTGAACAGTGGTATATACTCTTAAGTGCTTGGAGAATGGATGTGTAAATGGGAAAGTAATTTCAACATGGCTAAATGTGATGCCATGCATTTTGGCTGTAGAAATGCAGAAGCTATACACTCCTTGGGAAGTATGAGTCACAGTGTGGTAGAGAAGCCAAGAGATCTGGGGGTACAGATTCACAAATCGCTAAAAGTAACAACACAGGTAATCAAGGCCATGTAAAATGCAAAAAATAACAGGGAGTCATTGCTTTTCAATTGCAATCCTTTAGAAGAGAAATTATGTTAAACTTCATTAGACCACACAGAGTACTGTGTACAGTTTTAGTATTCAAATTACAAAAAAGAGTAGAGAGCTGCAGGAGAAAGGGCAAAAAAGATTTACAAGGATGATGCCAGAACTAACAGATTGCAGCTATCAGGAAAAGCTGAACATGCTGGGGCTCTCTTCTCAAGAAAAGAGAAAGCTAAAGGATGACCTAACTGAGCTCCTATAAGTTAAGACTGGAGTAGATGCAGAAAAAGTGTTTCTACTTGTGGAGGCGTCCAAAACTAGGGGTCATAAATTTAAAATAGTCACTAACAAATCAAGTAAGGAATTCAAGAGAAACTTCTTTACCCAGACAGTGGCTAGAATGTGGAAATTTAGTCACATAGAGGTGAATGACATGGATGCATTTATGGGGAAACTAGGTGAAAGAGAAAGGAATAGGTTATGCTGATAAGGGTTAGATGAAGTAGGGTGAGGGGTCATTTGTGTGGAGCATAAACATCTTCACAGGCCAGTTGGGCCAAGTGGCCTGTTTCTATGTTGTAGGTTCAATGTAATTCCATGCAATAAGGTTAGAGAGGCAATGCTGAGGCTTTACAATATACTGTAAGAGTTCACTTTGAATACAGTGTACTAATCAGCTCCGCACACTTCAATGGAATGATTCTGGTATTGAGAAGGGAGCAGAGAGCAAAAATGTCCTCAAGTAGAAGTGGATGTACTATGAATAAAGTTTAGGCTTGTTTGAGCACTGAGTTGTAGAAGCCGCCTCTCAGGTGAAAACTAAATGGCACGGATAAGACAAACTCAGAATATTACTTTTAAGCTTGGTCAGGTCAAACAATTAGAATAAGAGATAGATTTAAATGAGTGAAAAGTACACATAAAGCAGATTGGGGTGCATGCATGGCCTTATTAATCATTCTGGTATCTACTCGGTCAAACCCAGTCTTAACTTTTAGGAGCTCTGTTAGGTCACCCTTCAGCCTTCTCTTTTCTAAAGAGAGGCCCAGAATGTTCAGTCAGTCTTTCCTGATAGCTGTAATTTGTCAGATCTGGCATCATCCTTGTAAATCCTTTTTGTCCCTTCTCCTGCACCTCTCTACTCTTTTTCGTGATACCGCGAATGGCCCTGTGCGCAATACTCTGCATGGTCTAACCAAGTTTATAATATTTTTGTATGGATTTTTAGCAAAGGCAATAC
The DNA here is from genome assembly GCF_964194155.1 of Cetorhinus maximus. Lineage (NCBI taxonomy): Eukaryota > Metazoa > Chordata > Chondrichthyes > Lamniformes > Cetorhinidae > Cetorhinus > Cetorhinus maximus. Next base: position 62,026,475 of record NC_135889.1, read on the forward strand.
ATTTTATATGCAAATCCTTGAGCTGCATTCTGAAAGGAACTCCCATATCTCAGAGCCTGGGAGTAAAGCAATGTGCAAGATTCAGAAGAATAGCTGCCAGGTTTTGTTTTGTGGGGGGGGGGGGGGGGGGGTGGAGGGTTAGCTCACCATTGTTTATATTATCCTCATTAAAGACAACCTAATCAGGTCAAACCTGTCCTGTTAGTACCTCCAGTCTGTGAGAAGCTAATATGGGCAAGTTTGCCACTCTGAGAAGAAACAAAGCTTATGGCCTGTTGATTGCTGTGAGAATCCAGTGCCACGTCAGACAGATATTCCAAAAGACTTTGTTTCAGGACTGACCTAGTATACATTGCCTCTGACACTGATGGAGCTATAATAATTCTAATTGTCAAGTGTGCTGAAAAAGGACCAGGACCTTTCTTCAAAGAAATTGGTTACCACTTCAAAAGGAACTGAAGGGTATGTCTCAGCAGCAATTTATTTAACCATTTACATATCATATCATGTCACAGTGATAGCGCAGAACTCCGTGGACTCAGTTAAAGAACTATAAAAATTCAAGCACTGTTTCTTTAGTTTAAAGTATGGACACAAATATAAGTATTTGTTGCACCTATGCTGGTTAATTTTCTTGTGTAAGTTTATTTCTTGTGATAAATTTATTTTTTGTAAGTTGAGCTATTACATAGCCTGGCAAGTCAAGTGCACAAAGATGTTTCCATACGGAATATTCTGCTTGCAAGTTATTATTGTTTCCATCTATACTTTGAAACGAGATTTACTTTGCTCTTCTCTGTAGCCTTCCTGTCCAAATACAATGCAACATATGCCATTGCCTTTTGAAGGTTAAGCGTATGGACTTAAGAACTGGTAAGAAAACATTTGAGGATGAAAATTGTCAAGTGAAGGTTACAAGCAGAATATTCGGTTTAGAAACATCGCTGTGCAGTTGACTTGCCAGACTATATGGTAAAATGATGGTCTTGGGCTGTGGGAGGCAGCACATACTCATCAAAATCAATAGCGGCAGAAATACAAAGCAGAATCCAGTTGGAGGCGCCTTTTTAGGTTTCACAGGCTGAACGCCAGAAGCTCTCGCAGCCACGTTCATGAGAACGGAGCAGCCAAGTGCTTCCGCGTTCTTGCTGGACTGTAAGAACTTTCCCTAACAAATACTTTACTTTCTGATGTTGTGTAAACGTCGTCAATTGTAAACATTGCTCAACCTGACCGGCAGTTCAGCTAACCCCGCGAGTAGGTAAAGCAGAAAGAATTTACATGATACCAAAAGCTAGATTTTTCTGTCAATAATTACCAGCCGGACAGCCTCACTACTCACTGCACAAGCTCTCCGCCGGTTACAGACTCCGAGGCCGCCGCACAAGCAACACCACAGCGCTTTTATCACAGCTCAAAAATTCAGACTGCCATCGACTGGCTTGCACTATTTTTCTTCGAAAGCATATTGGCATTTGATTTTTGTCAACTTCTGGACAGAGTTTTGAGCAATCCACGTCTCAGAACCCATCGATCTTCGTCAGCTCTTCCGGAAAAATAGTCGCATGACCGTTTATTGTCACCGCATGACAATTCAGGCAGACGACGAGTGAAACATTGAGTACAGTGCCTAGTAACTTATTTCTGGGCAGGCTATGGGCTCAGAACTATGAAAACCACCCAAGCATATCGCCAGGGGTCTAGTGAAGTTTAGGTTATTTGGGCTAAAATTGAATTTCAAAAAAGTGCATGTGATATGCAAGTCTTAGGCCTTAAGGAAGGTATAGAGGAGATTCAGCAGGTGTTACCACAGGTGAAGGACTTCAGTTGTCAGATGTTGGAACAGTTAGCAATGTTCTCTTTGGAACAGAGGAGGTTAAGAGGTACCTGTAGCACTTTTGAAGATGTTGAAGAGTTTTGGTAAAGTAGGTAAAGGCGATGGCAGCTGTGTTGAACCTAGAGGATGAGAAACTTATAAGGTTGGGGACAAAAAAGTGAGTGTGGGGCTAAACACAACTGCTCTATCAAACAGCAAGGACAAATATGAAAAGCTGAATGGCCTACTGTGCTATAAGTTTCTAATGATTCATCTATGGAGTCTCACTTATTTTTAGTCTTTAGAAAAATTATGAAGTTTGATAGGGTTGCTGTAGACAAAATGGTTCTGCTTGTGGGGAATCCAAAACTATGGGTCATAGATATACTCAACTAAATCCATTAGGCAGAATTTTATATTCCTCTGTCAACGGGTTTGTAGGCGGGGGCTGGCCGTAAAATTTTTCGGATGGCCTTCCCACTGGGTTCCCACTCACCCTGATGTCTCTGCAAATTTACACTGGGACAGCCGATTAGACCAGCCCGCCTGCCCGTGCCCCAATTGAGGCCAATTAATGACCACTTAAGGACCGTTTCCCACCCAGCCTCAATTTTCAGGCTGGTGGGAGGAGTTCAGGAACAGGGGGAAGCCCTAAAAGTAACCCTGTTCAGGCCTCAGGCAGGAGGAGGGGAGGGGGTGCGCCTCCATCAGCAGCCTCATTTTAACATCTGGAGCGCCACCTCCCCCAGCCCCCCTCCATTCCCCCTCCAAAAAAGTCTGCCCTCTCTGGGGGCTCCCTCCCCCTCTGGCTTTTCAACCAACATCCCCAACCCCTCTGCTGTCCAGCCCCCTGGGTGTGAGATCCCCACTCTTACATGGTCCTGGACTCCCAGGACTGCTTGCAGCCACAGTCCTGTCCACTGCAGGGACTAGGGAGCTGCCGGCCAATAAGACAGTCCGGTAGCTCTCTGCAGCAGGACTTCCTCCCAAGTGAGGGGCAGAAGTCCCGCCTTCAGCCAATTAACACTTTTTGGAGTGTTAAATGGCTGTGGGGCAGGCAGTATTGGCAGTGATGTGTTCGCCACCGACTCCTCGGATGGCTGCAAGGGAAACCCCGCAATCCTAAAAATCCTAGCCACTAGGGAATTCAGAGGAAGCTTCTTTACTCAAAGAGTGGCAAGAATGTCGAACAAGGAATATTGAGGCAAATAGCTTAGATGCATTTAAGGTGAAGCTAGATAAGCACGAGAGCAAAAGGAATAGAAGGATGTGCTGATTGGGTTAGATGTAGTAAACTGGGAGGTTACTCCTATAGAGCATAAATGTCAGCATAGATCAGTTGAACCGACTAGCCATTTTTTGTGCTATGCACTCGATGTCACTATGGGTTGAAATCACCCCACATTAGTATTAACCCCTGTTGCTTTAACAGAGGTGTTGACTCATTTATTTGGCTTGATCAATGACTTAATTAAGCAAGACAACAGAAGATTTTCATGTGACTCTTTGCACTGAAGGATGTGAGTTCAAGTCTCACTCAAGTCTTGAGAACAAAAACTATTCTGACACTCCATTGCAGTACTGAGCGAGTGCTGTACTGTTAGACGTTCTGTCTTTTGTATATGTTAAACTGAGGCCCCATTTGCCCTTGAGGGAAATGAAAAATCACATTTTTGCTAGATACCAGTGTTTTGTTGGGTTGTTGCTACCCATAGTGTACTGCTTAGACACCATTAAGAAGTCTTGTAGAAGTTGCCAAAAAGTCTTTATTAACATTATTGAACTATGTACATATTTACAGCAGAGGGTGCAGATATGGAGAGGACTCCATGGTATTTCCCTACATGTTGCTTCCTAGTTCTACACTGCTGACCTAAGTTTTAGGTCAGGTGCTATCTCACATCACCAGTGAGCAGTACTGTACTCAGTCCCAGGTTAACTCTTAATGTACCTGATCCTTCTACTACACCGCCCCCCCCCCCCCCCCCACTCCAAGTCTTTATCCCTTGGATATAGTTTGACCACAGTTACTTACAGTTTGATTCACGTCTTGTGTTGTCATAAGGCTTGTGTACTTAACTTCAGTTTTGCAACTATAAACTACTCTTACTCTGATCTACTTCGTGATTAATATTACAACATTAACAGCATGCATTAACAGAGTTTGTACTACACCATCTGCCCGCCCCCTTCAAGTCTTTGAAATCAGGGTTTGGAGGTCTTGTACCCTGCCACGTCTCATTTACCATCCGGTCAGGAGAGGTGTAGGATCTAGCAGCTGTTATTCTTGGTGAAGGATCATTGGTTGGAGCCAGGTGCAGGTTTTTTCCTTTGGTGAGTGTTGCACCATGCCTGGTCGGTTGGGTTGCTGCGGCGGTGGTTTGACACTGTGAGTGGTGGTCGTTTCTTTCTGGGAGTACAGGAGTACTATCCAGCTGGCTGTTGGCTGCGTCCCTTCTTCTTCTGCCTTTTCCGGCGTCTGCAAGCCTTCTGGGGTTAAGGGAGAGCTGTCCTGTGGATGGAAGAAGAGTGTAGAGGTGGCTCACCTTTGTTGAGTAGTGTTTGCGTTGGCGGTGAACACTGTGGTTTCATCACACTGGCTAGTAGTTGCTAGGGCCGTGTGTAGGTCGTCATCTCAACCGATTGCTCTGTGGTAGATGGTGGAGGCAGAGGCTTTTCTGGAAGTTGTTCTGGCTCTGGCATCACCTCCACTGGGGGTGCTGTGGTAACCTCCTGAGCTGTGGTTGGTCTGGCCCTTGGTTCCGTTCAGGGACCTGAAAAAGAGAACAGACTTGCTCCACGATCATGGAAGAGAGGTCATAAACAAAGTCAACATTGGGTTGCTGCTTTGTAGTTGGGCTTTCGGGAGGATGCATGAGGTCCATGGTTGCCTTCATATCTTTTGCCGGGTAATGCAGGTCAAGAACTATGCAAGCGTCTCTACTGAGGAATGAAAAGGGCTGATTTCGCACAACATACATAACTTCTGCGACGCATGCTGCAGATCAGGTCCTGGTTGGGAGGACAGAAGTCTTGCTGGCTGGGAGGGTGGAAATTTTACGAGGCACTCGAACTTTTGTTTAAATGGGGGTTTCTGCGTGTTTGACGGGGTTTTGTTGTTGCACTACGGACTTGGGGGCCACATGGAGGGGGTGCCAAGTTGGAGGTCCGGCTAGCGACGAACGTGCAACTGAGTTTTCTGCCTGTCTGATTTTTAAAAGAAATAGTTCACAGGGCTAGCTTCCCTGGAACTTTAAAAAGGTTGTATCTCACCCTGCGGGCTGCTGGCTGCTTCCACAGGGATCCCGTGGCGACTTCAGCTTCAGCTTAACTTCTGCCTTTTTTTTCTGTTGCCAGGATTTTCTGTCTCTAGAGTTTTTCAGGTGAGTTTCCTCAGCTTCTTGCTTCTTGAGTGAAGTTTTAATGGAGTAGAAATTCATTGCTGGTGTCCCTTTCTTGACTTCTTCAGTCTTTTTATGGGGAATGTGCATTTTGATCTCCAGTTGCCATGTTTTGTTGGGTTGTCGCTACCCGTGGGGTGTACTGCTTAGATACCATTAAAGCAGCCTTGTAGAAGTTACCAAGAAGTCTAATTGACATTATTGAACTATGTATATATTTACAGTAGAGGGTACAAGTATGGAAAGGACTCCATGGCATGTCTCCTTATGTTGCTACCTAGCTCTACACTGCTGAGCTAAGCTCTAGATTAGGTGCCTTTTTACATCACCGCTGGATGGTACCATACTCAGTCCCAGGTTAACCTTTAATCTACTGGATCCTTCTACTACAACCACTATTTTGCAGAAAAGCAGAGGAGTTCTCCCCAGTGTTCTGCCCAATACATATCCCTCAACCAACATTGCTAAAGAAACAGATGATTTGATCGTTATTGCATTATTGTTTGTGGGACCATACTGTATGCAAATTCTCTGCCATTGTTACCTATAATACAACAGTGACTATACTGCAAAAATATTTCATTGGCTGTACTGTGTAATCAGCAAACAGCACACCAAAGGCCTTTTGAAAATCCAGATAAATTATTTCTGCTGCATTACCATTGTCTCCTCTCTCTCTCTCTGTTACTTGCTCTAAAAATTCAATAAGGTTGGGCCAGCAAGATTTTCCCTATTTTGAAATCCATGCTGACTATATTATATTTCTCATTTCTAGATGCTTTTCTGTTCTCTCCTTTAGTAAGGATTCCATTATTTTTCCTACCAATGATGTTAAGCTGACTGGTCAATAATTCCCTGGACATGTTCTGTCCCCCTTCTTAAATATAGGAATTACATTAGCTATCTGCCAGTCCTCTGACACTATACATCCAGACCAGGAGCTTTATCCTCTTTAAGAATGTTTAGTTTATTTAATAAACCCCCTTTTTATTTTAAATGCATTTATCTCATAACCCATTTCATCATTCAATGTCATGCCTACCTATCTTCCTGGTAAATACCAAAGCAATGCCTTCTCTCTATCATTACTTGCAGTATTATCCTGTCTATTCCTTAATAGTCCTATACCCATCACAGCCTTCCTTTTTTATTGACGTGCCTGTAAAATATCCAACTATTTTGTTTCATGTTCCTTGATAATTTAATTTCATTGTTCCTCTTTGCCTTCCTAATTGTTTTTTTTAACTTTTCTCTTAATCTCTTCATTTTCTTCTTATCGTGCACTCGTCTGCTATCAATGTATACAATGTATGCCTCCCTCTTAATCCTCAGCTGTTTGCTTATATCTTTAATCATCCATTTGAAACATATAATGAGATAAAAGTTAAATTAGGTAAACTGAAACAGTTTGAGTTTAGGTTGCTGTCTTTTGTCTCTGCGACCTCGGGTTTGATTCCTTGAGAAAATAGAAACCTCCACTTGAGTATGAGCAGCTTCTTCATCTGCCATTATCCAATCTCAAGTAAGGAGACAGAATCACCGGCCATAGACAAGAAGTAGAGGGCACGTGCCTTACCAAGCTTCTTCTATCTGAAGAATTCATATGAAAGTGTTCCTAAAATGGCTTATATTTATTATGCCGGTCTTAATGAGGTTCAGAATGGTAACCGGAAAAACATTCTAACTTAAATAAGAGAGACCAGCAAGAACTCTACATTAAAATATCATGAAAGATGGGCAAAAATAATCCAAAACACTACAGAGAAACTTCGTCTTAACAAAAATATTAAATTTCCATTGCTCAAGCAAAATGTTTTGAATCATATGCTGTCACACTGTCCAGAAATCCATTCTGTAACACTGGGCAGAATTTTTAGTTTGACGGTCGGGCGCAAGTGGCGGGCCCGGGAGTGGCCAGGAAAGATGCCACCGTCTGTGATCGGCCCCGGCCATGATTTCACGCTGGCTCGCCGAGCATGAACGGCGGCTCCCCAATGGTCGGGAAAGGACGGGCAGGGTAGGGGGCCTGTCGGCCGCCGGACTCAATGGCGATCTTGCGGCCAGTTTAAAACCAGCACAGTCAGGCCCTGGAAGACTGCCAGCGACGAAGACATCTTCGGTGTTGTTAACAGGAGATTACAAATTATGGATTCAAATGCGGCTGCAGGCGCCAGGTGGGAGGGCAGGTCAGGAGGGCACTCGGCTCCCCAGTTTTATGATGAGTGCATCACGGTCCTCCTGGAGGAGGTGGCTGCCAGGAGGGACATCTTTGTCTCCAGGGATGGAAGGAGGGGGCCACCGCATCTTAAAAAAGAGCTTGGGAGAAGGTGGCAGTGCTGGTCAGCAGCCAAAATGTTGTGCAGCGTGCTTGGGTCCAATGCCGCAAGGTGTTTAATGACCTGTGCTCAGGAAGGGTGAGTACTATGTCGATGTGTTAAGGGCTGGCCATCCCCCCATGGAGCTCAGGGGTGTTAAGAGTCTGAGTGCCAACTGTCAATGACGCTGGAGCTGGCCAAGGTGGTGAGCCCTGGAGACCAGGACGATGCTGAGTTGAAGGCAGGTGGTGAGCCTCTGGAGTCGTCCATTAGGCGGCTGATGCTGAATATCCAGCAAGATGTACAGGAGGATCTGGCGGAGATCCATGAGGGTAAGCGTGCCATGGTCTTCGTTATGGAGGAGTCCGTGCAGAGCATCAGCACTGCGGTGACCCTCATGGCCGAGCATGTTGCCTCCTCCATTGAGAGTGGCGACTCTCAAGGAGAGGCAGCTCCAGGGACAGAATGAAGGATTCCTGTGGTTGCACTCAGGCCTGCAAGCCCTCACACAGACAATGACCTCAGGTGATCAGTTCCATGTGGGAGATGGATGAGGCACCCTGTATCGCAGCTAGGTGCCCGTCCATCAATGGTGAGCAGGGAGGTCCAGAGCAACCTCACATTGGTGCACAAGCTGCCTGTTGTCTCTGCAGGCTCCTCTCAGTGCGCTCTGGGTGACGGCAGCAGCTCCTCCGCACCTCTACCAGTGACTGTGGCATCTGATGAGGCTGTGATGACTGGGGAGATGCCAGCTGTGGAACTGGCTGCTCCCTCCCAGTCGGCCAGCACAGGCTCCACTGGCCAGAGGGCGCCTGCCAAGGTCATCAAGGCCAACAGGACAGCAGAGACAGCAAGCTGCCTCCAATGCCGATGCCAGCGAGGAGGGAGCACCAAGACGTAGCACTCGCAAACGTAAGTTTAAGACACCATGAGCACAAGGTCATGCATGATCTTCTGTTCTGTAATGTTTTGTTTATGTTTACTAGTCTGGGGTTGAAGACCAGAGAAGGGTCTGTTAATTTGTTTTGACTGTCAACATGAGAAATTTTCTTTCGTTCATAATGGCCTGAATATGCTTCATCTTTTTTATTTAATGTGGTGCAGGATATGCCAGTATGTAATGCTGGATGTGGGTGACTTGGAGCTTTATTGCACACGCACTGAGTGGACTTTGGGGTCAAAGGAAAAGGTCATCACAGACATACAGGATGGAGGCAGCAACCCTGGCATGGGGTGGGAGCGGTTATTTGGCAGCCTAGCTGAAGGAGTGTTGGATCAAGGCATCCCTGGTGTCCCTGCCTCCCAGGAGATTAGAGGTCTGCCTCCACACACTCAGCATGCTCCTCTTCTGACTCACCGCTGGATTCATCATCTGTGGCCTTTGGAGCTGCCTCAAGATCCTCTTCCTCCAGTGAGTCCCCTCTTGCCAGTGCCAGATTGTGGAGAGCGCAGCATGCAACCACTACCAATGACACCCGCTCTGGGGGTATTGTAGTGCTCCCTCTGAACGGTCCAGGTATCGGAAGTGAATCTTCAGAAGACCAATGGTTCCCTCTATAACCACCCTTGTGGAGGCATGGCTCCTGTTATACCGCTGCTCTGCCTCTGTTCTTGGGTGGCAGAGAGGCGTCATAAGTCACCTTTTCAAGGGATAGCCCTTGTCACCCAGCAGCCATTCATCCAGTCAGGCTGGAGTACTGAAGAGCCTTGGCACCTGGGAATGTCTCAGGCTTTACACATCATGGGAGCTGCCAGGGTACCTTGCAGAGACTTGTAGAATATGCATCCTATGGTCACACACTATCTGCATGTTCATGGAGTGGAATCCCTTCCTGTTGACGAAGGCACCCAGCTGACCCGCTGGTGCCTTGATGGCCACATGTGTGCAGTCGATTGCACCCTGGACGCGGGGGAACCAAGCAATCGCTGCAAAGCCTCTGGCTCACTCAGCCCGGCTGGCCTCATCCATACGGAAATGAATGAAAGTCAATACCTGCCTGAACAGAGTTTCTGTCACCAGCTTGACGCAACTATGGACAGCTGATTGGGAGTCTCCACACAGATCCCTCACTGAACCTGGAAAGAGCCAGATGCATAGAAGTTGAGGGCCACTATGACCCTCAGAGCCACTGGCATGGGGTGTTCACCCACACAGCTGGAGGTGATCTCAGGCCAAATCACCTGACAGTCACCCTCTCCCTTGAGAGGTGGAGCCTCCTTCGGCTTTGCACCTCGGACATACTGATGTAGCTGCATCGCCGCCTGTAAATCCTGGCAGCATGATAGTGGCGTCTTCTGTGGCCCCTAACGCCTTGGACTGCCAGCTGGCCCTGAGCCCCTTGTGCCTGCACCTCTACTTCCACAGGTTGCTTCCCTGGAAGCTGTGCTGAGACACCTGGCCTCTTCTCCCTTCTGCCCCTCCCTCCTCAGAGGAGGTGCCACCAGTGGAGACCACAATCCCCATTACCAGGGTACCAGAAGGCTGTTAAATACCTGGAAGGGTCCACACGGTCTGAATTCTACAGGGTCCTTGGAGACACCAAGGAGTCCTGAAATGAAGCAGGGAAATGCTAACAATGAAACCCCAAACAGAGATGAAGCTGTTGTATACCAGTAAGTCACCAGCAGCAAACTATCTACCAAAACTCCTCACTACTCACACTGGCAATGCTGCTGACCCTTTTTATCCCGCCCGTGGATGAGGTTTTTGAAATTGTCGGCTGGCCGCCTGCCTGTTTTGCCTGTGCGATGAGCAGAAAATTGCAAAGACAACAAAAAAATAAGGCCTTTTCAATGGCCTTAACTGGCCTCTTAATTAATGGCAGGTGCAGCTCCGGCACCCGCGTACGTCTACCAACTGAAATATCGCGCAAGTGCGCAATGACATCGGAACGCTCGTCCGATGTCTTCGCGCGGTATTTTACGCTCGAGCAGGTCGGGCTTGCATCCACCCAAACAGCAAAAAATTCTGCGCACTGAATTTGTTACCCCTCGGATGCCTTTCTTTGATGCAACACATTCTGGGAAGGATATCATTACTGCAGCTGTTTTCTATAATTTCAGAGCACTACAGAACACTTCACAGACTATGGACACACAAAATATCTTTTATTTTTCAGTCAAATTTTCTGGACAGTTTTACAGTAAAACTACAAAGTACAAAATGGTGACAATCACATCAACCTACCCAGAATACACGACAATAGAGATCCAATTGATCATGGTAGTTAAAAAGAAAATCATACCAACTGGATATATTCACAATCCAACTGGTTCTGTATTTTCCTTCTCAGACAGTTGTATGATATTTGGCATCCATGAAATTCCATTTGGAGCTCTCGCTGAGGCTGCTCTAAATGATGGGTTTAATTGAGCAGCTCCCTCCAGAAAGTCAAACCTCAAAATAGTGGTTCTCACATAGAGGGAAAAGTCCAATGAAAATACGAATGTCTACTTTGAAGCAGCTAAATTCCATAGTAACAAATTAATTTTATTTATGTGTTAAGTATTGAAAGTACAGTCCATACATGTTATTTCTTACAGAATTAAGTACTTGGACTTTTTGAATGGTTCAGTGAGTTTATCCAGTAAATAGCTGAGCACAACGAAGTCTGCCTTCAAACAATTAATATTATGTAGATTATGATTTTTTTTTCTTCTTTCACAGGATGTGGGCATCACTGACAAGGCCAACATTTATTGCCCATCCCCAATTGCCCTTGAGAAGGTGGTGAGCTGCCTCTTGAACTGCTGCAGTTCATATGAACAAAGACATATGAACTGATGAATCAAGTGCAGGATTAGGCCATTCGGCCCCTTGAGCCTGCTCCGCCATTTAATAAGATCATGGCTGATCTTATTGTGGCCTCAACTCTACTTTCCTGCCTACACCCTATAATCTTTGACTCCCTTGTCAATCACGAATCTATCTAACTCAGCCTTAAAAAATTTTCAATGGCCCAGCCTTCACTGCTCTCTGAGGAAGAAAGTTCCACAGGCTCTCGATCCCCTAAGAGAATTTCTCCTTATCTTAGTCTTAAAAGGGACTTTCCTTATTTTTAAACTGTGACCCCTAGTTCTAATCTCTTCCACAAGAGGAAACATCCTTTCAGCATCCATCCTGTCAAGTCCTCTCAGGATCTTATATGTTTTAATAAGATCACCTCTCATTCTTCTAAACACCAGTGGGTACTGGCCCAACCTTTTCTCATAGGATAACCCCCTCATCCCAAGAACCAGTCAAGTGAACTTTCTCTGAACTGGTTCCAATACAATTATGTCCTTTCTTAAATAAGGAGACCAAAACTGTACACAGTACGCTAGTTGTTGTCTCACCAATACTCTATACAATTGTAGCAAAATGCCTACTTTTATATTCCATTCCCCTTGCAATAAACGACAACATTCCATTTGCCTTCCTAATCACTAGCTGTACCTGCATACTAACTGGATGTGACTCATGTACCAGGACACCCAGATCCCTTTGTACCTGAGTTCTGCAAAGTCTCTCCGTTTAGATAATATGCTGCTTTTCTTTTCCGCCCAAGTGCACGAATCCACATTTTCCCACATTATACTGCATCTGCCAAATTTTTGCACACTCACTTAACCTATCTATATCCCTTTTCAGACTCTTTATGTCCTTTTCACAACTTAGTTTCCTACCTATCTTTGTGTCATCAGTAAACTTAGCAACCATACATTCGGTCCAGTCATCCAAGTCATTGATATAAATTGTAAATAGCTGAGGCCCCAGCACTGATCCCTGTGGCACTTCACTCGTTACATCTTGCCGACCTGAAGATGATCTATTTATGCCTACTCTCCGTTTCCTGTTAACTAAGCAATCCTCTATCCAAGCTAATCTGTTACCCCTACACCATGAGCTCTTATTTTATGTAGTAACATTTGATGTGGCAACTTGTCAAATAACTTCTGGAAATCTAAATATACCAGATTCCCCTTTATCCGTGTTGCTTGTGAGTTCCTCAAAGGACTCTAATGAATTAGTCAAACACAATTTTAGAGTCATAGAGGTCCACAGCACAGAAAAAGGCCCTTCGGCCCATCGAGTCTGCACTGGTCAAACAAGTACCTAACTATTCTAAACCCATTTTCCAGCACTAGGCCCATAGCCTTGTATGCCATGGCATCGCAAGTGCACATCCAAATACTTCTTAAATGTTATGAGGGTTTCTGCCTCTACTGCCCTTTGAGGCAATGAGTTCTGGATTCCCACCACCCTCTGGGTGAAAAAATTCTTCCTCACATCCCCTCTAAACCTCCTGCCCCTTACCTTAAATCTATGCCCCCTGGTTGTTGATCCCTCCACCAAGAGGAACGGTCCTTCCAGTCTATCCTATTTATGCCCCTCATCATTTTATACACCTCAATCATGTCCCCCCTCAATCTCCTCTGCTCCAGGGAAAATAACCCCAGTCTATCCAATCTCTCCTCATAACTAAAACTCTCCAGCCCAGGCAACAACCTGGTAAATCTCCTCTGCACTCTCTCTAGTGTAATCACGTCCTTCCTATAATGCAGATTCCAGAACTGCACGCAACACTCTAGCTGTGGCCTAACCAGCGGTTTATACAGTTCCAGCATAACCTCCCTGCTCTTACATTCTATGCCTCGGCTAATAAAGGCAAGTATCCCATATGCCTTCTTAACCATCTTATCTACCTATCCCGCTACCTTAAGGGATCAGTGGACATGTACACCAAGGTCCCTCTGATCCTCGGTACTTCCCAGGGGCCTACCATTCATCGTGTATTCCCATGCCTTCTTTGTCCTGCCCAAGTACATCACCTCATACTTATCCGGATTAAATTCCATTTGCCACCGATCAACCCATTTGACCAGCCCGTCTACATCCTCCTGTAATCTAAGGCTATCCTCCTCACTATTTACCACCCCACCAATTTTCGTGTCATCCGTGAACTTACTGATCAACCCTCCTACATTCAAGTCTAAATTGTTTATATATACCACAAACAGCAAGGGACCCAACACCGATTCCTGTGGAGCCCCACTCGACACAGGCATCCAGTCACAAAAACACGCCTCGACCATCACCCTCTGCTTCCTGCCACTCAGCCAATTCTGGATCCAATTTGCCAAATTGCCCTGGATCCCATAGGCTCTTACCTTCATTATCAGTCTCCCGTGTGGGACCTTATCAAAAACCTTGCTTAAGTCCAAGTAGACCACGTCAAATGCATTGCCCTCATCCACACACCTGGTCACCTCTACAAAAAATTCAATCAAATTGGTCAGACATGACCTCCCCTTAACAAAACCATGCTGACTGTCCTTGATTAATCAATGCCTCTCCAAGTGTAAATTAATTCTGTCCCTCAGAATTGCTTCCAATAGTTTCCCCACCACTGAGGTTAGACTGACTGGCCTAAAGTTCCCTGGTTTATCCCTTCCTCCCTTCTTGAATAATAGTATCACATTGGCTGACCTCCAGTCTTCTGGCACCTCTCCTGTGGCCAGAGAGGTATTGAAAATTATTGCCAGCGCCCCTGCTATCTCCTTCCTTGCCTCACTCAACAGCCTCGGATACATTTCATCTGGGCCTGGAGATTTATCTACTTTTAAGCCTGCCAGACCACTTAGAACCTCCTCCCTTTCTATGCTAATTTCTTTAATTATATCACAGTCCTTCTGCCTGATTTCCATACCCACGTCGTCCCTCTCACTTGTGAACATCGACACAAAGTAGAACCCTACCTATGTCTTCCGGCTCCACACACAAATTACCACTATGGTCCTTAATGGACCCTACTCTTTCCCTAGTTATCCTCTCACTCTTAATGTACTTGTAAAATAACTTTGGATTTTCCTTTATTTTATCAGCCAATATTTTTTCATGCCTCCTTTTTGCTCTCCTAATTTCCTTTTTAAGTTCCCCCCTACACATTCTATACTCCCCTAGGGTTCCGCTGTTTTGAGCCCTCGTTATCTGCCATAAGCCTCCCCTTTTCTCTTTATCAATCCTGTATATCCCTCAACGTCCAGGGTTCCCTGGATTTGTTGGTCCCACCCTTTGTCTTTACTGGAATATGTTGGTCCTGTACTCTCCCTATTTCCTTCTTGAATGAGTCCCACTGTTCTGACGCAAATTTACCTAAAAGTAGCTGTTCCCATTCCACTCTGGCCAAATCATATCTGATCTTATTAAAATCGGCCTTCCCCCAATTTAGAACACTGATTTCTGGCCCATCCTTGTCCTTTTCCATAACAACCTTGAATCTAACGGAGTTATGATCACCATCTGCAAAATGCTCCCCTACTGATACCTCTACCACTTGCCCGGCTACATTCCCTGAAATTGAATCCAGGACCACCCCCTCTTTTGTACGACCTTCTACATACTGGCTTAAAAATCTCCTGGATGCATTTTAAGAATTCCGCTCCCTCTAAACCTATCACACTGTAACTAACCCAGGTAATGTTGGGGAAGTTGAAATCCCCCACTATTACTACCCTATTACTTTTACACTTCTCTGAAATTTGGCAACATATCTGCTCTTCTATTTCTCGCTGACTGTTTGGGGGCCTGTAGTACACTCCCAGCAATGTGATTGCTCCTTTTTTGTTTTTCAGTTCTACCCATATGGCTTCATTTGAGGAGCCTTCTAAGATGTCATCCCTCCTTATTGCTGCAATTGATTCTTTGATCAATATTGCGACACACTCTCCCTTTTTACCTCCTTCCCTGTCTCACCTGAAGACTCTATATCCTGGAATATTGAGCTGCCAATCCTGCCCCTCTCTCAATCATGTCTCTGTGACAGCAATGACATCATACTTCCATGTGTTAATTTGTGCCCTCAACTCATCTCCCTTATTTGTCAGGCTCCTTGCATTAAAATAAATACCATCCAACCTTGCCAAACTCCCTTTTCCTTAAGTGGCCTATAATTTCTCTGCCTTCCAGACTCACTTGGACTCTCTTCTAATTTTGGCTGTGCGTCTCCCCCTGCTGAACCTCCTCTCAGGATCCCACCCCCCTGCCAAGTTAGTTTAAACCCTCCCCACCAGCACTAGCAAACCTCCACGCATGGATGTTGGCCCCATTCCAGTTCAGGTGCAGCCCGTCTGCCTTGTACAGGTCCCACCGCCCCCAGAAACAGTCCCAATGTCCCAGAAATCTAAAGCCCTCCCTCCTGCACCATCTTTCCAGCCACGCATTCATCTGGACTAACCTCCTATTTCTATACTCACTAGCATGTGGCACCAGAAGTAATCCAGAGATTACTACCTTTGAGATCCTGTTTTTCAGTCTGTTTCCTAGCTCCCTAAATTCTGCTTGCAGGACCTCATCCCTCTTTCTATATATGTTGTTGGTACCAACATGTACCACAATCTCTGTCTGTTTGCCCTCTCCCTTTAGAATGCCCTGCTGCCATTCAGCGACATCCTTGACCCTGGCATCAGGGAGGCAACATATCATCCTGGAGTCATGTCTACGGCCGCAGAAACGCCTGTCTGTTCCCCTTACTATCGAGTCTCCTACCACTATTGCTCTTCCCCTCTTTTCCCTCCCCCTCTGTGCAGCTGAGCCACTCATAGTGCCAAGAGCGTGGCTGCACTCCCCAGAGGAACCGTCACTCTCACTGTTTTCCAGCACAGGAAAATGGTTCTGGAGCGTGATGCACCTTGGGGATTTCCTGACTACCTGCCTGACACCTTTCTTCTGACTAATGGTCACCCATTCCCTCTCTGTCTGCACTTCCGCAAGATGTGGGGTGACCACATCTAAAAACGTGCTATCCACAAAACTCTCAGCCTCGTGGATGCACCTCAGTGCCTCCAGCTGCCGCTCAAGCTCCAAAACTCGGAGCTCAAGTAGCTGCAGCTGGTGGCACTTCCTGCACACATGGTCAGTCAGAGCACAGAGCGTCTCGGACTTCCCACATGTTGCAGGTGGTACATAACACACGACTGAGCTGCCCTGCCATGTCTCTAGTTGGAAAAAAACCCTTTCTTCAAGTACAGTAAAAAAAAAGTTAATTTATTTATGTATTTTTCATAAAAACTAGAACCCTTACCTTTCCTTAGCTTAATCTATTTTAAACTGGAGAAAAAACCTGGAGAAAAACACTTACCCACTCACCAATCAGCTCTCACCTTTGTGCTGATATCACTTTTTAAAGTGTCTGCTTCGCAGCGATGTTGAATGCAGGATGCTCTTCCCAGACTGCTTCACCGTGATGCTGACTGCGGGACACTCTTCCCAGACTGCTTCACAGCGATGCTGACTGCAGGACACTCTTCCCAGACTCCAATTTTCCTTTCAAAAAAACAGGCTGACTCTGTCTGATTGCATTGAGATTTTCTAAGTATCCGGCTGTATCTACTTTAATAATAGATCCCAGAATTTCCCCCATGATAGATGTTAAGCTAACTGGCCTGTAGTTTCCTGCTTTCTGTCTCCCTCCTATCTTGAATAAAGGATTTATATTCACTATTTTCTAATCTGATGGGACCTTTCCAGAGTCTCGGGAATTTTGAAAAATTAAAACCAATGCATCTACTAACTCAGCAGCTACTTCTTTTTGAGTTCTGGATTTGGCGTTGGTTTTAATATTTGTAGTGAAATGATAGCAAGAACCATAAAGCCAGTCTGAAGGAAAGCAACTGGCTGATCATTGTAAGGATGGAGATGCTAAACTTTTCGGGACTGTTGCTGTAGTTAGGAGGGCAGGGTCGTCCAGTTGAAGCACTCGTGGATTAGCAGCTCTTGAAGAGCTCTCATAGCCAGAAGCACTGGTGGAGTTAATGCTGCTCAAGTTCTCGCTCCTCTTCTTCCTTCCACTCCCCTCCTGCACATTTTGCAACTAAGGTCGTGTAATGGCTGGTTCCTCATGATGGCAACGTTATGCAGCAAATAACAACAAATTTTGTACCGGAGCTGTGTGGGAAAGTTCCTCCTGAAGAGTCTAGATAATGGGTGTGTTGATTGAGGATGTTGACTGTCTGCTCAATTACATTTTTGTGGTGTAAAACCTCTAGATGTAGGCCAGGTCTGAAACAAAAAGCCTGGCTTTTTGACTGGAGTTATGAGCTATGTCTGATGGGGACCACCATTATTGTCCAGCAACCAGCATGTGACCTGGCGGTCTGGTTACAATAGGAGGAGCATAGAGGATGAGTGTAATTTGTAACTGCTGTTGAAAAATCATGTACAAACCTCGTGACGTGCTGCTGTGGTCATAAATAAGCTGGAGATGCCAGGATGTTGACCGTGAGGCCGCAAGGCAATGTGGGTACAGTCTATACTGACTTGCAGGCTGGAAAAGCCGTCAATGCGGATGAAGCCTCATCCTATCTCGTCCTCCTTTTCTCCGTCTATTGGAAAAGAGATGCTTTTAGTCCACCTGACATAGAGAGCCTCGGAGATCTCTCTGACAGAACATGTAACCTTGTGTAAAGAATGGCAAACCTTGTTTGAAATGCAATTTTGCAGAGGAGACATGGGTTATGCAACACATATGTAATTGCAGATCTGGTAGAATGATATCCAAGATGTCTTGCAAGCTGAGAATGAAAGAAAGGGAAATGCCTTATGTACTCAGTTTTATCTACGTATAGGAATAAATAGCTCAGAATCACAAGGAAGCCATTCAGCCCATGTCTGCACCAACTCTTCGAATGAGCAATTTATTTAGTGCCATTCTCCCACTTTCTCCCTGTAACCCTGAACATTCTTCCTTTTTTAGAACACTAATTCCCTTTTGAATGCTTCAACTGAACCTGCCTCTACCACACTCAGGCAATGCAATCCAGACACTAACCACTCACTCACTGCATGAAAATTTTTTTCATGTCGCTTTTGCTTCTTTTACCAATTCTGTAATACCAATACCTAAATCTGTGCCCTCTTATTCCAGATCCTTTCACAAGTGGCAACAGTTTCTCCCTATCTACTCTGTCCAGACCCCTCATGAATTCGAATAACTATATCAAGTCTCCTCTCAGCCTTCTCTTCTCCAAGGAAAACAGTCCCAATTTCTCCAATCTATCTTCATAATGGAAGTTCCTCATCCCTGGAACTTATGCACTCTTTCCAATGCCTTCACATCCTTCCTAAAGTGCAGCACCCAGAACTGGATGCAATGCTGTAGCCGAGGTCAAACTAGTGTCCTACTCAACATAATCTCCAGGCTCTTGTGCTCAATGCCCCTATTTAAAAAATACTGTATGCTTTATTAACTGCACTGTCAACCTGTCCTGCCACCTTCAGTGACTTATGCACATAAGTCCTTCTGCTCCTGCACCCCCTTTAAAAGTTGTACCCTTTATTTTATATTATCTCTCCATGTTTTTCCCACCAAAATGAACCGCTTCACACTTCTCCGAATTAACTTCATCTGCCACCTGTCTGCACATTCCACCACTTGTCTATGTCCTATTGAAGTTCGACACTATCCTCCTCACAGTTCAGAATGCTTCCAAGTTTCGTATCATTACAAACTTTGAAATTGTGCCCTGTACACCAAGGTCTAGGTCATCAATATATATCAGAAAGAGCAAGAGTCCCAACACTGACCCCTGGGAAACTCCACTACAAACCTTCCTCCAGCCCGTGAAACATACATTAATCACTACTCTCTGTTTCCTGTCACTCAGCCAATCCCGTATCCATGTTACTACTGTTCCTTTTATTCCATGAGGCATAACTTTTGTTAGGAAATAGCGACAGTTTAAGTAAGTTTTATATTTGTATTTGCGGGTGTTAGGAATGAGTTTTAGCTTGAGTGTTTAAGTTTGATTTGTATTTCTGTATCTGTGTTTAGAAGGGTCAAATTGAATTTTAGTTTCACTTTAAAAGGAGCTTGCATTTCTAATGAGAATTTTACGACTGTTGCAGCTAAGCTAAACAAACAAGTGTAGAAAAAAAGTGCTGTTGCCGAGCAACAGGGGTCCAGAAAGGCAGGTCCTTTCCACAGACACACAAACAACTAGAAAAACAGTTTGAATTCAGTTTTTGAAGACAGCTGCCAGGCAGAAGCAGATATCTATATACCTAGAAGGGGCAGATAGCCAGTTACAAGCTAAAGTTGGTTGAAAGTAGCTGACAGGGAGAGACTGGAGCAATAGGGACAGATAGCCAGTCCCAAGCTAAAGAAGAAAGTCCCCAAGAATCCAGGAGAGTGGAAGGTCTCAAGCAGACCTTCTAGTCAAGGGAAGGACAGGAATCTGGAAAAGATCCTGCTAATGAAGTTAATAGTGAGGGGCAAAGAGAAAGGCTCCAAGCTACAGATTTAAAGGGACAAAATCTGCAGAAAGCAGATTTAAAGTGAGAACAGCTTGCTAGAGGCAAGAAGGTCAGGAGAGACAGCTGAAGGTCTGTAACTCTTTGTTATGGGCATGTGAGACAGTTGTGTACTGTTGATGGCTGAATCAGTGAGAGAGAGTGCATGGAAGAAAGCTTGAATGCATGTGGTAACCCAGGGAAGAGGCACATCAAAAGGAGAATTCAAAACCCTGGAGCTGAATCTTTGCGAAAGGCATTGAAAGAAAGCATAGGTTTGGGAGAAGATTACAAGGCGAGTTCTTGGAAAGTGGAGACTGGAAACCCTCGTGTGAAAGACAGAGTTCAGTGAGACCGGTTGGCTCATGGTGTGACATGTGTCTGGGGGAGTTAATGAGAGATCCATAACATCTGTCTGGAGTGCCATCTGTCACTTGGTTTCAATGTGTGGTGTGTCTGACCACCGGTCGTCAGTTGGTTTCCATGGGCAGTACTTACTGTGAACATTAGAGAATAAGATAGCTTTTGTAACATGTGTTATCCTTATGAATCTGTATATATCTGTAAAGGTATGGTTGTGGGTGAAGGAGTATTGTAATATAAAAACAAAAAGCTACTGCGGATGCTGGAAATCCAAAACAAGAACAGAATTACCTGGAAAAACTCAGCAGGTCTGGCAGCATCGGTGGAGAAGAAAAGAGTTGACGTTTCGAGTCCAACATGACCCTTCAACAGAACTGAAGTATAGTTAGGAGAGGGGTGAAATATAAGCTGGTTTAAGGTGGGGGGCGGGGGGAGAGAAGTTGAGGGTGGGGTGGTTGTGGGGACAAGCAAGCAGTGATAGGAGCAGATAATCAAAAGATGTCACAGACAAAAGGATCAAAGAGGTGTTGAAGGTGGTGATATTATCTAAGAAAAGTGCTAATTAAGAATGGATGGCAGGACACTCAAGGTACAGCTCTAGTGGGGGTGGGGTGGAAAGACTGACAAGGTATTAGCTGTAGATTTAAAAATAATGGAAATAGGTGGGAAAAGAAGAATCTATATACATTATTGAAAAAAAAAGGGAGGGGGAAGAAACGGGGTGGGGATGGGGGGAGGGGGAGTTTAAGATCTAAAGTTGTTGAATTCAATATTCAGCCCGGAAGGCTGTAAAGTGCCTAGTCGGAAGATGAGGTGCTGGAGGAAGAGCACCTCATCTTCCGACTAGGCACTTTACAGCCTTCCGGGCTGAATATTGAATTCAACAACTTTAGATCTTAAACTCCCCCTCCCCCCATCCCCACCCCGTTTCTTCCCCCTCCCTTTTTTTTTTCAATAATGTATATAGATTCTTCTTTTCCCACCTATTTCCATTATTTTTAAATCTACAACTAAGGGTCATGTTGGACTCGAAACGTCAACTCTTTTCTTCTCCACCGATGCTGCCAGACCTGCTGAGTTTTTCCAGGTAATTCTGTTTGAGTATTGTAATATAGTTAATCTTGTTTAATAAATGTTTTATGCTTTTATTAAAAGTTCATTAGCTATTGAAAGTTCATTAGCTGACTTTGGTGATTCTGTTCTGTAGCCCTTCTCCACGTACCTAAACAAACAAATTAAAAGTTAGGATTTATCAAGCTGGATTCCACTCTGGGATCAGGCTTGTCCAAGGGTAACCTCAGCTGGGATTATAACACTGCTCACAAATCTGTTGTGTGGCACTGTATCAAATGCCTTTTGAGAGTCCATTTATACCACACTAACTGAATTGCCCTTATCAACCCTCTCTTGTCATGTCTTCAAAAAACTCTAGCAAGTTAGTTAAAAACAATTTTCCCTTAAGAAATCCATGCTGGCTTTCTTTAATTAACCTGCATTTGCCCGTTTGACTATTCATTTTGTTGCGAATTGTTATTTCTAGAAGTTTCCTCACCACCGAAGTTAAACTGACTGGCCTATAATTGTTGGGCTTACCTTTTAACGCTTTTTTGAACAAGGATGTAGCATTTGCAATTCTCCAGCCCTCTGGCACCCCGCCCCCACCCCCCACCGCCCCCCCGAGTCTAAGGAAAACTGAGAAATTATGGCCAGTGCCTCCACAATTTTCAATCTCACTTCCTTCAGTATCCTTGGATGTATCTCATCTGGTCCTGGTGCCTTATTCACTTTAAGTGGATGATAAGTATTCATAGAAACATACAAAATAGGAGCAGGAGTAAGCCATTCGGCCCTTCCAGCCTGCTCCGCCATTCATTATAATCATGGATGATCATCCAACTCAACAGCCTGCTCCCACTTTCTCCCCATATCCTTTGATCCCTTTCACCCCAAGAGCTATATCTAACTCCTTCTTGAAAACATACAATGTTTTGGCCTCAACTACTTTCTGTGATAGTGAATCCCACAGGTTCACCACTCTCTCGGTGAAGAAATTTCTCCTCATCTCAGTCCTAAATGGTCTACCCTGTATCCTCAGACTGTGACCCCTGGTTTTGGACTCCCCCGCCATCGGGAACATCCTTCCCGCATCTACCCTGTCTAGTCCTGTTAGAATTTCTATGAGAACCCCCCTCATTCTTCTGAACTCCAGCGAATATAATCCTAACTGATTCAATCTCTCCTCATATGTCAGTCCTGCCATCCCAGGAATCAGTCTGATAAACCCTCGCTGCACTCCCTCTATAGCAAGAACATCCTTCCTCAGTTAAGGAGACCAAAACTGCACACAATATTTCAAGAATGGTCTCGCCAAGGCCCTGTATAATTGCAGCAAGACATCCCTGCTCCTGTACTTGAATCCTCTCGCTATGAAGGCCAACATACCATTTGCCTTCTTTACTGCCTGCTGCACCTGCATGCTTACCTTCAACGACTGGTGTACGAGGACACCCTGGTCCCGTTGCACATTCCCCTCTCTCAATTTATAGCCATTCAGATTTTGCTATCAAAGTGGATAACCTCACATTTATCCACATTATATTGCATCTGGCATGCATTGGCCCACTCACTCAGCTTGTCCAAATCACTCTGAAGCATCTCTGCATCCTCCTCAAAGCTCACCCTCCCACCCAGCTTTGTGTCCTTTGCAAATTTGGAGATAGTACATTTAGCTCCCTCATCTAAATAATTAATATATAATGTGAATAGCTGGGGTTCCAGCACCGATCCCTGCGGTACCCCATTAGTCACTGCCTGCCATTCGGAAAAAGACCCGTTTATTCCTACTCTTTGTTTCCTGTCTGCCAACCAGTTTTCTATCCATCTGAATACACTAGCCCCAATCCCATGTGCTTTAATTTTACATGCTAATCTCTTAAGTGGGACTTACTCGTAAGCCTTCTGAAAGTCCAAATAAACCACATCCACTGGCTCCCCCTCATCAACTCTACTAGTTACATTCTCGAAAAATTCCAGCAGATTTGTCAAGCATGATTTTCTTTTCGTAAATCCATGCTGACTCTGTCTGATTCTGCCACTGTTTTCCACGTGTTCAGCTATTAAATCTCTTATACTGGACTCTAGAATTTTCCCCACTACCAACGTCGGGCTGACTGGTCTAAAATTCCGTTTTCTCTCTACCTCCCTTTTTAAATAGTGGGGTTACATTAGCTACCCTCCAATCTGTAGGAACTGTTCCAGAGTCTATAGAATCTTGGAAGATGACCACCAATGCATCCACTATTTCTAGGGCCACTTCCTTAAGTACTCCGGGATGTAGATTATCAGGCCCTGGGGATTTATCAGCCTTCAATCCCAATAATTTCTCCAACACCATTTCCCTACTAATACTGATTTCTTTCAGTTCCTCCCTCTCACTAAACCCTGTGTTCCCCAACATTTCTGGTATGTTATTTGTGTCCTCCTTTGTGAAGACAAAACCAAAGTATGTAGTTAGTTGGTTAGCCATTTCTTTGTTCCCCATTATAAATTCCCCTGTTTCAGACAGTAAGGGACCTACATTTGTCTTCACCAATCTTTTTCTCTTCACATACCTTTAGAAACTTTTACAGTCAGTTTTTATGTTTCCCACAAGCTTACTCTTGTACTCTATTTTCCCCTTCTTAATCAATCCCTTGGTCCTCCTTTGCTGAATTCTAAAGTGCTCCCAATCCTCAGGTCTGTTGTTTTTTCTGGCCAATTTGTATGCTTCTTCCTTGGATCTAATACGATCTCAAATTTCCCTTGTTTGGCCACCTTTCCTATTTTACTTTTACGCCAGACAGGAATAAACAATTGTTGCAGTTTACCCATGCGCTCTTTGAACGTTTGCCATTGTCTATCCACTGTTATCCCTTTAAGTAACGTTTCCCAGTCCATCATAGCCAACTCGTGTCTCATACCATCATAGTTTCCTTTATTAAGATTCAGGACCCTAGTCTCAGAATCACTCTCCATCTTGATGAAGAATTCTATCATATTATGGTCGCTCATCCCCAAGGGGCCTCGCACAACTAGATTGCCAATTATTCCTTTCTCATTACACAATACCTAGTCTGGGATGGCCTGATCTCTAGTGGGTTCCTCAACATATTGGTCCAGAAAACCATCCCGCAAACACTCCAGGAATTCCTCCTCTACGGTATTGTTACTAATTTGATTTGCCCAAGCTATATGCAGATTAAAGTCACCCATAATTACAGATGTTCCTTTATTGCATGCTTCTCTAATTTCCTGTTTAATGCCATTCCCAACATCACCACTATAGTTTTGGGGTTTATATACAATCCCCACTAACGTTTTTTGCCCCTTAGTGTTTCTCAACTCTACCCATACAGATTCCACATCATCGGAGCTAATATCTTTCCTCACTATTGTGTTAATTTCCCCTTTAACCAGCACCCCTGGATGTTCAGTTCCCATCCCTGGTCACCCTGCAGCCATGTCTCCGTAATCCCGACTATATCATACCTGTTTACATCTATTTGTGCGGTTAATTCAGCCACTTTATTGCAAGTGTTCCTCGCATTAAGACGCAAAGCCTTAAGGTTCGTCTTTTTAACATTACTTATCCCGTTCCCACTATTTTTCACTGAGGCCCTGTTTGATTCTTGCCCTTGATTTCTCTGCCTATCACTTTTCTTATTCCCCTTTCTGTCTTTTGTTCTTGTCCTAGATTCCTTGATTCTTGATTCATTTAATATCGTAAGCTATGCGCTCTGCCTCCATGCATAAATGTCCTTATTGGTCCTTAATCAGTTCTTTTTTTGATTGTATTCATTCATGGGATGTGAGCATCGCTGGCAATGCCAGCATTTATTGCTCATCCCTAACTGACTTTGAGAAGGTGGTGCTGAGCTGCCTTCTTGAACTGCTGCAGTCTGATGTAGGTACATCCAGTATTTTGACCCAGCGACAGTGAAGGAATGACGATATGGTTCCATGTCAGGGTGTTGGGGAACTTGCAGGTTGTGGTGATTCCATGCATCTGCTGCCCTTGTCCTTCTAGGTGGTAGAGGTGACAGGTTTGGAACGTACTGTTGCAGGAGCCTTGGTGAGTTGCTGCAGTGCATCTTGTAGATGGTACACACTGCTGCCACTATGTATTGGTCGTGGATGGAGTGAATGTTCAAGGTGGTGGATGGGGTGCCAGTCAAGCGGCTGCTTTGTCCAGGATGGGGTTGAGCTTCTTGAGTGTTGTTAGAACTGCACTCATCCAGGTAAGTGCAGAGTATTCAATCACACTCCTGGCTTGTGCTTTGTAGATGGTGGAGAGGCTCTGGGGAGTCAGAAGGTGAGTTACTCCCCTCAGAATTCCCAGCCTCTGACCTGCTCTTGTAGCCACAGTATTTATATGGCTGGTCCAGTTCAATTTCTGGTCAATTGTGTTGATAGTGGGGGATTCAGCAATGGTAATGCCATTGAGTATCATGGGGAGATGGTTGGATTCTCTCTTGTTAACAAAATGGAAAAGGTAAGCCCAGAATATTATTTTAATTAAATTATAACAAAATAAAGAGAGGCTTTATAAAATGTTAATTTCGGGACTGATATCAGAAATTGTTCTTCACATAATATGGTCCATGTACGAAACAGACAAAGCAAGTGAAAACCTGAAATTATTTCAGAAACAATTGGAAACTACAATAATTTAGTATGGAGGGATCAATAAGGATGGGTCAAATGCCCTTCCTCATCCATGTTGGAGATGGTCATTGCCTGGCATTTGTTGGCGTGAATGTTACTCCTCCTCCTCCTTTTGCCATTTATATGACTAGAAAGACTTTGGGGATTCCCTTTCATGTTGGCTGCCAGTCTCTTTTCATGCTCCCTCTTTGCTTCTTATTTGCTTTTTCAACTCCCCTCTGTTCTATCTTCAGCCTGGTTCTCAATTGTATTTTCTACCTGATATCTGTCATAAACACGCTTTTTCTTCTTTATCTTAATTTCTATCTCTTTTGTCATCCAGGGAGCTCTGGCTTTGTTTGCTTTACCTTTCCCTTTTGAGGGAATATACCTTGACTGTGCCCGAACTATCACTTCTTTGAAGGTAGCCCATTGTTCAGGTACCATTTTTCTGCCAACCTTTGATTCCAAATTATTCAGCCATACCCAATCCATCCCCACTGAAATTGGCTTCCCCCCAGTTAATTATTCTTACTCTGGATATTCTTTGCCCTTCCCTTCTGCTGATCAATTACTACTCAAGTCCAGAATCTATCACACATTGTGTGATTAATGTCCACCTTCATGATGCCATCTTCTATCTTATGACATCTTGTTACTTTTCCAGCGAGTCCCTCGTCTACCTGTTCAAATTGGTGTCAGACTACAAGACGAGACTGCTCCTACACCTGAAGAGTCATCCCAAAACTTAAAAGCTCCCAAAAGTCCCAAAAGACTCGTGATACCCCAGTACCACTGGCCTCTCCATCCCTCAAAGTAGCAAGACAGGGACTGCATAGTTATTGACAAGGGAAAGCAGTGATAAAATAGAATAGTCTGGGCACAGTGAAACCACTTTGTGATATTAAGTCCAGAGTATATCAGGCAATTCGCATGAACATTTTCTCTTAACACTAATTCAGCCCCAACGAAGGAGATTTCAATGTCTTCCCTCACTAGATGTATTTCCTGTTCCAGGGCACACATTGTCTGCCAATCCCTTTTGCCCTGAATCCACCACTGACTGCAATTTCCTCCCGCTGGTTACTCTACCGCACAATTTCCCCTTTTACAGTAAACACCAGATTGCAATTCCCATCTGCAACATTGACCTCCCACTGGATGATATATCCATGATTAATCCACGTACCACTATCCATTTACATTGCCCTACCCCAACACTCCCTTTCAGCTTCTTCCCACTCCATCTTTATTTTCCCCTTTCCCTTCCTGCTTCTTCTCTTCTACTTTCTTTGCATCCTTTTCCTTTCTCCTCTTTTTTCCATACTTTCCCCCATTATCCCTTGCCCTCTAACCTAGCTTGACTGCAGAAACAGACTTGGGCTCCTGATTACAACAAAAGAATAACTTGCATTTACATAGCACCTTTAACATAGTGCAAAGTGCTTCGCAGGAACGTAATCAAGACAAAATTTGACACCTGTATGCGACACTGGGAGATTGACTAGTATAAAATTAAAGATTTTGTGAATGGCTTCTTGTAAAACAAACATTTATAATGGAAGACAAAAACAGAATTACCTGGAAAAACTCAGCAGGTCTGGCAGCATCGGCGGAGAAGAAATCAGTTAACGTTTCGAGCCTTGAAGCCCTATCAAAAAAAATTGTAATGGGAAGCCATATGTATACATTTCACTGCCAAAGTTTCTTGATGAGGCAACTGAATCATTTACTGAGGGAGACAGAGAAAGGGAAGACACATTCAGAAAGATGCACCTTCAGGAACCAATCAGAAACATCACATTTACTGCTTGTGCAGATCTCTTAGAATGCTACAAACCAGTACTGCCTGGTGTGGGATTCCTCAACTCGCTCGGTGCTGTTGGGCCTCTTTCTAATAGGCAATAGATAGGTGTAATCATGTTGTTATGAATGCTGCATATTTTATTTTGTTTTAACCCTTATTTTGATTATTAGTAAAAGGAACAATAGGAACAAGAGTTCAGCCCCTCCAGCCTGCTCTGTTAGTCAATTAAATCAAAGCTGATCTACATCTCAACCTCATTTACCTGCCTTTTGCTCCATATCCCATCACAGCCTTACTTAACAAAATTTCTATTACTAAGAAGAAAATGGTCACTGTAAAAAAATACAACCGATGCATCCATTATCTCTACCACCACTTTTTAAAAATATCATAGGATGCACACCATTAGATCCAGGGTACTTATCAGCTTTTATTTCCATTAGTTTTCCCATTACTTTTTCTCCAGTAAGTGTGATTAATTTAAGTTCCTCCCTCCCTTATGCCTCTTGATTTTCTACTATTCTTGGGAATAGTATCTTTTTGTATCTTCTACTATGAAGACGGATACAAAATACTTGTTCAAAGGCTGTACCTATTCCTCATTTCCCATGAATAATTCCCCAGTTCACCCTCAAAGAGACTAATGCTCACTTTAACTACTCGCTTCCTTTTTTTGTTATTCATTCATGGGATGTGGACTTCGCTGGCTGGGCCAGCATTTATTGCCTATCCCTAGTTGCCCTTGAGAAGGTGGTGGTGGTGAGCTGCCTTCTTGAACTGCTGCAGTTCATGTGGTGTGGGTACGCCCACAGTGCTGTTAGGAAGGATTTTGACACAGTGACAGTGAAGGAACAGCAATATATTTCCAAATCAGGATGGTGAGTGACTTGGAGGGGAACTTCTAGGTAGCGGTGTTCCCATCTATCTGCTGCCCTTGTCCTTCTAGATGGTAGTGATCGTGGGTTTGGAAGGTGCTGTCGAAGGAGCCTTGGTGAATTCCTGCAGTGCATCTTGTAGATGGTACACACTGCTGCTACTGTGCATCGGTGGTGGAGGGAGTGAATATTTGTGGATGTAGTGCCGATCAAGTGGGCTGCTTTGTCCTGGACGGTGTCAAGCTTCTTGAGTGTTGTGGGAGCTGCACTCATTCAGGCAAGTATTCCAACACACCCCTGACTTGTGCCTTGTAGATTGTGGACAGGTTTTGGGGAGTCAGGAGGTGGGTTACTCATCCCAATATTCCTAGCCTCTGACCTGCTCTTGTAGCTACAGTATTTTTATGGCTAATCCAGTTCAGTTTCTGGTCAATGGTAACCCCCAGGATGTTGATAGTGGGAGATTCAGTGATGGTAATGCCAATGAATATCAAGGGGTGATGGTTGGATTCTCTCTTGTTGGAGATGGTCATTGCCTGACACTTGTGTGGCTTGAATGTTACTTGCCACTTGTCAGCCCAAGCCTGGATATTGTCCAGGTCTTGCTGCATTTGGATATGGACTGCTTCAGTATCTGAGGAGTTGCGAATGGTGCTGAACATTGTGTAATCATCAGCGAACATCCGCACTTCTGACCTTATGATGGAAGGAAGGCCATTGATGAAGCAGCTGAAGATGGCTGGGCCAAGTACACTACCCTGAGGAATTCCTGCAGTGAAGTCCTGGAGCTGAGATGACTGACCTCCAACAACTGCAATCATTTTCCTTTGTGCAGAGTTTTCCCCTGATTCCCATTGACTCCAGTTTTGCTAGGGTTCCTTGATGCCACACTCGGTCAAATGCTGCTGTGATGTCAAGGGCAATCACTATCACCTCACCTCGGGACTTCAGTTCTTTTGTCCATGTTTGAACCAAGGCTGTAATGAGGTCAGGAGCTGAGTGGCCCTGGCAGAACCCAAACTGGGCGTCAGTGAGCAGGTTATTGCTAAGCAAGTGCCACTTGATAGCACTGTTGATGACCCCTTCCATTACTTTACATCCGATGGAGAGCAGGCTGATGGGGCGGTAATTGACTGGGTTGGATTTGTCCTGCTTTTTGTGTACAGGACATACCTGGGCAATTTTCCACATAGCCGGGTAGATGCGAGTGTTGTAGCTGTACTGGAACAGCTCGGCTAGGGGCGCGGCAAGCTCTGGAGCACAAGTCTGGAATATTGTCAGGGCCCATAGCTTTTGCATTATCCAGTGCCTTCAGCCGTTTCTTGATATCACGTGGAGTGAATCAAATTGGCTGAAGACTGGCATTTGTGATGCTGGGGACCTCTGGAGGAGGCTGAGATGGATCATCCACTCGGCATTTCTGGCTGAAGATTGTGGCCTTATCTTTTGCACTGATGTGCTGGGCTCCTCCATCGTTGAGGATGGGATATTTGTGGAGCTTCCTCCTCCAGTGAGTTGTTTAATTGTCCACCGCCATTTACGACTGGATGTGACAGGACTGCAGAGCTTAGGTTATGGGATCGCTTAGCTCTGTCTATCATTGCTGCTTATGCTGTTTGGCAGGCAAATAGTCCTGTGTTATAGCTTCACCAGGTTGACATCTCATTTTTAGGTATGCCTAGTGCTGCTCCTGGCATGCCCTTCTGCAGTCTTCATTGAACCAGGGTTAATCACCTGGCTTGATGGTAATGGGCAAATGCTGGGCCATGAGGTTACAGATTGTGTTCAAGTACAATTCTGCTGTTGCTGTTGGCCCAGTGTCTCATGGATGCCCAGATCTGTTCAAAATCTATTCCATTTAGCACAGTGGTAGTGCCACACATGATGGAAGCCTCAAAATGAAGCCGGGACACAACGACTGTGACTGTGCAGTGGTCACTCCTACCAATACTGTCATCTGCGGCAGGTAGGTTAGGATGAGGTCAAGTATGTTCCCTCACCAGCTGCCACAGACCCAATCTAGCAGCTATGTCCTTTAGGACTCGGCCAGCTCGGTCAGTAGTGCTTGACGTGATGTCATGAGATTTCCGGAGTCGATGTTGAGGACTCCTAAGGCAACTCCCTCCCAACTGTATACCACCTCTGCCAATGGGATGGTGATGGTGGTGTCTGGGACACTATCTGTAAGGTATGATTCCGTGAGGGTGACTATGTCAGACTGTTGAGACAGCTCTCCCAATTTTGGCACTAGCCCCCCCTTTGCAGGGTCGAGGACTTTCCGGTGCCTAGGTCGATGCCAAGTGGTCCGTCTGGTTTTATTCCTTTTTTGTGACTTTGTAGCAGTTTGTAGCATTTCAAAAGGCATTTAAGAGTCAACCACATTGCTGTGGGTCTGAAGGCAAGTGTAGGCCAGACACTTAGACTCTTAATTCCAGATTTTTATTGCATTCAAATGTGGCGGGATTCGAACCCAGGTCTAGCGATAATACCACTACGCCATTGCCTCCCTCCTCTACTTGTAGAAGTTTTTACTGTCTGTTTTTTATTTCTTGCTAGTTTTCTCTCAGACTCTAATTTCTCACTCTTCATTTTTTTTTAGTCATCCTTTGCTGGTTTCTAAAACTTACCCAATCTTCTGGGTTTCCACTAATCTTCACAGCATTGTACGCCTTTTTTTTCAATTTGATACCACTCTTAACATTAGTTAGCCACAGATAGTGCATCCTTCTGGTAGAGTCTTTCTTCCTCAGTGGGATACTTCTTTGAGAATTATGAAATATCTCTTTCAACATCTGCCACTGCTTCTCTACCCTTTGAGCCTATTTGCCCAGTCCACTTTAGCTAACTATGTCTTCATGCCCTTGTAATTGCCTTAATTTATGTTTAAGACACTGGTCACGTACCCACATTTCTCACTCTCAAATTAAATGTGAAATTCTATCATGGTATGATCACTGTTGCTGAGAGGGTCCTTTACTATGAGGTCTTTAATTAATCCTGTCTCATTACACATCATCAGATTCACTATAAGCTGTTTCCTGGTAGGTTCCAGAACATATTGTTCTAAGAAACTGTCCTGAATGCACTCTATGAACGCATCCTACAGGCAATCTTGACAATTTGATTTGTCCAATTGATGTGATGATTAAAGTTACTCATGATTATTGCAGTACCTTTTCTTGCAAGCGTCCATTATTTCTTGATGTATACTCTATCCCATTGTGTAGCTACTTTTAGGGGGCCTATAAACTATTCACACCATTGACCTCTTTCCTTTGCTATTTCTTATCTCCATCCAAACTGATTCTAGATCTTCATCGTCTGAACAAAGAACATTTCTCAGTATTGTATTGATTTCATCCTTTGTTAACAGAGTTATCCCACTTCCTATACCTTTCCTTCACCCTTCCGAAATGGCAAACACCCTTGAGTATTCAGGTCCCAGCCTTGGTTATCATGCAACCATATCTCTGTAATGGCTATCATATCGTACTCATTTATTTCTATTTGTGCTTTCAAACCATCCATCCAGTTACAGATGCTGCAATCATTCAGATAAAGAGTCTTTATTTCTGTCTTTTTACCATTTTTGCCTACTCTGATCTTATTTGCTGGTGCACTCATGTTTGAATGCTCTGGCCCTTCCTAAAACATTCTGATTATCATTGCCCGTATCATTACCTGGTTAATTTTCAAAGGGTATGCAATGGCGGTTGTCTGTATGGATTTTAAGAAAAACAAAGTATCATTTGAAAGGCTGGTTAACAAAATTGAGGCTCATGGAATAGTAGGGTCAGTGTCAGCTTAGATGAAAAATTGACTTAAGGACAGAAAACAGGAAGTCATCCTAAATGGCTGTTTTTCAGATTGGAAGATGGTAGACGGTGCTCCCCAAGGTTCAGTGCCAGGAATACTGCTTTTTTTTCCCTATATATATTTATCACTTGAATATGGAATAGAGTAAAATTTTAAATTTGCCAGTGATACCAAAGCTGGCAGTGTGGCAAAAAATTATACTGATACCAATCGAATGCAACAGATCATAGGCTAACAGAACAGGCAGACAGATGGCAGATGCAGTTTAATATAGAAGTGATGCATTTTGGCAGAAGCGATAGCAAGAACTATATAGAATAAATGGGACAGTTCTGAAAAAGTACAAGGACAGAGGTGGGAGGGTTGGTGGTTCATGCACATAGATCTTTGAAGGTGCCAGGACATATTGAGAGAATGGTTAACAAAGTACATGAGGTTGCTGGGGTTATTCTCCTTTGAGCAAAGGAGATAGAGGGGAGATTTGATAAAGGTGTACTAGATGACGGCAGGATTATATAGGGTAGACAAAGAAAATTTATTCCCATTAGGTACAAGGACTAAGGGACACAGATTTTGGGCATTTCTACGCAGCAAGTGTGAATGACCTGGTACTCGTTGCCTGCAAGGGTGATGTAACCAGAGGTGATCAGTGATTACTAAAGGAAATTGGATGAGCACTTGAAGGAAATGAACTTTCAGGCCTACAGCGATAAAATGGGGGAATGGGACTGACTGGATTGCTCTACAAAAAGCCAGCATGGACTCAATGGGCTGAATGACTTATTTCTGTTTCTGTGTCGTTATAACTCTATGACAGAGTTAAGAGGAAAATGAAAGGTCTAGTCAACATTGGTCATTTTCATGCAATTCTAACTGACTAACTCAGTGGCAATGACCAAGATCTGGATGTAGTTCCCCAAGGTGTGATCATGTTCTGCCACTCTGTATCATTGTGCTTTAGAACACCGTGTCACTCTTTTGCTTGAAAGGTCTGCATTTCTAGTCACTATTCATGTTGGTCTGGAAATCGGTTCATTCTGGGGCACAATCAAACTCATAATTTGAAACGTTACATTGCTTGTGATTAATGGCATCATCATGTTGATGACTTTTTTATATCAGATTACAATGCATTCTGGGGCAATTTCAGAATAAAACATGGATTGGAGAAAAAACTCAGCAGGTTATGAGGCAAGCTGTACAGAAATCAGCATGAAAATTAGCTTTCGTTTATCCTAGTTTGCCAGCGCACGGAGTGAGTGTATAGCACTTACGCCACACCTCAAGAACTCAAATTCAGTTAATTTGGAGTTGCCACAGTTCTACGGGAGTATGCCTCACTTGTAATCAGACAGTTAATTGGTCATTGAATGAAAAATAATTCCTTCCATTAATATTGCATTTTGTTGCTTAAAAATGTCTTAAAGTGCTTCACACAATTAAATACTTTCGGACAGTAGTTTTGTAGGCAAACTAATTAAATATTATTATCTATATATTATTAAATTTTATGTTTTTGTAATGGAGATTAGGGAAATAATTTACTCTAATGTGTGTTCTACCTATAATAAAAACAAAAAATGCTGGAAATGCTCAGCAGGTCTGCCAGCATCTGAGGATTGGCAAATGCTCCAAAATACCGGCCAAAATCAAAATACCTTTAAATGCTTCAGGAAATTTTTTTTTTACCATCGCAGCTAAGTTCCTCCTTCAAAACATTTAAATCTACTGCTTCAAAATGTGCAGCTTCATGTAGTTTCATTATTTCCCTACAATGTAATAATAAGCATTATTGCAGTTTAAGTCATGACACATTCATGTCCCACAGTAATCCCGTTGAAACTACAGTACTTCTTGTTGGTCATGAGGTATTGGGTTTCAGGTTTCACAGAAAAAGAAAGTGAACTGCAGAATGCAATCCCCAAACAATAATAAGAATCTAATCTAACATAAAAAAGAATTCAGTTTATTCAGTTACTTTGATGTAGTGGCCCTGGTCACATGTCTTTATTCAGCATGGTTTTTCAGTGGCACATAGTTTTTTAACATAGAAACATCAGTATAAGAGTAGATCATTTAACCCTTCGAATCTAATGTGATTACTGCTGATCTGAGACATCACAAAATTGTTACAGTGCAGGCGGCCATTTAGCCCATGATGTCTGCACCAGCTCTCCAAATGAGCATCATGACTTAGTGCCATTCTCCTGCTTTTCCCCCATACCCTTGCACATTGTTTCTATTCAAATAATCATCTATTGCCCTCTTGAATGCCTCGAATGAACCTGCTGCCAACACACTTCCAGGCAGTGCATTCCAGACTCGAACCACTCGCTGTGTGAAAAAATTTTTAACTCCATATACCCTTCTTTGCCTCTTATCCCTTAATATCTTTGGATAACAAAAATCTATCAACCTCAGATTTAAAATTTACAACTGATTTGGCATCAATTACTATTTGGGGAAGAGAGTTCCAAAGTTTTACCACCCTTTAAGAGTAGAAATCTTTCCCAGTTACACTCCTGAAAGCTCTGGCTCTGATTTTTAGATGATTCCTCCTCGTCCTAGACCTTCAGTTTTTGTGGCCAATCTGTGCCAAATTTTTGGAACTCAGCCTTTCCAAATTGTGTAGTTTGACAGTATGTTTAAATTATGTTGTTTAATATTTGTCATTTATTAACTTTGGTCCACAGCATTTCAGTCTACTGATTCATGCAGAATATTCTCAGTCAGTGCTTCTAGTTTATTGTTTATTTAAGTATTGCACCTATGTGTTATTACAACTAATAGGTAACTATAACTATATCACCTTCAACTAATATGAAGGTCAGTTTTTAGCGAAAGAACTGAGTTTTCAACAGGAAACTGAATCAATTTCGCAGCCTAAAGTTCAACCACTTATCTAGCAGACACTGAATGTTGGGATACTCTACTTATTATAGTGTCATAGCAGCAGCCACCACCTCCCTGGTGGCGTTGCATTGAATAGAGCTGCTGGCCTTGATTGGCTGGCAGTTCTTGGCAGACTAGACCTCCGCCATTGGCATTCTTCATCCTGGAATGGCACTTAATATGGTGGGTTTTCCATAAAATAGACTCTTGCCAGCTGGTGAGACTCCCATCACCTCTACTAAATTATTATTCTTCTTATTTCATGCTACAGTTTAGTGATCCCTTCATCTGGTTGATCATCAACTGGATGTCCAACAGTCAAACTTTTAATCAGTTCAAGTATTGTGGTCAAATTCAATATGCATCCAAGCCCTATGAAATCCGAATGAAACAATCCTCAGGAAAGGAAAGCTCAACGATTGTATAATTTCTAATAGTCTCTGTGAAAACAGCAAATGTGGCTCTTTATCTTCTATATATCCCTTTACCAATGCATTTAATTCCTATTGATTCTAACTTTTTTAAAAGTTCAGAACATACAAGGTGGTATGCAAGACGTACCAGTTGGAGGTAGGTATCCAAGGGTAGGATTTCCACAGGGTTCTTCTGATCTCAAGCCATAGCTTCAGCTGAAACCTTGGAGAAATGCCGTTGCTGACCATTTGCGCCATTTCTCCAGCATTTCAGTTGATCTGCCACTAATGTTATTGCAGGAAATCAGCCAAACCCCTGCAAAATTCTGCTTGCTTGTATTTAGCAGTACTGGGGAAGAAGATGGGGTATAATTGCACTGGATGGCACTGTGGAAAGTCATGGGCTTTGCTAGCACTTAGTCGGGGGGGGGGGTGGGATTACGTGGGTAATCGGGGGGGGGAGGGTTCCATGGTCGGACGAGGGGGTTGTCAGGAGGGCAGTCGGGGGGTCCTGTGGGAGAGTCAGGGAGTCCCGTGAGTGTTCAGTGTGTGGGGGTATACTCTGGCGGGGGGATAGTCGGGATCCTGTGGGTGGTTGGGAAGATCAGGGGGTACTCGGTGAAGGGGGGGGAAGTGGGGGGGCAGGTGGGGGTTTGTGGGGGGCTAGTCCCATGGCTTGTGCGGGGTCATGGGGGTGGGTAGAGCCCCGTGGGGGGTTGGTGTGGGTCAGTGCTATAGTTACTCAGAAGCTAGAAGTGGTTTTAATTCTTCTAACTTTTTCTGGGTAACTATTACTG
Organism: Cetorhinus maximus; assembly: GCF_964194155.1. Lineage (NCBI taxonomy): Eukaryota > Metazoa > Chordata > Chondrichthyes > Lamniformes > Cetorhinidae > Cetorhinus > Cetorhinus maximus. Next base: position 62,062,920 of record NC_135889.1, read on the forward strand.
TAAGACAGTTGGAACAATCCAAACAAAGTTTGCAATTTAAATCACATTGTTGGATAGTTCCCAGCGCAGGGCAATTGCCCGTCGGAAGTCTGAACTTCCTGGGCAATTACTGTACAATCCTTACCTGGGAATGCCTGGGGGAAGGGAGGTTCGCCAGCACATCTTTACGGTGCCCCCCCCGATACACTGCCCCAGAGCTCGGAAGTTACGGGCCAATGTTCCTGCGGTTTGGCACAACTGGCAATCCTGAAGCAATATTTAATGGAGGTGATGGGAGTCTCACCAGCTGGCAAGAGTCTATTTTATGGAAAACCCACCATATTAAGTGCCATTCCAGGATGAAGAATGCCAATGGTGGAGGTCTAGTCTGCCAAGAACTGCCAGCCAATCAGAGGCCAGCAGCTCTATTCAATGCAACGCCACCAGGGAGGTGGTGGCTGCTGCTATGACACCCACCTGATACCTAGTAGCATCATTGAACCCCAGGTTAGTGATGGCAGAAGGGGAGTCATGGAGGGGGGGGGGGGTTGACAGCAAGGGTGGGGGGTGACTTTCAGTGCCCCGACCCGACCGCCCCCCTCCCCCACTGCGTCCCTCGATTAGGCACTGAGTGCCTTTGAACAAGCACTACCACCACCACCTCCCCCCTCAACCCAGGGGGCCCACAAGCAACCCTGCATGGGTTGCTTGTCACGTTCCCGACATGGCAAGTCCCCAACCCATCACTGGGTTAATACCAGTGTCACCAAGTTGAGACCCTTAAGTGGGCATTAATTTAAGAGCCTCAATAGGCAGCAGGGTGGGAAGGCCATCCACGGGCCCTCCTGTCACGGAATTAATCAGGGTAGAGACGGGAAGGGGGCAGGGTGTCCACCTGCCACCCTCCCCTAATTAAATGCCTCCCCCACCACAAAACTTTCCTGGGGGTGGGCATTAAATTCCACCCCTGGAATTCGACAGCAACAGGCAGATCATTTAATCTGTATCACAATGGAGGAGAAACCTGAGATTTGGCAGAACCAGGGGATGAAATGTGCAGTTTGGATCTTGATGAATTCTTGTTGTCCTTCAACTGTGATGGAAGGGGGAGGGCCCCAAGTCTGAAGCATTGCTGTGGGGAGGAGAGCCCCAAGTTAGGCAGCAGTGGCTTATAAGATTTTGTTAAAAAGATCTCAGCAAACACTAAATTTATTGTTTTCTGTTAGGGTTCTACATGTGGGGTTCTTTGTCTCTGTATCATACAAATAAATAAAAGTTACAACATGGAAACAGGTCATTCAACCCAACCTGTGTTGGTGTTTACCCTCTATATGAGCATATAGTTATAATCATGTTTACCCACGCTGCCCCATATCACTTTATCACATAATCTTTCATTATCTTTTCAATTTAATCTTGAATTTTGGCGTAGTTTCTGCCTAAACCCTGTATACTGCTGAAAAGAGAAACATGTTGCCGAAGCTTTTAGTCTTGCATTCATCAAGACAAATGCAAATGCAAAATTTCAAATAATCAAAATAATTTACACTATAGGAGAAAAGAGTGCTGATTGTTTGACAATACCCTTTCTCCTGTGGTATTGTGATCATTTGAAATTTGGCATGTATGTGTTTGTCCTGACAAGTGCAAGACGAAAGGTTTGGTAACAAGTCTTTCTTCAGCAATCCTGTATACTTTTCAGACAATATCCCTGTCTTCTCCATCACCATGCCTGCATTTTGTCCCCAGTCGTCACCCAAACGGCACACTCCTGCAGAACCTCCTTGGGTAGGTTCATGACGGCCTTAATGGCACAGATTCCCCAGAGACTCCTTTATCCAACTCTTCCAATAAATCCCATTAAATAGTCTGGTCAATTCTAGCAAAACTGAAGCATAGCCTTTGAATTGTACAATTCACAATCTCTGCTCTAAACCTCTCTTCAGCTTTCTGTCCTTTTTGACTGTATAACAGAAACAGCTCCTTCTTATGTGCCTTCTGTTTATCCCTCTGGTGCAGCTCTTCTTTTGTCTGCAGCTCTCATTGTTTTGGCCATATGGCTTCTGTCTGTTAACTTCCGTCCTATTGCTATTTCTTCCAGGTTGAAGGTCGCTAGGTCACATGGACCAGTATTTCTTATCATCCAAGAAACTTACAATTGATTCCTTCACAACTGAAACACTCTTAAAAACCCTTTTCAAATATTTTTAAACAACTACTGATTCTGCAGACATTTTAACTAAATTACGAATTTTCCTTACTGTACTGCTTTCAGATCAAAGGTTGTCAGAATATGGCCTGTCCTATCAGCAGAACAGACCCACAAGAGGTGGCAGCATGGTGACATACAGCTGGAAGGGAGTTGCCCTGGAGGTCCCAAGGCACCAGGTCAAACATTGGCAAGGAAACCTGCTGATTACTACCTACTGTCTTCCCGCAGCTGATGTTGAACACAACTTGGAAGAACCACTGAATGCAGCAAAGACACAGAATTAACTCGGGGGGTGGGGCAACTCCAATGTCCATGACCAAAAGTAACTCCATTGCACTACTGACTGAGTTGGTCGAGTCCCAAAGGACATAACTGCCAGATTGGACCTGCGGCAGGTGGTTAGAGAACCAACACGAGGGAAAAACCTACTTGCCTTGTCTTCCCTAATCTATCTGTTGCAGGTGCATCTGTCCATGGCAATATTGGTAAGAGTGACCACAGTATAGTCCTTGTGGAGACAAAATCCTGTCTTCAAGCCTGAGGACATCGCCCATCATGTTATGTGGTGCTACCGTTGTGCTAAATAGGACAGATCCAGAACAGACTTTAGCAGCTCAAAACTGGGCATCCATGAGGTGTTTTTGTCCATCAGCAGCATCAGAATTTGTAACCTCATGGCCTGGCATGATGGCCTCACCATCAAGTGAGGGAATCAACTCTGGTTCAATAAAGAGTGGAGGAAAGCATGGCAGAAGCAGCACCAGACATATCTAAAAATAAGATGCCAACCTGGAGAGGCTCCAACCAGGACTAAATGCATGCTAAACACCAGAACCACATTCTATAGATAGAGATAAACGATCTAAAAAAAACAGATCAGATCAAAGCCATGTACTGTTACCACACCCAGTCACGAATCATGGTGGACAATTAAACAATAGTCGGAAGAAGCTCCATAAACATCCACATCCTCAACAATTGCGGAATCCAGCGTACGATTACAAAAGAGAAGGCAGAAGCGTTTGCAATAATCTTCAGCCAAGGGTGTCACGTGGATGATCTAACTCAACCTACATCTGAGGTTTACTAGCAAAGATATAAAGATACTATAAGAGCATCTACAAGTATGTAAAAAGAGAACAGCGAAAGTAAACGTGTAGGCTGAGACAAAATAAATTATAATGGGGAACAAGGAAATAGCAGATGAACAAATATTTTACCAGTATATCTGTCTTCACAATAGAAGACACAGAAAAAACCACTAAGTAGGGAACCATGAGAGTAAGAAACTTAAAGTAATTATTAGTAAAGAAAAAGGACTGGATAAATTAATGGCACTGAAAGACAACAAATCCCCTTTATGAACAACATCCTGGAGTTCTAAAAGAGGTGCCTGCAGAGCTGGTGGATGTATTAGTTGTGGTTTTGCAAAATTCCCTGGATTCTAGAACAGTCCTAGTGGACTGGAAGGTAGAAAATGTATTACCATTATCCAAAAAAAGGAGAGGAAACTACAGGCTAGTTAGCCTGACATCAGTTATTGGAAAAATGCTAGAATTTGTTATTTAAAAAGTTGTAATAGGCATTTAGAAAATCATAATATGATTAGGCAGGCTCAACATGGTTTAATGAAAGGACAGTTCTGTTTGACAAATTTCTGAGAGTTTTTTGAGGATGTATCTAGCCATGTAGATAAAGGGGAACCTATGATGTAGAATATTTGTTTTTCAAAAGGTGCCCACAAAAGGTTGTTACACAAGATAAGAACTCATGGGATTGGTAGATAGCAGATTGGTTAAAGGACAGAAAACAGAGTGGAATAGCAGGGGCAAGCTGTTACCAGAGAAGTGCTGCAAGGCTCAGTGGTGGGACATCAGTTATTTACTAAGTACATTAATGACTTAGATGAAGGCACCATGTGTAATGTATCCAAGTTTGCTGACGATGCAAGGATAGGTTGGGAAGAAAGCTGTGAGGAGGACATAAAGGGTCTGCAAAGGAATATAGATATGTTAAGTGAGCGGACAAGAAGGTGCCAAAAAGAGTAAACTGTGGAGAAATGTGAAGTTGTTCGCTTTGGTAGGAAGAATAGAGAAACAATATTTTTTTAATGACAACTATTATGTTGTTCTGAGGGATTTGGGTGCCCTTGTACTTCTTTTTATTCTTTCACAGATGTGAACATTGTTGCCAATCCTTAACTGCCCTTGAGGAAGTGGTGGTCAGCCGTCCTCTTAAACCACTGCAGTCCATTTGGTGTAGGTACATCATAGTGCTGTTGGGAAGGGAGTTTCAGCATTTTGAGCCAGAGACAGTGAAGGGACAGCAATATTGTTCCAAGTCAGGATGGTGGGTAGCTTGGAGGGGAACTTACAAGTGGTGGTGTTCCCATGTACCTCCTGCCCCTGTCCTTCTAATAGAAGTTGCGGGTGTGGAAGATGTTGCCGAAGAAGGCTTGGTGAGTTGCAGCAGTGCATCTTGTATATGGTACACACTGCTACCACCTCCTCCTGTCTGTGGGGGAAGGAGTGAATGCTTAAAGTGGTGGAAGGGGTGACAATCAAGCGGGCTGCTTTGTCCTGGACGGTGTCAAGTTTCTTGAGTGCTGTTGGAGCTGCACTCATCCAAGTAATTGGAGAGTACTCCTGATTTATGCTTTGTAGATGGTGGAAAGGCTTTGATGAGTCAGGAGGTGAGTTACTTGCCTCAAAGTTCCCAGCCTCTAGCCTGCTCTTGTAGCCACGGTATTTATATGGCTGGTCCAGTTAGTTCCTCCTGGCCAACAAGCAATGCTGTCAGGACACTTACCTGACGGATCCCGCTTCTTTACCTGACAAGTTTCCCAGGAGGCCGTGCAACATGAGCTAAAAATAGAACCCTTGTTAATTTAATAATTGACCCATTTCCTGGGAGTGGATTAGTTGGCCACCTCCCATAAAACAGGAAGTGGGAAGGTTTAAGGCAGCATTGGTTTAGGTTTGAAATGTTTTAAGTTTTCACATCCCACCAACCCAAACCCAATGCTTTTAGGAGTTAAAATTATCCCCATGGTTTCTTTGTCTGTGCTGTGTTCCCTTTGCTGCTCTGTTTTTATCTCTCCCTTACTCCTGCTTGCTATTCCTCAGTCATTAACTGTTATTATCGATTTTGCTTCGGTGCCCATTTGTTTTTGTGTCTTTCTCTACTTTCCTTTTGGGTAAGGAGATAGTGTGGCATGAAGACTGAACCAAAACACTGGGAAAGGTCGAGCCTTTAGGCAAGTAGTTTCAGAAGCCTGTCCATCTTTTTTTTAATTGCAAGAAGCAAGGAAAAGTGAGATGACAATGGAACAAGTTTTGGAAATAATTTTTTTATTCAAGTAGCTCACAGCAGAAAACAGTAAGCACCAAAATGTAACATCAAAAATGAGACAGGAATAATTTTTTCACGAACAAAATTTAACATGACGACAGTAGTAAGCAGCCAGAACCAGAAGCTATGTAAAATGCAATGCCCTGAGGCTGACAAAATCAGGATTGGGGAGTGAAAGCATAGCAGAGCGACAGGCAGGAAAAACAACAGACTAGAAGCAGGAAAGACAGCAGCAGGAGGCCATGGATCAGTCAACCAGGGGCATGCAGAGCCGGGAACAGTGGACTAGAGCTTTACCAGTAGCAGCCATGATCAAGGGAAAGAGAAGGCAAACAGAGACAAAGCTGGAAGCACAGCAGAACAATGAGTTGGCCAATGTGAAAGAACAGTGAGGTCTGTAAGTGGGCCACTTTCTGTAGTTTGTCATGGGAGAATTAGGATGGGTTAGGTGGGGGAAGATCTTGCGGGATGAGAAAGTCTGGACCAAGGGGTATGATGCATAAAGGAATATTCCTTGAGAGCATGAAGCAGCCCTTATTGCAGAAGAGGCAGAGGCAGAAAATAGGAAGCAGCAAGACACAGCCCAATACTGGAGCATCATAAGAGTGCAGGCACAGGCAGCCAGTTAACCAGAAAAGGAACTGGAGAGCTAGAAGAGGCAAAAAAAATAAAGTTTAAAAATTAAAATATGACCATTAAAGCATTTCAACTTTATAGAAAGCTAAATGCTTTACATAAAAATCTATATTACTTAATTTTGGTTTTTGCATTTCAATTAAGACATCAAAAAACATAAGCGTTCTCAATTGTAAATTATTACTCTAGACAGTTTCAATGTTAAACATTAACACAAAAGAAATTGTGACAGCTGAGAGTGATTTAATAGGACAGGAACTATGTACAGATTTTGAGTTAAATATACGTACAATGAGTAGCATCTAAAACATGGCTTATGATTGTTTAGATTTTGTTTGGCTAGTGAAAGATACTGGTTAAGCAATCTTTAATTGGTAACGTGCTTAGACTTGGTGAGTACTGCACCCATACATTCCTTCCACATGTAATGGAAATTCATTAATTTCTGGTCTGTACTTGCAGAATTGTGTTAAGCACATCGTATTTCCATGTGCTGTAATAGCTTTCTGAGATCTATTATAATACTAGGCAAGTCGGCTTAGGTTGGAGTTATATTGCCACTTCTGAATTGATGAAATTTTAAATGCAAATTGACCTGAAACTGCCAGTCTAACTCAAGAAGCAGGTTTCAATTTTAATCAGATAGCACTGTAGCCAAATTCTTTCTGGGAAGCCATTGCATACTTTTCTTTTATCCTTTCATGAGATGTGGGTGTTGCTGGCAAGGTCACATTTGTTGCCCATCCCTAATTGCCCTTGAGAAGGTTATGGTGTTAGACAGGGGAGAGATGGTAGAATGGTTCCCCTTTTTCCACCTCTCGACTGACCAGAGACAGAGGTGTTTTAAAGAGAAACAAGTGTTTTAACCCCTTTAGTGTTGTAACTCTCAAGAACAGAATAAAGACACGTTTTCCCATAAGTTTAAAGAAAGGGGGATATGTGTTTATTTCTCAATGCCCGAATGTATTTGCAACAGCATCCACTTACACACACACAGAGGCACACATGAAAAGCTGATTGCAAAATAGCATGCACTTAGGTCTTAAGAGTCCTGAATTTCACTGTCATCCTGGATTCTCTCGTGATGCAGTCTTGAAGTATTGCAGGCTTGTGATTTCCTTTTGGTTCACTGAATAAATGAAGGTTGGAAGTTTCTGACGACGGATTCGGCTCACCGCTTGCAGTAGCAGGTTTCTGGTTTCACTCCAGTCAGGGTGCAGTTGAACCCCTGTAGTGAAAACTTGGTAGGTAAAGGCAAGCCCCAATTCTCCGCCTGCTGATGGTTTCTCGGCAGGATCCTTCTTTTGCTGGTCTGGACCTGTTCCTTCTCTCTTGTTCTCTATCTCCCTGTTCCCAAAATGTGCCTTAATAAATTCTCCTTATCAAAACCAGGTTTGTCAGGTGACCATAGTATCTGTTTTCCATTGTCTACATAAGTGGTCTCTGACAACTTGGAGATTGACACAGAATAGTGTTTGAGTTTCACCATCTTGAATATCCTTGCAATAGAATGAGCTTCTCTTCACACCCATTCTGTGGAATTCCATTCCAGAGTCAAGAAGTCTGCAAGTCCATTATAAACTAGCTTCAACAGTTACTTGGACAGTGGCAGCCATTAATCCACAGGAAGGGTTTGTTAAATTTTAATGCCTTCTCAATGAAATGTCCCAAAAGGTCAATTGCATTTTATTGTCCTGTTCAGACAAGCCAGCTAACTTTTGGCCTTTTGTAGTTCCATGTATGTTGGCAGAAAAGAGGTCACATGACCTCTTAGCTCCATTTTGTTTCAATGCAGAGTATCCATTCTCCATTTTGTTCTCAAATTAAAGTGTTAATTTTCCATAAATCTATAAGTATAATTGCATGAGCCTGACAGTGGTGAGCTGCCTTCTTGAATCTTTGCAGTCCATCGGGTGTAGGCACACCCATAAGTGCTGTTAGGGAGTTCCAAGATTTTAATCCAGTGACAGTGAAGGAATGGCGATACAGTTCCAAGTCAGGGTAATATTTGGCTTGGAGGGGAACTTGCAGTGTTCCCATACATCTGCTGCCCCGTCCTTCTAGGTGGCGGATTTGGAAGGTTGAAGGAGGCTTGACGACTTCCTGGAGTGCATCTTGTATATGGTACTTATTGCTGCCACTACATGCCAAAGGTGGAGTGAGTGAATCTTTAAGATGATGTCAATCAAGCAGGCATCTACTTCCTGGATGATGTGAAGCTTCTTCAGTATTGTTGGAACCGCACTTATTCAGGTAAGTGGAGAGTATTCCATCACACTCCTGACTCGTGCCTTGCAGATGGTTGACAGGCTTTGGGGAGTCAGGAGGTGAATTACTTACTGCAGAATTCCCAGTCTCTGGTTGCTCATGTAGCCGCACTATTTATACGACTGCTCCAGTTAAGTTCCTGGTCAATGGTAACCCCCAGGATCCTGATGGTGGGGGATTCAGCAATGGTAGTGCCATTGCATGTCAAGGGAAGGTGGTTAGATTTTCTCTTGCTTGAGATGGTCATTGCTTGGCACTTGTGTAGCACAAATGTTATTTGCCATTTATCAGCCCAAGCCTGAATATTGTCCAGTCTTGCTGCATATCCACAAGGACTGCTTCAATATCTGAGGAATCGGTATTGATGACTGTTCAATCATTAGCGAACATTCCCACTTCTGAACTTATGATGGTGGGAAGGTTATTGATGAAGCAGTTGAAGATGGTTGGGCCTAGGACACTCCCCTGACGAACTCCTGCAGTGATGTCCTGGGCTGAGATGATTCACGTCCAACAACCATAACCATCTTCCTTTGTGCTGGGTATGACTCCAACTTGTGGAAAGTTCTCCCAATTCCCATTTACTTCAGCTTTGCTAAGGCTCCTTGATGCCACACTAAGTCAAATGCTATCTTAATGCCAAGGCCAGTCATCCTCACCTCCCCTCCTGAATTCAGCTCTTTTGTCCATGGTTGGACTAAGACTGCAATAACATCAGGAGCCAAGCAGCCCTAGCAGAACACAAACTGAGCATTAGTGAGCAAATTATTGCTGTGTAAGTGCCATTTAATAGTACTGTTGATGACACCTTTCATCACTTTGCTGATGATGAAAGTAGACTGATGGGGTGGTCATTGTCCGGATTAAATTTGTCCTGCTTTTTGCGGACAGGACACACCTGGACAATTTTCCACATCATAGGGTAGATGCCAGTTTTGTATTTGTAGTGGAACAGCTTGGCTAGGGGCACAGCTAGTTCTGGACCACAAGTCCTCAGTACTACTGCTGGGGTGTTGTCAGGGCCTGTATTCAGTGCCTTCATCAGTTTCTTGATATCATGTGAAGTGAATCGAATGGGCTAAAGTGGCATCTGTGGTGTTGGGGACATCAGGAGCTCAAGATAGATCATCCACTAGACACTCCTGATTGAAGATGGATGTAAATGCTTCAGCCTTGACTTTTGCACTGATATGCTGATCTCTCCCATCATTGAGGATGTATATGCTTGTGGAGCCTCCTCCTCCAGTTTGTTGTATTATGTCAATAAGACATGAAAATAAATCAAAACTGTATACATCAAAACTTGATTCCTTTTTTCTATTTTAAAATGGACATCTGCCGAACCACAAAATGGCTGCTACAGGTCACATGACTCAAGATTGGCCATCTGTTGTAGAAGGTTCCAACAGAGACCACAAGAGCACAAGAGTTCCACTCCCATCCTTGTGAAATCTCACACCCCAAAGTAAGGCCACATTATGATCACGAAACTAGACGACTAACAGATGAACTGATTCCCCCCGCCGGGATGATAACAAAGACAGGGACATCGAAACTCGTTATACCTGAAGAATGTTAACAGCCACCATTTCACTCCTAAGGGAAACAATGGATTTTGGCCAGGAGGACAAAAACTGCTTGTGAGGCTACAATTAACTCATTAATGGGCCATGTCACATGATCCCCATGCATTTGGACAATTTTAATATTACATTTCTAGCCTCACAGCTGCTTTAACACCAACCAGAGAGAGCTCCAGCAGCTCTCGGTTGATAAAACAGCCAGCCACCATCTCGCAACTCCTCGGGCCTGTTTTATTTCGTCTGCCAAGCAGTCTAAGCACAGAAAGCCCATCATGTTACAGTGTAATTCATTTCAAGGAGTTTCCTGATGCTGTCTCCAAACAAGAACTCAACTGGACTGAACTCCACCACGAAGGAAACACCCAAAGGACTTTGACTTCTTGGACTTTAGAAATCACGTGAACTGATGTTCATTTCTGTGGTTCTTTTACTGTCATTGCCCTTCCTTTCTATCCCAAGGTTGCGAACACTCCCCCCCACCCCCCGAGGGTTTGAATGTGAATAAACTAACTTTCTGAGTTAATCATAATGCAAGTTTGCTGCGAGTTATTATTAAATTGGGTCACACAAACTGATGGTTTGGGGAAATACACCACAGCCTACTTTAAAAATAATTCAAAAACATGAGAGACGGGGAAAGGATACAGGAGTTCAATTCCTCTCCCTCCTGTCCATAACAATTGGTTAATTGTTTACCACAATTCACAACTGGATGTGGCAGGACTGCAGAGCTTAGTTCTGATCCACTGGTTGTGGGATTGCTTGGAGTTGGCAACAGATAGAGTAAACCACGTCAATTAAATGTAAAACCAGGTTTAAAAGCTTACAGGGCATTTCATAATTGTAGTACTGAGTCTTTTTAATGTTCCTAGAAAGTTGAATCTGTTGTCTATACAATATCTAAGTCAAAAAATGGACATGGTACAGTGAGTCTTTGCTTTTATGTGTCAGCACACGTGTAGAATAGAATCATAGAATGGTTATAGCACAGAAGGAAACCAATTGGTGCATCATGTCCATACCAGCCCCTGCAAGAGCAACTCAGCCAGTCCCACGCCCCAGCCCTTCCCCCTTGGCCCTGCAAAGTTTTTCTTTTCAGGTGCTTGTCCAGTTCCCTTTCAAAGTTTGAATCTGCCTCCCATACTCTCAGGTAGCTGCATTCCAGATCTTATCCACCCATTGCATTAAAAGTTTTCCTCAAGTTGCCCTTGACTCTTTGGCTAATCGCCTTAAATTGATGTCCTCTGGTTCTCAATTCTCTGCCAATGGGAGGTTTCTCGCTATCTACCCTGTCCAGACCTGGTGGGGAGAATGTGAAATGTAACTCCCGTCTCTCCTGCTGCTGCCCAAACGCCTGAAACTCTTGTTGCTGCACAGCTGCTGCCTGCCAGAGACCCGCTGAGTGTTTCCAGCATCCACTGCATTTTGTTTTAACTCCTGGTTTGCTGGCTGGTGTTAGTGTAGTTTAACACAGTGCAACCTCCCTTCCTTCAGGTTAAAGACACCGGATTAACTCAAGGGGAGCAGGGCGGGGGCGGGGGTGGAGGACGGTTTCAGTCTCGAATATTATTCCGGGTTGTGGTAACATTCCGAGTCAACAGATCCTTGTAGGAGCTGAAGTAATGGGCCAGGAAGCAGGATCCAGGACAGGCCCAGCTGGAAGCCGCCCCGGGGGGAGCCAGGGCTGCGTGGGGCCTGGGTTTCAGACCCCCGAGAGCGGGAATGACCGAGGACACAGGGAGGGAGGGAGCCGAGAAAAATTTAAATCAGTGAGTTCACTGATAAATAACGTGTCATCGGGACGAGAAGACACCGGCCGAGGCGGCTGAAAAGTAAATTTTGAGAACATATATAAAACAGGTCACGTCAAAGGTTTAGCGGCTTCTACAGACGATCAATAAAATGTTAAAAATTTTCCAACATGACGAAACTCACCTCAGCTCCTGTCCAACATGGCGCCGGTGCTTACTGCGTCACCCAGCGGCGGGAGCCTGTAACTGCAGCAGGTGCCTGATAGGCAGAGGACCCTCCAACCCCAGACCCCAACCTCACCCTCCCTCCCAACCTCGACCCCAGTCTCAATCCCACCCCCAGACCCCAACCTCACCCTCCCTCCCAACCTCGACCCCAGTCTCAACCCCACCCCCAGACCCCAACCTCACCCTCCCAACCTCGACCCCAGTCTCAACCCCACCCCCAGACCCCAACCTCACCCTCCCAACCTCGACCCCAGTCTCAACCCCACCCCCAGACCCCAACCTCACCCTCCCAACCTCGACTCCAGTCTCAACCCCACCCCCAGACCCCAACCTCACCCTCCCTCCCAACCTCGACCCCAGTCTCAACCCCACCCCCAGACCCCAACCTCACCCTCCCTCCCAACCTCGACACCAGCCTCACCCTTACCCGCAGACTGCAACCTTGATCCCAACCTCGCCCTCACTCCGAGACCCGACCCCTACCTAGACACTGCCACTAACTGCCCCACTCTCAAAACCCTACCCCCTCATGCCCCACCCTCACCCCACTCCGCAACCCCCCCCCCCCACCCCCACCTCCCCCCAGATCTCACCCTCATCTCTCAGCCCTTGGACCCCATATTCACTCCCAACCCCATGTTCACCTCCCCAGCCCTAGGCCCAACCCTCACCCCCACACACTAGACTCAACCCTCAGCCCCTAACCCCATCCCCTCACCCCAACTCTCACCACCACTGCCCCTGGACCCCACCCTCACACCCACCCTCACCTTCACCCACCACCCCAACCCTGCCTCACCCTCATTACCCCCACACTTTAACTCACCTTAACCCCTACAACCCCCACCCTCATCCCTATAACCCCTACCCCCACCCCCTACAATCTCATCCTACAAAACTCTCCCACCCTCTCACCCCCATAACTCCCTCACCATCGCCTCCCACAACACCCACCCCTACCCCTCAACATTCTTTCACCACCCCCCCTTCCCCACTTTCACCCTAGCGTGGGCAGCTGTCACTTATTTTATGTGATTGTCCCGCATTTGAGGCCACTGGCCTGTGCCCCAAATTGCATGCATTCGGGTGGCTGTTTTCCTCATAATTCGGACCTTTAAATCTCTCGCACGTGCAATACCCTCTCTCCTCCCTTGTGCCCCTTCGCAGCTCTGGCTGCAGACCCAGACCCACACCCCCACCGCGCGGCTCTCACAGCTATCCGGCCCCACTCCCACTGTCAGAGCTCTTTCACCCTAACCCCGCCCCCACTCTCACAGCCCTGGCACCAACCACAACTTCCCCCGCTCTAACGGACCCACGTGCCAGACTGTCCCTTAATTTACTCCACGAGAGTTCGTCACCCTGCTTCACATTTCCCCACACCCCCCTCCACCTCTGCCTCTACAACCCCCAACATAGATTGGTTTGTCGCTTTGCAGAACACCTCTGTTCACACCACAACCATGACCCTGAATTTACAGTCACCTGTCATTTCAATTCTCCACCTTGATCTCATGCTGACCTCTCTGTCCTCAGCCTCTTGCACAGTTCCAATGAAGCTCAAGGAATAGTACCTCATCTTTCCATCAGGCAATTTACAGCCTTCTGGACTCAACATTGAGTTCAACAATTTCAGTCCATAATCTCTCCCTCATTTGTTTCCCTTTGTGGATTTCAGTTTTGCTCTAATTTTTTCTTGTTTTTGCTTTTAGACGACAGCTGTTTGTCATCATACCATTCACACCTCCTTTAGACACATCTTTTGTTTCTTTACTTGTCCCATTACCATTCCCTTTGACCCTGCAGTGCCAACTCTTTTGTCACTTCATCTTTCCTGTCTTGCACCCCATCACAGACCTTCCCCTTTGTTCTTTTTCCACCCTCACCCCTCGCTTGCTTAAAACCTGTAACATTTCTAACTTTTCCCAGTCCTGATGAAAGGTCACAGACCTGAAGCGTTAACCCTGTTTCTCTCTCGACAGATAAGAACTTAAAAAATTGGAGCAGGAGTAGACCTCGAGCCTGCTTTGCCATTCAATTCGATCATGGCTGATCATCAGCCTTAACTCCACTTTCCTGCCCATATCCCTGAGACACCAAAAACCTATCTATCTCAACCTTAAATATATTCAATGATGGAACATCCATAACCTTTGGGGCAGAGAATTCCAAAGATTCACAACCCTACGAGTGAAGAAATCTCCCCTCATCTCAATCCTAAATGATCAGTCCCTTACATCCTAAGGCTGCGCCCCAATGTTCTAGATTCCCCAGCCAGCAAAACAATCTCTTGTGTCAATCTCTCCTGCCCTCTAACCTATCCTTGACTATCTATTTTGTTCCACCTACCCCCTCCCCTTTTCCAACAGCATAAAACCCATCACATTTCTAACTCTCTTCAGTTCCAAAGAACAGTCATACAGACTCGAAACGTTAACTCTGTTTCTCTCTCCACAGATGCTGCCGGAGCTGCTGAGTTTTTCCAGCATTTCCTGTTTTTATTTCAGATTTTCAGCATCCACAGTATTTTCCTTTTATTTGAGTGTTTAATTCACTGCCATTTCTCTTCCAGGAATGCCTACCTTGATGGGATTTCCATTTGTCTTTTTCGCCTTGTTTGCCTTCATTGCTTTCCATTTCCCTCCTGGTGTTTGATAAGGTGTTTACCAAAACTTACTTTCGCAGCCATGTTTCCTTCCTCAGTGACTATCTCCAGCTGCGGCTTGCCCCAAGTGGATTTCAACTGAAGTTCCATTCTTCATGTTCTGAATCCACCAGGCATTACAAGTACCTCGAGACATACAGAAATCTCTGTTCCTCGGGCTGTCATTCTCGCTGCATCCTGAGATCCACACTCAGTGTCATGTGCCACCATATGTATACACTCAACTTCTCTTCCTAGCAGCACTGACTCACCCTATCTCAAAGCTGTCCTTGTCCCAGTTCTATTCCAGCCTTCGTCTCATCCGACGCCTTAACAAGAAACATTTTCTCTTCCTTTCAGGTTAAGGCTCCAACAACTTATTGGTACTGACATCCCTCCAGATCCTTCCTCCCCCTCTTTTCCCTCTGACCCCATCCCTTCAACTAATCCCAGCTCTTGCCATGTATTTACTATAGACTCTGACCTTCCCTCTCTGATGCTGAACAATCTGTGCTCAGCAAGGGACTGTTTTATCCCTTATGCCCTCATCTCAATGAATTTCAGGCTCAGCACGATGTTGAACTCTTCTTCCGTCACCTCAATGCTCAATTCTTTAGGCAGGAGTCCTCTCCCCGCTCAACGGACCTTTTTGCCTCCAGTATTCTCCCTTTAGCTGGACCCCTCTCTCTGGTTGCTTACCTGCCCTTGATCTTTTTATTGAGAAGTCGGAATGACATCGGCCAAGTTAGTTTCTCTGTTCCTCTCACCCACTTTAACCTGTCCCCCTCTGAACTTGCTGCACTCTGTTCTCTCAGATCCAACCCTGACTTTGTTATCAAACCTGCTGACAAGGGTAGTGCTGTTGTTGTCTGACCTACCAACCTCTACCTTGCAGAGGCTGAGCACCAACTCTCAGGCACTTCTTCCTACCTCAGCCTGGACTATGACCCCACCACTGAACATCAAGCCATTATTTCAAGAGCTGTCATTAACCTCCTCTCCTCTGAAAAACTTCCCTCCACAACCTTCAACCTCATAGTCCCCCAACCCCACACGACCCACTTCTACCTCCTTCCCAAATTCCACAAACAGGATTGTGCTGGTAGACCCATCATTTTAGCCTGTTCCTGCCCCATTGAACTCATTTCTTTCTATCTTGACTCTATTTTTTCTCCCCTTGTCCAGTCTCTTCCTGCCTACATTGGTGATTCTTCTGATGCCCTACGACATTTCAACAATTCCAGTTTCCTGGCCCTAACTGTCTCTTCTTCACTATGGACATCCAATCCCTCTACACCTCCACCCCCACCAGGATGGTCTGAGGGCTCTCCACTTCTTCCTTGAATGGAGGCTCAAACAATGCCCATCCACCACCACCCTCTTCCGCCTGGCTGAACTTGTTCTTTCATTGAATAAATTCTCCTTTAACTTGTCTCAGTTCCTCCAAATAAAAGGTGTGGCTATGGGTGCCCATATGTGCCCTAGTTATGCCTGTCTTTTTGTGGGGTATGAGGAACATTCCTCGTTCTAGTCCTCCTCAGGCCCTCTTGCACAACTCTTTTTCCAGTACATCGATAGCTGTAACGGTGCCGCTTCATACTCTTGTCTGGAACTGGAAAAATTCATCAATTCTGCATCCAATTTCCACCCCTCCCTCGCCTTCATATGGTCCATCTCTGACACATCCCCTCCCTTCCTTGACTTCACTGTCTCCATTTCTGGGAATAGACTGTCTATTAATATTCATTGCAAGCTCACCGGCTCCCACAGCTACCTCAACTACACCTCCTGACACCCTGCTTCCTGTAAGGACTCCATTCCATTCTCCCAGTTTTTCCATCTCCATTGCATCTATTCTGATGATGCTGCCTTCTACAATGGCGCTTTGAATATGTCTTACTTTTTCCTCAGTCAAGGATTCCCCCCTTCTGTGGTTGACAGGGCTCTCAACTGTGTCCGACCCAAATCCTGCACTTCTGATCTCATCCCTTCCCTTCCCTCCTAGAATCACGATAGGGGTCCCCTTGTCCTCACTTTCCACCCCATCAGCCTCCATATTCAAAGGGTCATCCTCTGCCACTTCCGCCAAATCCAGCATAATGCCACCACCAAACACATCTCCCCCTCATCTGTCCTGTCAGCATTCCGAAGGGAGCATTCCCTGGTCCACTCCTCAATCACCCCCAACACTTCACCCCTTCCCATGGCACCTTCCAATGTAATCGTAGAAAGTGTAACACCTGCCACTAAACCGCCTCCTTCCTCACTGTCCATGGCCCCAAACACTCCTTCCAGATGAAGCAATGCACTTCTTAATTTAGTCTGCTTTATTCGCTGCTCACAATGTAGTCTCTTCTACATTGGGGAAACTAAACACAGACTGGGTGACTGCTTTGCGGAAAACCTTTGCTCAGTCCACAAGTATGACCTCGACCTTCCTTTCACTTGCCATTTCAATTCATCATTGTGCTCTCATGCTCACGTTTCTCTCCTTGGTCTGCTACAATGTTTCAGTGAAGCTCAATGCAAACTGGAGGAACAGCATCTCATCTTCCGATTAGGCACTTCACAGCTTTCTGGACTCGACATTGAGTTCAACAACTTCAGACCATGAACTCTCTCCTCTATTTTGATTTTTCTTTTCCTTCAAGTGCCAGTCTGCATTTTGTTCTTGTGATTTTGCTTTCAGACAGTGCTGACCTTTATTCTGCTATTAACAGCTATTCTGGACCTAAGCTTTATTCTTTAATACTATCATTCCTTTGTCTTATGTTCCATGACATCTTTGTTATTTAATCTCTCCTGCCCTCTAACCTATATCTGACCTTCTGTTTTGCTCGACCTTCCCAACAACATGGGGATGCGGTGGCGTAGTGGTATTGTCACTGGACTAGTAATCCAGAGCCCCAGGGTAATGTCCTGGGTTTGAATCCCACCATGGCAGATAGTGGGAAAGCTGCTGTCTTTACCTGGTCTGGCCTACATGTAACTCCAGATCCACAGCTGTAATGTAGTTCACTCTTAAATGCCCTTTGAAATGGCCTAGCAAACATCTCAGTTGTATCCAACCACTAAAAAGTTAATAAAAATGAATGAAACCAGATGGACCACCCAGCATCAACCTAGGCACTGGAAATGACAATGACAAACCCAGCTCTGTCAATCCTGAAAAGTCCTCCTCACTAACACCTGAGAGCCAAAATTGGGAGATGTCTCAGACTAGTCAAGCAACAGCCTGACATAATCATACTCATGGAATCATACCTTACAGTTAATGTCCCAGACACCATTCCTGGGTATGTCCTGTCCCATTAGCAGGGCAAACCCAGCAGAGGTGGTGGCACAATAGTATATAGCCAGGAGGAAGTTGCC
The DNA here is from genome assembly GCF_964194155.1 of Cetorhinus maximus. Lineage (NCBI taxonomy): Eukaryota > Metazoa > Chordata > Chondrichthyes > Lamniformes > Cetorhinidae > Cetorhinus > Cetorhinus maximus. Next base: position 62,080,944 of record NC_135889.1, read on the forward strand.
CTGGGAGTCCTCAACATTGATTCCAGTCCCCATGAAATCTCATGGCATGAGGTCAAACATGGGAAAGGAAACCTCCTGCTGATTACCATGTACTGCCCCCTGCTGCCCAACCTCAGCTGATGAATCAGTGCTCCTCCATGTTGAATGCCATTGAGGGTAGCAAGGGTGGAGAATGTACTCTGGGTGGGGGACTTAGATGTCCATCACCAAGAGTGGCTCAGTAGCACCAGTACAGACCAAGCTGGCCATGTCCCTTGGACAAATGTCCTTCAGACATATCCCTATGTCCCTAAAGGACATAGCTGCTACGCTGGGTCTGCAACAGGTGATGGGGGAATCAACAAGAGGGAAAAACATACTTAACCTCATCGTCACCAATCTGCCTGTCACAGATGCATCTGTCCATGACTTTATCGTTGCAACTCCACTACACAGCCCTTGTGGAGTTGAAGTCCCATCTTCACATTGAGGATATCCTCCATCGTGTTGTGTGGCACTACCACCGTGCTAAATGGGATAGAGTTCGAACAGATCTAGCAACTCAAAACTGAGTAACCATGAGGTGCTATGAGTCAGCAACAGAATTGTACTCAACCACAATCAGTCAATTCAGGGCTCGGCATATCCCCACTCTACCATTACCACCAAGCCAGGGGATCAACACTGGTTCAATGAAGAGTGCAGGAGTGCATGCCAGGAGCAGCACCAGGCATACCTAAAAATGAGGTGTCAACCTGGTGAAGCTACAACACAGGGCTACTTGCATGCCAAGCAGCATAAGCAGCAAGTGATTGACGGGGCTAAGCAATTCCACAACCTACGGATCAGATCTAAGCTCTACAGTCTTGTCATATCCAGTCATGAATAGTGGTGGACAATTAAACAACTCACTGGAGGAGGAGGCTCCACAAATATCCCCATCCTCAATGATGGGGGAGCTCAGCACATCAGTGCAAAAGATAAGGCTGAAGCATTGGCAACAATTTTGAGCCAGAGGTGTCGAGTAGATGATCCATCCTGGCCTCCTCTGGAGGTCTCCAGCATCACAGATGCCTGTCTTCAGCCAATTCGATTCACTCCATGTGATATCAAGAAATGGCTCATGGCATTGGATATTGCAAAGGCTATAGGCCCTGACAATATTCCGGCAATTGTACTGAAGACTTGTGCTTCAGAACTTGCCGTGCCCTTAGCCAAGCTGTTCCAGCACAGCTACAATACTGGCATCTACCCGGCAATGTGGAAAATTGCCCAGGTATGTTCTGTACACAAAAAGCAGGACAAATCCAACCCGGAAAATTCTGCCTCATCAGTGTACTCTCTATCATCAGTAAAGTGATGCATGGGGTCATTGACAGTGCTATCAATTGGTACTTACTTAGCAATAACCTGCTCACTGATGCTCAGTTTGGGTTCTTCCAGGGCCACTCAGCTCCCGACATCATTACAGCCTTGGTCCAAACATGGACAAAAGGGCTGAACTCCAGAGGTGAGGTGAGAGTGACCACCCTTGACATCAAGGCAGCATTTGACCAAGTGGGGCATCAAGGAACCCTAGCCAAACTGGAGTCAATGGGAATCAGGGGGAAAACTCTCCATTGGTTGGAGTCATACCCAGCAGAAAAGAAGATGGTTGTGGTGGTTGGAGGTCAAACATCTCACTTCCAGGACATCACTGCAGGAGTTCCTCAGTGTAGTGTCCTTGGCCCAACTATCTTCAGCTGCTTCATCAATGACCTTCCTTCCATCATAAGGTCAGAAGTGGGGATGTTCGTTGATGATTGCACAGTGTTCAGAACCATTCGCGACTCCTCAGATACTGAAGCATCCCATGTCCAATTGCAGCAAGACCTGGACAATATCCAGGCTTGGGCTGACAAGTGGCAAGTAACATTTGCACCACACAAGCGCTAGGCAATGACCATCTCCAACAAGAGGGAATCAAACCATTGCGCCTTGATGTTCAATGGCATTACCATCAATGAATCCCCACTATCAACATCCTGGGGGTTACCATTAACAGAAACTGAACTGGACTAGCCATATAAATACTGTGGCTACAAGAGCAGGTCAGATGTTAGGAATTCTGCAATGCGTAACTCACCTCCTGACTCCCCAAAGCCTGTCCACCATTTACAAGGCACAAGTACGGAGTGTGATGGAATACTCCCCACTTGCCTGGATGAGTGCAGACCAACAACACTCAAAAAGCTTGACACCATCCAGGATAATGCAGCCCACTTGCTTGACACCTGTTCCACAAACATTTACTCCCTCCACCGCTGACAAACAGCAGCAGCAGTGTGTACCATCTACAACATGGACTGCAGGAACTCACCAAGGCTCCTTAGGCAGTACCTTTCAAACCCATGATTGCTACCAACTGGAAAGAAAGGGCAACAAACACATGGGAACACCACCACCTGGAAGTTCCCCTCTGAGCCACTCACCATCCTAAATTGGAAATATATCACCATTCCTTCACTGTAGCTGGTCAAAATCTTGAAACTCCCTCCCTAACTGTACTGGGGGTGTACCTACACCACAGAGACTGCAGCAGTTCAAGAAGGCAGCTCACCACCACCTTCTCAAGGGCATTTAGGGATGGGCAGTAAATGCTGACCTAGCCAGTGATGCCCATATCCCGTAAATGAATAAAAAAAATAAAACCCATCACATTTCTAAATATCTCCAGTTCCGAAGAAGAGACATATTGGACTATAAATGTTAACTCTGTTTCTCTCTTCACAGATGCTGCCAGACCTGCTGAGTTTTTCCAGCATTTATTTCAGATTTCCAGCATCTGCAGTATTTTGCTTTTATTCCCTCAGTATCTACCCTAACAGACACTATCAGTTTTTCAATTAGATCACCTCTCTTTCTTCTAAATTCCAGAGTAAAGACCCAATTTACTAAGCCTCTCATTATTGGACAACCCTCTCATCCCTGGAACCAATGCAACGCTTCCTATGTAAGTATATCCTTCCTTATACTTGGAGAGTAAAACTGCACACATTATTCCAGTTGAAGTCTCACCAAAGCCCTGAACAATTGTCACAAGTCTTATTCTTGTACTAAAAACCTCTTTCAATAAAGGCCAACATGGCATTTGCCTTCCTAATTGCTTGCTGTACCTGCATACTATCTGTGTTCTTTGTACAAGTACAACCAAGTCCTTCTGAACATCAACATTTACAAGTTTCACACCTTTTAAAAGATTTCTATTCTTACTGCCAAAGTGAATAAACTTACAATTCCCACATCATACCCACATGCACCTAGTTGTCCACTCACTTAACCTGTCTATATCTCTTTGCAGCCTCTTTGTGTCCTCCTCGCAGCTTACATTCCCACTTAGCTTTGTAGCATCAGCAAATTTGGATACATTACCGTTGGTACCTTCATCTAAGTCATTAATAAAATGGTAAATAACTGAGGTCCCAGCACTAATCCTAGCGGCACTCTAGTCACAGCCTGACAACTTGAAAATGTCCTTGCCCCTGGATGTTATGCATGGGGGCAGGACTACCGCCACCAATGTAAAATGCAGCCCATATATTTCTAGCTACAATGTATTCAAAGAAGATAGGGAAGAGAAAGAAAAAAAAATTGTCAGTGCTGATCAAATAATATAGCACTTAGAAAGGTTTGGTATAGTTGATGGGTCAAAGAAAGAGTTTATTGGTTAGAATTAAGGAACAATAGAGGAGTTATTATGCTGATGGGTGTACACTGTAGGCCACCAAATATTGGGAAACTGGTAGAGGAGCAAATTACTGGAAGATGCAAGAACTTTAAAATAATTATAATGAGGGACTTACATTATTCTAATTTTAACTGGGATAGTGAATGTGAAGGGTGAAGAGTGGGAAGAATTCCTGAAATGTAGACAAGAGAACTTCTTTGAGCAATGTGTTTCCAGCCGAAGGAGGAAAGGAGCAATGCTGGATCTAGTTCTTGGGAATTAATTGGGGCTAATAAAGCCAGTTTCAGTGGGTGAGCATTTCGGGTATGGTGTTCATAACATTATTAGGTTTAGCATAGGAATGAAATAAGACAAGGAACAAATAAATGTAAAAATACTTAACTGAAGAGGGCTAATTTCAATGAGTTGAAAAGAGTCCAGGTAGATAGGAATCAAAAATTTATAAGCAAAACAGTAATTGAAGAATGGGAGGCCTTCAAAGAGGAGATAGTTTAGGTACAGAATAAACTCATTCCCACTAAGGGTAAAGGAAGTACGTGCAAAGCTCGAGCTCCCTGGATAATTAAAGATATAGAGATCAAAATTAAGCATAACAAGGAGATATATGACAAATGGTAAGTTGGTAATATAGTAGAGCCCAAACTGAACAAGAAAGTACAGAAGAGATATAAGAAAGAGAATAAGGGGCAAAGTGAGAATGAGTGGATTTGCTGCTAACATGAAAGGGAACTCAAAAGTTTTCAACACACACACACAAGTAGTAAAAGGGTAGTTGGGGACCAATTGTGGACCAAAAAGCCGATCTTCTTGTGGAGGCAGAGGGCATGGCTGAGGTACTAAATGAGTACTTTTCATCTGACTTCACTAGAGCAGAGGATGCTGCCAATGCAACAGTAAAGGTGGAGGCAGTAACTGTATTGGATGGAATAAAAATAAAGAGGAGGTACTTAAAAGGTTGTCAGTGTTAAAGTAAAACAAGTCACTTTGTTCAGATGGAATGCATTCTAGGCCACTGTGGGAAGCTCGGGTGGAAATTCCAGAGGCTCTGGCCACTATGGTCGTTCAATATTGGAGTGGTGCCAGAGTACTGGAGGCAAAAGTGTTACATCTCTGCTAAAAAGGTAATGATAAATCCAGTATTAAAGCCAAGTAATCTTGGTGGTGGGGAGATTTTTAGAGACGATAATCCAGGAAAAAAATCATTGACACTGATAAAGCGTGGGCTAATAAATGAAAGTAAGCACAGATTTGCTTTAGGTGAATAATGTTTGACTAACTTTATTGAGGTCCATGTAATGGACTTGTTAGCAAAATAAAAACTCAAGGAATTAAAGGCACAGTGGCGAAATGGATTAGAATATTGGCTAAAGAACAGAAAGCAGAGAGAAATGTAAATAGTTGTTTTTTCAGACTAGAGGGTAGTATACAGTGATGCTCCTCAAGAGTTGATATCAGGATCACTGCTCCTTTTTGTATATATCAATGATCTAGACTTAGGAATAAAGGGCTTAATTTCAAAGTTTGCAGATAACATGAAACTTGGAAGTGTGGTAAACAGTGATGATGATAGTTCCTGACTTTGAGGACAAAGACATGCTGGAAAAATGGGAAGATACATGGCAGATGAAATTAATGCAGAGGAGGGTGAAGTAACATATTTTTGCAGCAAGAACAAGGAGAGATAGTATAAATTAAAAGATACAATAATGGTACAATTTTAATGGGGTACAGATCAGAGACCTTGCATTGTATCTACATAAATCTTTGAAGGTGACAGTACAAGTTGAGAAGGAGGTTAAGAAAGCAAATGGGATCCTTGGTTTTATTAATAGAGACATAGAATACAAAAACAAGCAAGTTATAGTAAACCTTTACAGAACATTGGTTAGGCCTTAGCTGGAGTATTGCATTCAGTTCTGGGCACCACACATGAGGAAGGATGTTGAGGGAATAGAAAGGGTGCAAGAGATTTATGAGAATAGTACCAGGGATGAATGGGTTAACTTATGTGGCGAGACTGGGAAGCTAGGGTTGTTTTCCTTAGAGCAGGGAAGGTTAAGAGGGGATACAATGGAACTATTCAGAAACATGTAGTTTTGATAGAATAAATGTGGAAATATATTCAATTGTAACTTTCAAAAAAGAATTGGATAAAAACTTGAAGGGAAATAAATTACAGAGCTATGAGGAAAGAACAGGTGAGTGGGACCAATTGGATAGCTCTAGTGAAGAGTGGTACAGGCACAATAGGCCAAATGGCCTCCTTCTTTGTTAGATTATTCTATGATTCTACGTTACCGGGGGTGAGAAGCTTTATTTATTAGCAGGAAACTGAGAAGTAGGCCTCTTTTCATCGGAAAAACATCTGATAGACATGATCAAAATGATGAGGGATTTGATAAGATAAGTTGGGATAAATTAATAAACTGATCAGTGAGTAGATAAATGTAGGACATAAACTTATTATCACTATGACAAGAATGAATGGAATGGTTAGGAGGATTGCCATCATGTAGAGGATTGTTGGAACATGGAATGTCCTCCTTGAAAGTGGTCGAAGCTGAATGCGTAAAGCTTTTAAATAGTAAGTGGATGAGTAATTGAAAAATAAATATTTGAAAAAGTTTGGAGAAAGGACTGGATAGTGTGATTTGAGTGGATAGTTTTTTTTAGCGAGCTGGTGCATATCTGAAGACCTGAATGACTGCCGTGCTGTAAAATTCTTTGATTCTAGACCAATTTAGTATCCCAAATTATGAGCAGACTTGTCTTCCTCAAGGGCACAAACAACATCTAGTTTATTTTACTGCTGTGAGCGTAAATAATGTTACAACATTGACTGGAATTTTGAACCATTGGTCAGGATTTTAGGCCACCATAGATGCAAGTACGGAGATGGGCAGGCATGAAAATTTACACTGGCCACCGTGTTTGACATAGCTGTTCTGACTGCTGTCGATTTTGTTCAGAAAGTGAAGGGCAGGACCCAGAAAGCCATCTGATTCGGGTAATATGCCACTTGATCTTGTTAACAAGCTTGTTGTCAGCTCATCAAGCTTTTTTTTTAAATTTTGGTTGGGACATGGGTTACATGATGTATCAAGAACAGTCTAGGTAGAAGGGGGCAGCAACACAGTGGGGAGCCAGACATGAGCTTTCTATGTAATTAGTTGGGCCCATAATAGGGTGCACAGCTGAGAAGGACACTTAGCCATTGGCACACGGGTGCCATCAGGTGAACAGAGTTAGCAGAGTAGGTGTTTGGTGTGATCTAAGACAGTTGATGGGGTCATGACCATCTGTGATCACGGGGTTTGGCGAGTAAACATCTTGAGTGTAGCTAACCGCAATCAAGGCATTAGCTGGACATGGAATTAAGCTACTCAGAGATAGGGACAAGTAGCAATGAGGATAAACATTCTAGGGAGCAGATACAGAATCCTGGGCATGAGGAGGGCAGAGGGAAGGAATGAGGAGCAGGAAGGCAATGAAGTCCATACCCGATTATAGCACCAATGAAGAAGCTAACTGGACAGGTCGGAGAATAAATGCCATAGGAGTCTGTGCTATCCAGGCAGATGGTCACCGATATTTATGCCCTTAATGAGAAAGACCTCAAACCTTGCAGTACTGCTTTCCATGCCCTGCCAGTAGGTTCCTTGCAAGGATCAGCAGTGGACCTTGCTGGAGTCTCTCAAGTGGCTGCACACCATTGAATCCTACAGGTCATTGCTGCCTTATTTGCGAGAGCTGGGAAATACATAGGATTTCAAATAGATAGGGCCTCGCGGACACAACAGACATTGGGATTCACCTCCATCACTGGATTCCCACAGGTGCAGGGCATCATCGATTGCACCCACGTGGTCGTCGAGGCACCAAGATTCATCAATAGAAAGTGCTTCCACTCTCTCAACATTCAGCTGGCCTGTGACCACAAGAGCTTTAATGCATGTGTGTGCTTGCTATCCTGGCAGCTGTCATGACTCATTCATCCTCTGGCAGTCCAAGATGCCGCAGCTCTTCATGTCACAACAAAAACTCTGTGAATGGATTCTAGGGGACAAGGTATATCCCTTGGAGATAAAGGGATACTCACACTATTATGTCACCCCAAATCAGAGGCACAAAGGCATGACAACCAAAGCCAACTGCTCTCAAGGACCAGCATCAAGCTGGCCATCAGTCTTCTTAAGATGCAATTCCACTGCCTGGACCTTTCAGGTGATGCCCTGCAATACATTCCTACAAGTGTCTCACACATTGCAAAGACAAAGGTCTAGCTCTGACCAAATCCAGTGACTCATTTCCATAAGCTGTATGTATCAGTGCTGCCAGGCCATTAACATCACTTGGTCTCTCAGCCTTGCTGGCAGGTTAGTAAGTGATCACCCAAGTGGTTACACATTTCTCCAATATTCATGTGCCTTTAAGCTGCTTGGCTACTGTGCTTGATGGAGGCAGCTGAGCTGGAGGCCTGTGATCTGGGTGTCGCATTATTCTCACTTTTCCAAAACGAAGAAGATCACTAAACCTCTTGTCACACTCTGCACAATACATCTGCTGTTCATAATTTCTGTGGCCTCTAGCCAGGCCTGTTCTGTTTGTCTGGTGGCCTTCTCCTGCCCTCCTCTGGAAACAAGATTTCCCTCTTTCCTCACACAGCCTGCAGCAGTACCTGTAGGGCTGCATCAGTGAAGCTGCCATAATAAATCAAAATATCTGCTGCAGTAATGGTTGCCAAGATGCCTTTTTAAGTCAGACCATACTTCACAAATTCCAGCTCCATCTCACAGCTGCTGCCACTACTTGGCCAGCAAACCCACCCTCCAACCAATGAGCAGCAGATGAAGGAAAATTGCAGGCAGAAAAGGGTGCTGATTAGTTAGCAGGTCAACTCTGATTAGCTGAGGCTTTGCCATAGACAAAGCAACGGAGAATTAAAGGCCCCCCCAAGCTCCTGGGCAATTCAGAAAAGGCGCAAAGCTCGAATATATTCCTTTTGTTTGCAGGGATATCAGTTCCTGTGTATGAAACAAAAACAGAAAATGCTGGAAAAACTCAGCAGGTCTAGCAGCATCTGTGGAGAGAGAAACAGAGTCAATATTTTGAGTCCGTTTGACCCTTCTTCTGACCCTGTTACAGATTTCTAGCATCTGCAGTATTTCACTTTTACCCTGTGCATGAATGTTGGTCAATTCTAGCAAGTATAAATGAGCCAAATTACAAACTCAGCTGATTACCTAAAATTGGCTGTTAGTGTAGCTATTAGCGCACCCAGGATTGTTCAGTAAGTACTGCCCAATCACAGTATCACATCTAACAGTAGATGTTTTGTTTTGTGTATTGCAAGCACAGTCTAGTTGAGTATGGTCTGTACTCTGCCTATTAAGAACAACCAAAGGAACATGCTGTTTAATTCGATCAGCCAATCACTGGGACATACGGTCAATGTACCTAACATCGCACCAGCACTGAAATTCATACACGACATCAATTGTGGGGTAGGCAGAACATCCTTTTGGAGTGACAGCAGCATACTGTTAGTGGAAAGTACCACTTGTGTCGCCACTGCATAGAAGGAGCATGAAACGGCTTGCTTAACCTGCTTTTCAAATTTAGCAAACAAATTTTCAAGCCTTGCACCTTTTTTGAATTACCCTGGAGCTTGGGGAGCCTTGGATGCTTTCTCCATGCCAATACCTGGGCCTATCAGAGTTGACTTGCTAACCAATCAACACTCTTTTCTCCTGTAGTATAAATTGTTGTTGTTATTTGAAATTTGGCATTCTAGTGTTTGCTCTGATGAGTGCAAGATGAAAAGTTTTGACAATATGTCTCTCTTTTCAGCAATATTCAAGTTCTGCACTACCAAGCAACTCTTGAATATTTCTTTGACAATATCATTATCCTATACTTACTACAAAACCAGAAAAATTGCACACATTTATCACTGGACATTATCTAAACAGATGTAGAAAATTCTTATGCAGCCGAGCCAAAGTCACAAATTTCAGGTATGGCTGTTTCATATGGTATTTATCCACACACAATTATTTATCTTTAAAAAAGTATGGATAGAGTGGGTTATTTGCATTGTCTTGCTGATAAAAAATATACTGTATCACTGTGCCATTCTGGAGGTGAGTCATAACTCTAGTGCAAGTGACTCAAACATTTCACTGGGGAATCCAAATATATTTTTAGTTCTGTCTCTGTCATTTGAAGGATGTATTTCCCAAGAACAGAAAAATATTCTGTTTGTGGTATCTGTTTGTTTCAGATCCCTGTGACTCAAACTGGTACACATACTTCAGTGAGAATAATCTATATGCAATAACTACTTTGAAAGTTTCTTTATGTGCTGTGCATTTTTGTATGCTTCCATTGTTCACAAACAAATTTCTCTTTCACTGCTGTTATCTTACATAGGCAGCAGTTGTTGAATGCCTAGAGCTTCTCTCCAGCACGTTGACTCCAAGGCCAAAGAACACTTTCAACTATAAAATTTCACATTTATCTTAGTCCCTATAGTTTAACTGCTCCCAAAAAAATTGTTTTCTGATAATTAGCTTCAACCTTTCAGGAATGAGTTTCTGTTAATACATTTATATTGACATTTTAACAGCATTGATTATAAAGAGATAATTATGACATTTGGGTAATCTGCTGTAATGGAAAATTAACTTTGTAAACAAACCTCCATTGTTACATTGTGTAATTTAGTTATTCAACACTCAATCAAGTGAAAGTTGAATTTAGGAAAATATGGTTGCTTTAAATATCCAGCATTACAAATTTATATAGTCAATTTTGCAACTGTTCTACAATAGAAAAGTGGTTTTTAAGAACTTCAGTGTTTAAAGTTATTGATGTAATTTTTTATCCAATTCTTCCCAAAATACAAATCTTATGCAATTATTGCAAATTGATTCCTAATGTTTACAAGCAGGCACATATTGTATCCTCTAGTTTTCACTTCAATCCTGCAAACATTCTGATTTATTGCATTGAAAAGCTTAATATTTTTTATGAATAGCATAGCATAAGTATAAAATAGGATTATATAGGATGTACAAGGGTAGCAGGATCATTTGAGACCTCAGGGGTTGGTCATCCCTGCCCTTTCACAGATCACATGATAAACAGTGGAACCAGCAAATTTCTGGCAGTGATGGTGGACGAGCAAGAACCTTGAGGAGCAGGGGCTGTTTACAGGAGGAGGATCCTTCAAGATGAGGACTTGTGTTTCCTTTAAGCACATGAGAAAAGCAACGAGAAACCATCTCATGTATTTTTTCCCTTATCATATTTCTCACTGAAGTTGAAGATGAGCAACGGAAGAGGAAAATGCAGGGCAGATCACAACTATGTATTACATAGGATATGGAGCACAGAAACAGACCATTTGATCCAACCAGTCCATGACAGTGTTTATGCTCCACTCGAGCTTCCTAGCATATTCCCTCATCCAAATCTTTCATCATAACCTCCTATCCCCTTCTTGGTCGTATGTTTGTTTAGCTTCTCCTTAAATGCATCAATACAATTCGATTCAACTATTCTCTGTGATAATGAGTTCAACATTCTCACCACTCTTTGAGTGAAGAAGTTTCTTCTGATTTCTTGGTGACTATGTAACATTAATGGTCTCTAGTTATGTTCATCCCCACAAGAGAAAATATTCTCTCTATGTTCACTCTACCAAATTTAATAAATATTATAATTTTATAATTTCATAATTTTAAAAACTCCTATTAGATCACCCCTCACCTTTTTTCAAGAGCAAACAAACTCAGCCTTTCAATCCTTCCCTGATATGTATACCCACGCATTTCTGGTATCATCCTTGTAGATCTTCTCTGCACCCTCTCCAGTGCCTGTATATCATGTGACCAGAACTGCCATAACCAATGTTTGATACAGGTTTAGCATAACATCCCTGCTTTTCAATTCTATCTCTCTAGAAATAAAGCCTAGTATTTGGTTTGCTTCTTTTATGGCCTTTTAGTGATTGGTGCATTTGTACCCTGAAATCCCTTTGCCCCTGTATCCCATCAATTCTTCCCACCAAAATGCACTACCTCCCATTTATCTATATTGAATTTTATTTGTCAATTATTGGCACTTTCTGCAAGAGTGTTCATGTCCTCCTGTAATTTGTTGCAGTTCTCATATTGACTGCCCCTTTCAGCAATTTGGTCATCTGCAACTTTAGAAAATGTGTTTTTGATACCAAAGTCCAAATCATTAATGTAATTTAATGGTCCTAGCACTGATCCTTGTGGAACACCACTTCCCACTTTCTGCCAGTCTGAAAAACTACCCTTTATTCCCACTCTCTGCTCCCTTTTCATTTATTTCATTGGATGTGGGCATCATTGGCTAGGTCAGCATTTATTGCCCATTCCTAATTGCCCTTAAGAAAGTGGTGGTGAGTCGCCTTCTTGAACAGCTGAGTCCATGTATTGTAGGAACACCCACAGTGCTGTCAGGAAGGAGTTCCAGGATTTTGTCCCAGTGACAGTAAGGCACGGCAATATTGTTTCAATTCAAGATGGTGTGTGATTTGGAGGGGAAGTTCCAAGAGGTGGTGTTCCCATGCATCTTCTGCCCTTGTCCTTCTAGGTGGTAAAGGTCGCAGCTTTGAAAGGTGCTGTCTAAGAAGCCTTGGTGAATTATTGCAGTGCATCTTGTAGGTGGTACACACTGCTGTCACTGTGAGTTGGTGGTGGAGGGAGTGAATGTTTAAGGTGATGGATGGGTTGCCATGCAAACAGGCTGCTTTGTCCTGGATGGTGTCGAACTTCTGAGTGTTCTTGGCGCTACACTCATTCAGGCAAGTGGAGTATTCCATCACACTCCTGACTTGTGTCTTGTAGATGTTGTACAGGCTTGGGGAGTCAGGAGGTGAGTTACTCTCCACAGAATTCCTAGCCTCTGACCTGCTCTTGTAGCCAAAGCATTTATATGGCCGGTTCGGTTTCTGGTCAATAGTAAGAAACCCCCAGGATGTTGATAGTTGGGTATTCAGCATTGATAATGCCATTGAATGTCAAGGAGAAAAGATTGGATGCTCTCTTGTTGGAAATGGTCATTGCCTGACACTTGCGTGGCATGAATATTACTTACGACTTATCAGCTCAAGCCTTAATGTTGTCCTGGTCTTGCTGCATTTTGGCACGGACTACTTCAGTATCTGAGAAGTCAAAAATGGTGTTGAACATTGTGCAATCATCAACGAACATCTTCACTTCTGACCCCATGATGGAGAGAATGTCATTGATGAAGCAGCTGAAGATGGTTGTGCCTCGGACACTCCCCTGAGGAACTCCTGCAGCGATGTCCTGGGACTGAGATGATTGACTTCCACCAAACACAACCATCTTCCTTTGTGCTAGGTATGACCCCCAACCAGTGGAGACTTTTTCCCCTCATTCCCATTGGCTCCAGTTTTGCTGGGCTCCTTGATGCCACACTCAGTCAAATGCTGTCTTGATGTCAAGGGCAGTCACTCTCACCTAACCTCTTGAGTTCAGTTCTTTTGTCCATGTTTGGACCAAGGCTATAATGAGGTCAGGAGCTGAATGGCCCTGGCAAACTGAGCGTCAGTGAGCAGGTTATTGCTGAAATTGCTACTTGCTGGCACTGTCGATGACACCTTCCAACATTTTTCTGATGATCAAGAGTAGATTGATGGGACAGTACTTGGCATGGTTAGATTTTTCCTGCTTTTTGTGAATAGGACATAGATGAAATTTTTCTATATTGTTGGGCAGATGCCAGTGTTATAGCTGTACTGGAACAGCTTGGCTAAGGGTGCAACTAGTTCTGGAGCACAAGTCTTCGGTACTATTGCCAAAATGTACTCAGGACCCTTAGCCTTTGCAGTATCCTGTGCTTTCAGCCATTTCTTGATATCACATGGGATGAATCAAATTTGCTGAAGACTGGCATCCATGATGCTGCTGACCTCAAGATCCACCTCAGAAATGAGGTGGATCATCTGCTTGGCATTTCTGGCTGAAGATTTTTGCAAAGGCCTTATCTTTTGCACTGATTGGCTAGACGCCGCATCATTGAGGATGTGGATATTTGTGGAGCTTCCTCCTCCAGTGGGTTGTTTAATTGTCCACCACCATTCACGACTGGATGTGGCAGGGCTGCAGAGCTTTCATCTGATCCGTAGGTTGTGGGATCGCTTAGCTCTTATGCTGTTTGGCATGCAAGTAGTCCTGTGCTGTAGCTTCACCAGGTTGACCATTTTTAGGTATGCCTGGTTCCGTTCCTACCATGCCCTCCTGCACTCTTCATTGAACTAGGGTTGATCCCCCACCTTGATGGTAATGGTAGAATGGGCGATACCGAGCCATGAGGTTACAGATTTTGATCGTAACAGTTCCGATGCTGCTGATCACCTAATAGATGCCCAGTTTTGAGTTGCTAGATCTGTTCAAAATCTATCCCATTTAGCACGGGTAGTGCCACACAACACAATGGAGTGTATCCTCAATGTGAAGATGGAACTTTGTTTCCAAAAGGCCTGTGCAGTGGTCACTCCTACCAATGCTGTCATGGACAGATGCATCTGCAACAGGTAGATTGATGAGGACGATTTCAAGTAAGTTTTTCCCTCTTGTTGGTTCACTCAGCACCTGCCACAGACCCAGTCTATTTTCTTTCTTTACTCTTTCATGGGATGTGGGCATCGCTGGTGAGGCCAGCATTTCTTGCCCATCCCTAATTGCTCTTGAACTAAGTGGCTTATTAGGCCATTTCAGAGGGCATTTAAGAGTAAACCACAGTGCTGTGGGTCTGGAGTCACAAGTAGACCAGACTGGGTAAGGATGCAGATTTCCTTCCCTATAGGAAATTAGTGAACCAGACTTAGCCAGCTCGAGTGTAGCAGCAAGGAGCCCTAGCAAAACTGAAGTCAATGGGAACCGGTGTGGATGGAGAACTCTCACTGGTTGGAGTTATACTAGCACAAAGGAAGATGGCTGTGATTGTTGGAGGTCAATCATCTCAGTCCCAGGACATCACTGCAATTGTTCCTCAGGGTAGTGTCATAGGCCCAACTATCTTCAGCTGCTTCATCAATGACCTTCCTTCAATCATAAGGTCAGAAGCGGGGATATTCACTATGATTGCACAATGTTCGGCACCATTTGTGACTTCTCAGATACTGAAGCAGTCCATGACCAAATGCAGCAAGACTTGGGCAATATTCAGGCTTGGGCTTACAAGTGGCACGAACATTCACACCACACAAGTACCAGACAATGACCATCTCCAATAAGAGAGAATCTAACTATAGCCCATTGACATTCAATGACACTACTATCAACATCCTGGGGGTTACCATTGACCAGAAACTGAACTGAACTGACCATATAATACTTTGGCTACAAGAGCAGGTCAGAGGCCAGGAACCCTGTGGCAAGTAACTCACCTCTTGACTCCCCAAAGCTTGCCCACCATCTACAAGGCACAAGTCAGAAGTGTGATGGAATACTCTCCACATGCCTAGATGAGTGCAGCTCCAAGAACACTGAAGAAGCTTGATACCATCCAGGACAAAGCAGCCCACTTGATTGGGACCTCATGTACAAACATTCACTCCCTCCACCACCGACACACAGTGGCAGCAGTATGTACCATCTACAAGATGCATTGCAGGAACTCACCAAGACTCCTGAGACAACACCTTCCAAACCCACAACAACTATCATCTGGAAGGACAAGGGAAGCAGATAGATGGGAACTCCGCCACCTGGAAGTTCCCCTCCAGGTCAGACACCATCCTGACTTGGAAATATATCACCGTTTCTTCACTGTCGCTGGGTCAAAATCCTGGAATTTCCTCCCTAACAGCACTGTGGGTGTACCTACGCCATGTGGACTGCAGCAGTTCAAGAAGGCAGCTTCCCCCCCACCTTCTCAAGGGCAATTAGGGATGGGCAATAAATGCTGGCCTAGCCACATCCCATGAAAGAAAAAAAAAACTCACAAGGCCATCTCACATTTACTGGAATCTCACTCAAGGGACATCACCACTCACTCTCTCACACACACCCTCACATCTCCATCTGGCCTCTGGAGACTGCCTCTTCAGCTTTCACCATCTTGAGTCCACTTGCATTAACATGTGTCTCCACACACACCCTGAGATACTCCCCTTCCCCTAGCAAGCCCTAGCCCTGCAGCTGTTGAAAGCCACCCCTGCCTTACCAC
The DNA here is from genome assembly GCF_964194155.1 of Cetorhinus maximus. Taxonomy (NCBI): domain Eukaryota; kingdom Metazoa; phylum Chordata; class Chondrichthyes; order Lamniformes; family Cetorhinidae; genus Cetorhinus; species Cetorhinus maximus. The sequence goes on from NC_135889.1 coordinate 62,096,884, forward strand.
TGGTCTGGTAGGTAGAGAACTGCCTGTGAGGTTCCCTAAAAGTGATGTGATGCTGTCTGTGAAGCCTGGCGCTGATGACCGTGAGTGCTGCTTGAAGCAAGGTACCCAAATGAACCTCAAAGTCCTAAGCAAAGTGCAGGTCGCTAGGTGCACGTCACTTATGTACCATTGTGAGCTCATGATCCAGCGTGGGGATTTGATTCCAGTGAGCAAGGCTTATAATAAGATGCTAAAGTATTGAAATTAGGTTCCTGATGTGCATCGTTGGGAAACGCGACCCGCCATTGATGGGTGGAGTGGACGATCACAAACTGGTTTTACCGTGACATGAAACTGATTTTTGTGATCTCCCATTATTTTCTGCTCCTGCCCACTATGACACCCACTGCAAACAGGAGCTGAAAATCACAGCTATGGTAACTGGTGAGATTACCCTCTGCTGCAGTATCTTTTCAATTTCACCCTTGATTTTGTCCAAGAGTGGGTGATGGGCTTTACTCAGTGTAAAGAAGTAAATTGGTTTAGCATCAGCTCATAGGGTGATATGGTACTTGGTCTTTAGCTTCACTAGTCCTGTAAACAATTTTGGAAATTAATTTCAAAATCCGTTTGAGCCATTTGACTTCATCTGATAAAACAGAAACCCCTGCTTCTCTGTCTAGTTTTAAACTCTGTGGGGTATCCAACCACTTTGAGCTTAACGCTCCAATGCTCATTTTCAGTATCATTTACCTCCCCCAGGAAGGTTAGTTCCTTTCCTTGCGGTTCTTCCATTTCTTGTATGTGGCTCTGTTTTAAAATTTTCTCTCTCTCTTTTTACAGGTTGTCAGCATTTTTGAGCGACATACAATTTTGAAATGAAACAAAAACAGAAAATGCTGGAAAAACTCGGTAAGTCTAACAAATGATAGACCTGCTGAGTTTTTCCAGCATTTTCTGTTTTTGTTTCAGATTTCTAGCATCTGCAGTATTTTGCTTTTATCTTAGTTTTGAAATGACCTTTTTTCCACAATTGTGGCACATTGCCATGCCTGTTGGACATTCTTCTCACTTGTGTGGTTTGTCCCTGCCACACCAGAGACATTTCAAATTGGTGGTTGACGCACTTTCCCCATTTTGGCAGGCTTATGCTTTGGCACACTCTCTCTCCTTTGGCCTGCAAGCTGAATGGTCTCACTTAATTTTCTCTACGGCACATCGCCTTCCCCGCCCGATTCTGGTTCCTGAGCTCCGTTTGTCTCTGAATCTATACTGCTTTTACTCATGTTAAATCCTCTTTCATCTGTAACAGATCTGATAATGCTTCTTCTAGGACCCCAACTAGGATTCTGTTATGAATCAACTCATCCTTTAAGATTCCATAATTGCAGTTTCCTGCCAGCCTGTAGAGATCATTGATGAATGAATCCATGCTTTCTCCTGGTCTTTGTTTTCTTTTATTAAATTTAGTCCTCTCTGTTATTAAATTCTGATGGATGCTGAAATAAGAGTTGAAAGCTTGCAGAACCTCTTCATAAGAAGTTGAAGTCTCATCAACCCCCTGCCTTGCTATCACGTCATTAGAGATCCTACTGCAAAAAGTCTGACCGGTCTTTTTGATGTTTTTATGTAATCCTGAAGCAGTTCTGTATCTTTTGAAACCTCTTCTCCAGTTGTCCCAGTTCTAGGCCTGTTGCGAGCCTTCAGCACTCTGAAATGGTTCTGAGAGTGGTAGTGTGGATTCTATGCTTCTGCTGTACCCTGGAATTGTTCTTACTTCTGTGCTACTGCAGGCCTGTGCTCACTACTGTCTGGTCTCCGGGTCTGTGTCCCAGCTTTTATCTGTTGCTCCTGCAATGTTCCGACATCTTGGCGAGTCTTTTTTTGGCCTTCCTTTTGGATCTCTTTTCTTTCCAGCCCTGTATCTTCTCTTAAAGGTTTGCTGGGTCTTTTACTCACTGCCACCATGTTTCGTTATGTGGTTGGGGTCTAGACGGGGGTTTTGGGGATTGCCTATTCTCCCAAAGTATGCTATTCAAGCCTCTGGTTTCTCAAAACTGTTACTGTTTATTTACAGCAAGTATTTACACACTTGGACCTCTACATGAAATTGAAGCTTCTCCTCGTTCAAAATCTCTCTTACTTCTGATTCATGTGATCTAACATCATTATTACTTCAGCAGCATGTATGTTTCTGATCTTAACAGAAGGCAGCAGGAATTTTCCTTGCCCATGTTTGACCTGATGCCATGTGTTACGACCACATGAGGAGGGTTAAAATGACTCCCCTATACTACCACTCCAAGTCTGACCGTAACAAAGTTTTTTTGAGAATTTAGAGAGGATGAAGGTAATTACTCAATGTCTGTGCTTAACCATTTATGTGCTGATTTCAAAGAAATCAGTCTGGCAGTCTTTCTTGAATTTAAAAAGGGTTAGTTTTTATTGAGTTAAATACCTACCCAGATAAAGATATAAAAATACTCAAAAAGGTAAACCCACGCCTGACCTTCGCAACACGCACACATACACAAGCTAAAAAGATTTTAAAAATAGAGAGTTCACTGACTATGAATCCTTCACTGGTATCTGTGGCTGAAGCAGAAATTTTCCACTGTGGTCTTGAAATTTCAGGGGAGCTGAAACCCATGTAAACTGCAATTTCTGGAGACAGTCTTTTTTAAAAATATAATCTGGCTTTTCCAAAGTTTCTTGTTCCTTTTGATGGGTTTTGAACTGTAAAAGAGATAGGATCTTGAAATTGGGAGAAAGGAGAAAGGGATCGTTACTGCTCCATTAGCAGCTCTCCTTCAGACTTCTGCTTAGCAGCTTGTGTGTTGTAATAAAAAACATTCAGAAATGGTTACGCCAGTCACATGACTTCTCTCCCCACAATGATTTCAGATGGTAATTGATTATCTTACATCTGGACAGACCGTGACTATAATCCCACGGCCTAGGTGATTATATTCTATAAAGTCCCTGCCATTAACTCCTGAATGATCCATCACTGATCATGATGAGATAGGAAAAACTCCTTTCATATAGCTATTGTCCCAGTAGACTTTCTATCTTTGCTTGAGAGATAGCTTTATAGAAATGCAAAGTGAAATCTAATACAGTTTCAGTAAATCTTTTAAAGTAGTTTTTGACATCAGCAGCTGTGAAATTCCATAGGAGGATGCCTGGGCGTGTCTTATTTGTATTCCACATTGCAACCTTCCAGAAAACTGGTCAAGTTGTAATACCAGACATCAGGTGACTTCTGGCAGCCATTTTAAGTCATTACCTTTGCTTGCTTTTTAAAACAGCTTGATATATGTTTGATTAGCCAATGAATTAAAAGTTAATATCACTCATGCACAAGTCACATCATCATGACACATGGGATTTTGTGAGTCCAGAGTCAATGTTGAGGAATCCCAGGACTATTCCCTCCTGACTGTATACAACTATGCCACCACCTCTGGTGATGAGATGGGGATGGTGGTGTATGGGAAATTGTCTGTAAAGTATCATTCCGTGAGTATAACTATATCAGGCTATTGCTTGACTTGTCTGTGGGACAGCTCTCCCAACTTTGGCACAAGCCCCCCAATGTGGATAAAGGGGAGCCTGTAGACATGCCATACTTGCATTTCCAGAAGGCATTTGATAAGGTACCACATCAAAGGTTATTGTGAAAAATAAAAGCTCATGATGTAGGGGTAATATATTAGCATGGATAGAAGATTGGCTGGCTGGCAGAATACAGAGAGTATGCATAAATGGGTCTTTTTCTGATTGGCAGGATGTGGTGAGTGGAGTCCTGCAGGGGTCTGTGCTGGGGCCTCAACTTTTTACAATTTATATCAATGACTTAGATGAGGGGAGTGAAGGCATGGTAGCTAAATTTATAGATGATGCAAAGATAGGTAGGAAAGTATGTTGTGAAGAGGACATAAGGAGGTTGAAACCGGAGTTTGACTTTCACTTTAAAAAATTCCTGCATTTTAATGAGATTTTATGACTCTTGAAGGGTAGTTAAAACAGAGTAGAAAAAACGGTGCTGTTGCCTAGCAACAGGGATCCAGAGAGAGAGAGGCTACACACACACACAGAGAAACCGAAATCGAAAACAGTTTGAGTTCAGTTAGTCAGTGTGCTCTAAAATTGAAAGGAGTTGCCAGCAGAAGCAGCATAGGAGGAGGGTCAGATAGCAAGTCCAGAACTAAAGTTGGAAGCAAGTGCCAGGAGAGGCTGGACATAACAGGGAGAACTGCAGAGGAAGCAGGTTTCCCCAAAGAACAGAAGAAGGCCCCAAGTCAAAGGGAACAAACAGGAATCTGGAAGAGGTCCTGTTAAGTGAAGTTAAGAGTGAGAAGTAGAGAAAGGCTCCAAGCTTAAAGGGAGAAGCTGCAGGACACATACTTAAAGCAATATATGCTTGTGAGAAGCCAGAAGATCCAAGGAGACAGCCAAAGGTCTGTAACTCTTTACAATGGGCATGTGAAGCAGTGGTGTTCTGTTGGTATGGATGAGCATGTGGGAGGCAGTGTGTGGAACAAAACTTGAATGCATGTGACAATCCAGGGGAGAGTAAATCAGAAGGAAAGTTGGAAACCCTGGAGGTGGACCCTTGTGGAAGGCATCTGAGAGAAAGTGTTGGTTTGGTAGAAGATTCCAAAGAGATTGGAAACTCTCGTGTGAAAGGTGGAGTTCAGTGAGACTGGTTAGCTCATGGTGTGACAAGCATCTGGGGAGAGTTGATGAGAAATCCATAGCATCTGTTTGAGTTGGCATCTCTCACTTGGTTTCAGAGTGCAGTTTGCCTGATCACAGGTGTCTATTAGTTTACATGGACTATGTACTTACTGTGAACATTAGAGTATAAGATAGCTTTTGTAAGTTGTAAGTTTTTGTGTTATCCTTACAAATTTGTATATATCTGTAAAGGTATAGTTGTGGGTGAAGGAGTGTTGTAATATAGCTCATCTTTTCCTGTTTAATAAATGTTTTATTCTTTTGTTAAAAGTTCATCAGCTGACTCCTGTGACTCTGTTCCATGTATCTAAACAAAAAAAATAAAAGTTAGGATCGATCAAGCCGGGTTCCACCCTGGGATCTGGCTTGTCCAGGGGTAACATCAGCTGGGATCACAACAAATTCAAAACACAAACAGATGAACCATGATCTTATTGAATGGTAGAGCAGGCCCAAGGGGCCAAATAGCCTACTTCTGCCCCAATTTCCTATGTAAGTAAGGACTTTGCAAGGCCAACAGGGCTGGGTGTGGCATTGTCGCTTTCAGTGCCTAGGTCGATGCCAGGTGGTCTGTCCAGTTTCATTTCTTTTAGATTTCGTATTAGTTTGGTACAACTGAGTGACTTGCATTTCAGAGTGCATTTAAGAATCAACCATATTTGCTACAGGTTTGGAGTCACTTGTAGGCCAGAACAGGTAAAGATGGCAGATTTTCTTCTCTAAAGGGACATTGGTGAACCAGATGGGTTTTTACAACAATTGACAATGGTTTCATGGTCACCATTAGGCTAGCTTTTAATTCCAGATTTATTAATTGAATTCAAATTCCACCAGCTGCCACGGTGGGATTTAAACCCATGTCCCCAGAACATTAGCCTGGGCCTCTGAATTGCAATGACATTACCACTATGCCACTGCTCCCTTTACTGTCTTGAAATCAACTAGAAATCAATTCTGCCACTTGTCACCTGACTTCACATTCTCTGACCTTATTCATTAGTCTATTATGAGGCACCTTATCGATAGCCTTTTGAAAACCTTGGATTTAATTTCTTTGCGCTAAAAGGGGTCAAGAAGCATTGAAGGTGCTTGCTATCTATGCATAAAATGGAGACATCTTTAAATGTTATTACACAAGCAAAAGAGACATGGGCCAGGACTTTATGGCCCCTCCCGCCCGGCAGGATATTACGGTCCCACCAAACTGAATGGAGATTTAAATGTCTCGCCGCATCCACTGGGGGGAGACACGCAACAGCGGGGCCATAAAATCCTGGCCGTGATGTGTAATTCTGAATAATCTTGATCACAATGATCCTTTCGCTTGTACCATTCCCAACGTCTAAAAACAACAGAATATATTAAAGCCAATAACAGTTCCTTTCACATCAAGGAGTACTTGCTTAACACTCCTAGCAACAATCAAGCAGGCATGGGTGTGAAACAAAAGGCCTTTTTATTGTGCAAATAAAGCAAAATTAAACATAAATCTTCAGCATTAAATATTAAACTCATCTGACCTGAACCTTTGCAAACCTGAAATCTTCACCCGCTGGTGGCCTAATGAACCTCAGAAATGTGAGCTACAGGGAAAGTAATGAATGACCCGCATGCCTCCGCTAACTCCGCAGTGATCATTGCATATTTGTGAATAGTTGTGGCATGTAAACAATGTGATGCATGCCTTTCCTTTTCCTGAAGGAGAAGCCATACTTAAAAAAACTATGCTTTGTGTTTACCTGAAGGGCAGGCATGCATAAAACCAAAAGGCATATGGGTGTATTACAGCTGAATTTAGCAGAGACAAAGAGCACTACAGCAACTCTGCCCTCGGTGCTTGAAAGATCGCATGTTGATGTTCTAAACTTAATTAAGAATGGCTTTTATGTTTATTTTTATATGTGTACAACAGTAGCTATTGCAGTTATACTTGACATGAACTATGAAACTTAATGCATTTATTCTTTTCTACTCTTAAAGGTGAGGGATGCTAGTACTAGGAAAAGGCATGCCCTCCTACTTTAGTCACCTATTTTCTCCATTACCTAATTTCCCTAAAAAAGTAAATGCAAGTGCAAAGTGGGCAACATTACTTTATAATAACTACTTTCAACTAAATTTAACAAAGTAAATTATATCCTCCAATGTAACAATCAAGAAAAGTCCAGTATAATGTTTGCCAGATACAGTGTGAAAATATACCTCAAGCAAATCCAACCTCAGAAAAGCACTTGCAGTTTCACCTTTGTTCACTATTCACACAGTCTAAATGTGTGAGTGAAATTTCCAGTTGTACTGAATTGTTTAGTGTTGCAGAGGCTTATACACCATAAACTGAGTTGAGAGTTCCTGAATTCATTTAATATGGGACTTTTACATCGCTTCCTTAAGTTTGAAAGGTGTCCTTCGGTGCTACAAAACTACTGAAATTGCTCACTTGCCATTTATTACAGCCACATCTGTTATGTTTAAGAAGTGCTTTGTGACCGTAGGTGCCATAATATTTATGACATCAGTGTTTACATTCTTGATCTTAATATGAATACATAATTTATCTGAAACATTCATTGTTTTGATAATAACTGAATAGTTCAACCATTTGCTCTTCTTCCAACTGGTACATATGCCATTACTCAATTTGGCCACGTGCTTTTGAATATTTTTGCCCTTGAAAAAAAGTGGTCCATTATAGTCCTGATATCCATTCAAGTCTTCTACTTATAAGGAAAAGTATGATATGCCAAAGTGTTGCAACATGATTTATAAAATGGTGTTCACAGGCTGCAGTCATTCGTTATGCTAATAAATAAACTGCAAATTTTCTTTTATAAAACAGATGATGGTTTTAAATTGTTGACATAAGTTTAACAATGTATCATAATTATCATGATGGTTTGTAAGTTTCATGATTTTTCTGTTCCTGATATACAGCAAGGCACAATATCATGGTTGATTATGATACTTTTAATATATGCGCTATCGATAACCTGTCACAATCTGATTAGTATTTATTCATTTCAGTTTGATGTAGAATACCATAAATAAAAAAAGTGAGAAATAAAATCTTTCCTTAAAAAAATAAATAATGCATTAAAACCAGAAAATTATTTTTCAGGATAAAAATATTTTTCGATAATATTTAGATAAATAAATAATTTCTTTCAAAATAACTTTCACCAAGTGGAATTTGGCCAAAATTTTCACATATAACTAGCAAATTCCCTGTAAGTTACTCACAGTGAATCAGAAATTATGCTGTTATAAGCACATTTCTCTGTCTTACCTAAAATAGCAGTGTATGGTAAAACAAATTATTTTATTCAGCCAAAGAGGTGGGTTAGTTGAGATCAGGCCATCGCCCTTATCCACAATATCAAATTTGTAAGAAATCACAGGAATTGATTATATATTAAATTCACTACATGAAGATGTGTGTTTCATTGAACTCCATTATAAGTACCTGTTAGTCCTGTAGGTGGTGATGTAAAAGCCCTTTTTTCAGCATAAAGGTATCATGCTGTGCTATTTAATAGGGTGAGCATACACCCTGTGATTCCACAATCTGCCTACTGTGTTCCCACAATCGTTCAAAATATGTTTCTGAATGTCTTTTCACCTGTCTTTTTTTCTCCTTTTCCTCCCCTCTCCCTAACTCTTTAATTTTCTCCAGTTCTACAAGTCCCAGTCCCTCCTAGCTTTCTATTCCAGAGTTGGATTTTATGTGAATGCCGTCCCTGCCCCATCCCACCCAGCTACCCCCTTGCCCCTTCATTGGAGGCTGTGCCCTCAACTGTCCGGTCACATGTTCTGGAATTCCCTCCAGCTCTATCTATTTCTTCAAGATCGTCTTAAAAATGCATCTTTGACCAAGTTTTTGGTCATCCCTCCTTATTACTTCCTTCTTTGTTCAATGTCAATTTTTGTCTGATTACATCTCTGTGATGTGCCTTAGGTTGATTTTGTATTTTAAGGTTGCCATTTAAACGTAAGTTGCTGTTGTTAAAGCCAATGCCACCTGCCTTTTACCATTGTATAATTTGTTGTAGACAGGACATTTTTTGCTTTGCTATGGATCTGATATGTTTATTGAAAGTGAATGTCTTCTTTACTTTCTGTATATAAGATAGGTCAATCTAATACTCATTTTGATACCTGATTGAAATAGAGTACTTAATACCATTGGAAAGAAGCAAAGGCAGCTTATTGATGCTCAACAGAAGCAGTTGAAATTTATTAAACAATGTGAACCGCACATTATTTTGCTGACTATTCAACTCCACCTTGCTGAGCATCTTATTAATTATATCAGGCTTGTTTCAGTAGAATATATTTTGAAACTATTAAGCAAGGTAATTTGCATGAAAAATCTGTTTCATGCAATTCAGATGCTGCAAGCATATTCCTTTGTTTCAAAAGCTACACAATGTAAATTTTATGTTGCTATACGCATTGAGGGGGATAGTAGCATATTAGTAATGCTACTGGACTAGTGATCCAGAATGAAGGTTGCACATTTGGCTGAAAACTAATAAAATAGGAGTTGGATAAAGTAAATGTTTTTCACACCATGATGACTAGTGATCCAGAGGCCTGGACTAATGCCCTGGGGACATGAGTTGAAATTGTTTTCAATGCTAGCTGCGTAGCCTATCCTATCTTTAGTAACTGTGGTCTGGCTCAGGTGGTTACTTCAAACTGGTTTATTTACACTATATGCACTATATACGTGATGAGCTATTCAGTAGGCATATCTCTCTTGAGTACAGACTGTTGTACCTGCTGTGCAAAGTCTCTAGCATATGATTGCTGATGTTGCTGTTACATCATGATCTACATCACTAACTCATTATCATAACTATTCGATTAACCCACTATATTATACCTTCCCCCAAGTATATTATCAACTTCTTTAATAACGATGTTAAACTATTTACATTGCATTTGCCCTAGCACCTCCTTCCTGTAAAGTCCACTGGTCATGGGTTAGGTCTTTGTGGTATCTTTACAACTCTTTCTGATCACATTGTTGTGACTACTGAGTGGGAGTGGTGGTCTTAAACCAGGCTATTGGATGGGTCAGCATTCAGCAAGCTGTTCAATGTATCCTTGGGACCTTCATCCCAAATTGTGTGGTAACTGAAGACATGAGCTTGCATTGAACTTCACTGGAGCACTGTAGCAGGCCATGGACAAAAGGTCAGCATGAGAGCAAGTTGGAGAATTAAAATGACAAACACCCAAAAGCTTGGGATCACGCTTGCAGACTGAATGGAGGTATTCCGCAAAGCAGTCACCCAGTCTGCGTTTGGTCTCCCCAGTGTAGAGGAGCCCATATCGTGAGCATCAAATACAGTATATTAAATTTAAAGAAATAACATGTAAATCGTTGTTTCATTTGGAATGAGTGTTTGAGGCCTTGGACAATGACAGTGAAGGAGATGAAGGGGCAGGTGTTGTATCTCCTATGCTTGCATGGAAATGAGCAATTTTATGGAAGTTTACGAAATTTGAAATATTGCTCCTGTGCACATCGTATTCAGGTACACAGTGAGTCAGCATGGTATGTAACTGAAAAAATGGCACTGAAGGCATATTTGGGACAATGGGGGAATTCAACCCTAACAAAGAGGACTGGTGTAGTTGTGAATGAAGGTTACACATTTGGCTGAAAACTAATAAAATAGGAGCTAGGATAAAGTAAATGTTTTTCACACCATGATGACATCAGATGCTTTTGAGCTGGTGTCTAACCAATGTTACCCATGACACCCCCTTTTAAATGGACAATTATGAAATTAATTGGATTCTGGACTCATATTATGAGAGTGAGATTGCACTGAGAGTTGCATTCTGTGAAATAAAGCAGTTGCCAGGTGAGACTGGTGCACATTACATTCTCAAATTAAAGAAAGTCTCTCTTCACTGTGGGTATGGCGCAAACTTAGAAATCAACCTAAGAGACATATTTGTAGGAGGACTAAAGAACAATCAAATCCAGGCCACACTTTTGAGCAAAGACAATAAGTTGATGTGAAGGTCTGCAAAGAGGACACAGTCATTGAAATGGTGGAAAAAGATAGTTGCAAATTTTCCTGAGCCAGCAGGGGAAATCCACCAGATTTCAGTGTGATCCAGGCCACGGTAGCCAAGTTCAGTGTCAGAGTCAGAAATTTAAATGCGGCTGTTGCCATGGTAGCCACCAACCATTTAAATGCCTCCATGTCCAGTCAAAGTACTATGCCTGTGGGAAAGTCGATCACACCCAGGTGGCATGCAGGAGTAGAGGAAACAGTAATGCTCCAGGACAAAAATAAAAATACCTGGAAAAACTCAGCAGGTCTGGCAGCATCTGTGGAGAGGAACACAGTTAACGTTTCGAGTCTGTATGACTTTTCTGTTGAAGAGTCATACGGACTCGAAACGTTAACTGTGTACCTCTCCGCAGATGCCGCCAGATCTGCTGAGTTTTTCCAGGTATTTTTATTTTTGTTTTGGATTTCCTGCATCCGCAGTTTTTTGCTTTTATCTATAGTAATGCTCCAGGTCCTGGTAAATCTCCAGGTTGCAGTCATGTACCAGGTAGAGGTCGCGATTGATCTAAAGTTAGTTTAAGAGTCTGGAAATGCACATAGGATAGATATGGAAACAGAAGTTGATGTTATCAAGCAGGAAGATCAAAAGTTGTACTAAGTCAGTGAGCAAGAAAAACAGCATATTTAGTAGTAGGTCTGAAGATGTAATTCCAGCACTCAGAGCAAAATTGAAAGTCAGAGATTCACAACTTACTTTCATCGTTGATACAGCTGCAGCAGTGTCTGTTATCCAAGAGGTCCCTAAGTCACATTTCTTTATGCAAAACTAGGTGTGAAGCTGACTAGTTATTCCAAAAACAGGATTCCAGTGTTGGGTGAAGTTAATGCTAGAGTGTATTACGATGATGCATCCTATTACTTGCCATTGGTATTAGTAGGAGGGAACAAAGTATCCTTAACGGGAAGAAATTGGCTTAAGATGATATGGTTAAACTGGGCCGAGTTATTTACAGTAGGGATCAGTAAAAGTACATCTGACATTGAGAAAATGCTAAGAATGCACAAAATAGTCTTTACGCAAGGAGGACCAAATGATAAAATTAGCCATCAGTACAATATTAAGTATTGTAAGTAAGCAGATTGTGCAAATGCAGATGCTCTTTTGAGATTTCCTGTGAAGACTGATTCATTTCTAGCCACTGAGTTACCTGTGAATTACTTTGTATACACAAATGACATGCCAGTGTCTGCCAGAGAAGTTGGTGAAGAGACTTGCAAGAATGTGCTGCTCGGTAAAGTATTCAATTACGTAATTAATGACTGGACTAAGGAGTGTGATAATGAGAAATTGCAGGAGTATTTCACATGTTGAAATGAACTGAGTGTAGATCAAGGCTGCCTTATGAGTCATTATTCTGCCAAAGTTTAGGGAGAGCACACAGGGATAGTCCATATGAAGGCAGTAGCAAGAAGCTATTTTTAATATCCAAAGGTAGATTTGGATATTGAAGAATTTGTGAAAAGTTGTGAAGCGTGTCTCAGAATTAGAATTGATCCAAACAAGGCTCCCTTCATTCTATGGTCAAACACAAGAAAACCATGGGAATGAGTACATGTTGATTCCTTAGAAGTGGAAGAGAAAGCGTACCTGGTTTTGGTCAATAGTTATAAGTGGATAAATGTTGAGCCAATGCCCAATACTACAAGTGCCAAAACTACTGGGGTTTTGACAAGTTGTTTTGCAATTTATAGGTTGCCAAAGGTGTTGGTGTGAGATTATGGTTCACGATTTATGTCAGAAGAATTTGAAATGTTTCTGAGTATGAATGGAGTCAAACACACTCTAATACCACCATATCACCCAGCATTGAATGGTGCTGCAGCAAGAAGTGTACAGATTGTGAAGAAGTCTTTGTGGAAGTATTTGCTAGATGACAAGCGAGGCAGTAATTCCCATGTTTGTTTTTGACACAGGCGAGACAATTTTCTGTTCACTTACAGAATAACCCCATAGTCAACACCAGTTTATGAGTTAGTGTTTAAAAATGCTCCTAGGGCAAGGTTTAATTTGCTTATGCTCAGTAGCAAGGTAAGAGAAAAGCAAAACAAAGTGAAGATGAGTCATGATACATGAGGCATGAAACTTAAAGAGTTCAGTGCTGGTCAGAAGATCATGGTGAAAAACCACTGAGGTGATAAGGAGAAGTATATGATTGGAATTGTTGTAAAGGTGCATTCACATATCCAGTGAAAACTGGAGAGAGACTCGCTCAGTGTCATGTAAATTGTTTGCTTGAAAGAGGAAATCTAATATAGAGAGAGCATGAGAAACCTCCTATAATCCAAATTCCTTCTAGAGTCCAAAGTGAAGGTCAGAAAGGAAGTGAAAGTCACAAAGAAACTGAAATTTGCCAGTATTACAGAATCCATCGGATTCAGCAAAATGATTTGGGGTCTTTGATTAAGACAAATCAATCAATATCACAGCCCCAACCATTACATGAAGTTGATAGTCAAAGTCAAAGTTCAGGTTTGACAAAGTCATAGATGTTGAGGGAGCAGAGTCAAGTTAATGGAAATGGAAGTAGATACCCAGACAGAAAGAGAAAGAATCCAGATAGGTTAATTGAAAGTATGTGGGAAGGAAGAAGAAAAAAGTTGTTCTTTTCATTAGTTCTTGTCAATTGATGATATTTTTGTTCAACATATAGGATAGAATTTTACGAGTCGGCGAGCGGGAGCGGGGCCCGCTCACCAATGCGTAAAATGACACGCGGTGATGCCGGGGGGAACTCACGATGTCACCGTGCCTGATTTAAATTTTCAGGAAGGCGGGAGCGCAGCAAAATCAGCTGCGTGCCCACCGACCTGTCAATGGCCAATTGAGGCCGTTGACAGGATCAATTAAGTAATTAAAGAACTTGCCCGTCCAACCTTAAGTTCAGCAGGCAGGCCAGGAGCCCCGGCGGGAAATAGAAAAAACATGAAACCTCATTCACGGGCGGGATGAGGTTTCATGTAGGCTTTAAAAAATGTTAATAAAGATTTTGTAAAAATTATGGACATGTCCCAACTCATGTGACATTGTCACATCATGGGACATGTAAGGGAAATTTTATTTTTCTATTTTTGTCTTTTTTACATGTGCAGCCGATCTCCCTGAGGCTGCACTTAGCCTCAGGGAGGTGAGCGCGCTCTTTTGTGCGCATGCACGAAAGAGTGCATTCTTGATTTTGGGATTCCTCCCCCGCATGCACAGGGAGCACATAGCGTTTCTGTGTGGACGTCATGCTGGGTGGGCCTTAATTGGCCCACCCACGTAAAATGGCGCCGTGCCTCCAATCGGGGGCGCTAATCAGAAGCACACCCATATGCGCCCACCCATCAACTTCCCCCCTGACGGGGGAAAAATTCAGCCCATACTGGTGTTAAGGAAAAATGATTTTTTTTTAAACCACATTGGTCATATATGTTTTGGTTGTGATTACAGTAGAAACAAATAAGCAAACCAATCTGTCAAATTTTGGGTATTAGTGATGTTGGTTTAATCATATTATATTTTGGGAAATTATGTACATGTATGATTTTACATTTTAATGTATAAGCTGTTTCTTTGGGCTGAATCTTCTGGCTGAAGTGCGGGTGGCGGAGTCCGCATGTCAGTGCTTAAAATGTCGTGTGCGCATCCTGACGTCAATGCTCAGCATCGCGATGTTTCGGTCGGCGGGCGCGTTATGCAGCGCGACACATGCTCACCATTAATTGAAGGCCTCGTTAAGGCTGTTAAGTGACCAATCAACCAGGATTTTGAGGGGCCCGTGAGAACTTCAGGTTGGTGCACGGGCCCAACGGGCGGGCGGTTAAGTGATTTTTTCACAAACCTCATCCAGTGGCGAGATGAGGTTTGATTTCGGTTTTAAAAAAGTTTACTAAAGTGTTTGTGTATTTCATTAACAAGTCCCATCTCGTGTGACATTTTCACATGAGGGGGACATGTTAATGATTTTTTTTATTTTCCTATTTTTAATGTCTCACAGACTTTCAGCGATCTCCCTGAGGCAGCACTTTGCGTCAGGGAGATGCGCGCTCTTTCGTGCGCATGCGCAAAAGCGCACACTCTCGCAGTTGGGGAATCCCCCCCCCCACCTCCGCCCCCCCCAACAGGAAGCGCATAGCGCTTCCCGTCAGGTAACCCGCCCATGTAAAATGGCGGCGGGGCCCATTTCGGCGGTGGCAATCGGCTGCCCGCCCGCTGCCGAGTCGGTAGGGTGCGCCCGCCCATCAAGGACAAAATTCTGCCCTTTAAGTGGGGAGGGAGTGTAGAATATTGCTAATTCTGAGCATTTTGTTATCTTGCCATCTCTTCTACCTCTCTGTTGTTAAGGTGTAAATAAATTAGTTCAATAATGGCAGTTTGCCATGAATCCACATGATAAGTTTGTCTCAGTGCGATGTGCAACATGGGAGGCGTAGCCTTGTCATGTGAGACCCAGAAGACAATGTCTGTTCCTCCTGTATAAGAAGGAAAATTTCTTATAAAAGTTTTTAAAAGTATCTTTTTGTGCATGTTCTAGGCCTGACCTCTTTGCTGCTGAGTTTGCCTCGTGGGAAGCTCCCTGTTCAGGTGCCTGAGTTAAGGTTGCAGTCAGATTCTGGCATGCATGTGTTAAAAGTGACCCAACTGAAAATAACTTTGCTGTCTGCTAAGAAGAGAAGATAAAAAATCGAACTGGTCTGCTCCAAGGGCTCAATTTAGGCAAATAATTTGTGTGATTTTAACTGAATACTCACACTATTTCCAAGGCTGAAATATTCTGTTCTGGAGCCTACATTATTGCCAGGTGCAGAAGTGGGAATGTTTTTTGCTAGGAAGAGGATGGGAGGGTGGGGGTGGATGAGATGGCTAACCATGTGTGACCTTGCGTGGTTTGGCTCATTAAATGTATCTGTGAGGAACTCGCCGATTCTCGCAGCGAGGGAAGGCAGGAAGTTCCCGTCGAAGATCCAGGTGCCATATTTAAAGCCTGCACTATCCCTGCCACCTTTGCCCAGCCACTGCTCCATCTTTCCCTGCTAATCCTTCCTCCCTTTCTTAGTCATCCTCCACACAACCTGCACTGCCACCACCTGGTCTCAGGCATAAGCTGACATTTACAGATGCTCCCCAAAGAGGAGGACAATGCAACGGCAACTCACTGTTAATCATGGAAGAAGTCAAGCTCGCCAGGTGCACGCCACTTATGTGCAGTTGCAAAAGTGAATGTTCTAATTTCTCGCTGATGGGGAACTTAATTTGGAGGGGGAGCTTAATTCCGGCAAGATGGTCTTTTAATGAGTTTGCATGACTTGCTAATGCATGCAAAAGGGCTTCCCAACACTGTTCATTGGGAAGATTGACCTGTCTTTAACTACGCCACCACCCCCCCGCCACCCTTTAAAATTCCAAGAACTTAATTCCTAAACTTCATCCTGCTGTTGAACAATTGATTTTTGGCCTCTCACCAAATTAAGCTCCCCCACCCGCCAAACTTCCTGCTGCTGGCAGGACCGGAAGATTCTGTCCCATGAGTGGGTTGGATTAAAATTGTCCCCAGGGTCCTTTTTACTTCAAATTTAAATCTGCTTCTAAGTAATGCCACAAAAGTGGGTACCTCCACCTTTCTTTCTGTACCAGAATTTTTGCTATGGCATTTTTGGTGCCTGCTTACAGATATCCTCTAATAATGACAAAATTAGAACAGAGACAAACTAGCCTCACAAGAATCTGTTGCTGCTCAAACTGAGCTACCATTTAGCTAATATCTGTCTTAAATGGCAGGCTGGTATTTGCAAGAAAGGCTTGAATAAACAATGGTTTTGCTACTTCTGTACTTATGCAAAATACCATGGTCTTTTACATTTGTTAGGAAATTGAGATAGTTTAAGTAAGTTATATTTGTATTTTGTGGGTGTTCGGAATGAGTTTTAGCTTTAAGGTTTAAGTTTGATTTGGAAGCTGTTTGAGTTCAGTTGTTTTGAAAGTAGCTGCCAGGAGAGAATGGAGCAAAGGGGACAGATAGCAACTCCCAGGCTAAAGAAAATACCCCAAAATCAGTGGCATGGAACAAGAGAAAGCCCCAAGAAGACCTTCTAGTCAACGGGAAGGACAAGAATCTGGAAAAGATTCTGTTAAGTGAAATTAAGAGTGAGGGGCAGAGAGAAAGGCTCCAAGCTTCAGGTTTAAAGAGACAAAAGTTGTAGAAAGCAGATTTAAAGTGAGAACAGCTTGCAAGAGGCAAAAAGGTCCAAAGAGACAGCTGAAGGTCTGTAATACTTTGCTCTGGGCATGTGAAACAGTGGTATACTGTTGACAACTGAGTCAGTGAGAGACAGCGTGTGGAAGACTGCTTGAATGCATGTGGTGACCTGGGGAGAGTAACATCTGAAGGAAGGTTCGAAACCCTAAACGTGAACCCTTGTAGGAGGCATCTGAGAGAAAGCATCGGTTTGGGAGAAGATTCCGAGGCGAGATTGGAAACCCTCGTATGAAAGATGGAATTCAGTGAGACTGGTTGGCTCACAGTGTGACAAGCGTCTGTGGGGGAGATGAGGAGAGATCCATTGCATCTGGTTGAGGTGGCATCTGTCACATAGTTTACATGGATGGTGTACTTACTGTGAACCTTAGAGTATAAGATAGTTTTTGTAACTTGTGTTATTCTTACAAATCTGTGTATATCTGCAAAGGTATAGTTGTGGGTGAAGGAGTATTGCAATATAATTAATCTTTTCCTGTTTAATAAATGTTTTATTCTTTTGTTAAAAGTTCATTAGCTGACTCTGGTGACTGTTCAATGCCAATCTCCATGCATCTAAACAAACAAATTAAAAGTTAGGATCGATCAAGCTGGGTTCCACTCTGGGATCAGGCTTGTCCAGTGATAACCTCAGCTGCGATCATATCACATTTTTGATGGAGGCAATGTTTAGTATTGCAATATGGCTTATTTGGAGGTGGTGAGGGGAAAGGGCCACAAATTCCTTTGGCAGCTGCTTAAGTTATCCACCGGATCCTCTCCTGAACCACGAGCAATTGTTTGCTGACACACAGCAAAACATTCCCATGTCTCCTTTACATCATTCTATCCGTAATAAAAAGAGGAGTATCATAATCAGACAAGTACCTCCTCCTAGTTCTGCACCATCATTCTTCACATCTGCACTTGTTTCCCTATTCTTCACTACTGCGTGACATTTCAGCACTCTCCCTTTACTAACTGTCTCCACAGCAGATGTGGGGTTAACCAGAGTTCTTCTTTGGATGCTACTGTCAATATAGTCATTGCACAGCAGCACAAAACTATCCACAGAGTTGTGTACATTAAAGCAAACCAGAACAAAGCAGAAACCTTCAAAGTTTTGTTTCTTGCTGGCATAATAGATTACAACTCTCAATTATTAAAACACACTTGCCACGATAAAATAAGCTTCAGTAAAGAATTTAAAAATAGCAGATAGATCTATTTCTTGCATCTCTCATAGAAGGGGCAGGTTAGCTCAGTTGGCTAAATGGCTAGTGTGTGGATTAGAATAACACCTACACTACAGGTTTGATTCCTGTTGCAGCTGAGTAGTACTTGGGACCTGTCTCCTCACCCTGCTCCTGAGAGTGGAAGGCAATGGCAAACTACCACTGACAAAAACTGCCAATAAAACAACACAGGATGAAACATCAGCAAGCAACAAGCCAAGGACCTGCCTTTAACAGAGCATACGTACTATACCAAACATCTTTTACTGCATTTGTCCTTTAATGGTTAGTGCCTTGAAGGGCCCAGGCTCCTCCTCTTTTCTAGCTCTGCACCTTCACATATATCCAGTGACTGTAAATTCTTATTTAAATTAGCCCTGACAAGAAGTGCAGGTGCAAGCGCAGTGCCTAGATTGCTTCCGGATAACATCAGAGGAATAATGGCTCTAAGTTAAATGGAAGTGGTCTTTTATTCATGTTCTTATTACAGAAACACTACAGTTTAATTAAGGCGTACAATGAAGCAATTTTATGATATATCTTCTAACTTCTTTTGTTCTTCCAGCACCATTTCCCTTTATTAAAAGCTGAACTTTTTTTAAAAATTGGGATGTTGTCATAATTGTGAAAAGTTATTGTTCAATTCATTGTATTATATTGACCTCGAATTTAAATTTAGAGCAGAAATTAACTCAATTTGCATTATACTGTCTGCTAGTTAAAAC
This sequence comes from Cetorhinus maximus, assembly GCF_964194155.1. Classification (NCBI taxonomy): domain Eukaryota; kingdom Metazoa; phylum Chordata; class Chondrichthyes; order Lamniformes; family Cetorhinidae; genus Cetorhinus; species Cetorhinus maximus. The sequence goes on from NC_135889.1 coordinate 62,115,873, forward strand.
ATAAATTTCACTAAGTAGTATCAAATTACTTTATAAATATGCTAGCATAAATTAATGTAACTCTGGCAAAAGGCATTTCAGAACCTATATTATCATACTAGTGTATAATATATATATGATATATTTATAGCATATACACTTATTACCTTTGGGTGTGGCTTTGAGAAATTTGCTTTTTTGCTTTTCCATATAAATGTGACCTACATTGAGTAGAGCACTGGGAATTTTTTGAAGCAGACTCTTTTCTCTGTAATAAATCACATTGAAGTGATGTTGCCTTGCTTTGTATAATTTTCTAGCTGTAGACTGTGAAGAGATGCTGCATGGTGTACTGTAACCTATTTTCACTTTCCAGTGGTTTGTATGTCTTTCATTAACAGACTTGTTGAGCGCTTGATGGATATTTTAATAAAGTAGATAATATTGTCATTCGGTCAGTGCATTAAAGTGATTCAATTTGGCAAAATTAAATTTATATATCAATATACTTGAAAAGAGTATTTTTGAAAAATCTTTAGAAAAATTTATGTTAAAAACCAATTGGTACAATATTATAACAAATATAACAGCAAAATCCTGCGCATGCTGGAAATCTGAACTAATGACAGAAAATGCTAGAAATACTCAGAAGGTCTGGCAGCATCTGTGAAGAGAGAAGCAATTAACGTTTCAGGTCAATGGCCTATTTCCAGTCTTTCCTGTCTTGGTAATAAATGTGTTTGAAAATGTTACCCTATAAATAAGCAAAGCCAGGGATGAAAAAGGACATTCAGCCCAAGAAAGCTTACCATTGAATATATTAACTATCCCATCAATTTTTAAAAATGTATTAATTCACGGGATGTGGGTGTCGCTGGCTAGGCCAGCATTTATTGTCCATCCCTAGTTGCCCTTCAGAAGGTGGCAGTGAACTGCCTTCTTGAACCACTGTAGTCCATGTGGTGTAGGTCCACCCAGAGTGCTGTTAGGGAGGGAGTTCCAAGATTCTGACCCAGCCACAGTGAAGGAAAGGTGATATATTTCCAAGCCAGGATGGCGTGTGGCTTGGAGGGGAACTTGCAGGTGGTGGTGTTTCCATGCATCTGCTGCCCTTGTCCTTTTAGGTGGTAAAGGTCGCTGGTTTGGAAGGTACTGTCAAAGGAACCTTGGTGCATGGCTGCAGTGCATCCTGTAGATGGTACACACTCCTGCCAGTGAAGGGAGTGAATGCTGAAGGTGGTGGATTGGATGCCAATCAAGCAGGCTGCTTTGTCTTGGATGGAGTCAAGCTTGAGTGTTGTTGGAGCTGCATTCACCCAGGCAAGTGGAGAGTATTCCATCACACTCCTCACTTGTGCCTTGTAGATGGTCGACAAACATTGGGGAGTCAGGAAGTGAATTACTCACCACAGAATTCCCAGCCTCTGACCAACTCTTGTAGCCAGTATTTATATGGCTAGTCCAGTTCAGTTTCTGGTCAATGGTAACTCCCAGGATGTTGATAGTGGGTGATTCAGTGATGGTAGTGCCATTGAATGTCAAGGGGAAATTGTTGGATTCTCTCTTGTTAGAGGTAGCCATTTCTTGCCACTTCTGTGGCACAAATGTTACATTCCACTTATCAGCCCAAGTCTGAATATTACTACGGTCTTGCAGCACATGGACATGGGCTTCAATATCTGAGCAGTCGCGAATGGTGCTGCACATTGTATAATCATTGTGAATATCTCCACTTCTGACCTTATGATGGTGGGAAGGTCATTGATGAAGCAGCTGAAGATGGTTGGGCCTAGGACACTACCCTGAGGAATTCCTGCATCGATGACCTGGGGCTGAGATGATTAGAAATCCTTAAATCGACAGACTGCGAAGTATAAAGAGCCAAGACTCTGTTGGATGTTAAATTTTAGGGAACAGGTGTTTATTATTCATTTGTATGATTTGACCATTGATGACAAGGCCAGCATTTACTGACCATCCTTAATTGCTTTTGAGACAGTGATGGTGAATCACCTTCTTGAACCATTGCAGCCCATGTGGTGTAAGTACATTTAGACAGCTGTTAGGGAGGGAGTTCCAGCATTTTGACTCAGTAACAGTAAATGAGTGGTGATATATTTCCAGTGGTGTTCCAATGCACCTGATATCCTTATTCTTCTAGGTGGTAGAGGTCGTGGGTTTAGAAGGTACTGTTGAAGGAAGCTTGGCAAATTTCTGCAGTGCAACTTGTAGATGATGCACACAACTGCTACTGTACACTGGTGGTGGAGCGCGTAAATGTTTATGGTGGAGTGGATGGTATCCCAAACTAGTGGGCTGCTTTGTTTTGGACGGTATTGTGCTTCTTGAGTGTTGTTAGAGCTGCACTCATCCAGGCCTGTGTGACACAAATGTTACTTGCCACACAAGCCCTGGTCATACTCTGAACTGTCATTTCTCCAAGGAGTAAAGCATCAAAGACAGGCATTGTGGAGACCATTTGATATTCCATCCATGATTTTCTATCAATTGAAAATAGGGAATGAAAAATTGGATATGCTCCAATACCAGCGTGCAATCCTCCCTGTCCAATTTCCCCATATGCACTCCATCATCTTCCGACTAGGCACTTTACAGCCTTCCGGACTGAATATTGAGTTCAACAGTTTTAGATCATGAACTCTCTCCTCCATCCCACCCCCTTTCCAATCCCCCCCTTTTTTTCCCAATAATTTATATAGATTTTTCTTTTCCCACCTACTTGCATTATTTTTAAATATATTTCCATCCATTGTTTTATCTCTACCTTTTAGCCTTTTTCGATTCCTTCACCCCACCCCACCCCCACTAGGGCTATCTGTACCTTGCTTGTCCTGCTTTCTACCCTTAATTAGCACATTCCTTAGATAATACCACCACCTTCAACACCTCTTTGTCCTTTTGTATGTGACATCTTTTGGTTATCTCCACCTATCATTGGCCCTCTATCCAGCTCTACTTGTCCCACCCCCCCTTAAACCAGCTTATGTTTCACCTCTCTTCTATTTTTACTTAGTTCTGTTGAAGGGTCATTCGGACTTGAAACATTAACTGTGTTCCTCTCTGCAGATGCTGCCAGACCTGCTGAGATTTTCCAGGTATTTTTGTTTTTGTTTTTGTTTTGGATTTCCAGCATCCACAGTTTTTTGCTTTTATTTTGATTATTTAACAGCCAAGTTCAAAAGAGGGAAATCTGCCTTGATTGTCTGGCATGTATTAATGTCAGTTTAGTATGGAATCATTTGGCTGAGTTAGTTTGGAAGCAAGGTTTCTTACTAACTACCATAATAGGTTTCATGTGAGTCAATTGGGACTTGCCACAGCATGTGCATGTTATTCAGAACACCACTGAACCTAATGTTTTCAATGGGCCTTGATGCTTAATTACACAGTACTTGTATATTCAAAGGCTTTAGAACTCATACTTCCCATAGTTTCGCATTGTTCTACACCATGGGCCTTGGCCCCTCACTTAGGTTTTACAACAGAAATCCCAATATTTCGATTTTCCTCTTGCTTTTTTACCATGATGACTTCTGATGACATACTAAACATGATTTCATCCAGGTAAATTGTAATCTGTCATGAATAAGGAATGAAGATATGTACATTGGGCTGAATAATAGACTCCCATTCCCCGGCCCCGCCGATGTATTATCACTCGTGATGACTTCAGGTCGGGTTCCCGACATCATTACACCAGTTCATTTAACACGGCAGGAGATTAGACTTAAAAATCGGGAGGCTGCCCATGTTATTCAAATTTGATTTAAGGAGGTATTTAGGGTTGTTAACAACCTAACTGGCTACAATAATACGTTCTGTCAACAATAATACGCTTGCAGAGTCTGTTTGACATTATGTGGGGTTCCGTTTTTTATGAAGAAGTTTGTTAATGCGGGTTTAAAATATTCAGCTGAGCCCTGAGTCTCATCTTAGCAGTTCGGAGTTCTGTAACTGCTGGGAGTGCTTCATTCAAGGAGCAGAATTTCCATTTAAAACTTATATCAAATAGAGACCTTTTATCATCCTGCTGTGTGCTCTACTGAGTGCTTTATTAGGTCCTTGACCACCACCCCAGGCTTTAAAATAGCTGAGAGAAATGGGTATTGTGGTGTTGGTAGGAGACACAACCTCCAATGAAGAAGAGAGGAGGATGAGGAGGAGGAGAGTATGAGGAAGAAGGGCAGAGCAGAAAGTCCAGGATGCACTGGTGGTGCTTGAAAGGTCCAGAGCTGCACCAGACCCAGAGGGTAATGAAGGCATCATACATCCTCAGCAGGGGCGTAGAAGGTCTTATACAGCCCCTCAAGTATACAGGCAGAGACTGAGCTATCTGCAGATGTCAGATACTCAACGTAAAGAGAAGGCTCAGGCTATCAAGAGCTGCAGTCACATCACACGGTGACATGCTCATAGGGGAGATCTCCTCCAGGGGGGCACCCGATGCCTGTAGCTCTGAAGGTCACTGTTGTGCTCAACTTCTTTGCGACAGAGATTTCAGGCAGCATGTGGAGACCTCAATGGCATTGTGCAGCCTGCTGCACACCACTGCATCAAGGTCTTCACTGATACTATGTTTCGAAGGGCAGGAAATTACATCTACATTGCACTGGACAACAAGAGTTAACTAGATAGAGCCAGAGGGTTTGCAGCGATTGCAGGTTTCCCCAGGGTGCAGGAAGCCATTGATTTTACTCACGTCACCATAAAGGCTCTTACAGGACAGCCCTGCACCTTCATCGACAGGAAGGGCCTCCACTCATTGAATGTCCAGCTGGTCTTTGACCATCAATCACCCGATCATGTAGGTATGCGCCAGGTACCCGAACAGCAGCCACAACTCCTTCATTCTTCTAAACTCACATGTGTCAGACCCTGTCATGTCAGTAGCCCTGAAGCCCTGGATGGATGGTTTATAGGTGACAAGGCACCCATTAAAGAGATGGCCAATGACACCTGGGAGGATGCCCAGAACAGAAACGGAGTGAAGGTAGAATACCGGCCCTGAAAGCAACAGGGCCATCATTGAGCAGACCATCAGCCTCTTGAAAATGAAATTCAGATGCCTTGACAGATCTGGAAGGGCATTGCAGTACGCTCCCTCACGTGTGTCCCTGATGGTCATGTCGTGCTGCATCCTCGGTATCCAAAGATGGGATACCCTGGAGGATGAAGGCACTGTAGATAGGGGTCAGTCCTCAGAAGATGAGGGCGAGGATGAAGTGAAGGAACACAGCAATATTCAAGTCAAAACCCCCGACAGTGATTGCATAGATGATCATGACACCAGGGATGCCTTAATAAGACAGAGGTTTCAATAGTCTCAAAAGTCCCAGCATCAGAGATGTGTGGATGCTATGTGTCCAAACCATTGTCCATGTGCATTGTGGATATGCTCCTTCTGAAACTGTCACTGGCACTGACAGCTTATTTGATGGCATGCTGCCGACGCAATATTAGCGACATGCTTAGCAGCCTATATGCTGTGCACATCCCTCATCTGCACAGTCTACCAACTTCACATCCTCCAACTGGACCGAAGCTATAAGTACACACTGACCTCATCGCTGACAGCAATGTCTTTGCTGTATCATGCTGCCTTGGAGCTCCAGCCAAACTCACATTACTCCTGTATTTGCAATGGCACCCTGTAGCACACTGGCACAAGATTACACATACTGAGGACTTACTCACCCTGGCCATCCTCTTAAGGTCATTGAGTTCTTCTTGCATTGAGATCAGGTTCTCCTCACCAGCCAACGCTGCTGACCTCCCTGGCTACCTCCTCCCAGGCAGCACGTGTTTTGGTCGGGTTTCTCCTCTTCCCACCAGATGGCATCAGCTGCTCACATTGGTTCAACAATGCACAGAGGAGGGCTCTGAGGGAGTCATCAGTAAATTGATGGGCTGATTTGGCCCTTCTCCACTGCCTCTCCCCTTGTTCCAATGGCCCTGACATCTCTGGAGGAGAACATGCAACAATTAAATAACTCCTCTATGCAAAGATGTGGAAAATTTGTTCAGGTTCAAAAATGAAGCCTCCTCTGCTTAGTGGCAAAGTTAGGACACAGTGGAGCTTAAAAAAATGCACGCTCACCTTAAAAGCCTGAAAATCACTGAAGCCCCAATGAGCTTCCAAACTCTGAACAATGCTGGCATTTGCTGGGTCCCTGCACCGTGCCATAGGGCCCTTTAAATTACTGGCCGTAACCTCACTCCGGATCATGGCCAACAACCTCAGAGGCCCTCATCCCGACCTTCAGCACTGATAGGGTGGGATGAGGGCCTCAAACCTGCCCTGTGATTTCAAGTGCCCCAATTAGCACTTTATCAGACCCATTTTGATGGTGGGCCCAGAAGGCTGCCAACTTCCGGATTGGGGACCCAACCCCCACGCTGTAGCGTATTATTCAGCCCATCATTTCTATCTATTTATCCATCGAGCTATCCAAAGTTTTGCAACTGTGTACATGAGCAGCTGAGGGAAAATATCTGTTGCGAAAAATTCCCCCAGTCAAAAACCACTATCTGTGTAAAAGAAAAATACATTTTTTTAATAAAAATGTCCTTTCACTATTGAAAGGCTACCAATGAGTCCTAAATGTTAATTGTTGCCAGTTGCTCTGGTTATACTGTGTACTGATGAGTAAAAAACAAATAATGAGAAAAAATGGGAATCAGTAAAATATATACAAATTTTAAAAATTATTTATAAAGTTTCATTCACCAACAAAGAGTTACAATGAATAACTACCACAAAGCAAAAAGAATCTCTCAAAAAAAGATCAATGTTAAGTTTTCTGTACTGTGTGCCCTTTCTGTAACTCTAACATCTTGTAATTTTTTAATGATTCTATTTCCATCGTGCTATTTCTGTCATACTATTAGCTTTCTTTATTTCTGTTATTTCTGACTGAGACCTTCACATTTTGTCTCCAAGATAATGAACATGTTGCCTCCTTAACTTCGAGATCTGCTAGCTGTGTTTGGAGCCTGGGTGGCAATGTCGTGATTGGCCTTTTTTACAACCTTCAGGCAATTTTTAAAAAAAATTATATTTGAAAAAATGTTAACTAATAAATGATTTATTTTTCAACAGGGCCACTGTCTGATCTCAGTACCAATGGAGTCAGTCCCAGCTTACACTATTCCACATTAACCCCAAAGAACCCCCCAATCCAACCAGCTTTCTCTATGCTTTACTAGTTCCCACTGATTAGCATCACCCTTATTTCATCCTTTCAGGCAAATGCAATTTAAGCACAACAGGTATTTTAAACTACAAGGAGTTGACTTAATATTGAGAAACAGACTTTGGATTGATGGTTGGTGGAGAAGAGATGGTGAAATCATGGATGAGAGGAAAAGGGCAACAGAAAAGAACAAATGGGAAGAGAGGTGGGAAGCTGACAGTGGTTATAGTGAGATATGAATAACTTGAGACATGACATTTGGTAAGGGTAGGGCTCTTGGGAAGAACAGGTGACTTTGGACCGAGGGTTACGAACACGCAAATATTGGCACAGAGGAAAAGACCCATCGAGCCTAGTCAGCCTGTCCCACATAACAGCAATGTCATGCACATCACACAACATATACACTATCTGCATCCCCCTAACCTGAAAACCACGTATTCTCCTGGCAAAGACAAAAAAAGATTTTTAAAAACCAGGTCAATTGGTGGGGGCATTAAAATTTTGAGGTTTATAAGATTGTTATGTTTTAGAATGTTGTCTTTAATGGAGGGGGGCACGTGATCTGTTATGAAGTCTGCTTGACAACAGGCCTGGGGCAGTTAAAGATCAAAGGGAGGCCCAGATTATGTTACTGGTGTGTTAACTTTTAGAGACAATGACAGCTGTTTCTGAATTCACAATGGGTAGACTCAGAGTCTCCCAAAATCCCAGAAAGATGTTGAAATGTACGGGTTGTAAAAAGTTGTGCTGTAAACTGTCCAGTTACTTCTAATATGAAACAGAGTTGGGGTCAAGAATAGCTAATCAGCACTTCTAACTAGATGTAAGGCTAACGTATTTCACATTGCCAAGGGGATGAGTGCAGAGGAAGCCAATTCTGAGATCAGGTTACAGGCTTCTCTACAAATCAATTAATATTACAGGCAGACAGCAGTTTTGCGTGATCATCAGAGTAGAGGCTGCTTGGCTTTGCAAACTACCACAATCAGATGTGGGAAGGAAACTGTCTCCAGTCGAAGAGACACATTTGGCAGCCTTCCAAAGATTCTGAGAGATTTGTCCTGGCGTGGTTAGAGGGAAGAATCAACAGAACAGGCTTTCTGCTGGTAGTGGATTTAGGAAATTCTCTGAAAACCAAGGGAAGCGCCAAAATGCAGTGACTTAAAGTTACTACTCAGCGAAACAGGGAAATGTGAACCTGTTGGAAGCTGGGAGCAACTGTGGGCTGTTTGCTTAAGAACTGTAATTCCATGGAGAGTTTGATGTGTGATAAGTATAAAAGAGGAACATTCCTTTCCATAGTATAATGTATAAGTTGCCTACAAAACAAATAGAGTTTTTAGTCAATTGTGCTTTTTTTAGTCATTTGTTACAGTAAAAGTTTTAAAACTGAAATCTTTTTGTCATTCTTTCAGCTATTAACTGGAAGTTTGAAACTTTTTTAAAGTTATTCGTTTCTAGGGAAATCATAATGGGGGCAGGGGGCAATCTGGAAAATTCTGCTTTGACCCCTTTAGGCAATCAAAATTAGTCCAGGAGACTGCGGTAGCCCTGATTAATCTCATACAGTACCTATCTTTTGTACAAGGTGATCTTCACCCTAACTAAGAACAGGACCAACTCTCACTTGAAGGAATTCAGTGAATTGCCATTTACCACCTGAACTGGCAGCCTGTTCTACAGGTTCACTTGTTCTCTGGGAAAAATAAAACACTTCCTAACATTTAGCCTTACATAACTTGAATTTGTTACCCCTGGTCCTTGTTAACCTTTAAGTTCACATAGCTTTCCACCACTGAGGTATTCCTTGTGTCTTGTCTGAGTCTGTTGTAAACTGATTGACAGAGATTGATAGCTGTGATTAATCACCAACTCCATTATCATGGCATCATGTGATTATCAGCTTGGACCACGGTCTTTCCTGGCCTTGCAGTTCCCTAGTTCCTGATTGCTTATCACCCATAGATAACTATTCTATTGAAGTTCAGTTAACTTTGTTTACATTTGTGCTCCATCAGGTATGCACATTAATGCTATAAGCCTTGTCCATCCTACCCACTATTACCTTGCTGTGGTATATTCTTAGAAAAACTTTTGCTTGTGGCAAAAGAAGGAGATAACCTCTTACAGAAGGAGATGGAGAACCATTACCATGTCCTTTTTTATGCATGCCTCACTTTGTATGTCTGTGAATATATTAAAGATTTGTATTCATCCCCAGTCCTGTTACTCAAGTTGACGTGTACGTTTTTCCTTCGGCAGTCCACAAGACCAAGAGCCACATATTGTCGGTAGCAGCCTATCAAGGATGCCTGCTTGCCCTCAGGAGCTGCTAATCAATGGGAGGGTTGGCAGCTCAGCAATCTCAGCAGTCCCGCCAGGAACAATGGCCACTGATGGGACTGCATCTGAAAGAAGAGGACGCCATGGAAGGGTGGCGCCCTCCCAACCAGCTAATTGAGATCTAGAGGCACCAGGGCCAGACAGGTATGCCCCAGTGCGGCAGAGTTATTGGTGATAGCAGGTGGTGCCATTGCTGCGGAGGTGGCCATTGCTGCTACATGGCCCCTCCCTGGGCCAAAGAGTGCCCGAGCCACCAAACTTGCTGGGAGGCCACCAGGGTTCACCTGTTGCTCTCCCCAGACCATGGAGGGCCCCCCGCCCATCGTTGTTAAATTGTCAATGACAGCAAGAAGTGGCTCTTAATTGGCCTCTGAGCGTGAGGGCCATGTGCCACCTTCCCACCACTAGCAAGATAGAATAGTGGAGTCAAGATGATGGGCATGCTACCCCCCCATCTTTCCTGCCCCATTTTACACTGCTCTCCCCAACCCCCTCATCGCCCTCGCCCCCACCCCACCACAACCTCCTATACTGATCCCAGAAGGCTGGTAAAATCCAGCCCTTTTCTTTTTCACACAGAACAGAAAATGCTGGAAAAACTCAGCAGGTCTAATAGCATCTGTGGAGAGAAAAACAGAAGAAGAGCCATACAGACTCGAAACGTTAACTCTGTTTTTCTCTCCACAGATGCTGTTAGACCTGCTGAGTTTTTCCAGCATTTTTTGTTTTCGTTTCAGATTTCCAGCATCTGCAGTATTTTGCTTTTATCCATTTTTTTTTCAGTGGTTTTGCTTGAGGGCTAAATATCCGCCTGCAAAACAGAGACAACTCTCAGACTCTTCTTCAAATAGTGCCATCAGACCTTTAATATCCACTTGCGTGGGCAGTCAAGGCCACAGTTTAATATCTCTTCCCAAAAACAGCACTTTATCAGTACTCTGGAGCACCAGTCTAGATTTTGTGATTAAATTTCTGGCATGGGACTTGAACCCACAATTTTCTGACTCACAGGAAAGAGTGCAACCATTGAGTCACCAAAAAGGACTCCTAGTTTCCCAGAAACTACACAGAAACATTCTTTTCTTGGCTAATACTTAATGATTCACAAATCTTGGATGTGCTAGTTTCTTCTGTCTCTCAGGAGAAGTAGGAGCAATTTCTTTTTACACAAGAAATACTCAAATCTTTAATGGATGTGCACGTAATATTTCATGAAAGTATTAATTCATCAAGTGTTGAAGAGATGGCTGTACTGTTCTGTGCTTTCTGATTATATATTTTTAAAAATTTTTGTTTCTCTGATTGGAAATATCATATATTTACACGTACTTGTGTTCTTAAAAATCACAAGGTCAGCTGAGGTGTCATCTGACAATAGCCATTTTAATCAGACATCTGTGCTGCCAGGGGGCTAATACCTCACTACATAAATATATATATATATATTTTTTTAACTGGACAAAGGTTTTAAAATGACTGAACCCATGGCTGGCTATGACTCAAACAAAAGGAACATTCTGGCATTCAGAGAAGCTGACATCTCATTATCTCTAAAGAAACGTTAATGACCTCTGTGATTGCAGAGATCAAATTCAAAGGAAATAATACAAGGACCATATACATTTCCTAGGCCAGGCATGGCCAATGGAGATGACCAGTCTGCTAGCACAAAGGACCTCAGCTTTCTTCCCACAATGCTGCAAATTACTTCTCTTTAAAATACATGCCCAATTACCTTTTAAATGTTCCTATGGAATCTGATTCTACTACCCTTTCAGTCAGTGTGAAAAGCTCTTGGTTTTTGAACAGGTATGTATCAGTTATTCTGTCCATCATATGTAAGCCATAGCTCATTGGTAGCACTCTTGCCTTTTGAGTCAGAAGATTTACAACCCACTCCCATCCATATATACCTTGCATGCTCATTAACCTCAGGGATTCCTGACACATACTTGAAGTAACTGTTGAAAAAAGAGAATCTTTTCTACATAGCAGTATCTTTACAGTGCAGAAGGAGGCCATTCTACCCATCGAGTCTGCACTGGCTCTCTGAAAGACCATTCCACCTAGTCCCACTCACCTGCCTTATGCTGAACTTGAAACTTCTTAATTCTAATTGTTTGTTAATTCAAATTCAAATTGTGCAAAAGGAGCTCTGGTGCAGTTTTATTTAATAGTTTATTAAAGTTAATGGATCATTTGAACTTTTTGTGTAAGGAGGTAATTTGAATAGACAGGAATACTGCATTATTTTACAGTTTACTTTTTAATTCAAATTTGCTTAATTCAAATTAACTGTTTTTTAGTGCAATAAATGACTTCAAATTATTGAGAACTGTTTCAGAAGAGTGAATACTATGAAGCATGATATCCAAAACAATCGCCAATGGTTACTTAGTATTTACAGCATAAAAACACATTTGGTCCAACAGGTCCATGCAAGTGTTTATGCCCCATGAATCTCCTTGCATCCTTCATCAAACCTCATCCACGTATTCTTCTATTCCTTTCTCTCATGCTTGTTTATTTAGTTTCCCTTTAAATGAATCCCACAATGCAAATTAGACAACTACTTAACATCTCCACACAACCTGCATTAAACTCTTAGCATGCTCATTGTACACCATCTATTAGTCTCAAGCATACTTTTTCTATTAAACTTGAAAAATATTTCAATCTGGATATATATCACAAAATCCAATCAACTCCAGTGTTTTCTTGAAAATAAGGAGATCAAAGAGCTTCCTGCCATGGCACGTTCTCTGGCTTCATGAAATTCCTGACTAGTCCCCTCTCTCCATGTTGCCCCACCACCATAGAGTCATACAGTCATAGAGTTATATAGCACAGAAACAGGCCCTGCGGCCTATTGTGTTTGTGCCAGCCATCAAGCACCTATCTATTCTAATCCCATTTCCCAGCACTTGACCTGTAGCCCTGTATGCTATGGCATTTCAAGTGCTCTTCGAAATACTTCTTAAATATTGTGAGGGTTCCTGCCTCTACCACCCCCTCAGGCAGTGTGTTCCAGATTCAAACCACCCTCTAAACCTCCTGCCCCTTACCTTAAATCTATGCCCCCTGGTTATTGACACCTCCGCTAAGGGAAAAAGTTTCTTCCTATCTACCCTATCTATGCTCCTCATAATTTTGTATATCTCTATCAGGACCCCCCTCAGCCTTCTCTGCTCTAAGGAAAACAACCCTAGCCTATCCAGTCTCTCTTCACAGCTGAAATGCTCCAGCCCAGGCAACATTATGGTGAATCTCCTCTGCACCTTCTCCATTGCAATCACACCCTTCCAGAAGTGCACACAGTACTCCAGCTGTGGCCTAACTAGCGTTTTTTACAGCTCCAACATAACCTCCCTGCTCTTATATTCTATGCCTTGGCTAATAAAGGCAAGTATCCCATATACCTTCTTAAACACCTTATCTACCTGTGCTGCTGCCTTCAGGGATCTATAGACATGTACACCAAGGTTCCTCTGATTCTCTGTACTTCCTAAGGTCCTACCATTCATTGTATATTCCCTTGCTGTGTTAGTCCTCCCAAAATGCATCACCTCACACTTCTCAGGATTAAATTCAATTTTCCGCTGCTTTGCCCATCCTACCACCCCATCTATAATCGTCCTGTAATCTAAGGCTCTCCTTCTCACTATTTACGACACCACCAATTTTCGTGTCATCTGTGAACTTACTATATTCACGTCTAAATCATTAATGTACTCTACAAATAGCAAGGGTCCCAGCACTGATCCCTGCAGCACACCACTCATCACAGGCTTCCAATCACAAAAACAACCTTCGACCATCACCCTCTACCTCCTGCCACTAAGCCAATTTTGGATCCAATTTGTCAAATTGTCCTGGATCCCATGGGATCTTACCTTCTTGACCATTCTCCCATGCGGGACCTTGTCAAAAGCCTTACTGAAGTCCATGTAGGCTACATCAACTGCACTAGCCTCATCTACACAACTAGTCACCTCCTTGAAAAATTCAATCAAATTTGTTAGACATGATCTCCCCCTGATAAAGTCATGCTGACTATCCCTGATTAACCCCTGCCTCTCCAAATGGAGATTAATCCTGTCCCTCACAATTTTTACCAATAGCTCCCCACCACTGATGTTAGACACACTGGCCTGTAATTATCTGGTTAATCCCTACTACCCTTCTTGAATAATGGTACCACATTCGCTGTCCTCCAGTCCTCTGGCACCTCTCCTGTGGCCAGAGAGGATTTGAAAATTAGTGTCAGAGCCCCTGCAATCTCCTCCCTTGCCTCACATTTCAGCCTGCTATACATATCATCTGGGCCTGGGGATTTAACAACCTTTAAGCCCACTAAAACTGCTAATACCTCCTCCCTTTCAATGCTAATTTGTTCAAGTATATCACAGTCCCCCTCCCTGATTTGTACACCTACATCATCCTTCTCCATCGTGAACACAGATGAAAAGTAATCATTCAAAACCTCACCTATGTCCTCCCGGCTCCACGCACAGATTGCCAATTTGGTCCCTAATGGGCCCTACTCTCTTCCTGGTTATCCTCTTGCCCTTAATACATGCACACATAGTGCAAGTACTAACATGGCTTCTGAGGAATTTAAATTCAGTTCATTAAATAAATCTGGAATCAAGATCTAGTATCAATAATGATAACCATCAAACTACTAGATTATCACTTTAAAAATCTGGTTCACTTATACTCTTTAGAGAAGGAAGTGAGCTGTCCTTACCCCATCTGATGCATATGTGACTCCAGACAAACAGAAATGTGTTGACTATTAACTGCCCTCTGAAATGGCTTAGCAAGCCACTCAGTTGTACCAAATGACTATAACAAAGCGTAATAAAAATAAAACCAGACAGATCACCTGACATTGACCTAGGCACTGGAAACGACAATGCCCACCCTGCCCAGTTGATTATCTGAGGATTTCTGCCAAAATTGGGTGAGCTGTCCCACAGGTTAGTCAAACAACAGCCTGACATAGTCATAGTCTCAGAATCATACCTTTCGGCCAACATCCCAGGCTTCTCCATCATCATCCCTGGGTATGTCCTACTCCATTGGCAGGACAGACCCAACAGAGGTAACGGCACAGTGGTGCTGTTGGGAGGAAGTGGCCTTGGAAGTGCTCAACATTGACTTTGGACCCCATAAGGTCTCATGGCATCAGGTCAAAATAAAGCAAGGAACCTCCTATTGATTACCATATACTACCCTCCCTCAGCTGAATCAGTACTCCTTCAGGTTGAACACCCCTTGGAGGGAGCTTAAGGTCCCCAATGATTCGAGCATCCGCAGTAGCTTTTAGCTTTTTGTTTTTATGATTATAGAGTCTAGTTGGTCAGTGCAAAAGATAAGGCTGAAGTATTTTCAAACATCTTTAGCCATAAGTGTCAAAAGGTGATCCATCTCAGTCTCCTCCTGAGGTTCCCACCATCACAGAAATCAGTCTTCAGCAACTCCAATTCACTCCGTTGATATCAAGAGATAGTGGAGCGCACTGGATGCAGCAAAGGTTGTGATCCCTGACAACATCCTGACTGCAATGCAGACTCTCCATTGGCTGAAGTCATATCTAGCACAAAGGAAAGTGGTTGAGGTTGTTGGTGGCCATTCAGATTAGCCCCAGGACATCGCTATAGGAGTTCCTCAGAGCATTGTCCCAGTCCAAGCATCTTCATCTGTTTCCTGAAGAATTGAGGATGTTTGTTCACTATCACCAAGTGTTCAGTTCCATTCACAACTCCTCAGATAATGAAGCAGTCTTGCATGCAGCAAGACCTGGACAGCATTCAGGCTTCAGCTGAAAAGTGGCAAATAAGAGCCTCACGCATGTCAAGCAATGACTATCTCCAACAAGAGAGAATCTAACCACTCCCCCTTAACATAGAAAGAATACATGAATGGAAGTAGCTCCTTGAGTCTGTTCTGCCATTCAATGAGATCATGGCTGATCTTTATCCTAACTCCATGTACCTTCCTTTACCTCATATACCTTGCTGCCTTTGGATAACAAAAAGCTATCAGTTTAAAGTTAACAAGTAATTCAGCATCAATTGTCGTTTGTAGGAGAGAGTTCCAAAATTCTACCATCTTTTACATGGAGATGAGTTTCCTAATTTCACTCCTGAAAGTCTAGCTATAATTTTTAGACAATGCCTCCAGTACTAGATTCACCAACTGGGAGAAATAGTTTGTTCAATTCTATCCTATCTGTTCCCCATTATATCTTGAAAGCTTCAACCAAATGACTTTGCAACCTTCTATATTCTAGGGAATACAACCCTAGTTTGTGTAATCTCTCCTCATAGCTTAACCCTTGGAGTCCAGGTATCTAGTAAATTTGTGCTGTACTCTCTCTGTGCTCAATGTACCCCTCCGAAGGTGTGCTGCTCAGGACTGCTCACAACACTTCAGGCGTGGTCTAACCAGGGCTTTGTGTAGCTGAAATATGACTTATATCCCCTTGTATTCTAGTCCTTTTGATCTGAAGGCCAGAATTTCATTAGCTTTTCTCATTATTTTCTTTCCTGTTCTTGATTTATGTGCATGGACCCCAAGTCTCTTTGGACATCCACTATGTCTAACCTTTCACCATTGAGAAAGTATCTTGTTTTATCCTTTCTAGGTCCAGAGTGGATGATCTCATGTTAGCATATATTGAAATCCATTCATCACAATTTTGGCCATTGAATTAATTTATCAATCTCTCTTACCCTTCCATCTGCACTGCTTACAATACCGCCTATTTTTGTGTCATCGGCAAATTTGGATCTGTAGCTTTCTATCCCATCATCAAAGTTGTTAATGAATACAGTGAACAGTTGATGCCTCAACACAGGAGCTTGCTTAATTTCGCTAGTTACATCCTGCCAATTAGAGTACCTTCCCATTATTCCTACTCTGTGTTTTCTTCCGCTCAGTCAATTTCCTAATCAGGTTATTGACATTCAATTACATTACCATCAACATCTGGAGAGTCCCTATTGACTAAAAGCTTAATTGTACCAGCCAGTTCTGGGTATTCTCTGGTAAGTGAGTTATCTCCTGACTGTCCAAAGCCTGTCCACCATTTACAAGGCACAATTCAAGAGTTTGATCAAATACCCTCCAATTGTTTGGATAAGTACAGCTCCAATAACACTTGAAAAGCTCTGCATCATCCAGGACAATGTAGTCGGTTTGATTGACACCCAATCCTCCACCTTAAACATTTTCCCCTCCACCACTGGTGAACAGTGGCTGCAGTGTGCACCATCTCCAAGATGCACCACAGCAATTTGCTAAGGTTTCTTCAACAGAGCTTTATTATCCACGACCTCTACCACCTAGAAAGACAATTGTAGTCGATGCATGGAGATATTTCCACCTGCAAGTTGCCCTCCAAGTTACACACTATCATGACTTGGAAAATGATCACCATTCCTTCATCACTTATTTGTG
Source organism: Cetorhinus maximus (assembly GCF_964194155.1). Lineage (NCBI taxonomy): Eukaryota > Metazoa > Chordata > Chondrichthyes > Lamniformes > Cetorhinidae > Cetorhinus > Cetorhinus maximus. The sequence goes on from NC_135889.1 coordinate 62,132,879, forward strand.
AAAATCCTGAATTTCCGTTCCTAACAACACCGTGGGAGTACTTTCACCACAAGAACGACAGCAGTTGAAGAAGGCAATTAGGGATGGGCAATAAGTGTTGACCTTGCTAGTGACGTGCATAACCTGAGGCTGAATAAAAAATAAAGTATTGCAGCTATTATTCGTGACTTTAGGTTAGTAAGCAAAACATTCCATTTTCCTTCAAACTTCTACCACTTATTGTAAATAATATTGTATCAACCTGTAACATTAACTCTGCTTCTATCCACAGATACTGCCTGACCTGCTGAGTTTTCCAGCTTTTTTGTTCTTATTTTTATTATTCTGTGTCCTACGACTCATTTTCTTTGAGTACGATTTGTATCTGGTTGACTCATTTGTTAACACTCTTAATTCTGAATCAGAAAGTTATATATTCAAGTCCATACAGCAGCAGTTCTGTGCAAAACTGAAGCTAACACTTCAGTGAAGTCCTGAAAGAGTGCTACATTGTTGGAAGTGCAGTTCTTTGGTTGCAATATTAAATTGAAGCATTTTAGTCTTTCTGTTCCAATGGTTTAAGTTGACATTAATAATCCCACCAGGATCCTTTCATTCAAAGAAGAGCACAGCAAGTTCTCCAGTCTTCCGGGTATCCCTGAACCAACATTACCAAAAGCAGATTTGCTGGTCATTCATTGTATTGCTGTGCCTGTGGGATCTTGCTGTGCACAAATTGAACATTGTTTTACCTACATAACAACAGTGCCTAAACTGCAAAAATTAATTCATTTAAGTGACATGCAATATAAGCTTAGGCAAATTGAAATTTTCTTTGTCGATGCAACCAAATATTTATCTGAGTATCTGTTTTTAATTTTGTTAACTGAAAATGCCAATAAGGACACTGGTTTTCATGCCGTTATTGTCCCAAACTCACCACATTATTTATGCTTTCCTAGGAAACACGCCGTTTTCATGGCAGGCGGGCTCTCATTCATCGCCTGCCATCACCTCGCTGTTTCATCACACCAGGCGTCATATTTAAAGTCCAGCCGCGCGCAACACATCTCAGTGCTTCCCTCTCACAACTGCTGTAGGAAGATGTCCACGAAAGACAAGAAGACTGCAGCCCCTAGATTTAGCGACATGTCACTGGAGTGCCTTTTGGATGTCGTGGAAATCCACCGGGATGTCCTTTACCCCCACTCTGGCTGCAGGATGGGCAGTGGCATGACCAACCAGCCTTGGGAGGTGGTGCAGCGGTGGTCAGCGCCAATGCCCTTCAGAAGAGGACAGCCACCCAGTGCCATAAGGGGGATGAATAATCTCCTCTGTTCCGCCAGAATAACTCACTCTTCTCATCACTCTCAACTCACACACACACAAACCCATCACACATCCACAGGGCCCTCACTCACTGCTGGTTTAAGAGACATCAGCATTCACTCTCTCACACTCATCATCATTGTCCTCATCCCATCCATGAGACCACTCACCACCCACACATGTCGCATACTTGTCATCTGGCCTGCTTACAATCTCTCCATCTCTATTCATGCAGGACAAGCTGGCACACAACAAGGGGGAGGGGTCACAGACCAGTGGAGGAATGCCTGAGATCAAGGTCCTCTCTGACTTTGAAAATAGAGCCATCCTGCTGGCTGGCGACAATCTGGACCATTCCTGTGCTGATGGTGAGGTCGGCGGTGCACAATCAAGTGAGGGTCCAGCAGTGCAACATCCATCAGATAACCATGCTGTGAGTGATGTGTTCTGTTTCACAGGCCACTGACATGCACTAATCCCTGCTTTCGCAGGCACATCTGGGAAACAGTAGACGGAGTCCACGATCCCACCAATCAAGCCCTGAAGAAACCTCTGAAGAGGAATCTGGGGGCCCCGTCCTTGAAGTCCCATCACAGTGCTCACCCACACCCTCCGCCAGCGCAGAGACACACAGCTCGGTGGGACCTAGCTTTACAGTAGCCTGGGGATCACAATCTGGTGAGCACATTGCACTGTCTGATCCACAGCAGGTGGCGGCAGGGACTTCCCAGGCGTCCGTCACTCGGAGGATTGCGGGAGGCCAGAGCTTTGCTGTGTCTGAGTCAGATGATGAGTCTCTGGACTCGGTCATGTCACAAGTCGCTGGAGCTGCAAAGACAAACTATGGAACATCAGGAAGCAATGTCTACTGCACTCCTCAGATTGCAAGGCACAATGGAGGAGTCCGTCTACTTTCACTTTAAGGTGACAGCGCCTGCATGCCAATGCACTGAGGTCAACACTGGTAGGATGGCAGCCGCCATGGAGACCTTGGTCCAGGATATCACTCCTGCACTGCTGCACAGGCTCAGCACTATTGCTGATGCCATAGTTGGCCTCCAACAGTGTGTATGCAAGAGGTGTGCTGGGCAGCTCGATCTCATTCCAGCTACCTTTTCTCCTCAAGGAGTCAGCCAGGGGCCCTCGGGCACCCATAGGGAGGAGGATCAGCAGGAGCACACCCTGGGCCCATTCATTCAGGTGACTCCGGGTGTGTCCAGCCCATCCAAATCCGAATTCCTGTGACCTCAGCAGCTTCAGCTCCAACAAGGGTGCCACTGCCACACAGCAGTACCCCGAAAGCAGGCCTGGGCCCTCCAGGTCTTGGCCCTCCAGAGGACGCCTGCCAAAGTCATCACAGACAGGACGTCACAGTCAGCAGGCTGTCTCCACTTCTGCTGTGGATGTCTGGAGAGCACCGAGATGTAACGGCAGGGTTAGGAAAGTTAAGAAGATGTAGTTGCACAGCTTGGGCATGGGTGTTAATCACTTGTACATACTGTTCACTATTGTTGATAAACTCCCAACGATGTCTCCCTGCCTATGGCTCCTTGTTCTGATGAGCAGTGTTCGTGTCACTCAGATGTGAAACCTTTCTGTACAAGATAAAGGCAGGTGTCTCAGACCAGGGCCTCTTCCCTGTGCTCTGTGCAGCCTTCAGACCAAAGTGATGGTCCTGCCTCACACTCACAGGACACATTAGTGATGCCTGCACCTCGATGGTGCTTGTCATTGCTGCCAGAATGTCGTGGGCAGGTGTCACAGTGTTCTGTCTTTCTCTCTCTGTGCTTTCAGCATCTCTAAGGTGGGGCTGGCCCCCATCTCTTCAGCATCTGTGACCGGTGATGCTGTGCTCCTGAAGGGCTCTAGTGCTGAAGGCGGACAAAGGATCAGATGCTTTTAAAGTTTTATGGCTGCGTCTCCATGATATGACCCTGATCACAGAGAGTAAACAAGCTGCCCTCGGCCAGACAGGAGTCAGACATTCTCAGAGGCTGTGTGAAGATTTATAGAGTGTCCTCACTGCATGTCGTCATCATCCTCCTGCAATTGAGCGACTACTAGGGCCTCCACTGCGTCTCCATGACTGGAGCGTTATCATAGAGGGTATGTGCGCTATAAGCCAGACTGGAGTCAAGCATTCACAAATGCAATGTGAGGATCGATGGGGTCTCCTCACTTCATGTTGTCATCATCTTCCACAAATCTAGCAACTGTGAGGGCCTCCCAAGTGTGCCTGCTTCATCTGGCCAGTGTGAGGGCCTCATCCCTGTCATCATTGCCTTCAAGGACCTCCTCACCCTCATCCCCGTCAGCATCCTCCTCATTTGAGGAGACCTCCAGCTTCTCCATCTCCTCCTCAGCCAGCTCCTCTCCCCGTTGCAGCACCAGGTTGTGAAGGACACAGCAGACATCGATGATGCGTGACACCCTCTGCAGACTATATTGCAGGGCTCCACCAGGCTGGTCCAGGCACCGGAACCTCATTTTCAGCGTCCCGATGGTTTGCTCCACCAAGTTGCGAGTTGCAGTATGAGCCTCATTGTAGCATCGCTCTGCTGCAGTCTGAGGCCACCACACGGGTGTCATCAGCCACATCCTCTGTGACCCGCCCTTGCCCCGAGGAGCCATCCCTGCAGCTTCTGTGGATCCTGGAAGACGTCAGGGATCTGCAACCAACTGAGGGTGTAGGAGTCATGCACACTCCCTGAAAACTGTGTGCAGACCTGCAGGATGCATTTCTGATGGTCACACACCAGCTGCACATTCAGCAAATAGAATCCCCTGCAGTTGGTGTAGTTGACCGTGTGTTTCAGTGGAGATCTGAGCGCCATGTGAGTGCAGTCAATGGCACCCTGCACCTGTGGGAAACCCGAGATCTGGGCGAATCCAATTGCTCTTGCATCCTGGCTGTCCTGGTCCCGGGTGAAATGCACATGGTTGTGTTCCCTCATGGCATCCGTGACCTCATGGATGCATTTGTGGGTGGAGGCTTGTGAGATCCCACACAGGTCACCTGTGGAGCCCTGAAAGGAGCCACTGGTGTAGAAATTCAACGCCATGATCACTATCATGTCCACCATGTCCCCGTGGCGCCAAATCCTGCAGTCGTGGCAGAAGTGACCGACCAGTTCCCTAGACATGCACAGTCTTCGGCGACACTGGTTCTCAGTCATCTGCAGGAATGAAAGTCGGCATCTATAGACCCCGGGTGTTGCTAAGCGCCGACCAGCGAAGGCTCACTGTGACTCTTCAGCGGCGTGTGCGGGAGCCCCAGCTGCCTCTTCTTCCAGAGGGTGCTGCTCCTCCCTCCTTGCAGCCAGGAGCCTCAGTCACTCTCTCCTCCGTCGTCATCGCTCTCTGTAGGCCATCAGCCATACAGCTAATTCACCAGGTTCCATGTTCCTGATGTACTCCACCTGCAGGATAAAAGACAGAGACATATGGGTTAGCATTGGTTTACTAAGAACCTGTCCTGGTTAAGTGTGAAGGCCTTATCGCTTCCTGCGGAGTGGTGGCTGTCACTTGGATGGCCAGAGATTAGTGCGCTGCATGGCTGCCCAAGACCCACCCACCTCTGCCCCAATCCACACAACCAATTGGCTGCAGCTTGGCCCATTGGACTGCATGCTGTGCTGTCAGCTCAGGCTCAGGCATTCTCCTAACCCGCACTGCAAGGATGCCCTGTTAGCTTGAACCATGGGGGGAGACTGGTCCAAACCGGGATGCTAACATTGCAAGGGGCTGTGAGCGCCTCCACCAATGACTGCTCTATGGCCAGCTTTAGCAAGGAGATTGTACAATGTGTGTAGTCGTCCAACTGTTCTGCAGTCCACTAAAACGCTCACTACTTTGCAGCCTGTGCTCGAGGGGTGAAAAGCTCTGGAGCGCTTGGTGGCACTTTGATGCCTCAGCGTTGCTTGAGTGGGCAGATAAGCTAGAAGCCCAGCTCCAATCATATCAATGGCTGTGCCTGAACTGTCTCAGTTACAGAGGAATGGTCACTTTATATAAGGTGTCCCTAATGTGTGGCCGCTTCCCTTGTCCATCCTACCCCCCACCCAGATGCTTGTGCGCTATATTCAACCGCAAGGCAGCCCTTGTGCTCCACCTCCACCACCCAAATACCCTCCACCCACAAGTCGCCTCAATGGCAGGGCTGCTCTTAACCCCCCCACACAAGTCGCCTCAACCACAAGGCAGCCCTTGACCACACCCCGCAATGCGCCTCAAGCTTGAAGTCCAACAGGCGACCCTGGCGAGCGCTGCACATACTCATCTCAGAGTTCCCCTCAAAGTGCAGGCCGCCAAGTGCACGCCTTTTATGTGCTGTTGTGAAACACATCGGCGTGTTTTCCCGCCGACGTGGGTGGACGATCCAGTGGGGGGTCGATTCTAGCGGGCTGGCCTAATAATGATATGTAGATGCATTACAATGACATTTCTGATGTCCAATGGCGGGAAACACGGCCCAACCATCAGCGGGCTGAGCGGACGATCACAAACTGGATTTACGCCGTCATGAAACCGATCGCGTCATATTGTCCGCACATGCCACCGAACACGCCTGACGCCAGCAGGCACGGAATAGGATTAAATGCTAATTACAAGTTTTATAAACCATTAAAATTGTTTTAAAACATGTTTAAATCTCAGCTTGCTTCTTGCACATTAATGCTTTCATCTACTAGAAAAGAACATTACAATAAGCATATATGAATCAAAGAGAACACTACCGTTAACAAGCATCTTTTCAGTAGTTAGTACTACAAATAACATTTCACTAAGACATCATGCAAAATAATCCAGATTTCGTTACCATCACTTTATCCCTGATTAGTTCTTTTCAACCTCCCATAATACCTGCTCACTTCACACCACCTCTTTTTAATCTGGAAAGTCAGTTAGTCAAGCCATGAACTTCTTTATAACTACCATTAATGCCACCTCATAAATACTCGAAAGGAGATGGACTACAATGGAGAAAGCTAACCATATAATTTTTATTTTACAGTTCCTTGAGACAGATCATCATGTAGCATAGCATTCTAGATATCATAGGTTCTGAGACTGACGGAACCCATTTATAATAGTAGCAAGTTACAAGCAATCCTGGAGCGAAAATATTTACCAGCTGGTATATTAATAGGTGCTGTATTGTCCATGCCACTGGGATACCTATTGTCCTGTATTTTGTATAAAAATATATTTTGTGAAAATATATTATGATAGTTGAAATAGAGAATTAGCACTGAACTTAAACTGCACTGAAAAATAATGTATTAATGCCTCCATGGATGACAAGATATGGGCCCAGATCTCTGGTCTCCGGATGGTTGGAAACCTGGTGTACCCTGGAAGATGCCCAAGAGGACTCCTTGGAAGTCCCAATACTAGGGCTCCACAGGAATTACTCAGGAAGTTACAACTTCTGATGGGCAATTCCCCAGCTCACCAGGACCCGCCTAAAAAGTCTTCAACTCTGAGTTAGAGTAGGAGATTTTGAAGGGTTCCGACTCACCTATCTGGATAGTTATCCAGGAAATGTTAGATTGAAAAGGACCATGTCTAACGCCTGAGTAATTATACAACTGACCCCCTGACTACACCCGACCGCTGACATCTCCCAATGCTCGACTCCCCTCTAAACTCAAACTCCCCCCGACCCTGCAACTCACCGCCTGATCCTGACTTCCTTCAACTCTCCAACACCCTATGACCCAACCTCACCACAATACCCACCCTGTTACCTACTACCCTGCCACCCTACCTACCCTGCTGCCCTACCCACCCTTCCCATTGCTACCCACTTGCTTCACTCACACTCATTTGCTAACACACTGAAAAGCTATTTAAATGTTCCAAAGAATTTGGCAGCTAGTGATGTGGCTTGGCTTCCCCCGACGATCCTACACTATGTGGAAGGACTCCCAGAACAGCTCCGATTTCTGAAAAGACCTGGTTTGGAAATTGGGGCCAGAAATGTGGAGCTCCAGCATTGTTAAGGAAATAGGAGCTGAATGGTAATCCAGCGATGATAGACACTCCTTGGAAGATTGGGCCCATGATTTCAACTGTAGCATGTGTTCCAGTGAGGATCCAGTATTTTTTTGGTCTTTGTCCAGCAGAAGTGTATTGTAACTACCCAAGCTTTGTGATTAAGAACTTCAGAGCAGCTATTCTAATTAATTTAAAAAACTGTTGTTTTTGGTTGCCTGGAGCACGAGGTTTCTGCATGCTGTTTATATCACACAGTAGATGGATACAAGTTAATACAGAAATTTCATGGGTTATCATAGAGTTCCTAAGTAAGGCTGAGGCACTTTCCAAAGGGAAAACCGAAAGGCAAGTCATTCGATGCCCACTTCCTAGTGAATATTATAGAATTAAATTGTCAATGCCCTGTGAACAAATCACCCATTGACTCCTTCTCATGAATATATATCATTTAACATCAGATGTGGTCTCATTTAACTCATGTTCTTCATCTGAGATGTCTTTGTCGGAATCAGATTAAATGCTTACGAACGTTGTTTTCAATGCTTTGAAGAATGACACATTGTGTCTGATTCGTGAACTGCACTTAGCTGTGATCATTGATTCTCTTGTTCCGATGTGTTCCGATGATGCCACTTTCCAAAACAATGCTTCTGACATGTCGTCCTTCTTCCTTAACCGAGGGTTTCCTACCCACTGTGTTTGACAGGGCCCTCAACCATGCCTGACCCATCTCCCGCGCCTCTGCCCTCATACCTTCCCCTCCCTCCCAGAACCATGATAGAGTCCCCTTTGTTCTCACTTTTCACCCCACCAGCCTCCGCATTCAAAGGATCATCCTTCGCCATTTCCGCCAACTCCAGCATGATGCCACCACCAAACACATCTTCCCTTCACCCCCCCTGTCGGCATTCCATAAGGACCATTCCCTCCAGGACACCCTGGTCCACTTCTCCATCAGCCCCAACACCTCAACCCCCTCCCACAGCATCTTCCTATGCAATCGCAGAAGGTGCAACACCTGCCCCTTTACCTCCTCCCCCTCACTGTCCAAGGGCCCAAACACTCCTTTCAGGTGAAGCAGCGCTTCACTTGCACTTCCCTCAATTTGGTCTACTGCATTCGCTGCTCCCAATGCGGTCTCCTCTGCATTGGAGAGACCAAACGCAGACTGGGGTGACTGCTTTGCAGAACACCTTCGGTCTGTCCACAAGCATGACCCAGATCTTCCTGTCGCTTGCTATTTCAACACACCGCCCTGCTCTCATGCCCACATGTCAGTCCGTGGCCTGCTGCAGTGTTCCAGTGTAGCTCAATGCAAACTGGAGGAACAGCACCTCATCTTCCGACTAGGCACTTTACAGCCTTCTGGACTTAACATTGAGTTCAACAACTTCAGACCATGAACTGTCTCCTCCATCCTCACTCCCTTTTTTATCCTCTTTTTCAATATTCATTTTCATTTTTTAATATTTATTTTTTCATTTTTTAATTTTAATTTTTTATCTACTTATTTTTATTTTTATTTATTTTCATTTTTATTCATTGTTTTATCCCCACCTATCCTATTTCCAATCTTTTTTCCCGCCACCGTCCCCTCCCCCCACCCAGTTGGGCCATCTGTCACTTGTTCATGTTGTTCTTTCCAGAGTGCTTACCCTTGTCCTGCTATTATCACATTCTGCTTTCTGACCTTAATGCCACCATCAGCACCTCCTTTAGCCAGTACCACTACCATTAACACCCCTTTGCCCTTTTGTTCATGACATCTCTGGAAATCTCTCCTTTGCCTCCACCTATCATTGGCCTTCTATCCAGCTTCATCTGCTCCACCCCCCTTTAAACAGTATAAATTTCATCACATTTTTACTTCTCTTTAGCTCTGAAGTCATACGGACTCGAAACGTTAACTCTGTTTTTTTTCTCTCCACAGATGCTGTTGGACCTGCTGAGTTTTTCCAGCATTTTCTGTTTTTGTTTCAGATTTTCCAGCATTTGCAGTATTTTGCTTTTACATCATATTGATTCTCTTGAGTTGGTCACAATAAATGGTTGGATATCATAAAGGGTTGTTTGCTTTGCAACATGACCATCATATTTCACAAGCACTTTATCCCCTGGCTTTAATGGTGTAGCTCTGAATTTCATGTTTCGCTCTGCATTTATTCTCATTCCATTCTTCTGTTCTCAATTGCGTTCCTTACATGTTGATCAGTAACTGTGCAGGGTAGCTCAGGAAGATGTGTGCACATAGGAAGTGCAAAGATGCGTGTAGCTGGTGGCTTTTCAGTAGTCAAGTGAGGAGTCGCTCTGTAATTGTGAAGAAAGCGATATAGCTCTTGCTTGCATGATGTGCTCTCAGCTGTAGCTATACGCATTATGTTTTTAAAGGTACGCATAAATATCTCACCTTCTCCACAAGCTCTTGGACAATGGAGTGTGATTTTTTGATGAGTGAAACCTAGATAGTTTGCTAATTTACTGAACTCATTGCTGTTGAATGGGGAATCCATTGTGACTTCTCACCGTTTGAGAGATTCCAAACAAGGTGAAAGTCTGATCAAGCTTTGGGATGACCCCTTTCATTAAAGTTGATGTAACTATTTCAGGGTCAAAATAGGCATTTGTGCAACTTGCTGTTTGATCTGGTGTACACCCCTGTTTGTGTGATGTAGTCCACTCCCAATTGGTTGTCTGTTTTGTTAGATTGTGTAAGGGATCAGATAGCGTAGTGAGGTGAGAAAAGAAGTGACTACCGTACGTGATGAGTCCAAGCAGATTCCAGATTTTCTGCACGTTTGTAGGATGTGCAGCATTTGCAATGGCTTCAACTTTCTGTGGATCGGGTGATACCCCTTCACCGCTAAACACATGACCGAAGAATTTGATTCTGCTTTCATTGAATAAGCACTTGTCATTGAATAAGCACTTGTCTTTTTAAAAGGTGAGGTTACATTCTCTAAGACATTGTAAGCATGCATGCGGGTGTGTCTCAAGTTCAGTTTTAATGTGACTGTAGATGAAAATGTCATCACTGATGTCCAGCATGCCTTCAGGTCCCTGTCGTGCAGACTGAATCATGTGCAGGAATACCTCAGCTGCTGTGTCCACTTCAAAGTTAAGCCTCTTGTATCGAAAAAGTCCGATGTGAGTAGAGAATACAGTGAGATACCTTGATTCTTCTGCAAGCTCGATTTGATGATATCCTGCATTGAGTCAAGTTTAGTGAAGTATTTAGCACCATGCACTTTTTCTATGATGGTATCGATTGTCGGTGTCAAGTGTCTTTCTCGTTGTATGGCTTGGCTTGGTGACCGCACATCAACACAGATTCTGGTTCTTGCTCTTGGGTTTCTTGATGGCTTGTATGGGTGAGACCCAAGGTGTAGGCTCACCCCCAACTTTCTCAATAATGTCAAGATCAAGTAGATGCAGAAGTTACTTCTCAGTCTGCTTCCTAACATGAAATGGTATTCACTTCTGTTGAAGCATTATTTGGCATACATTGGAGTCTACATGCAACTTGCATGTGACACCTTTCAGTTTGCCAATACCAGCAAAAGATCAGAATACAATTCAAGCATGTTGTTGGTATGCATAGGAAGTACGTATGTGACAGCAATCATGCATAGATCTGTTGCAGTGTGGAAATTGATAAGCGTGTCACACTCTCCAGATATGACATAAAATATAGCCTTCGTTCTCGTGTCTTTGAATGCGATTGGTGTTTTAAATGTCCTAAGACTTTTTAGTGGGTTTTTCACTGTTGTAAGGGAAAATTTTAATATTCCCTGGTTTGCAGAGAATGGGGCAATGCTGAAGTTTGTTGAATGTTTTGTCTCCCATGACATTGACAAATGCTCCTGTATCCATGAGAGCATCTACGTCCAAGCAACCAATGTTCACTGTCACAATGTTTGCTGTGTCTAAAAGAGAGCACAAAAGTATGTTCAGGGTCATCTGCTCTACACTGGCTACATTCTCTCACTCTTTTGCTGTGGTAAGTATACGTGGCATCCTTTTGTTGGTATTGGTCTTAGTAGTTAATTTTGCTGATGAGCGACAAACACAAGCAAAGCGCTTAGCTTTTCCACATGCTTTGCACTGTTTACCGGCAGCAGGACATTGTCCAGTGTGTGTAAGCACCACCACAGTGAAAATATTGTTTGGACAGGTCTCAACTCTGTGATACTTGTGTTGTTGCTTTGCACGTGGTTTCCTGGCACTTGAGTGATGAACAGTGTTCACATGAGCTGAACTTGTGGTTTTCAGCAGCCTGAACATCCATAGTTCTGGACTTAGAAAATGATAGACCCCTTGCTAGGTTCAACATCCCTGACAGCTTTGTCTTTCTCAAGTGTTTTCTGACATAGTTGGCTGGAGCGATAATCTTCAATGATTTGTGTTTAATTTCCCTTTAGACTGTTCAACTTCACGAAAGTCAAATTTGGCTGCTAGTTGCCTCAACTGTGTGCAATACTGATCAATTGTCTCATTGATTTCTTGCTTTGTGTGCCTGAATGTGCTTGTTTCATATATTGTGTTTTTCTTGGACATAAAATAGGATGTTAGTGTCTTTGTAGCTGACTCACAATCATTTTGCTCAGGTGTAAGCGTTTCAAAAATGTTTTCTAATTCTTCAACGCTGTGGTGGAGAAGTAAGGCCTTTTTCTTTTTGTTCTCTGTGATGCCAAAACCTGCCATAGCACCTTCAAAGCATTGCAGCCACTTTTGCCAATGTGGGGGTACAAGAGGATCGTTCCAAATGTACTTCAAAAGATGGTAGATTGGGCATAGATAATGCCATTTTCATCAGCAATAGTGGTGAAACTTGTCTGTAAAGCTTTCCTGCCTGTTTGATCTGAGCTTGTGTGCACTTGAATATGTCTCTAGGCTGCAACTTAAAATGCTGTTTGCAACTTAAAAATAGTCTTCACTGTAGAAAGTAGGCAAGACCCTCCAAAAAGATTCATACCTAGTTCTGCTTATTTTTCATCATCCTTGTTGCCGGTGAGAGATTCTTGGAACTAGAAACAACCAGAGACCAGAATTAAAAGTGCATGAACAACATGTCTCCTTTTATTAAAACAGCTTCTTCAGACTCTCTGCTTCTGCTTACAGTCTCCCTCTGCTGGTACAATTCTGTATGGTATCTTCAAGTGAGCAAAATATACATTGCACTTTTCAAAACACTGGTGCACTACATAGATGGTTCTTGAAACATGTTGAACCAAGTTTCAGTGCTTCATCCAGGTTTGCTATAGTGTTTTCCTAAGAGAGGTAATCTGCAATGCAGAAGTTTGTAGGCAGTTTATTAAGGTGTCCTTACATCATTTGTAATGACCACTCTGATGCTGTTTGCCCTGAAACAGTTCACCTTAGTAGATGTGCTTGGGGATTTTGTGGTCATCCATGTGGGAGACGTGGTCTGCCTATCTAAGTTGACTTGTCTGGAGGGTGATCTCCTAAGTGGTGGTCTGTGAGCCCAGCACGATGAAGGAACTCATTGTTTGTGATTTTGTCTTATATCGGATTCTCATGATGGACCTCAGGTGTCTTTGGTGGAAGCATTCCAGAGCTTTTATGTGGCACCTGTAACAGAACTATGAATCTGCACCAATCAGCAGGGTGAGAAGGACAATGGCCTGGTAGAGTTTAATTTTGTCTTTAGTTTAATGCCATGCTCCTCTCAGGCATGATCATGGAGTAGGCTGTAAGAAGAACTTGCTTTTTGGATGTGTGCATGGCTATCTCCATCAATAATGCCTTCCTTGGAGAGCACACTACCAAAGTATGAGAATTTTTCTACAATGTTGAGACTGGTGCCATCAATGGTTATGTCTGATGCTTCATAAAGAGTTTGCCTGTTGCTGGCTGAAACATAACATCGGTCCTGAAAACACTTATTCAGAGACAAAGATTTTTGGCAGCGCTTGAGAATTTGTTTGCCATAGTCCCCAGATGTCTTCCTTGTTGTGGGTAGCTAGGGCAGTGATCTGTATATAAAAGTTCTCTGATTACTACCTTTTTTAATTTGGTGGAGGCACACAGTCTGAAGAGATTGAGGGGTTTCCCTGAACAGAACTTAATGTTGATGCCTGCAGGCATGCCTCTGGTGGCGTCCTTAAGCATTGCAGTAAAGAAGAGATTAAAGAGTTGGTGAGCCACAATGCATCCTTGCCCTATGCCACTACTTACTGCAAAGACATCGGAAATCTCACCACAGGCACAGACACGTCCAATCATGCCATCATGCAGTGGGCACAGGATTTTGACAAACTTGCTCGGACATCCTAGCTTGGCAAGCAAGTGCCATAGACCAGGTTGGCTCACGCTGTCATAAGTCTTAATTAGATCTATGAACGGCATATTTGGGATTTGATGTTGCTCTCTGCACTTTTCTGGTAGTTGTCTTGGCCCTAAAACCACACTGTGATTCTGGAAGGGCATCATCTGGCCAGTCATTGATATCTTCCTGTAGGTTACAGTTTTCTTCCTCAATATCAACCACCTAGGTAATTTTGGTATCATCTGAAAACTTCTTAACTGTGCCTCCTACATTTAAGCCAAAACACTGCTATATATCACAAACAGCATGGGACTGAGTACTGAGCCATGCGGAACCCCACTGGACAGTCTTGTTGAACTTTGCTTCCCGCAACTGAACCAATTTTGGATCAAACTTGCCATTTTCCCTTGGATCCCATGAACATCTAATCTTCTGACCAATCTGCCTTGTGGGACCTCGTCAAAAACCTTGATAAAATCCAGGTAGACTATATCAAATATGCCACAGTCATCAACCCTCATTGTTATCTCCACAAAAGTGTCTTCCTTTTTTCCTTTCACCTCTGGGAAGTGCATTTTGATGTTTATTTATTTGTTAATGGGTCAATTTAAATGCAAATTGTTGCATTTTCCTATTTGTTTTCAATTAAAGAGCTAAATGAAAAACCCATGAAAAGAAAGGACTTGCATTTATAGAACACTTTTCATGACCACTGGATGCCTCAAAGTGCTTTACAGCCAATGTAGTACATTTTGAAGTGTAGTCAGTGTTGTAATGTAGGAAAAGCAGCAGCTAATTTGCACTCAGCAACTCCCACAACAGCAATGACCAAATAATCTGTTTCTGGTGATGATGGTTGAGAGCTCAATATTGGCAAAAACACTGAAGATAATTCCCCTGCTGTTCTTCAAAATAGTACCTTGAGATCTTTTACATCCACCTGACCAGGCAGATGGCACCTTGGTTTAACGTCTCATCTGAAAGATAGCACCTCCAACAGTGTAATGCTCTCTCAGTACTGCACTGGAGTGTCAGCCTTGATTTTTGTACTCGAGCCCTGAAGTGCAATTTGAATACAGAACCTTGTGGTTTAGAGGTGAGTGTACTACTAGTTGAGCCATGGCTGACACTCCACTTTAGGAACACTTTAAGATATTTGTTATTTGATAATGTGTCTTGAGGGAGGTCTTGTGGTGTAGTGGTAGTGTTCCTGCTTCTGAGCCAGAAACTCTGGGTTCAAGTCCCATTCTGGGACTTGATAGCCGAGGAAGGTGCATTTATAAGGTTGCCAAACAGGTTGAATATCAACCTGTAAATCCTTCCACCATATGCCAATGGCAGGTGGGAGAGATTCCTGGTCAGCCATGTGTTGGAAAAAAAATTCTCTACCATCACTATTCATAGCTCTGGACTACAACATGCCAGTTGGCTGGACAGCCAGAGTGCAGTGGATTTGTGATAACAGCACGGGGTTAGATCCCCGTTCCAGCTGGGGTGGATTTGGGGCTTGCTTCATTGTCCTACCTGTTGTGGCACTGTGGATTGTACCTGCCTTCAGGCAGAGAACTGAAGAAGAGGAAGCGTGCATTTTAATCATGTCTATAAACAAAGCAATGACTATAGGAAGATATATTGACTTTGAAGCGGTATAGCGCAGATTCACCAGAGGGATACCAAGGGTTGAAGAGTTAAATTATACCCTCACTGTATACACCAAAGTCTGATTGTACACTCACTGTGCACACCAGTCTCTGCCTGTATAAACTAACAACTGTTCTGAGACTTCACACCAATCGGACTGTACTTTGATGTCGTGAAGAGATATTAATGCCTATAATGTTATTGGAAATTATTTTTAAATTAGACTTGTAGTAGGGTCTGTGTCTATGTGTTTGTTTATGAGTGTGTCTGTACGTGTCTTAATTGGATTAAAGCCAGCTAGACTGGGTGCTTTGATGTATAATAGTTTAAGATGTTAATTAGATAAACGTAAGGAGTAAAAGGTAAAGTGCAATTTGCATTTGTTGAATAAACCATTCAAAAGAATGGGTAAAATCGTGCACCTAGCTGGGAGACGCCAAGCAATATGTTTACATTACTAATAAAATTGGTGGAATGAAAGGATTATTATTAGGAGAGGTAAAATTTAAAAACCTAGTAATACAATGGAAAATTTACATTCAAAGAGGAAGCTAGGTATAAACTGAAAGGAGTTTGTGTGTGTGTGAGTCAAAGGCATGTAAAATCTAACCAGCCTGTAAGTCTATAGCTGTGCAAAGGAACCAAATTGAAAGGAACCTCATTTTGAATTTGTAAGGTCAAATGTGCTTTGCCTGGTGTCTGTTTAAAGTCTATGAATTACTGTTGCCTTGGTGAAGATGTACCTGGGAGTGATTAATTTGGGGATTTGTTTGAAAATTATTATGGTACTAATTTGTAGACATGTGTATGTGTTTAATTTGTTGTTGAATTAACAAATGTTTAATTTAGTTTTATATAAAAACCTCTTGAGGCTTGGTGATTTTATTCCTGAATTCAGAGCTGCATCTCAAACACACCAATTGAAAATGTAGGTTATGACAGTTGTTCAAGTTTCCCTCTGGGATTTAAACAATTCAGCCTTTACCAACTGCTGTGTCATAACATTCGACTTCACACAATACTTAGCAGCCTCTGCATCTGATTCTGTATATGCTGGGTCTGCGTTTGCACCCTCTATATATATTCGTCTCTATAAAATCCTAACTCTATATCAATCAGTCTATGTTTCTATACCTTGTTTATGTATAGTCCAGCTTCTATCGCTTTAACTTCTTCTCACCTGTGTCCATTTTTCAATCACTTACCTCTGTGTGACTTGCTTCAAGTCTTCCCAGTGTTGCACCTCTGAGAATCTCTGAGTCCACCTTCAGTTTAAAAGATTGAAGGGTGACCCAATTGTGGAATCTGAAATCATTAAGGGATTCAATAGGGTAAATACAAAGAAATGTTACTTTTGATGGGAAAATCCAGAAGCAGGGCACAATTGTAAAATTAGAGCATGGCCATATAGGAATGAAATCAGGCCAAGCTTTTTCACATAAGCGTAGCGAAAATCTGGAACTTCCTCCCCAAAAGGCTGTGGTTGCTGGGTAAATTGAAATTTAAGACTGACAGCAACAGTTATTGTTAGGCAAGGGTATCAAGGGATATGAAACAAAGGTAGGTAAATGGAGTTAAAGTACAGTTAAACCATGTTCTGCTAGAATGGCAGAATGAGGGGCTGAATGATCTACATTCCTATATTAAAGTATATAGCACATTTCAATGCAGTGTACTTTATGTAGGGCAGAATTGTCCCAGATTTGCACTAAGTGTTGTAGTGGCGGGTAAAATAATGTTTTACCTGCCAACCACAATGGCGGCTTTTCACACCGTATCGTCCAAAACCCGCAGCATTAATTATGCATTTCTGGGAAACACGCTATTTCCATGGTGAGTGGACTCTGATTCGCCCGCCACACCATCGCCTCGCCGCTTCATTACGCCAGGCGCCATATTTAAAGTCCTCCGTGCATACACATCAGTGCTTCCAGCCCAGGACTACTGCAGGGAAGATGTCCGCAAAAGGCAAAGAGACTGCAGCCCCAGGTTTAATGATGTGTGATTAGAACACCTTTTGGGCACTGTGGAGGTCTGCTGCGATGTCCTCTACCCCCACTCTGGCCACAGGATGGGCAGCGGCGTGACCAACCCGGCTTGGGAGGTGGTGGCAGTGGTGGGCAGCGCCAACGCCCTTCAAAAGAGAACAACCACCCAGTGCCGCAAGAGGATGAATGGTCTCGTCCGTTCTGCCAGGGTAAGTCACTCTTCTCATCACTCTCAACTCTCACACTCACAAACCCATCACACATCCACAGGGCACCTCACTCACTGCCAGTTCAAGGGACATCGCCATTTACTCTCTCACACACATCTTCATTGTCCTCATCCCATCCATGGGACAACTCACCACCCACACAGGACAGGCATACTTATTATCTGACCTGGCAGACATCCTGCTTACATTCTCCCCATCTCTATTCATGCAGGACCAGCTGGCACATAACAAGAGGGAGAGGCCGCAGGGCGTTGCAGGAATGCCTGAAATCAAGGTCCCCACAGACCTTGAAAACAGAGCCATCCAGCTGGTCAGCGACAGTGTGGACCATTCCTGTGCTGATGGTGAGGTCGGCAGTAATCTACCAAGTGAGGATCCAGCAGAGCAACATTCACCAGACAACCATGCTGTGAGTGACGTGTCCTGTTTCACAGACCACTGCCATGCACTAATTATCTGCCCTTGCTTCCTCAGGCACAATGGGAAACAGCCGACAGAGTCCACAACCCAGAGCCTCCAATCAAGCCCGAAGAAACCTCTGAAGAGGAATCTGGAGGCACCCTCCTTGAAGTCCCATCACAGCGCTTACCCACACCCTCCACCAGTGCAGAGTCACATACCCCAGTGGGACCTAGCTTTACAGCAGCCTCGGGATCACAATCTGGTGAGCACATTGCAATGTCTGATCTACATCAGACGGCGGCAGGGACTTCCCAGGTGTCCGGCACTCAGAGTGCTGCTGGAGGCCAGAAATTTACTGAGTTCGAGTCAGATGACGAGCTTCTGGACTCGGTCATGTCACAGTTGCTGGAGCTGCAAAGGCAAGCTCGGAACATCAGGAAGGGATGTCCGCTGCACTCTTCAGATTGTGAGACACGATAGAGGAGTCCATCTGCCTTCAGGCTGAGCTGTTAGCGCTGGCATACCAATGCACTGAGGTCAACACTGGTAGGATGGCGGTCACCATGGAGACCTTGCCCAAGGACGTTGCTCCTGCACAGGCTCAACTCCATCACTGACGCCATAGTCAGCCTCTAACAGTGTGTACGTGAGAGGTGTGCAGGGCCGCTAAATCTCACTCCAGCTACCACTTCTCCTCAAGGAGTCAGCCAGGGGCCCTTGGGCACCCATAAGGAGGAAGATCAGCAGGTGTAGCCCCGGGGCCATCCATCCAGGTGATTCCAGGAGTGTCTGGCCCATCCAAATTCCCTTTTCCTGTGACCTCAGCAGCTCCAGCTCCACAGGCTGTGGAAGGTGCCATTGCCACACAGCAGCTCTCTGAAAGGAGGCCAGTACCCTCCAAGCCTCGGCCCTCCAGAGGACGCTCATAAATGTAATCACAGATAAGGCGTTGCAGTCAGCAGGCTGCCTCCACCACCGAGGTGGATAGTCGGGGAACACCAAAGCAGGGTGAGGAAAGTTATGAAGATGTAGTTGCACAGCCTGGGCACGGGTTCTAATCACTTGTACATACTGTTCACTATTGTCAATAAGCTTCCAAGAATGTCTCCCTGCATATGACACCTTGTTCTGATGACCAGCGTCCGTGTAACTCAG
Organism: Cetorhinus maximus; assembly: GCF_964194155.1. NCBI lineage: Eukaryota > Metazoa > Chordata > Chondrichthyes > Lamniformes > Cetorhinidae > Cetorhinus > Cetorhinus maximus. Next base: position 62,151,889 of record NC_135889.1, read on the forward strand.
ATGTGAAACTTTTCCGCACAAGATAAAGGCAGGTGACTCAGTCCAGGGTCACTTCCCTGTGCTCTGTGCAGCCTCCAGACCAAAGTGATGGTCTGGCCTCACACTCTCTGGACACATTACTGATGCCTGCATCTTGATGGTGTTTGTCATTGCTGCCACAGGTAGTGGACAGGGGTTACAGAGTTCCATCATTCTCTCTGTGTGCTCTCAGCACCTCTAAGGTGGGGCTGGCCCCCATCCCTTCAGCATCTGTGATCAGTGATGCTGTGCTCCTGAAGTGGACAAAGGCTCAGATTCTTTTAAAGTTTCATGGCTGCATCTCTA